>NC_090833.1:68758214-69958571 GCF_028021215.1 Eschrichtius robustus
CTAAATGATAATCTTTCTGGGTAGAGTATCCTGGGTTGCAGACTTTTCCTGTTCTGCACTTTGAATATATCATGCCACTCCCTTCTGGCCTATAAAGTTTCTGCAGAGAAATCAGCTGATAGCTTTATGGGGGTTCCCTTGTATATGACACTTTGCTGTTCTCTTGCTGCCTTTAGAATTCACTGTTTACTTTTAACTTTTGTCATTTTAGTTATGATATGTCTTGGTGTGGGCCTGTTTGGGTTCATCTTGTTTGGACCCTCTGTGCTTCCTTTACCTGGATATCTGTTTCCTTCCTCAGGTTTGGGAAGTTTTCAGCCATAATTTCCTCAAATACATTTTTGATCCCCTTTTCTGTCTTTTGGTATCCCTATAATGTGAATGTTGGTACGTTTAATGTTATTCTATAGATCTCTTAAACTGTTTCCATTTTTTTAAATTTGTTTTTCTTTTTTTTCTGTTTTTCTTTTTGCCTCGTTAGTCCCAGTGGTCCTCCAACCAGCCAAGGGGGCTTGTCTACCCTTTGTAGGACTCCAGGACTGGGGTGCCCTATCTATGGCTCTCACCACTCACTCCCCTGAGAGGGTGTCCACCTGTGTAATCTCCCATTTCCTCTGAGTCCCCTCCCATGGGCACAGGTCCCAACCCAATCACTTTTCTTCCCTTCCATGTGTATCTTTCTTACAGCCTTGGTGGTACAGGAGTCCATCTGCCAGTTTTCAGTTAATTTTGCATGAGAATTGTTCCACATGTAGATGTATTTTTTGATGTGTTCATGGGGGGAAGTGAGCTCCATGTCCTTTTAGTCTACCATCTTGATTGATCTCTACTATGTGTATTTAGATTTACTTATAGCCTGGAAATAATGAACTACTTGGAAGCACTAAATATTTCTTGTCATACACATTTCGTTGTTTTTCAGTAACTATTCCTGAAAAACAGTTATTTCAAGGTTGTATACATTGTGGTGCCTTTGGAAATGATTTTGAAGTTTTAACTCAAATGTTTACCTCATTTTATTTACCATTCTGAATAAAAGAATATTATAGAGATTCTTAATTTTGTCCAGGTTTAAATAACTTCTGTATAATTTCTATTGATCAAAGCACTGTTTTGTAAAATAATTTTGAACTCTGCTTAATTGTACTTACAGAATTATGAAATGTTCTAGATACTGAAGAATTATAGAGAATAATGTAAACAACTTGCATGAATCTTCCACCCAGATTCCAGATTCCACCCACTAATACATATTATATATGTATTAGTATAAATGACATTTTGTTTTGCATGCTTTAAAAATTTTTATGTTTGTATAGTTTTCTGTGAATTGCTTTTTTACTCATCATTCTCTATGCGGTTCATCCATGTTGATACACGTAGCTCTCCTTTGTCTTCAGTGTTTATCAGTGTTGATGGGTATTTAGATTGTAGCTAGATTTTGCAATTATGAACAAAACTGCTCTGATCATTATTATGCATACTTCTTTGAGTACATGGTTAAAATTCCTCTGAAACATATACCTAGAAGAGCTAATGTTGGTTGGTAGGCATAGCTAATGCCATATTACTCTTTCCCCTCTTCATCAGCAAACGAAAATTCTCTTTGTTCCATATCATTGTCAGTACTTGTTATGATCAGACTTTCAAAGTTTTGCCAACTTGATGGTAATGGGATGTCACTGTGGCTTTAATTCACATTTCCCTAATTAGTAACAAATGAGGCATTTTAATTTCTTTTTGCCCTTTGGTTTTTCCCTCCTCTTTTGGTACATTTTCCTGTTGGGTTGTTTGTCTTTTTCTTTTGATTTGTATAAGGCCTTTATATAATCTGGAAGTAATTCTTAGTCTGTTATATGCATTGCAAATAGCTTTTGCCACACTGTGATTTGTATTTTCATTCTGTAGTGTCTTTTGATGAACAGAAGCTTATATTAATTGATCACAGTTATCAGTTTCTCTTTATGGATTGCCATTTTTGGTTCTTGTACATGAAATCCTCTGCCTTGAGGTCATGAAATATTATCCTGGATATTCTTAAAGTTGTGAGGTTTTGACTTTCTCATTTAGGCCTTTAATTTAGCTAAACTTGGTATTATTAGTGTATGATGAGACATAGAGATACTATTTTATTTTTTTTTAACATGGGTAAACAGTTGTCACATAGCACTATTTATTGACTGGTCAGTTCATCTCTTCCCCACCTGTCTTCAGTGTCAATACCATCACATATCAGTTTTTATATTTGTGTGGATATGTATCCAGGCTTATTTTCTGTTCCTTTGGTTTGTTTTAGTCTCTTGCCAGCATCAGATTATCTTTTTTTTTTTTTTTTTAATTAATTATTTATTTATTTATGGCTGGGTTGGGTCTTCGTTTCTGTGCGAGGGCTTTCTCTAGTTGCGGCAAGTGGGGGCCATTCTTCATCGCGGTGCGCGGGCCTCTCACTATCGCGGCCTCTCTTGCTACGGAGCGCAGGCTCCAGACGCGCAGGCTCAGTAATTGTGGCTCACGGGCCCAGCTGCTCCGCGGCATATGGGATCTTCCCAGACCAGGGCTCGAACCCGTGTCCCCTGCATTGGCAGGCAGATTCTTACCCACTGCACCACCAGGGAAGCCCAGCATCAGATTATCTTAATGACTTTAAAATTAAGTTGTCTACAACATGGGTGAACCTTGAAAACCTCATGCTAAAAGACCTTCTATGATCCCATTTATTTGAAATGCCCAGGGCAAATCTGTAGACACAGAAAATAGATTAGTGGTTACTTTGGGATGGGAGGATGGGGGAATTGTGGGTTAGTGACTAAGAGGGGTTTCTTTTTGAGGTGATGAAAATACTCTAAAATTAATTGTGGTGGTTGTTAAACAACTCTGAATATACTGAGAACCATCAAATTGCACACTTCAGATGAATGAATTGTATGGTATGTGAGTTATATCTCAATAACATTGTTTAAAAAAAAAGTGATGTGAAGTGGCAAGTCTCTTTACTGCTTATTCTTTAAAATTGTTTTGACTATATTTGGTTTTTTGCCTTTTCATATAAATTTTAATTCGTTTTTTAAACTCCATGCAAAATTTTGTTGTGATTTTTTTGTTAGAATTCTGTTGAATTCATAGATTAATTTGGGGGCAAATAAGATCATTTTGACATAAAGTCTCAGTACCCGTGAATGTGGTATTTTACTTCATAGGTGTTTTTAAAGGTTTTTCAATAACTGTTTCAGTTTTCTCTGTAAAGATTGGGCGCACCTTTTGTTAAACTGACTTATTCCTAAGTACCTTATGGTTTTTATTGCTACTGTAAATGGTATTTTAATTACGTTTTTTACTTGTTAGTTGCTGGAGTATAACTATCCTATTGATTTTTTATGTAGTGGTCTGCTGTCCAGCAACCTACTTGAATTCTCTTATTTTCATTTGCTTGTAGATTCTCTTCAATTTTCTGGCTATAAACAATCATATCCTCTACAGTCCTTGTATATTTAAGAATTTCTTGTCTTAATTCTCTGGCTAGGATCCTAGTGTAATGTTGAATAGAAATATTCATAACTGGTATCTTGTCTTGTTCCTAATTTCAAGGGGAATGGTTTGAGCAGTTCATCATTAAGTATCTTTATGCTTTAAAGCAAGAATTGACATCTGGCCCAAGGCCTATTTTTTTTTTTTTTTTCCCCAAAGTTTGCCAGATCTTTCTATGAAGCAAAGAAGGGAATTTCTTTTTTAATATTTATTTATTTATTTATGGCTGTGTTTGGTCTTCGTTTCTGTATGAGGTCTTTCTCTAGTTGTGGCAAGCGGGGGCCACTCTTCATCGCGGTGCGCGGGCCTTTCACTATAGTGGCCTTTCTTGTTGTGGAGCACGGGCTCCAGACGCGCAGGCTCAGTAATTGTGGCTCACGGGCCCAGCTGCTCCGCTGCACGTGGGATCTTCCCAGACCAGGGCTCGAACCCGTGTCCCCTGCATTGGCAGGCAGATTCTCAACCACTGCGCCACCAGGGAAGCCCGCAAGGCCTATTTTTGTAAATAAAATTTTATTGTATCATAGCCATGCTCATTCAGTTACATGTGGTCCGAGGCTGCTTTCATGCTACAGTGGCATATTTGAGTAGTTGCAACAGCGGTCCTGTGGTCCTCAAAGCATAAAATACTTACTATCTGATTCTTTATAGAAAAGGTTTGCTAGCCCCACTTCAGGGTTTTGATTGCTTAATAATAGATTAAGGAACCTTCCTTCCACTTCTAGATTAAAAGTAATTTCTTTTTTTAAATCATAAATAGGTGGTGAACTTTATAATGCTTTTGTATAACTATTTAGATGAGTATTAAGTTTTTCTCCTTTAATCTTAGCATGGTAAATTACATTATAAAATCAGTTAGTAGTAAACAACCCTGCCTTCCTAAAGTAAACATCTTTCTCTCTTTTTTTTTTTTTAAAATGTGCTAGCGGATTAAATTCTCTAAGAATTTAAGGTGCCAGCATTGATGTTCATAAGTGATATTGGCCTGACATTAGCTCCAGCCCATGGTTGGTACATAGTGCTTTC
Organism: Eschrichtius robustus; assembly: GCF_028021215.1. Classification (NCBI taxonomy): domain Eukaryota; kingdom Metazoa; phylum Chordata; class Mammalia; order Artiodactyla; family Eschrichtiidae; genus Eschrichtius; species Eschrichtius robustus. The sequence continues at coordinate 68,762,766 of NC_090833.1, forward strand.
ATCTTTGTAGCGTTTTAAATGTTTCTAATTCTGTAAAAATATTTTATTTGACTCATGCATTATTTAAAAGTGTTCTTTTGAACTTCCAGAGTAATTTCTTTTTCTTAAATGGTGACTCATTTGAATTGTGGTGAGAACATGCTCTGTATGTTACTGACTCTGATATTTGTTGAGATTTGCTTCTAATAGGTAGTTTGAAGTCTCAAGTCAATTAACTTTGACACTTAAAATATTACAATTCTGAAATGTAACTTTGAAACAAGACTTGTGTTGTATTCATAACTCCAGTTAATGAAAATCTATGTTGGAGGGTTAGAATGAGATGACCAAATTTGACTGAGGTTGGTTGAAATGAAAAGAGAACTTCTTGAAAACCACTTGTTCAGATTCTCAAATTATAACTTCAATAAAAATACCCTTTCCATGTTCTTTTTTAGTTTGACATAAGAATTTTGTTTAAGTAAAAACAGATTATAACGGACTTTATTAATCATGTTGTTATTTAATAGATCAGATGAAAAGAAGAACATGAACTGGAAGCAGCTTCCCAAAAAGCCATGCAAAAGTCTGATTAGCACCTTGAAGAAATTGTATCCCCAGCTATCTTCGGGTAAATGTGAGGAAAAAGGAAGGGATTTTTTTTTTTTTTTTTGCCATGCTGCATGTCTTGTGGGATCTTAGTTCCCCAACCAGCGATTGAACCCGGGCCCTCTGCACTGAGAGTGCAGAGTCCTAACTGCTGCACTGCCAGGGAATTCCCAGGAAGGGATATTTCTAATGAAAGAATGTATATAAGAAAATTCTTAAATTTAAACATAATTTTGCTCTGCTTAAAGGGAGTCTTATTACAAAACAGAATTCCAATAGTAAGAAATTACTGTTGTGGTTCATGTTTTTTATTTGTTTTGTTTTGTTTTTTATTTATTTTTGGCTGCGTTGGGTCTTCGTTGCTGTGCGTGGGCTTTCTCTAGTTGCAGCGAGCAGGGGCTACTCTTCGTTGTGGTGCGCGGGCTTCTCATTGCAGTGGCTTTTCTTGTTGCAGAGCACGGGCTCTAGGTGCGTGGGCTTCAGCAGTTGTGGCACGCGGGCTCTAGGGCACAGGCTCAGTAGTTGTGGCGCACGGGCTTAGTTGCTCCGCGGTGTGGGGCATCTTCCCAGGCCAGGGCTCGAACCTGTGTCCCCTGCATTGGCAGGTGGATTCTTAACCACTGTGCCACCAGGGAAGTCCCATGGTTTATGGTTTTTTGAGCATGTTTTCTGTGCCCCATCTGTGCCTCCCTGTTAGTCCCTGCCAGTGATCCCTTTACATTAATAAAGAGGAATTTGAGGAAGTCGTGGGCTTTATTTTGACAATTCCCTTAATTGTCGAATTATTAAATATATAACATTATGTATTAATGCCATTTTCTCTTCTTTCTTCATTTGTCAGTTCACCGAAAAACTCAGGAAGGTTCAGCGATTGAGATGACTCCAATTGAAGCAGATTTCTCCTGGCAGAAGAAGATGACACAACTTGAGATGGAAATTCAGGAGGCATTTTTGCGCTTTATGGCATCCATTTTAAAAGGATACAGAACATATCTCAGACCAATCACAGAGGCTCCTTCAAATAAAGCCACAGCTGCTGATTCATTGTTTGACCGACAGGGTGAGTGGCATTGAAAATATAAATACTTTTTATTGAAATGAAAAAATTTTCTGTTCGGTAGTGCCACCAAGAAATATTCACTGTATAAGTTCTTAGAAATTCATATTAAAATATGATGGTCTTCTGTGTATTTGTAATCTAGCTCTATGAATAGAATTTCTTTTAATTTTTATACCCCATTTTTTTCCTGAGAAATCTGAAACTGGAGGTGTTTAATTATGAAATGTCAAAGATGTTGCTGATATTTATAGTACTCTGTAATCAGTTATCTTAGTAGAATAAAGCTAGTGGTTTGTTTTTACGTGTTTTCTCAACTTTGCATGATTCTTGACTTTATACACTCTGGGCTTTACAGTATTCTCTAATAAAGAGTTTTTGGAATAAAGCCACCAGTTTTTAAAAATTTTTGAAAAATACAGCCTTGTTCCAGGGGAAAACACCATACTCATTCTTTTTAGTATTTGTTATTTTTGGGAATTACAAAGATTTTTGTTGTTATTCAGCAGCTCTTATATATGTAGTGGCAACCTTACAGATACATCAGTATTCATATGATAATTATTTTACATATCTATAACTTGATCCTGCAGTTATTATTATTTTTTTTTAATCTGTATTTTCCCAATAGTCCTCTTGTCTTTTCTCATTTCTGCTTTGGGACAACTTATCTCTCAAATATTTAGTCACCGCTTACCAAATCCCACTAGTTATTATGTAGGGATATAAAGAAGTATAAAATCTAGCTCCATGGGATACCCAGCGGAAAATGATCTAACGTGTTTTTAAAAATAGAGCAACTACTCAAGAAAACAGATTTTACATAATCATTCAGTGAGAGGACATAAAAATTCAGAGAAAGGGAACATTCTTCCAAATGAGTGTTTTGGAAGACTTCATGGAAGAAGAGCATGACTTTAAAGAATGGGTAGAATTTATAAATGGAGATGAGCAAGAAAGACTTTGTGAAAAACAATAGGCATTAAAAGTCAAATCTGAATTAGAATTTCCACTTTGCTATTTATGAAGCCTTCCTGGGGTTCTGTTTTGCCATTAATAAAATGAGGATGATGCCTAATTCATGGATAATTGTGAAGATTAGATGAGAAAATGTATGTGAAGCAACTAGAAAAAGTACTTTACAGTACTCGTGATAACAGTATTATTGCTAGTGGTAATAATGAAATGGAAGAAAGCTCAAGAACAAAAGCACAAGGCATGTGTATTAGTTTGCCGGGGCTGCCATAACAAAATGCCATTGATTGGCTGGCTTAAACCAGTGGTCCCCCCACCTTTTTGGCGCCAGAGACCAGTTTCGTGGAAGACAGTTTTTCCATGGATGGGGTGGAGTGGCAGGGGGGATGGTTCAGGGGGTAATGCCAGCAATGGGGAGTGGCAGACGAAGCTTCGGTCACTCGCTCGCCGTTCACCTCCTGCTGTGCGGCCCCGTTCCTAACAGGCCGTGGACCGATACTGGTCCGTGTCCCAGGGATTGGGGACCCCTGGCTTAAACAACAGAAATTTTTTTTTTTTTTTTTTTTTTTTTTTTTTCAGGATTCTAGAGGCTAGAAATCTGAGATCAGTGTGTAGCCAGGATTGGATTCCTCTAAGGCCTCTCTCCTTGACTCGTAGATGGCTGTCTTCTCCCTGTATCTTCACATAGACTTCCTTCTGTGTGAATCTGTATCTAAATGTTCTTGTCTCGTAAGGACACCAATCGTATTAGATTAGAGCCCACCCTAATTTAATTACTTAAGTTTGACTTAATTACTTCTTTAAAGGCCATATCTGCAAATACAGTCACACTTTGAAATCTCGGGAGGTAGGACTTCAACATAAGAATTTTGGGGTGACACAGTTCAGCCCATAATGGCATGTTCAGGAAAAAAGTTTTAATGGTACAATTTGACCAAGTGAGGAGCTTTAGAGGTGTTGTGGAAGATAAAGCAGAAAATAAGATTAGAGCTCGGATTATGGGTAGTCTTAAACGCCAGACTAAGAATATGGAGTTTTTCTAATGGACAGTAGTGGGTCACTAATTCATTCTCTGTCATTCTAAGTAGAAGAGAGGCATTACTAATAGAATTTAGAAAGATATTTAACTAGTGTCTGAGGCCTAAGGTTTTTGTTAACAGGGTAGCATTTGGTCTAACAAGGGATATATACATTTGACAATAAAATAACACATTTTACTGAGTGTGTTGTAAAGGAAAGTATTGGTTACAGTAAGAGAGCTAGGTCAGGGGAAAGGTTCCCTGAAGAAGTAACAGTTAAGCTTGGGCCTGAAAAAAGAATAGGATTTAGCTGTGGGTTTTGGGTTAACTTTTTTTTAGGGATGCTTTAACAAACATGTATAAAAGTAGGGAGAATAATGTAGCTATCTTCCAACTTCAGCAGTAGTAGCAATCAGCATTCTGTTGTTTTAGTTTCATCTATGTTTATTTTAATCTTCCTTCGTCCTTTTCTCCTCCCCTCCTCCACCCCTCCTTTTCTTTCTAAATTCCAAGTAGGACATCATTTCACCCATAAACTGTGTTTAGAATGTCCTGAAGTTATATGTGTTTTTATCTGATTGTATCCCCATGGTGTCATTTAACATTTTTTTCATCTATATTTCCTGTAAACTTGTGGTTGGATTAAGAGCCACACTGTTCAAAAGAAATATAATGGGAGCCACATATATAATTTAAGATTTTCTAGTAGACACAGTTTTTAAAAAAGCAGTAGGGGAAGTTAATTTTACTAATATGTTTTCTCTAACTTGATATATCCAAAGTGTATCACTTCAACATGTAATCAAATTGTAAAAATTTTAATGACATATTTTACATTCTTTTTCCATACTAAGGCTTTGAAATTGGTGTGTGTTTTATACTTATAGCACTTCTCAGTTTGGACCAGCCACATTTTTTTTTTTTTTTTTTCTGAACCTTCACCTCTGGGTATAAATCACTAATAATGGCATGGACTCAGAAGTCAGACTGTCTGTTCAAATTCCAGCTCCACAACTTAATAGTGATGTGGTTTTGGGTATGTGGTTCATTAAAGACCAGCCACATTTTAATTGCTGAATTGCCACATGTGTGTAGTGGTTACTGAATTAAGCAGTACTGATCTAGAGCTTGATTATATTCAGGTTCAGTTTTCTTGGCAAGTGGTGCTAAAACACGATGCTCACTACTTATCGCAAGTCTGGCTGTGTCCCATTTTTAGTGCTCCTAAGATTGATCCATGGGTTCAAGTCTTATCAGGCTCATTCATTCATTATATTGATAGTTTCCGCACCAGCCTTTCATTTAATTGTATTAGCAGCCTTTGCTGATCATTGCCTAGATCCATTAGAAGAAGAAAAAAAGACTTTTTCTTACCACTTGTCAAGAATAATTTATTTCTATTTTATTGAAGTCTTTCTCAACTATTTAATACCTCAAGGGGATGTAGTAAGGACCACAGCATGTGGAATGTCCTGAAGCATCATAGAAAGAAAGGCTTGAGGGGAAAGTGGCTTAAAAACCATGCTTGAAATGGTAGGTGTGAGCCAGATCATGTTGGATCTTTTAGGAAGGGTTTCCGTCTTTATTCCAAGAGTAATTGCAAGTCAGTGAGGGATATTTAAGTAGGTAATAGGATCAGATTTGCATTTTTAAAAGATCATGTTTAATGTTAAAAAAAATCTTTTTGGCTTCTCTGCAGAGATTGAATTGGGGGCATCCAAAGTATGGATCTACTTATTAGTTGGTTAGTGCATTGGTCCAAGTGATCAGTGGAAGTGACCTGGATTAGTTGGTAGTATGAATAGAAGAGTGATTTTTAGGAGGTAGATTGAATAGAACTTGGCAATTGAATATGGGATGTAAGATAGAGGGAGATGTCAAGAACAACTTTGAGATTCTTGTCTTTAACCACCAAGTGGATGGTTGTGCCCTTTATTGAGAAGGGAAACAGCAGAAAAGGGAAGGATCTAATTATTTGTTAAGGAAAGGTTTTTTATTTTATTTATTTGTTGAAGTATAATTGATGTGCAATATTTATATGTTACAGGTGTACAACATAGTGATTCACAATTTTTAAAGGGTATACTCCATTTATAGTTATTATAAAATATTGGCTATGTTCCCTGTGTTGTATGTCCTCGTAGCTTATTTTATGCATAATAGTTTGTACCTCTTAATCCCCTACCCCTATCTAACCCTTCCCCCCTTCCCTCTCCCCACTTGTAACCACTAGTTTGTTTTCTATATCTGTGAGTCTGTTTTCTTTTTTATTATATTTACTAATTTGGTTCACCTTTTTGATTCCATATATAAGTGATAACATAGAGTATTTTTCTGTGTCTGCCTTATTTCACTAAGCATTATACTCATCCATGTTGTTGCAAATGGCGGAATTTCATTCTTCTTTATGGATGAATAATATTCCATTTTGTGTATATATATAGCACAACTTCTTTATCCATTCATCTGTTGACCACTTAGGTCTTGGCTATTGTAAATAGTGCTGCTATGAACATTGGGGTGCATATATCTTTTTATTTTTTATTTTTTTTCATATATCTTTTTGAATTAGTGTTCTTGTTTTTTCCATATACATACCCTGGAGTGGAATTGCTGGATCATGTGGTTTCTCATAGTTTTTTGAGAATCCTGCATACTGTTTTCCACAGTGGCAGCAACAATTTACATTTCCACCAACAGTGCACGAGGGTTCCCTTTTCTCCACACCCTCTCCAACATTTGTTATTTGTGTTCTTTTCGATGATAGCGATTTTACAAGTGTGAGGTTATGTCTCATTGTGGTTTTGATTTGTATTTCTCTGATGATTAATGATGTTGAGCATCTTTTCATGTGCCTGTTGGCCCTCTGAATGTCCTCTTTGGAAAATTGTCTAAGGAAAGGTTTTTTAAAATGAGAGAGACTTGAGTATACTGGTTACTAGCTAATAGAGAGGGAGTGTTGTCCAGAGAACACTGAAAGGCCTGGAATCCCAGGCTTATATGGTGGGCTTGGCCTTAGATAGGAGGAGGGTCATACTCATTGTAAAACAAACTAAGGAATAAATGATAGCTGCAGAAAGAGTCGTAGATTTTATAGTTCTCATTTAATGATTTTCATTTTCTCTGCAATATAAAGTATTATTTTTCAGGGATGAGGGAGAGAACATGGAGGGAGAGTATTTAAACATTGGAAGTAACTGTGAAAACATGGGTAAAGGGAAATTCAGACTCCAGAAATGTAGTGGGGTTGCTGGTCAGGGATGAAGGTATAAGCGGTTCTGATCCACCTGGTTGTGTAACGGCGCCTCCTCCCCACCGCAACTTGTGCTCTGCCACGCTGGCGCAGCTCCAGAGAAAGCAGGCAATACATTGCTCCAGGGCTAGGTCATACTAGATGAGTTTGACAAAAGGGCATAAAAATTGAGAGTGTTGACAAGAAAGTATTGAAATGATGTACACAGACGTGGAATCAATATTAGAGAGAGAGAGAGAGACGTGAAGACAGGAGGATGTACATAGAACGATCTTCTTCCTTACCCCATCCCCCTCGCAAAAGGCTTGGTAGGAAGAACTTAAGCATACCAGCTAGACAGGGGTAATGGTCAGGGAGTAATATGTAAATTAGAGATTTGGGAGGCAGAGCTGTTTACACTGCTACCAAGAAAAGTCCAGGGAGTGTGTAACTATGTGTAGAAGTTGGTGATTGAGGTGGAATAGACCACAGGTCATTGAAAGTTAAGGCATTAAAAACTCACTAAAATATTGGATGGTTGGTCTTTATGGGTGTTGAAGAAAGATGATGGTAGGAGTTGGAGAGGAGAAGACTTTGAATTAGGTGCCCTGCTCATCAGTGAATGAAGGAGAGGGTGTCCCTGAAGTCACTAGGTGCCTACAGTTAGTAGGGGAATGGGTGGAATAATAGCCAGATGAGCAGAGATTTTTACAAGATGATACAGAAATAATTGTGTGGTGGCATTGCAGAGGAAGGACTTGACCCTTCCTGCTTGTGAGTATGCAGAGTTATCAGAAGTTTCTACTTGAGAGCTATAGGGCCAGAGGCTCCTTATAGGAGATGCAGATTTCAGTGAAAAGGTTAATGGTATAAGTTAAGGATTTTTGTGGTTGAATCAGGCAGAAGGGACTATGGTCCCTTAATATATATATTATAGAAGATATATATTTCCTATAATATATATGTTTCTTTCTCTTTCCCTTTGTGTGTGTGTATATATATATATAAAGAGAAAATAATATAGATATATACAAGTTTAAAATAATTAATATAACATCTAGTTCCACTTTAAAATCTGAATTTAATTCTAATTTTATTTTCTTCAGGATTTTTAAAAAGTCGAGATCGTGCCTATACAAAATTCTACACCCTTTTAACCAAAACACAGATTTTTATTCGTTTCATTGAAGAATGTAGTTTTGTAAGTGATAAAGATACTGGATTGGCTTTTTTTGATGACTGCATAGAAAAGGTAAAAGTTTGTCCTATATGTCAGTATTAAGGAAAAACTTTAACAGTTTGTTTACCTTTATAATCATCATTGTTATTATTAGCCCAAATGACCTGAGGAAGGCATTATAGGTGTGGGGTGTGTGTGTGTGTGTGTGTACACATGCGAGTGTCCGATTCTGGGCTTAATGTAAGAATTATTTTCCTTTGTGGCATCTAGTACTGCCATACATAGCTAATTTTTCTCTTTGAATCTCACTTTGGTTTTGTATTAAGTACTAAGAACATTTCATTGAAGCTCCTAAATTTTTTTTTTACATGAATAAGATAAGATTTAGTAGTTCATTAAAAATGTTTAGTTTTAGGAATTCCCTGGCAGTCCAGTGGTTAAGACTCCACGCTTTCACTGCTGAGGGCTTGGGTTCGATCACTGTTCAGGGAACTAAGATTCCACAAGCCGTGCAGTGCAGCCATAAAAAAATCAAAAACAAAAAACGAACAAAACAAAAAAAAAAGTTTAGCTCTATGGGTACTGGAAGTCCTGTGTTAAGTCCTGTGTTTTTTTGTTTTAATGTTTCTCCAAATACTTTTGCTAATGTATTTCTTTTGTCCTAATGGAAGCTATTTGGAAATACGTTAAATTTTAAAGCTTTACTCACCCATCGTAAGGAAGTTTAAGTTGATTTTTGACAGTGATAACTCACATATTTTTTCTCATTTTTTGATAGGGCTCTTATTTTTGCTAAGTGGGTCTTGGGGCTGATTGTTTATGCAAACTCTATATTATTATAAAGTTGGAGATTTTATCCAAAAAAGGTAGAATATTATGATGTAATTTTTATATGCTCCTAATGATTCGTGTATCTTAGAAGACTTGAATAATTTTCTCCCATTATATCCGTGTGATCTAAAACTCCAGGGATATGATTAAAACTTTTCAACATTTTTGTTTACTTAAATATTGATAGTCCAATAATCATTCAGTTAGAGAGAGGCTTAGATAATATCAATCAGTAATGCAGGGGTTTAGTAATAATGAAATTTTTGATTTGAGAAGCCAGGTTCTCCTTGTGATTGCCCATCTTTTGCTGCTTCTTTTTTTAAAAAATTTTAATTAATTTTTTATACAGCCGGTTCTTATTAGTTATCTGTTTTATACATATTAGTGTATATACGTCAATCCCCATCTCCCGATTCATCCCACCCCCTCCCCATCTTTTGCTTCTAAGGAGGGATTTATGAAGAAACCAGTCAAAATAAATTGTTTCTCTCTTAGTAGCTGTAAGAGAAATATTATACTTTAGCCTAGTAGTAGGGAGGCCACCAAATATATTGTGAAGTGTTTCATATCTGCCTAGTATTAAAAAAGGATAGTTTTTTAAAATAATAATTTAAGATAATCTCTATTAAATTCAGAGTAGACATTTTCACTAAGAATTCTTTTCTTTTTTTTCGAGTTGTTTCCTGATAAAGGCACAGAGAAAACAGATAAGGTATTTTTTCTTAAATTTAAGTTTTAACGTTTCAGAATCAGGTCTTGCTTAAATGCAAATTAATTGGAGAAAATAATTATTTTTAGGTTGATTTTGATTCAGCAGAAGATACCAAATTGATAGAGCTAGATGATTCACAGAAAAGTGAGCATACTGTGTTCATAATGCCACCCGAGCCACCGCCTGATGATGGAAAGGATCTGTCACCAAAGTACAGGTAGCAGGAATTTTTTTAAAGAGTTGTTTGGGCACAGCTTTAATAATTTGATCTTTTGTGATTATTAGTAGATATGTTGTATAGTAATCATTTGTGAAGGTCATTTTCAAAATGTATTTAGTGAACTAATGGAGATGAATATTTTATGGAGATATCACCAGGTATTGTAATTTAAGACTTGGACAGCCCTGTTGGAAGGGAAACCAGATGTTTATCACTGTTAACCTAAACATTTACCATATTTTAATCTTTAAAAATTTCATTTCTGAAGAAGAAAAAATTTACTTTTGTGAGGTTACCCCTCCCTTTGGGGGGTTTTGTTGTCAATATAAGGACTGTGAAATTCTTATGCATTAGTAATATATCAGAGAAAACTTAAAAGTAGAGGGCCAGGAATCATTCTTTATTAAAATAAACTTATTTGATTTGGATGGGAATCTTTTAAGAAATTAAAATGTTTGATTGTTTATTATTATGATCATTTGAATACCATTTGATAGGTTTAGAAAATCAAACAAAAAAACCAGCACGTCGTTTTAGCACCAGTACTTAATGTCTGTTAACAATTATATGTGTATCTTTTTTGTCTTTTTGTACATAAATTTGCATTTACTATACTTAAAACAAATATTAGTTCATCTTGCACATATTCTTTGTGACGTGTGTTTGCCTTTAATGGTCTGAACATTTTTCCATGCCAATATATATTTTTGTGCCATTCATTATAAATAACCACATTGTATGCATTTATTGTGATTTGTTAAACTAGTCTCCTGTGGATTTATTTATAGTTCTTTGCTATCTATATCTTTGTGTGTATACACAGTTATTTTCTTTGGCTGTATTCATAAAAGAATTTCTGGGGCAAAGGGAATATAAAATAAGTTTTTTCCAAAAATATAGAATTAATATATAATCTCACCAGGACTCCATAAGAATGAAAAATATATATCTGAGATTGAGTGGTTTAATTAAGTACTATTTTGATTGCATGTTAATTATAGAATTCTTTTTTACTTTGGCTTTGATCACTATACATTGGAATGCAGGTATTGACAAATAAGTAAATCAAATAGGAAAGGCAATATATTTCAGAAGAAGATTGGCCAAAGGAAATAACTAGGCAATTTCTGAGAAGAAATCCCAATAGTTGATAATATGAAAGTATGTTAAGCTTTTCTAGTATTTAAAGAAATGCAAACCAAATGATGAGTAGAAGCATTTTTAATCTATCAGCTTGAGGATAGGCTATTCTTCTAGTTAGAGTGTATGTAAGTATAACCTCTCTGGAAGTAACTTGATAGTGATTATAATTTTTATTTTCTTGATAAATATTTACCATAGAAAACTCTGTTATTGGGCATTATTCTAAGCAATTAAGTAAAAGTATTCACAAAGATAAATGTACAAAAATACTTAATTGCAAAAATTGAGAAATAACCTAAAAATGTCTAACAGTAAAGAATTGGTTAAATTATGGCACATCCCTAATACAAAAATATTCGGGATTTTTTCCTTTTAAATGTGAATGCAAGGTACTTTTATAAAGAAAAACAAAATTACAAAGTATACTAAATGTTATCTTTTAATATAAATTATCATTGAACACATGGGTTCTGTTGAAAGGGTTACTAATTCTTCTGTCAAGATATCAGGGTTTTCTGTGTTCTAGGGATTGATTGAAAATAATAGGATGCGGAGGAGCCAAAGTTTCCATGTAGATAGTCTATGTATCTTATAATTGCATCATCTTATATTTTTGAAAAAAACAATTTCTATACAAGGATTTTGGAAAATAATATTGGGTACTTTTGAGGTTTAGAAATATTCACCTAAATTCTGGCATAATATTAAGAGTTAATGTATTTTAAATCAGCAGTTCTATTTTTGCTTTTTATTTTAGTTACAAATACTTTCCAAGACTGGACCTTAAGCTTTTTGACAGACCACAGGAGTTGAAACTTTGTTTTAGTAGACACCCTACTGGGAGTAGCATTACAAACAGTCCAGCTCTCATGGCTAAGAGAACTAAACAGGTCAGATATTCTTTATCTAATTTAAAATGTAAACTATGTATATGTGATATGCAGCTCATAGTTTAGACTTGTCACCCACAGCAATCATTTGAAGACCCACTATGGTTGTTAATGAATTAAAGTCGATTTCTTGCAACCCGACTTATAATATTGAGGCTGAAGTTTTTGAATGCTTATGTTTATGTTTTAAGAGAACCTTGGGAACTAAATACACTTAAAAAAAAAACTTTATTGAAACATAATTCATATACCATACAATTCACTTGTTTAAGTACACTCACTGGCTTTTAGTATCTTCACAGGGTTGTGCAGCCACCATCACAATCAATTATAGAACATTTTCATCACCCTAAAAAGAAAGCCCGTACCCCTAAGCTGTTAACCCCCCAGTTCCTCCATCTTCCACAGCCCCAGGCAATCACTAATCTATTTTCTGTCTCTATAGTTTTGCCTGTTCTGGGCATTTCATAAAAATGGAATTGTACAGTATGTGGCATTTTGTGACTGGCTTCTTTCACTTAGCATAATGTTTTTAAGGTTCATCTGTGTTGTAGAATATATCAGTATTTCATGTATTTTTATTGCTGAATAATATTCCATTGTGTGGAATATTTTATTTATCCATTCATGTACATGTGGGTGGTTCCTACTTTTTGGCTGTTATGCATAGTACTGCTGTAGACATTTGTGTACAAGTCTTTGTGTGGTTATATGTTTTCATTTCTTTGGGTTATATGCCTAAAGTAGAATTGCTGTGTCATATAGTAACTCTGTGTTTAACCTTCTGAGAACTTGTCAGACTGTTTTCCAAAGTGGGTACACCATTTAAAATTCCCACCAGCAGTCGGAATTTTACCACATCCTTGTTAATTCTTGTTATCTTCTTTTTGATTATAGCCATCCTAACGTATATGAAGTGGTATCTCATTGTGATTTTGATTTTTCCTCATGGTTAATGTAAATATATTTTCTACTGAATATTACATTCTAAAGGGAGTTAACTTAGGACAAGCTAGACATCTTGTTTTAATACTATATCTGATTTAGGTATAAAGAGTTAAACTATGGTTAGGTGTGAGTTAAAATTGAACATCCTTTATACATATACTGATATTTTGGGGGTCTACAAAACATGGAAAATTTCAGAATGAAATTCTTAGTTCAGGTTTTACCAATTCATGTACAGTCCCTCAAATCCTAGGGGTAACCTGAGGTGATCCTTAATCCCATATAGTACACAATTCTCTCAGTGTTGTCTGAGGGGAATTTTTTTTTTTTAACCATTTATCAGCTATTTAATAAAGGCAAGTTTTTTTAATGTGACAATTTTGCTACTACATCTTTAAATCTCATTTTCACCAGAATTTTTTTTCCAGGCAAGTCTCTTGGAAATAGAGCTCATAACAGTATGTTTGTTTAGGACACATCCAGCAGAGGGATCTTTAGTGCAAGGCAGGCAGTGGCAGTCTGACATGTGTGGAGGGCTCTATAGTTTCTGGGAATATGTAGAGTTTGATAACGCTCAGCAGGTGACTTTGATACCTTTTTCTCTCTTCCACCTAAATCAGAATGAAAATCAGAACTAGAAAACATGCCATAAAACTATTAGGTAGGAAGGTCTGTGATCTTTCTCAGACTATGTTGCCTGCAAAGGAATAGGTCTTTTTAACAAATCAGTCAGTGAAAGAATTAACACAGAAGGTAGAGTGGAAATCTTGGTGGGGAATAGCCTAGGGCATCTTAAACTTTTTATCAGGGGGAAGAGTGAGAAGACTCTTGACTTTTCAAGAATGATTCTATAGAACTATAAGCTATAAATGAAATCCCTTTCATTCGTCAAACATATGAGTGCCTTCTGTGTGAGGGACACTTAATTACCCATTGTATTATAATAATATGAATGATCTCTGCTTTTAAGGAATTTCTAGTCTATTAGGAGACACCTGCTTGCCAAATAGTTAAAATACAGTATAAAGTGCTTCTATAGAAAGAACCATGGGGCACTAAGTAGGAAGCCATTCACAAAAGCAAAACTATGAAATGCTTGATTTTAGAGTCAGATATTACATTAAATTCCTCTCTTCCTTTTACTTCTCACTTTTCCTGTCATACTAATGAATTTTAGTGAATGTCATGATGTTTTATTTATTCTCTTTCTAGGAGATAAAAACAGCTCATAAGCTGGCGAAGAGATGTTATACAAATCCACCACAATGGGCCAAGTGTCTCTTCAGTCACTGTTACAGTTTATGGTTTATTTGTCTCCCAGCCTATGTTAGAGTTTCTCATCCTAAGGTCAGAGCACTTCAGCAGGCATATGATGTACTTATTAAGATGAGGAAAACAGATGTGGATCCTCTAGATGAGGCAAGTATAACAAATTGGGTTATTGTTACTACGATAAATTTTATTTGTATTTTTAAGAAAATTTAGGTCTGAGTTGCTTTCCAGTATCCTCGAATATTTTCATTAAGTAGGAAAGGTAAAATTGTTATACTGTTTCATAGAGCTAATACTTATTATTTTAAAATACATTTATTTAAAAATTATTGCTTTAAAATGCAGCAGAGACTGACTTCCTTAGACCAGATTGTTTGCCCTTGATAAATAGAAAAAAATATTGACTTAATTTTATTCTTAAGATAACTTTATTAGGAAGCACATAGGCCTTTAGTAAGTGGCTCTCCACTTAGGACCTGTGTCCTAGGTGAGTTACGTAACCTATCTGTGTTTCAGATTATGTATCTGAAAATGGAGGTCTGAGTTTCTCAACCTTGGCACCGTTGACATTTTGGCCCACATCATTTTTTATTGTGGGGTCCTGTCCTGTACATGGTAGGATGTTTAACAGCATCCCTGGCCTCTGTGCACTAGATGCCAGTAGCTCCATGCAATCAAAAATGTCTGCAGACATTGCCAGGTGTCACCTGGGGGATAAAATTGCCCCCCTGAGGTATATAATGATATTTAGTTCCTATCCTCAAATGGTTAATTTGACAGTTAAATCAGTTAATGTACATAGTGTGCCTAGACGGGTACCTGGCTGATAGTAAGCGCTCAGTGAACAGTGTGCTACATCTCTTAAGCCTCAGAACCATCCTCAGAGATAGGTAGTGGTATTATCCAACTAACGGCTGAAGAAACTGAGTTACTTATTTAGCTCTTCTCTTTGCTGTTTTTCCCTTTAAAAGTTACTTTTGGTGTTAAAATAACTAAAATGATTATTTAGAACTGGATTAGAATTTAAAATGCAGTTGGAATAAAAATTCAGAGTAATGGGTGTTTGGGGAGAAGGAGAGAGCACGAGGTTAGAAGAGAAATGCGATTGAGGAGGGGCACATTATAGGCTTCAGCAATAACTGCAGTTTTCTCCTCTTCTAAAATAAAGATCTGAAACTGATAAAGCATGTACGTTATTAAGATTTGATAATGCTTGTGAGCACACTAAAACTCATTTTTCTCTAAGTATTATCTGTATGTTTTAAAAAACTTTTCAAATGAAAAGATAAAGTTATAAAACAAGTAAAATATCCATTCTCACATTTGATCACATTTTCTCTCATCTGCTGTTTATAAAACTATTTGGAAATTAAAAGTGCTTGATCAAAATTAGTGTTTTGTACCTCATACATTTTAATGTTTAAAAAAACTTATTCTGATAGAGATATATCTAAGATAATATATCTAAGATATATTTTAAGATGTGCTTTAACTTTGTGCAAGCACAGAATATTTTTAAAGTGCTTTAAAATATGCTCTATGAGAGAGCGAGTGTTAATTTTGTTACTGCACTCTAAACTCAAAGCACAATACTTGATTAAGTTTCTTTGGTAAGTTCATAAGACAAATTGCCTGAAAAGTAATCTCCTCTATAGATATTAAGGTTCTACGGTAGTCTTTGTTACAAGTAATTACATTCTCCTATTTTCTAACATGTAGCAATTATGACTAGTAAGCTAAAAAAGTTTTTTAGACTATTTTCCCAATAAACACTCTGATAGGAGGCTTAAAAATTTGGAGGTTAATTTGTTGTATTCCTACTTCTAACAAGTTATATTGACAGATTTGTAGTCACCTGAAGTAATTACATCTCTACAACTGGAAGGAAGAAATGTTTCTTTATTTTAAAACTTAAGGATGCATATTTGCTTGGCATATTTGATGCATTTTATTTGTTTATTGATTACACATAGAATAGCACATTAAAATTTTCACAGTATTTTTATGTACATTATTTCCTTTGGTATTCCCAGCAACTCTATGAGGCAATTATATATTAGCTACATTTTACAAAGAAAGAAATTTGAAACTTAGATGAAATGACACACACATAAGGCCACCTAGCAAGTAAGTGGTTTTGATTTTTAGGTTCATACTCCATTAGAACCCACTGTCTCATTCATATGCTTAATGTTTTGACAGCTTTGTGTTCTACATGTTATGTTTGCAGAAGTTGTAATAACGTAGATTTTTAAATAAAACTAGTAAAGACCCAGAAATAGCATATGCCATGTAGGCTAAATTAAAGTTAAAATGCATAATGTGTTTTGCTTTTAATACTATTTATTAAATTTTTAATGGAAATGAAATGTTTGTGTCAAGCTTATTCTTACCTTGTCTCATCAGTCTATTCATATAGATATTGTTGTACATTGCTGAGTAACAAACCACCCCAGAACTTAGTGGCTTAAAATAACCATTTTATTAAATCTTATTATTTTATTTGCTGAAAATCCAGGAAGAATTTGAGGTGATTTTTCTGCTCCACATTGTATTACTTAGAATCACTTGGTTGTAATCAGTTGCTAGCTGGTCTGGAAGGTCCAAGACGGCTTAACTCACATGCCAGCCAGGTACCTTGGCAAGGTTATCTGGAAGGCTGGGCTCAGGTGGACCCCTCTTCCTCCATGTAGTCTCAGACCTCTCCATGTGGTACTTGGGCTTTTCCCATGATAGCTTAGCACTCCAAGAGCATTTGTTTTAAGACAGAGGAAGTGGAAAGTGACCTTTCTTAAGGCTTAAGCCAGAAAACTGGTACAGTTGTCACTTCAGGCAAATTCTATTGGTCATGTAATCTCAGAGGCTTTCCCCCTCAATTCAAGGGGAAGGGACATAGACCTCTCACGGGAGGAGTAGCGAAGATTCTGTGGCCATCTTTTATCTAACATAGATATCCAAAAGGTATCATGTTGTAGCCAACAAAATACTGCAATTAAAAAATTATATCCCTGGCATTATTACTGTTTCTTTAGTTTGATGCCTGGCTCTTACACCGGTAAGCCTGGAAGTTTGGAGGAATACTTTGTAGACTTCAGAATAAATTAATTGTTGAGAATGGTTTTGGAAAATTATAGATTAATCCCAATTTGACATAGAAAGTGATTTACTTCTTCATGGCTCATAGAATCTTAGAGTTGAATAGGACTTGAAGATATTTTAGTAAAACTTCAACCTAAACCTGAGATGTTGAAAGTCTGTAATATATGGGACCTTGCCTGTGCTTGAGTTGGCTTTGTTAGAAAGTTTGTGTTTTATGCTGAGTTCAGTTCCACCTCCCTGCGGCTTTTTTGGGACTGCAGAAGCTGTTTACTGGTTCTTTCAAGTGACAACTCTTCAGATATTTGAAGAACTCTTGTGCCAGATTCTTCTTAATCGCGTCATATGTCTTACCTAGTTCTCCCATTTGTTCCTAATTTATGTAGTTTCCTAACACTTCTTTAACCTAGTCATTTATGAAGTTGCTCTAACAGTTTCTGAACTCCTCTGCTCCTAAATTAAACTCTCCATTTCCAGCTTTATAGTACTCATCTTTATGATCCTCTGCCTCTTCACATCTCTTTTGCTACTTCATCTCTTGAATAAAATATCCTTTCTCAAATCTTTATACTTTCCCCTTTAGCATAGAGTGCAACTTGGCTTTATGGTACTCACAGTTGTTAAACAGCTCTGTTATAAACAGAGGACATTTTACAAGTCCCAAGAAGAGTATCTTTTTTATGTATATTTTCTTATTCTCAGATTAAGCTATAGTAGTCTTTGGCTGCCGTGTTCACTGCTCCTGTAAACTGGCTCACCTCTTTGCCAGGGATCCATGAGATTCCTGTTTCATTCTTTATGGTTTCTACTGTTGTCTTCCAAATGTGATATTCTAACTTTTAGGAGTTCCCCACTGAGTCGTCCTCTTCTGATCAAATCTAGCCCTCTTCAGTAAACACATATTCTCAGAAAAGCCTTTGCTAATAATATTACAGTGTTTTTAACTTTCTTCTCATACTTTTTTTAAGACACGGGTTCATAGAATCCTTTTTGTCATGTAGGCATTCTGGAGGTGCTGCTTTTAATTCCTTTGGCATAAAATATAGAACATGATTTGGGAGAGAGCTATTTTAATCATGCTTGATTTTAAAAATGAATTCCTTCTCATATTATGGAAAATAATAGTTGTTTTCTTTGTGTAAACTTAGTTACTGAAACAAATGGCACACGTGCCCATAGGTCTTATGTGGAAAAGTTAATAATGCTGGTACTTCCATTAATGAATAGGTTTAAAAAATAGTTTACCGAGACTCTCACACCAGAACAAAGGAGAAAATAGTAATAACTATTGCTTAATAACTTTGAAAAGAAGAATTGAGTAAAGTCATTTAAAAATCTCTACAAGTCACAGACTAATATGCTAACTATTAATGCTTTGATGTTATTTTTTGTTAGGTGTGCTATCGAGTAGTAATGCAGCTTTGTGGACTTTGGGGTCATCCTGTCTTAGCAGTGAGAGTTTTATTTGAAATGAAAACTGCTAAAATAAAGCCAAATGCTATTACTTATGGCTATTATAATAAGGTAAGTAGGATTGACATTAGGCAATATATGCTGCTTATTAAGATTGATAAATTTATTATGCCTTTTATTTAAGAAACTTAGACGTTTTGGGGTAGAATTCTTTTTGTATATATTATATGTGTATGTATTTTTAAAAAATTCAAATATTCCTAATAAAGATTATTTTAACCTTTATTTTACCTTTAGGTAGTTTTGGAGAGCCCGTGGCCTAGCAGTACCCGCAGTGGTATCTTCTTATGGATGAAGGTACGGAATGTGGTACGTGGCTTGGCACAATTTAGGCAGCCACTTAAAAATACCGTGCAAAAGTCACAGGTCTCCTCACTATCAGGTAATAAATGTGGTTGGAAAGACACTTTCTTGCTGAACCATAAGCTTTATAGACATGTGAATTTTTACTTATATGAGGCAGAAAACGTAAATGAAATTCTAGTTGATATTTTCATATACTACTAAAGATAGAGGTTGCCTTAGTCCAAAATTATTTTCTTCTCTCACAAATTTAGAAAGTATTCTGCAACTTTAAATGAACTGTGAGTCACTCGTGTTTAGTTTCAGAGATTACCAGTGCGTGAGTTATTGAACTGCTGTTGTCCTTATCTTTAGCTCCTCAAAATGCCACAGGTGGAAGTGATGGGGACACGGTGAGCCACGGTAGTGTGGATAGTTCTAATGATGCTAACAGTGGGGAGCACGCAGTCTTCGTCAGAGATTTAATCAGGCTTGATTCCACTGATAATCACTCTAGCACAGGTACTAAAATCTGGATTTTACTAACCCTTCACTTACTCTCCTGTTAAGTCTTCCATTTTTTAAAAAAACTTTTACCTTCCTCTCTCAAGTTTGTGCAATATGAATACCTAAAAAATACCACACATAAATAAGGGGAGAAAGTACACCTCTGATTGCAGATCACTTCTCTTACTTCCTATAGTATAAAATAAACTTGGGAGTGCTGTGCAAAAGGCTCTTACATGGTACTTCTTTGTGTTCGTTCATCATTAATTTGTGAAAGTATATGATATAATTGTTAGGAATTGTGAGCTGAGGAACTTGACTGTTAGTGACACAATTGCAAATCTTTTTTTCATTAAGTGGATAATATTTATTAAAGATTTGAGATTATGAATATTAAAGAGGGAAGAAAATAAGTCACACACCACGAGAAAAACGTATTCTTTGCATAGTCATTTCTTTAAATGACACTTTTTAAAATCTGAGAAACTACTGAAGCTACTTTTACGTACAAAGCTTTGGGCATAATCTCTGTCCTCTGAAGTTAGAAATAAGCTTAATTAAAGTAGCATGTTGAGCAGACATGTGTGTGTTGCACATCCTTCTTCTCTGTTTTTCTTTTTTGTTGTTATTGTTAATATCTCAAGCTTTTCTTTAAAAAGAATTCTGAATCTAATTCCTGTGCTTCATCTGATGAACTTGTCTCAATGACTGAAGTTTCCTTTTCTCTGCTCTTTGTTGCTCTGCTTTTTGCTCTGTGCTGTTTCTTGGTGCTGCATTTGTCCTTGGCTGTCATGGTGTGGGGTGCAGACAGACTTGTGTGACGTGAAGCTATGGATACACGTGTGCATTAATTCTACCCTTGAATGTTAACCACTTCAGGTAATTTCCCATTTATTAGGTTAAATTTTGCTGACATGCAAGGGTGGGGGAGAGGCCTTTTGTTATATTTTAAGTACTGTTGCAAGTGGAAAGCAATTTTAGTTTTCTTGGCTTTTTCTCCTTCAGATATGTGTAATCATATGCATACTACTGAAAATACCCAACTAACACTTTATGATCAATTTGCAAAGCATGTTTGTTATCTTAATTGAAAATATGCTGTGCCTTGCTACAATTCTTATTTTGAGGGTGGTTTGTAGCATCATTGAGTCAAATAGTTTTATGAGCGTTAAAGATTTCAGTATTCCAGCTGTTAAGGCGGTTTTTGCTTGCTAAAACTGATCTGCTGATTCTTGTGCTAAAAACTATCCCCATAATTACAGAAGCATGTATAAATTGGTGAAAGTCAACATAAAGCTGTAAGTTACAATCCTGTTTGTAAATTAAATTTCTTTCAACATGTAGGAATTTTCATGAGACTTTCATTTGAAAACCACCTTATTTTATTTCCTCCTGTATTTTTTTCCTAGTGCTTATAGAATAAATAGATTTCATTTATGGAAAATCAAGAAAATAATTTGTGGTATGAAACCATTTCACTAATAATCATAATAATAATAGATAAACACTCATTATCCCTCTGGATTTTTAAACTTGTCTCCTTTAATGGAAGAAAACAGATTTACTAGTAATTCTGGGAAACTGCATAAAGATACCATATTCCCCAGTTGGGGAAGAAACTTCAGATCCCTTTTTCATATATTTCTTTTAAGCTACATTTCAAATGACTGAAGCTCTGATACTGAATTTACAGTGATTATGTGTCTCTGTAGAGTTTCTGGTGATGTCATCTGATATTTTTGGAGACTTCCAGCCCAGATGCTTAAGTTACTCTTTTCATTAAGGATTATCTCACAGAATCTTTCCACTTAGTACCTGATACTGAGTCACTTAGCTTGTTGAGGGCATATCTGGGTTTAATCAGTTTACTCAGTTCCCAGTCTAGTGTCCATTTCATGGCACCGTAATGCTTTACCAGACTTTCTGAGGGGGGCCAATAAAAAAAAAAAAAAAAGACTAAAGTCATTCTAAATAGCAGTATTTTTTTTTAATAATTTTTTAAAATTTATTTATTTATTTATGGCTGTGTTGGGTCTTCGTTTCTGTGCGAGGGCTTTCTCTAGTTGTGGCAAGCGGGGGCCACTCTTCATCGCGGTGCGCAGGCCTCTCACTATCGTGGCCTCTCTTGTTGCGGAGCACAGGCTCCAGACGCGCAGGCTCAGTAGTTGTGGCTCACGGGCCCAGTTGCTCCGTGGCATGTGGGATCTTCCCAGAGCAGGGCTTGAACCCGTGTCCCCTGCATTGGCAGGCAGATTCTCAACCACTGCGCCACCAGGGAAGCCCAGTATTTTTTTTTAATTAAAAAAAAATTTTTTTTTTAATCGAAGTACAGTAGATTTACAGTATTGTGTTAATTTCAGGTGTACAGTGATTCAGTTGTATACACATACACACATATATATTCTTTCTCAGATTCTTTTCCCTTATAGATTATTACAAAATATTGAGTATAGTTCCCTGTGCTATATAGCAGGTCCTTGTTGGTTATCTAAATAGCAGTTTTTTTTAAAGCTTAATTCTTTTGTTATATGGCAAACCCAAAGTTTGAATGGCAGTTTAAAAAGTGGTAGAAAGTGAAAAAAATAAAAATAAAAAGTGGTAGACAGTGGAAGGCACTATATTTTTTGTTTTATGTGTTTTTCACTGACATCCTTTATAATGATCCCCTAGTAACTTGCCTTTATTTCAGTTTTAAATGATAGAACATTAAAGCCAAAATAGACTTTTAAAAAACTATTTTGAAATAATTTTAAACTTATTAAATGTTTCAAGAATAGTATGAAGAACTCTTGAATAACTTTTATTTAGATTCATTCACTTTTAGTTTGACACATTTGCTTTATCAGTTTCTTTCTGTACACATGCACTTTTTTCCCCTAAATTATGTGAGAGTAGATTGCATACATCTTGCCCTTTTACCTCTTAATACTTCAGTGGTATTTGCTCTTACATAACCACAGTATAGTTTCCAAATTCAGGAAAACATTATTCTACTCCTTTAATGTACAGTCTGTATTCCAGTGTTGTCAGCTATAATGTCCTTTGTGGTACTTTAACTCCTCTTTAGTCTCCTTTAACCAGGCACAGTTCCCCACCTTTTCTTTGTCTTCCATAACCTTGACCTTTATGAAGAATAAGTCCAGTTATTTTGTGGAATGCTGCCAAATTTGAGTTTGTCTGATGTTTCCCTGTGATTAGATTAGGTTATGCATCCATGGCTCTTCTACAAAAATTATGTTAAATCCTTCTGAGATTATCACAACCCAGAGGCACACAATGTCTGTCTGCCCCTCATTGGTAATGTTAATTTTGATCACTTGATGTCAGTGTTCGGTTTCTATTAGTTACCATTATCCCCCTTGCAGATAATAAGCTATTTGTGAAGAGACACTGAGACTATGCAACAATATCTTCTGTTTCATCACACTTTCTCTTTTAAATTTATCATCCATTGATGATTCTTGCCTGAACCAATCTTTACTGTGATGGCTATAAGGTGGTGATTTTGCTAACTCTATCGTCCCCTCACATTTATAAGATAATATTCTTTGGAATGTTCTTTAGAGATGTCCTCTCATGTTTTTGAGCACTTGCTTTCTTGCATAACAAAACGTTCCTGGCTCATTCTTGTACCTTCCCTGACTGAGCTCTGGAATCAGCCTTTTCTTCAAGGATTTTAGAAACGAAGGTCTGGACTCTAGAAATGCTTACTCCCTCCAGGGTGTTGTCGTTCTAGACTTTTTCAGCAGAGGTAGAAAAAATGTGTACGTATTTTAGAAATACTTCTAATTCCAAATCAGCCCCACAGGTTTTTCTTTGCCTTCCTTCATTTCACTTTTTAAAAATCTCTCTTCTTCCACAGTAAGAATCTTGGCTCCCAACATCATCACATTTACTCATTTGCTCAGTCCTACAGTGCACATAATATAATTTCAGAATTGCTATACCCATTCCCCTGTGAGAAATAAACCTAAGGAGTTTAGGATTTGACTGTTACCCCCCATGACTAGGGTATATACTCAAAATAATGTGTTAAAAGTTACACATTACATTAGTCCTCCCCCATCCTTTCAGTGTGATCGTGTTATTCATAAACAATTGGTTTTGTTTGTTTCCGTGTGCATTCAGTTTTAGTTACACCCTGGCCCTCAGTTTTGTTGATTTAAGTTTTTGTACATGTAGAAGTTAATACATTTCCAAAAATAAAAACAATATGATAACCATATTTAGAGAAGTTTCCTCTCTCTTGATCCCTTCCATCCTATTTTCCCCCATCCCTTGTAGGTAACCAGTTTTATTGTTTTCTGGTTTATTATTCCTGCATTTCTTTTTGCAAAAGTAAGCAGATATATGCTTGTTTTATTTCCACTTCTTTCTTACACAAAAGGGAGCATTCTGTAGATGCACTCCAAAAGAAACTTTCAAAACATCTTATCCAAATCTACTAATTTATAGATAAGGAAATTAAATTAAGATTCACTGCTTCCAAGTGTGTAATGGTTTTTAGTCTTTGATGTTCCTGTTTCTACTGTTCTTTGCTTCTTACCATTGTTGTAAATAAAATGTTTTGTGTGCTTCATGAGCTTTCTTCTCTTCTTTTTTTACAAGTTGAATTGTGTAAGTTGGTGGAATTTCCTTTTGACATTTTATAGCTGGACTATAAATATATGAAAACATTCATATGTCAGCCTACATTCTTTTTAACAGGTGGTCAGTCTGACCAAGGCTATGGGTCTAAGGATGAACTTATAAAGGATGATGCAGAAATTCATGTGCCTGAAGAACAAGTATCAGGAGACTTGATAACTAAAACAAAAGTGCCAACAGAAGGTTAAGTACTGGTATTTACTAGCTTTACTTAGAAAAATACCTATATTAATTAAAAGTCTTATTTGATAATTTTGGTGATAATTTCCAGAAATGTAAAGTCTGGGCTTATAAGATACTATGTACTCTTATATATGATAGATTTTTGGTAGTCTCTGAATTTTAGAATTTAAGAGATCTTTAGAGACTCTGTAGGTCAGCCCTCAACTTTGTAGGAAACTGCAACCCATCAAGGTATTCATTTGCCAGTGTTAAATGACTACTTGGTGACAGAATCAGGACTAAACTCTTAGTCATCAAACTTGTATTCCAGTGTACCTTTTATTTTAAAATGCTCTTTCACTAGAAGTCCTTCAAATATCTAAGTCGATATTTTTCATTTCTAGGTTCCAATACAGTAGGTTCTAGGTTCCAATACAGACTGTGTAGTTTTCCTTTTTTTAGGGGACTCATTGAGATAGAAATGAGAAATGATTTGTAGTAGCCATTTTAAGGAAATATGGAGGAATATTTTGGCTTTTTGATAATACGATGTTCTTCCTATCCTCTTACAAAAAAGTACACTTTCTTTAATGATGTCACTTACTTTATGCTGTAGAATTATGCAGAAGAAAGCCCCTCTCCTACTTGACAAGTGATGAGGAGTGTGACAGAAGGCCAAAGCCTTAATTTATTCGCTCAGGAATGCTCAAGTTAGGATTATGAATGTTAAAATAAAGCATTTATTTCAGTTAGTACTGGCAAAATTTATGGCATAAAATAAATCAGTAATAAAATAGAGAAAAAGTATTCACCCCCACTTAGAGAAAAAGTACGTAAAATATATTAAAAAAATACTTTGTTTCTGTTCAATACTGGCAAAAATAGGAATGATAACATCCAAATATTTTTTCCCAGAGGTATGCGATGTCTCTGCTGTTGTGGCCAAACATTCACCACCTAGTGCAGAGCCCCAGAGTCCTACTGAACCTCCTGCATGGGGCGGCAGTATTGTGAAAGTTCCATCTGGTATATTTGATGTCAACGGCAGGAAAAGTAGCACTGGTGAGTCTTTTACATATTGATTATTACATATTTAAAATATGCTTCTATAGGTACACGTGTGTCTTTAATGACATTATAAATTGCTAACTTAATTGTAATGAACATGCTAAAGAGCCAGAAGTAAGCTGAATCCTATAAATGTGCTAAAGAAGAAATTAAAATAGTTATTTAAAGATAATTCATTTTTAAAAGGAAGGGTATTAAGTGTGTTTAGTTGTTATTTGGAATACCTTTTCTTATTATAGTGCTTGTTCTGAGTTCCGTCCTCCTTTCCTATGGTTGATAATGAGAGAGGACTGTAGGACGGGCCTGCTATACTCATCCTGAACAGAGAGGCAGTTATGTGGTCAAATTCCAAAGGGCTTGTGTGCGGCAGGGTAATTCCTAAGCCTGAAGGGAAATGGAAGAAAAAGATTCACATCACTTAACGTTCTGCACAAAAATACCAGCGGGTCTTTAATTTTTGCCCAATTATTCTAGGTACCCTGAGCCACTTTCTTTTTATGGTTAAGCATTTGTAATGAATAACTCTGTTGTGTGTGACTCCCATGAATTTGAGTTTACTGCCTTCCATTATGTGTAGTCCTCCCAAGTACCCTTAAGGCATACGTCTAAGTGTATGATTTTAAAAGACAATGAAATTGGCCTGCGTCATTTGCCTTTTGTTAGTAGTAGCTACAATTCACTTCCCTAAAGTCAGCTGTCTATCTGTAAGTGTATCTATTGTATGACTTTATAGAAATTAATTCGCTCAGCTTTTTAAGTCAATGTGGAAATACTCGTTATTCCTAAAGTTTTTTTTTTAATTGTGATACCAAGTTCGGTTATTTTACAGGGGGTGAGGGGGTAGTGTTTTGCTAATGAGGTGGAGCTACATGTTTTTTGAAAAAAATAATTGATATATATATTGTTTATCCCATTTTCCCAACCTATTGATAGCAGGTTAAAAAAAAAAAAAAAAAAAGGAGGGCAGAGTTTTCTTCATCAGAGGTTTAGAATCTTCTCAGAATATTGAAATGGACATGGTCTGGGGACTGGTGCATTTTCTTCTCTTTTTATTGATCTTATTTCCATGTTACATTTTGATGTAGGAAGATTTATTCTATTAAGAAAAGAGGAGGTGGGCTTCCCTGGTGGCGCAGTGGTTGAGAATCTGCCTGCCAATGCAGGGGACACGGGTTTGAGCCCTGGTCTGGGAAGATCCCACATGCTGCGGAGCAGCTGGGCCCGTGAGCCACAATTACTGAGCCTGCGCGTCTGGAGCCTGTGCTCCACAAGAAGAGAGGCCGCGATAGTGAGAGGCCCGCGCACCACGATGAAGAGTGGACCCCGCTTGCCGCAACTAGAGAAAGCCCTCACACAGAAACGAAGACCCAACACAGCCATAAATAAATAAATAAAAATTTAAAAAAAAAAAAAAAAAAAGAGGAGGTGGTAATGAGGCTTTTGCCAATATATCAAACAGTCAATTTTATTTTAAAATTGAACAAAATGTGACACTAAATTTCCTAGAAATGATATGAGAACCAGTAAATTTGCAAAGATCTTTTCTCAAATATTGGTAAAAGTTTTCAAAGCAGGTACAAACTTCGGAGTTATAAAATAGGCTAATTTAATTCCCTTAAGTGCTTTAAAAATATCTCTAAATGCTTATTATTCTGTTTAATTGGAATGATTATGATTATTAGTAGATACCAATTTGGAATATTAAAAAGAACCTTGAAATCAATTTGGAAGATTAAAAAAAAGATCTTATCAATGACAACTTTGCCCCCCAAACTCCCAGGTCATTATACTTTTTAAAAAACAAATGAGAATCCTGAATATGAATGGGTAGACTTAAGTTCTGCTAGTGATGCAACTAGAAATAGCTTTTGGTCTTGGCGTGGAAAAAATTGCATGGTAGCAAAGAGTTAACGACTGCCTGCATCCCCCAAAGCTGGGGGAGGTTCCTACAGACACTGGCATAATTTTGTTCCACTTGCTCAAACAAGATTGACCTCTGTGAGGGCTGGGATTATGTCCGTTTTATTCTCCATTGTACTCTTAGCACCTCACATAGTGGGTGCTAGTAGGAATTCAGATATTTGTTGAAGGAATAAACATATCTGAAAAAATTCTGGCTATTCAGATTTTATCAGGCTTCTTGGAATTTGCCGATTCTAAGCGCTCCATTCTAGATCCTTTTACTTTGGAGAAGTAAGGCTTTGGCTATAGCAAATATATAATTTCTCTATGATTATGAATTTGCTTTCTGCAGGGTAGATTCCTGGCAAATACTTGTTGAATTAGATATATGAAACCCAAGACAGAAGAGATTATTTCTTTTTAGGTCTGCTATTTAATGTGGAATATATTTCTTAAACTGAATATAAAACTCTTAAAATATAAAACATGTTTATAGATGTATATTTATTGATAGATGTCATATCTTTTAGTGAACAATACAGGTATATACAGTGTATATTGCACGATCTTTTTAAAAAATGTATGTGTATATGCATAGAGGATGAAAGGCAGATTATACATTAAAATGTTATCTCTGAGAGGCAGGGTTGAATGGAGTAATTTTTGGACTTTTTCTGTATACCATCTTACCTTTCTGAATCTTTAACTCTGAGTATGTGTCACTTTCAAAAATTAGAAAAAAAACATTTTTATAAAAGTTACATCAGAAAATAGAGATTTATTTTTAATATTGTACTTTCTCTTTTTAGGTAGTACATCAAATGTACTGTTTTCTACTCAAGATCCAGTTGAAAATGCAGTCTTTGGCGAAGTTACTAATCTCAAGAAGAATGGTGATAGAGGAGAAAAAAGACAAAAGCATTTTCCGGAGAGAAGCTGTAGTTTTAGTTCTGAAAGTCGAGCAGGAATGTTGCTTAAGAAGAGCAGTTTGGACTTGAATTCAAGTGAAGTGGCTATCATGATGGGAGCAGATGCCAGGATTCTCACAGCAGCATTGACGAGTCCTAAGACTTCTCCACTTCATATTGCAAGAACCCATAGCTTTGAGAGTATTAGCTGTCATCCAGCTGACACTAGGACTCGTGTGTCTGAAAGCACTTGGGATTCTGAGCGCAGATCTTCATCGGTGTTAGAGATGCTTGAGGAAAGCCAAGAGTTCATAGAACCTGTGGTTGATGAAAATGTAGCTAAAACTACTGTGACAAAGGATGCATGTGACAGCCTACAAAATGACAGTCATCAGTCCAGAGACTTGAAAGCAGGATCCAAAGATCTAGTAAATAAGAGAAGTAGTTTATGTGGTGTTGCTAAAGCTATTGAGAGGGAAGATGTTGAAACTGGACTAGATCCTTTGTCACTTTTAGCCACTGAATGTATAGGAGAAAAAACTCCTGATTCAGAAGATAAGTTGTTTTCTCCAGTTATTGCACGTAATCTGGCTGATGAAATTGAAAGCTATATGAATCTAAAGAGTCCCTTGGGTAGCAAGTCTTCTAGTATGGAATTACATGAAGAGGGAAACAGAGAGCCTGGCACTACCAGTGCATTTATCCACCCTTTAGAGAGGAGATCAAGCCTACCTTTAGATCATGGTCCTGCAGCACAGGAAAGTCCTGAAAGTGAAAAGAGCTCCCCTGCAGTGTCCAGATCTAAAACTTTTACTGGGCGTTTCAGGCAACAAACTCCCTCTCGAGGTCATAAAGAACGTTCAGCTTCTTTATCAGCACTGGTCCGTTCTTCACCACATGGCTCATTGGGTTCTGTGGTAAATTCTTTGTCAGGGCTAAAGCTGGACAATATACTCTCAGGGCCCAAGATGGATGTGCTAAAATCTGGTATGAAACAAGCAGCTACAGTAGCCAGTAAGATGTGGGTAGCTGTATCATCTGCCTACAGCTATTCAGATGATGAGGTAAGAGTGTTTTATGTGTGTCATCTATCTGATGTTGGAATGTTTGGAGTATTTTTTAATATATACATTATTATTTAGATATTTCTGGTAACTTTTTTATATTTTAAAACATGCATATCCTACTTCTTTCTTGAAATGACTTCAACATACATGTAAGGAAATAAATAATGAAGAAATAGAATATCAGGACTACTTTATAATTCCACAGCCCAGTCTAAACTAACACATTAAGTCTATTGATTTGAAAGAACTAATGATTAATGTTTGATTTAATAATGTTATATTTGCCTAGCACTTCACTTTTTTAAATAGCTGTCACCTGTGTTATCTCTTTAAGATATGTGAAGTCACTCTACAACTTAATCAATAGATTTCATACTGCACAACAAAAACTGCTAACTATTTATTTATTTTGGCTGCACGGGGTCTTAGTTGCGGCACGTGGGATCTTCGTCGCGGCATGTTTAGTTGCGGTATGCGGGATCTTTAGTTGCGGCATGCAGACTTCTTAGTTGTGGCATGCATGTGGAATCTAGTTCCCCAACCAGGGATCGAACCTGGGCCCCCTGCATTGGGAGCACAGAGTCTTACCCACTGGACCACCAGGGAAGTCCCCCAAACTGCTAACTTTATATTGAAGTTCAGTTGATCTACAATACTGTATTAGTTTCAGGTGTACAGCATAGTGATTCAGTTTTTGCACATTATATTCCATTATAGGTTACTATGAGATATTGGGTATAATTCCCTGTGCTAGAAAGTAAACTCCTGTTGCTTATCTATTTTATGTATAGTAGTTTGTATCTGTTAAACCCATACCCCTAATTTGTCCCTCTCCCCTTCCTCTTTGGTAACCATAAGTTTGTTTTCTATTTCTTTGAGTCTGTTTCTGTTTTGTATATACATTCATTTGTATGACTTTTTAGATTCCACATATGAATGATATCATACAGTATTTATCTTTCTCTGTCTGACTTACTTCACTAAGCATTAATATTCTCTAGGTCTCTCCATGTTGCTACAGATGGCAATATTTCATTCTTTTTAATGGCTGAGTAATATTCCAGTGTGTGTGTGTTTGTGTGTGTGTATGTGTGTATCACATCTTCATGATCCAATCATCTGTTGATGGGCACTTGGGTTGCTTCCATGTCTTGGCTGTTGTACATAGTGCTGCTATGAACATTGTGGTACATGTCTCTTTTAGAATTAGTGTTTCCTATTTTTCTGGATATATACTCAGGAGTGCAATTGCTGGATCTTATGGTAGTTCTAGTTTTAGTTTTTTAAGGAACCTCCATACTATCTTCCATAGTGGCTGCACCAATTTACATTTCCATAAAAAATGTATGAGGACTCCCTTTTCTCCACATCCTCTCCAACATTTGTCATTTGTAGACATTTTGATATAGACATTTTGACAAGTGTGAAGTGATACCTCTTTGTGGTTTTGATTTGCAGTTCTTGAATAATTAGTCATGATGAGCATCTTTTCGTGTGCCTGTTAGCCATCTGTATGTCTTCTTTGGGAAAATATCTATTCAAGTCTTCTGCCCATGTTTTGATTGGATTGCTTGTTTTTTTTTATATTAAGCTGTATCAGCTGTTTGTATATTTTGGGTAAGTTGCATCATTGCAGATATTTTCTCTGATTCCATAGGTTGTCTTTTTGATTTGTTGATGGCTTCCTTTGCTGTGCAAAAGCTTTTAAATTTAATTAGGTCCCATGTGTTAATTTTTGCTTTTATTTATTTTGCCTTAGGGGACAGATCCAAAAAATACTGCTATGATTTATGTCAAAGAGTGTCCTGCCTATGTTCTCTTCTAGGAGTTTTATGGTTTCAGGTTGTATATTTAGGTCTTTAATCCATTTTGAGTTTATTTTTGTATATGGTGTGAGGGAATTTTCTAATCCCATTGTTTTACCTGTAGCCGTCCAGTTTTCCTAGCACCACTTGTTGAAAAAACTGTCTTTTCTCCATTGTATATACTTGCCTCCTTTGTCATAGATTAATTGATTGTAGGTGTGTGGGTTTATTTCTGGGCTCTCTGTTCTGTTCCATTGATCTATGTATCTGTTTTTTTGTGCCAGTACCACACTGTTTTGATTACTGTAGCTTTGCAGTATAGTCTGAGGTCTGGGAGGTTTATACCTCCTGCTTTATTCTTTTTTTCTCAGGATTGCTCTGGCAATTTGGGGCCTTTTGTGGTTCCATATAAATTTTAGGATTATTCTATTTCTGTGAAAAATGATAGGAGATGCAATCTGTAGATTTCTTTGGGTAGTGTGGCCATTTTAAGAATACTGATTCTTCCAATCCAAGAGCATGGGAATATCTTTCCATTTCTTTTAATCATTTTCACTTTCCTTTATCAATGTTTTATAGTTTTCAGTGTGTAGGTCTTTAACCTCCTTGATTAAGTTTATTCCTAGGTTTTTTTCTTCTTTTAATGCAGTTTTAAATGGGATTTTTTTTAACTTTCTCTTTCTGATATTTCATTACTAGTGTATAGAAATGCAACAGATTGCTGTATATTAATCTTGTATCCTTCAACCTTGCTGAATTAATTTATTCTAAAAGTTTTTGGGTGGGGACTTTAGGGTTCTCTGTATAGAGTATCATGTCATCTGCAGTCCCTTCCAATTTGGATACCCTTTTTTCCCTTGTTTGATAACTTTGGCTAGTACTTCCAATACTATGTTAAATAGAAGGGGTGAGAGTAGGCATCCTTGTCTTGTTCCTTAATTTAACAGGAAAGCTTTCATCTTTTCACCATTGAGCATTATGTTGGCTGTGGGTTTGTCATAAATGGCCTTTATTATGTTGAGATATGTTCCTTCTGTACCCACTTTGATGAGAGTTCTTATGATGAATGGATGTTGAATTTTGTCAAATACTTTTTCAGCATCTATTGAAATGATCATGTGGTTTTTGTCTTTCTTTTTGTTAGTGCCATGTGCCACATTAATGGATTTGCGTATGTTGAAACATCCTTGTGTCCCCAGAATAAGTCCAGCTTGATCATGGTGTATGATCCTTTTTATATGTTGTTTGATTTGGTTTGCTAATATTTTGATGAGGATATTTGCATCTATATTCATCAAGAATATTGGTCTGTAATTTTCACTTTTTGTAGTATCTTTGTCTGGTTTTGGTATCAGGGTAATAGTGGCCTTGTAGAATGAGTTTGGGAGTGTTTCATCCTCTTTAATAATTTGGAATAGTATTAGAAGGATAGGTTTTAGCTCTTCTTTACATGTTTGGTAGAATTCCCCAGTGAAGCTGTCTGGTCCTAGACTTTTGATTGCAGGTAGTTTTGTTATTGGCAATTCTATTTCACTTCTAGTAATTGGTCTCTTCAAATTGTCTATTTCTTCTTGACTCGGTCTTGGCAGGCTGTATGTTTCTAAAAATTTGTCCATTTCTTCTACGTTGCCTGATGTGTTGGGATATAAATGTTCTTAGTATTCTGTTATTTTTGTATTTCTATGGTATTTGTTATTTCTACTCTACTCTTTTCATTTCTTATTTTGTTTATTTGGGTCCTCTCTCTTCTTCTTGGTGAGCCTGGCTAGAGGTTTGTCCATTTTTGTTTATCTTTTCAAAATACCGGCTCTTAGTTTCATTGATTTTTTTCTATTATTTTTTTATCTCTATTTTATTTCCTCTCTGATCTTTATTATTTCCTTCCTTCTGCTGACTTTGGGCTTTGTTCTTCTTTTTCTGATTCTTTTAGGTGGTAGGCTAAGTTGTTTGAGATTTTCCTTGTTTCTTGAAAGAAGGCCTGTCTCACTGTGAATTTCCCTCTTAGAACTGCTTTTGCAGGTACCCATAGGTTTTATAAAGTTATGTTTTACTTTTCATTTGTCCCAAGGTGTTTTCTGATTTCTTTGATTTTAGCATTGGCCCATTGGTTTTTTAGTAGCATGTTGTTTAGTCTCCATGTGTTTGTTCTTTTCCCATTTTTCTTTCTCTAGTTGATTTCTAGTTTCATACTGTTGTGGTCAGAAAAGATGCGTGGTGTAATTTCTATCCTCTTAAATTTTTTGAGGCTTGTTTGTGACTTAGTATGTGGTCTTTCCTGGTGAATGTTCCATGTGCACTTGAAAAATGTGCATTCTACAGAATAGAATGTGTATTCTGGTTTTGGATGTAATGTCCTTTAGAGATCAGTTAAGTCCAACTCGTCTATTGTGTCCTTTAGGACCTCTGTTGCCTTATTGATTTTCTGTCTGGATGATCTGTCCATTGATGTCAGTGGGGTGTTAAAATCTCCTACTGTTATTGTATTAGTGTCAGTTTCTCCCTTTGTGTCTTTGCTTTATTTATTTAGGTGATCCTGAATTGGGTGCATATATGTTAATGACTTTAAGATCCTCTTTTTGTATTGATCCCTTTATCATTATATAATGCCCTTCTTGTCTTTTGTTATAGCCTTTGAAAAACTGCTAATCCTTTTAAAAATCATCATAAAGAGAATTAATCATAATATCTTTTTGTGAAAATAGGAGTGGGCAAATTTTGTATTTAAAGAACTTAGAAGGTCAGTTAAGGAAAGACAAAATAAGCTAACTTCAAAAGCATCTTAACCTGGCATTATATTTAAAACAAAAAAAAACCAGTGTGAGCCATTTCACTTTTGAAATTTTATCTAACAGTGTTAAATAAAAAGCTTTCTATAGAGTAATTTGGACTTGGAATATATGACTGTTAATTCCAGGTGGTTGCAGATCTTAATCTTTCTTTTCTTTTCATTACTATCGCCCTAGTACCATTGACTGCAAAGGCAAATAGGATATACCTAATAAATATTTTCAAGTGAAGGAATGAATAAAAAGTCGAAAATATTCATAACTTTTATCCAGAATTTAAGAAAATATTTAGGGATATGTGTAAAAATAGCTCAAGTGAATTCAGCAGTGTAACTCATATAAAATTTACAGGATTCTGAATGTTTAAGCAGTAGAGGATTTACTAAATTCTTAATAATACATCAGTAAATCAGATAAGGTTGCAGGGATTTAAATAATGTAGAAGATTTAATGATAAACTACATGAGAAGAATGGGTTAAAAATATCCTATTTTGTAAAAATGTATTATGTATGCATATTTTTGAC
Source organism: Eschrichtius robustus (assembly GCF_028021215.1). Taxonomy (NCBI): domain Eukaryota; kingdom Metazoa; phylum Chordata; class Mammalia; order Artiodactyla; family Eschrichtiidae; genus Eschrichtius; species Eschrichtius robustus. The sequence goes on from NC_090833.1 coordinate 68,797,062, forward strand.
TAGAAGGATATACATCAAGATTTTTACTGTAATGTGTGGATGTTGATATTATAAGTGTTTTATTTCCTGTTTTGCATATCTATTTAATTTTTTAAAATCATTTAATATGGTTTTATAACAAGGAAGACAAGTCTTTCTCCTTTAAAGCAAAAATTAAAAAGGAAACTGCTTATTGAAATGTTTTCTATCTAAAGCATCAACAGTCACTTATAGTGGTTAAGAACTCAGTGTTCAGAACTTTGTTCATGTTTTATTCCTCTAATAATGATGGTTGTATTCAGAATAATCATATTGCCAGCTAAAATTCTCACCACAACCTTATTTTAATGTACTTATATTATCCACATTTTTCAGATAATATAATTAAAAGTTATGGAAGTTAAGTAATTTCTGCAAGGTCACATACCTAATATGTGAAGGGGGGCCAACACCACAATCTGGCTGACTCTTGGAAGCCCCTCCTCTACTTGGACTGGGGTCCCTGATTACACTGGGCATAGTGAGCGTCTAGAGTTCCTTCATTTTATAATTTTGAATATTGGAATAAACCCCACACTCCTAATATACACTAGGAGCACAGCATAATCTTGAAGCATAGGTCATTGCTTGAATGTCTTAGAGTATGGAAGAGAAATTCCAAATAACAGAAAGAGTTCATGGTTTTGAAACATACGATGATGACGATTTATTTAATTACAGATGAGTTTAATTCTGAAAAGGGTAGAGTGAATATATTCTCATTGGGGAAGGTATTACTTATGTATGTGGGATTTTATTCTTTTCAATTAAAGGAGGAAACAAAGAGAGATTACAGCTTCCCAGCTGGCCTTGAAGACCATATTTTAGGAGAGAATATATCACCTAACACGAGTATCTCAGGGCTGGTCCCTAGTGAACTTACCCAGAGCAACACAAGCCTTGGCAGTAGCAGCAGCAGTGGAGATGTAGGTAAACTGCATTACTCACCAGGTAAGGGGAAGGATCGTCCTTTCTTCTAATTTATAGAAAATTAATTTTTAATTTATGCCCATACTTCTTCCTCCCTGCACCACACACACAGTAAGCCCCATTTGTTGAGAGGATCTGATATAGTCACACCATATTATCACTGTTATTTTATATGATCTGCAAGTACTGTAGTCACCCACTGAGTTTATTTTTAGTTATGTACATTTATGGATTCTATCATTAGTTCTCAAACTTTAGGGTGTCTCAGAATCACTTGGGGAATTTGTTTAAAAGTATATACAGGTATCCAAGCCCTAGGTTAAAACTTTTGAGACTTAATCTGTGGGATGGGACCTTAAGAATGTATATTTTTGACCAGCTCTCCAGGTGAATCAGATATTTACTAGAGTTGGAGAATTTCTGTGCTGTATCACTGAAATTTCCTAGTTCTGTGTTATTTTTTAAAATTGTAATTTTATTCATTTTCTCCAACTTTCTATTATGAAAAATTTCAAATATCCTAAAAAGTTGAAAGAATAATATAGTGAACAATCATATGTTCTCTACCTAGATTTAGTTAACTGTTGTTAACCTTTCCTCTGTGTATATACATAAGTACATTTTGATACTAAACCGTTTGAAGATAAATTGCAGACTTCATGATATTTCCCCCTAAGTATGCATTTCCAAAGAATAAGGACATTTTCATACATGTGTTATGATGTTTACTTCTCTCTAGGTGAACTTCCATTTCCAAGAGGCATAAAAGGGCAGGACTTTGAAAAGTCAGATCATGGTTCTTCTCAAAACACCAGCATGTCCAGCATCTATCAGAATTGTGCAATGGAGGTAAAAGTTCTGTACTCTGTCCATGATAAAGTGGCTGTAAACATATTTTTATTTCAGAATGGCATTTAACAGAATTCTATACCTTTATGGACAGAATAATAAAATAAGTCATTTTGTTGAATTTGCTTGATGTCTTATGTAAACAAGGCAATAAACTGGTAGTTTTACCTGTAAAGTAATTGAACTGTTATTCCAAGTGTGATCAACAAAATAAATACAATTCTATGTTTGTCTCAAGAGGATGGCCTATTAAGACTGATTTTCACTGTGGAGGTTCTCAGTATGTGTACTTTTCTGCTCTTAGGTTTTGATGTCAAGTTGTTCACAGTGCAGAGCTTGTGGAGCTTTAGTTTATGATGAAGAAATTATGGCTGGATGGACGGCAGATGATTCAAACTTGAATACAACCTGTCCCTTCTGTAAAAGCAACTTCTTGCCTCTTCTCAACATAGAATTTAAAGACTTGAGAGGCTCTGCAAGGTTAGTATTGTAAAAGCTCCCTTAAAGAGGTAAGCGTCCCCCAAGAGGCATGACTCCTGGGGGAAGAGTGAAATAGTCATGGTATGCTCCAGGTGTTCCTTTCCTCACCCTCTTGCACTTTCAGTATTTGAGTAGAAAATACTAATAGGTAGGAGACCGCTTTTCCATTTTATTTAACAAATGATTATCAGTAGTAGTTAATTCTCGGAGCTAAACTTTATAAATTATATAATTATTACATAGATTATATAATTATTATAGATAATTCCGAACTCTAACGTTAGTCATTATTTTAATATTTCTGCCTCGATGACCTTGATTATGTGTTCTGGAGCCGCCCCCGCCCCACCCCCCAAAAAAAGGTGGAAGGGGCTTTAGCTTTTCTCTTAACTTGTTGCCCCTTTATGTTGGTGCTCTGTACTGTGAAATGACCGAATTCTAGGCATTGGAAAGGAGAGGCTGATCTATAATCAGTCATTAAGTAATTGAGAGTTTGGTAACTGTTATGCTGACTTAAAGTACTTATACTTAATATTCTATTTGCTTTATGGAACAAACTACCTTTATCTACTTTTTAAAAATTTCCAGTCACAGAGGTGTCTCCTCTCTATTTTTCCTGTTAGCTTCAGTGTGGAGCTGAGTGAAACCATACTCTGATTCCTGATGCACTGTCATCATTGGTTTGTGCAAGGGCCCTCTTTTATTATCTTCCTCCCCTCACCATTCCCCACTCTCATTATTTTACCCAACAGAAACATTGACTCCGCTATGTGTGATAAATCCTTGAATATATAACCTTATAAATAATGTTGTTTTGCATGATTATGTATTTTTAACGTACATGATTAGAATGATGCTGAAAATCTCAATTTATTTCTTTTTATTACTCAGTTTAAAATCTGAGTTGCTATATGTACATCTAATTTATTCCTTTTCTCCTATAGGAAGTTAATACCTCCTTTTACTTATCCACTGTCATAGTGCTGGGTATTTCAGTTGCTTCCAGTTCTCTGTTACTATAAACATCACTGTACTGTTGCAGTACACTGCAAAACATATGTCCCCTTCTGGACTTATGAAGTAATTTCTTTCAGAATAATAGTCTTAGGAGTGAGATCATTGGGTTCTTTCCATACATGATTTCAATAAACACTGGAAGATTGCTTCCCAGATGGCTACACTCCTACTTGTAGTGCCCCAAAACTCTCATTTCTGTACATCCTTACCGGCATTTGGTATGATCACTTTTCTGATTTTGTGCTCTAATGATATAAAGTAGTATGTCATTTTTGTTTGAATGTCTCTGAATATTAGTGAGTTTGGATATCTCTTCATATGCTTATTAGTTATTCCAGCATTTTCTATGAATTGCTTGTTTATATCCTTTGCCAATTTTTTAAAGATTTATTTTTTTAATGAGGTAACATTGGTTTATAATGTTTTGTAAGTTTCATGTGTACATTTTATTTCTACTTCTATATACACTACAGTGTGCTCAACACCAATAATTTAGTTTCCATCTGTCACCATATAGTTGACGCTCTTTACCCATTTCATCCTCCCTACCCCTCCTTCACCCTCTGATAAGCACTACTCTGTTCTCTTTTTTGTTCTTCTTTGGTTGGGTTTGTTCTTCTTTGGTTGGGTTTGTTCATTTATTTTGGGTTTTTGTTCTTTATATTCCAGCTATGAATGAAATCATGGTATTTGTCTTCATCTGAAGTATTTCACTTAGTGTGATACCCTCAAAGTCCATCCATGTTGTTGCAAATGGCAAATTTTCATCTTTTTTATGGCTAAGTAGTATTCCATTGTGTATATATACCACAGGTTTTTTATCCATTCATCTGTTGATGGGCATCTAGGTTGCTTCCATGTCTTGGCTGTTGTAAATAATGCTGCAGTGAACATAGGGGTGCATGTACCTTTTTGAATTAATGTTTTTGTACTCTTAGGATAAATACCCAGAACTGGGCTGGACCATGTGGTAGTTTCATTCCTAATTTTTTCAAGGAATCTCCATACTGTTTTCCATAGTGGCTGCACCAGTTTACATTTCCCACCAGCAGTGTATGAGGGTCCCCTTTCTCCACATCCTCACCAACACTTGTTATTTCTTGCCTTTTTGATAATAGCCATTCTAACAGAAATGAAGTGATATCTTACTTTGGTTTTGATTTGCATTTCTTGATGATGATGTTAATGTGGTTTTGTTCAGCATCTTTCATGTGCCTGTTGGCCATCTGGATGTCTTCTTTGGAAAAATGTCTGTTCAGCTCCTCTGCCCATTTTTTAATTGGGTTGTTTGTTTTTTTGATATTGAATTGTATGGGTTCTTTATATAATTTGGGTATTACCTCCTTATCAGATATATCATTTGCAAATATCTTCTCCCATTCAGTAGGTGGTTGTTTTGTTTTGCTGATGGTTTCCTTTGCTGTGCAGAAGCTTTTTAGTTTGATGCAGTCCCATTTGTTTATTTTTGCTTTGTTGCCTTTGCCTGAGGAGACATATTTAAAAAGACATTGCTAAGACTGATGTTAAAGATTATACTGTTTTATGTTTTCTTTTAGGAGTTTTGTGGTCTTCAAGTCTTTAATCCACTTTGAGTTGATTTTTGTGTGTGGTGTGAGATAGTGGTCTAGTTTCATATTTTTGCATGTGGCTGTCCAGGTTTCCCAACACCATTTATTAAAGACACTATTCTTTCTCCATTGAATGTTCTTTGCTCCTTTGTTTGTAAATTTATTGTCCATGTATGCTGGGGTTCAATTCTGGGCTATCAGTTCTGTTCCATTGATTTTTTTTTTTTTTTTTTTGGCTGCGTTTGGTCTTCATTGCTGCACGCAGGCTTTCTCTAATTGCTGCGAGCAGGGGCTACTCTTTGATGCAGTGCAAGGGCTTCTTATTGCAGTGGCTTCTCTTGTTGTGGAGCACAGGTTCTGACTGCGTGGGCTTCAGCAGCTGCAGCACTGGGGCTCTGTAGTTGTGGCAGTTGTGGCTTGCGGGCTCTAGAGCACAGGCTCAGTAGTTGTGGCGCACAGGCTTAGTTGCTCCATGGCATGTGGGATCTTCCCAGACCAGAGCTCAAACCCTTGTCCCCTGCATTGGCAGGCAGATTCTTAACCACTGCGCCACCAGGGAAGTCCCTATTACATTGATTTTTGTATCTGTTTTTCTGCCAAACCAGGTTGTTTTGATTACTATGGCTTTGTAATATAGTTTGAAATCAGAGCGTGTGATATCTCTAGCCTTGTTCTTTTTTCTCAAGATTGCTTTGGCTCTTCAGGGTCTTTTGTGTTTCCAAATAAATATTATAATTTTTTGTTCCATTTATGTGAAAAATGTTCTTGGGATTTTGATAGGGATTGCCCTGAATCTGTAGATTGCTTTATGTAATATTTTTAAAATTAGGTAATTAAAAAATATAAACATTTTAACAATGTTAATTCCTCCAATCCATGAGCACAGAATATCTTTCCATTTATTTGTGTCTAAAATGTCTTTCAACAAGGTCTTAATAGTTTTCAGTACAGAGGTCTTTCAACTCCTTGCTTAAATTTATTCCATTTATTTTATTCTTTTTGTGGTGATTGTAAATGGGATTGTTTTCTCAATTCCCCTTTCTCCTAGCTTATTGTTAGTATATAGAAATGCAACAGGTTTTTGTTGGTTTTGTACTGTGCAATTTCACTATATTCATTTATTACTCCTAATAGTTTTTTGGTAGATTCTTTAGGCTTTTCTATATATAAAATCATGTCATCTGCAAACAGTGAGTTTTACTTCTTCCTCTCCAATTTGGATGCCTTTTATTTCTTTTGACTAATTTCTGTGGCTGGGATTTATATACTATATTTCAGCTTCACCTTTGAGTATGATGTTAGCTGTGGGCTTGTCATATATGACCTTTATTATGTTGAGGTATGTTCCTTCTATACCCACTTTGTGGAGAGATTTTTATCATAAATGGGTGTTGAATCTTGTCATCTGCTTTTTCTGCACCTACTGAGATGATCATATCATTTTTATCCTTCATTTTGTTAACGTATGTATCACATTGCTTGATTTGCAGATGTTGAACCATCCTTGCATCCCAGGGACAAATCCCACTTGATCACGGTATATGATCCTTTTAATGTATTGTTGGATTTGGTTTGCTAGTATTTTGTTGAGGATTTTTGCATCTATGTACATCAGAGATATTGACCTGTAGTTTCCTACTTTGTGTGGTCTTTATCTGGTTTTGGTATCTGGGTGATGTTGGTCTCATAAAATGAGTTAGGAAGTGTTCCCTCCTCTTGAATTTTTTGGTATAGTTTGAAAAGGACAGGTATTAAATCTGTAAATATTTGGTAGAATTTACCTGTGAAGCTGTCTGGTCCTGGTCTTTTGTTTTTTAGAAGCTTTTCGATTACTGCTTCAGTCTCTGTACTAGTGATCGATCAATTCGGATTTTCTCTTCATGATTCAGTCTTGGAAAGTTGTATGAGTCCAAGAATTTGTCCATTTCTTCTAGGTTGTCCAATTTGTTGGCATATAGCTGTTTTCATATTCTTGTAATCCTTTGTACTCCTGTGGCACCCACTGTTATTTTTTTTCTTTTGTTGCTAATTTTATTTATCAGAGCCTTCTCTCTTTTTCTTAGTGAGTCTACCTAAAGATTTGTCAATTTTGTTTATCTTTTCAAAGAACCAGCTCTTACTTTCACTGATCTTTTCTTTTGTCTTTTTTGTCTCTATTTCATTTATTCCCACTCTGATCTTTATTATTTCTTTCCTTCTACTGACTTTGGGCTTTGTTCATTCTTCTCTTTCTTATTTTATTTTATTTTTGGCCACGCAGCACAGCTTGTGGAATCTTAGTTCCCCAAACAGGGATTGAACCCGGGCCCTTGGCAGTGAGAGTGCAGAGTCCTAACCACTGGGCCAGCAGGGAATTCCCGTCTTGAATATTCTTGATATTAATTCTCTGAAGAGAAATTATTAATTTTGATGTTATCCATTAATTTTCCACCTTATGATTTGTGCATTGGGAATCTTGTTTTAAAAGTTATTTCCCATCTGTAGTACATGAAATTTTTTTCCTGAACGTTCTTCTGTGAGCTTTATATTTTACTTGTGATATTTAGGTTTTAAATCCATCTAAAGTCTACCTTTGTGTATGATTGTAGAGATCCAGCTTTATTTTTCTCCATATAATGAGCCAGTTTTACATCCTTCCTTCATTGATACATAGTGTCACCTTTATCATATATCAAGTTCCTATGTATACCTCATTCTGGTTCTCTGTTCTTTCTGTCAGTACTGTATTATTTTTATTACTCTGTATTTATGATGTCTGGGTGGTAGGGTAAGTTCCCCCTTACGGAAATTTTTTTCTTATAGTTACGTATTTTTGCATATAAAATTTTAGAGTAACTTTGAGTTCCTTAAAAAAAAAATCCACCTGAAGTTTTCATGGGATTGAATTAGATTTATAGATTTATTTGAGGGAAATGGACATCTTCAGTATTATTCTCCTATCTATGAGCATGGTATATATCTCCATTTTTTAGATATTCTTTTAATAGAGTTTTAAATTATTCTCCATATGTAATTTTTTTGTAAATTTTTTTAAAAATTTATTTATTTTATTTACTTATTTTTGGCTGCATTGGGTCATCGTTGCTGCACGCGGGCTTTCTCTAGTTGTGGCAAGTGGGGTCTGCTCTTCATTGCGGTGTGCGGGCTTCTCATTGCGGTGGCTTCTCTTGTTGCGGAGCAGGGGCTCTAGGCACACGGGCTTCAGTAGTTGTGGCATGCGGGCTTCAGTAGTTGTGGCACGCGGGCTCTAGAGTGCAGGCTCAGTAGTTGTGGCGCATGGGCTTAGTTGCTCCACGGCATTTGGGATCTTCCCAGACCAGGGCTCAAATCCATGTCCCCTGCATTGGCAGGCAGATTCTTAACCACTGTACCACCAGGGAAGCCCTCTCCATAAGTTTTGTACTTTTTTTGTTAATTGTGTTTCTTAATCTTTTGTGGTAAGTACCTTATTTTATATTTTCTAATTGAATATAAAGGAGCATTATTGATTTTCCTCCCTAGGATGTCATTATGGAAGATTTCCAACTGACAGCCAAGTTTAAAGATCTTTTTTTTTACAGTAATACCCAAATATATACCCCTACATTCTACAATTAATGTTTTGCTTCACTTACTTTATCTATCCCTCCATCCATCCACCAATCCATCTTACATTTTTATTCATTTAAAATAAGATGTAGATGGGGAATTCCCTGGCTGTCCAGTGGTTAGAGCTCCACACTTCCACTGCAGGGGGCACGGGTTCGATCCCTGGTCGGGAAACTAAAATCCCACATGCCCTGCAGTGCGGCCAAAAAAAAAAATGAAGATGAAGACGTTAAATCACTTTTCCCACAAAGACTTGAACGTTCATATAATTAACTAGAGTTCAGTATTTATTTACAGTTTTTTTCATTTAAGGTGAATTTGATTTGTGCAAAACAAAGCCTTTTCAAGATACAGAACATTACTATCACTTTAGAAAGCTCTCTTAATGTCCCTTGCAAGGTGAAACCCTCACCCCATCCCCACCCAGAAGGAGAAAGAGAGAGAGAAGATGAAAATAAAATTCTGAATGAATAGAGTGGAGAGGAAATGACTAGAGACAAAAATAGAGATTCATAAGGGGGGGAAGGGTATTATAAACAATTATAGGTTAATACATGTTAAAATGCTGTTCTTTTTTTTAACTAAGAAAATTAAGGAAATATTTTGCTTTCCATCTTCCTTCATAGCTTTCTTTAGTGTCTCTCAAAAACTGAAGGGATCTTATATTAAACTATAATGACCTGCTCTAGACCTTTTCATTTGAAAAGTTTGAGACAAGAGAGGAAGAGAGAATGAGAGCAGGAGTGTGTGTGTGTGTGTGTTTGAAATAGGCAGTATTTCTATGGATTTGTATAACTCATTAATGACTATTTTACCATAAAGTGATTCTAAATATGATGAAATTTAAAGGATTCTAGGATTTTTAAAGACTTTTTTGGGTTTTTTTTGGACTGGTCCATATTTAGCTTTTTCCTGAAACCAAGTACCTCTGGTGACAGTTTACAAAGTGGAAGCATTACACTGGCAAGTGAACCTTTGGAGCACAAACCCATATCCAGTTCAGCAGAACCTGACCTGATCAACTTTATGGATTTCCCAAAACATAACCAGACCATAACTGAAGAAACAAGCTCTGCAGTTGAATCAAGGTACCATGGGGTTCAGAGAACTCTTCATTAAAAATTGCGTACCCTTGTAAAAATTCCATCTTTAAATACAACCTGGCTTACATAGGCATAAGCTCTGGTATTTTAAGAATTTAACCTTAAATGTTTACTACCATATATTGTTTAAATATCTAATGAATGGATCTGATGATAAATCATTTTTAACACTGTGTTTAATGTTTTACAGTGGTCTTTTACAAAAATGAACTTTTCAACAGTAAAAAGTATTTTCCCCTTCAGTGTAGTCATTGTCAGTTTCCAGACACATACTCTCTTTACAGTGAAGTATACCTTTTACTCTTAAATATTGAGTCAAACATTTTTTGAGAGCCTATTGTATGCTAAGCATTATGCTAAACACTAAAAATTAAAAAGTAAATAAAATCTGACCTCTGTCCTTAGGTGGATCATGGTCTGGTAGAGATTAAATACTTGGCAATGAATCTACATTACTTACTTACATGCATTATACATGTAAGGTGATGTATAGGTGATTTTGTTTAATAAAGACGAAATAATTTTTGAACAAGGCAAATGAATGGACACTTAATCTTTTTAAAATAATACCATAATACCTGTTATATACCATATAGCCTCTTCCTACCCTTCATCAGATCATCCACTCCATCCTGTTTTTCTGACCAGTTTTACAAAAATACCTGAAGAAAATTTAATTCTTACAAGGCGGTACTGACTCTTAGATATATTCAGTACATTCAAAATTCATTGTAGAAAATAGTCTAGCTCTACAGATTTAGATTTTTTAACACAATCTAACCACAGCATTTCTTCTTCATTTTTTTAAGTGATGAAATAATGAAAGCCAGTGGAGATGTCCAAACTATGAAAATTTCACCTGTGCCTAATAGTTTATCAAAACGAAATGTATCTTTGACTAGAAGTCACAGTGTTGGAGGTCCCTTGCAAAATATGGACTTTTCCCAGAGACCATTTCATGGCATTTCAACAGTTAGTCTTCCAAACAGTCTGCAGGAAGTTGTGGTATGTAACAGCATTATAATTATACTGTGTGTTCATGTAAGTATTTATTAAAACAGCATGTAATTCTTCTGTAGTAGGTTTATTTTAATCACATGAAAAGTGATAAGAATTTTTCATAAGCAGACTAAGAACTTTAGAATTTCAAATATGTACACAAATAAACAGAAGAGTATAATGATTTCCTTTGACGCATCATCCAGCTTCAGTAATTTTCAGCTTATGACCATTTTTCTTTCATGTATACCCTCATTCAGTTCTTCCATAGATCCATTTGAAGCAGATTTCAAACATCATATATTCCATTTGTAAATATTTCAGTATTTATCTCTAAAAGATAAGGACTCTTAAAAATACAATGTCCTTATCAGACCCAAAAAATAACAAATAATATCAAGTTATTCAATCTTTGTTCAATTTTTTTTTTTAATCAAAGTATAGTTGCTTTACAATGTTGTGTTAGTTTCTACTGTACAGCAAAGTGAAGTAGAGTTCCCTGTGCTATACAGCAGGTTTGTTCAAATTTCTAATGGTCTCAAAAATGTCAAGTTGTGTGTTTTGTAGTTTGAGGAATCAGGATCAAATAAGGTCCATGCTTCATAATTGGTTAATCTGGTTTTATTAGTCTTTTTAAATCTGTAGACTCTTTTTTTCCCTTGCACTTTATTCCCTTGCAATTTATTTGTTGATTACAACCCTGTAAATTGGTAATTGCAGTTAGAAGCTTGATCAGATTCAGGGTTTTTTTGTTCTTTTTTGTTCATTTGTTTATTTTTATAAGAGAGCTTCATCAGTAGTGGTATGTCCCTCCAACAGGAGACACGAACTATCTTTGTGATGTTAGCAGCTATTAACGCCTCAATGCCTAGATCAAGTTGTCCATTTGGAGCTATAAAATGATGATAGTCTAATTCTGTCATCTTTTTTATTATATGAAATATATCTGTAAAGAGAAACTAACCCCATGGCTTTTGTCTGGTTTTCCAAAGATGCAATTTATGATGGAAAGGCAAAATAAATATTTGATTTTTTTTCCTTTTATTTATCAGTTTTCAAAGTAACAAGTTGGGTTCCTAGCATTCTCCAAGGTGATCCATTATCTGGGGGGATAGGGTATCATTATGAACTCATTGGTTTAAACATTTATGTTTATATCCATTGCTGTTGTTATCCTTATTGATGCTTATATTATTCCTTCTTTGGTCAGCTAGAAGCCTCTACAAGTTGGTGCCTTAATCCTTTTGACACAACTCTGGTAGCCTTTTTATAATTTTTTTTTAAAGCTTCCTTGCTTTCTTATATTGCAAGATGTTTCACGCTCATGTTATATTATTTCCTTCTCCAGACCTAGAATTAGCCATTTCTTTAAGAAACCTGGTTCCTTTTATAGGAAAACAGTATTTGGAGACCTCAATCTGGGCACTATGGGTACTTGTTAATACTGGTCATAAACATTTTATTCTGACTATAATATGCACAGCTTACAAAGTCTAGGTTGGGGTTTTTTTAATTCATTATTTCGTTTGATTTATAAAGTTGCTCTTTAGTTTTTGTTGCAATCAAATGTAAAAACAAGTTAGATACAGTTCTAAAAAGAGTCAAGAAATATTAACACAGGGACTTCCCTGGTGGCGCAGTGGTTAAGAATCCACCTGCCAGTGCAGGGGACACAGGTTCAATCCCTGGTCCCGGAAGATCCCACATGTCACAGAGCAACTAAGCCTGTTCGCCACAACTACTGAAGCCTGCTCCCCTAGGGCCCGTGCTCCACAACAAGAGAAGCCACCGCAATGAGAAGCCCGCACACCACAATGAAGAGTAGCCCCCGTGTGCAGTGACTAGAGAAAGCCCATGTGCAGCAACAAAGACTCAACACAGCCAAAATAAATAAATTAATTAATTAATTAATTATTTTAAAAAAGAAATATTAACACAAAAAATTGCATAATCTGTTTAGAGTTTTAAGCGGAAGATAAAGTCACATATTTTTTGGTATCACCATTATAAAACATCAGAAATGCAAATATTTCTTATAAAAAATTGAAAAGGAAAAAATCAAACCTACATAGGCCGTTGCTGTTAATGTAATAGAGAAAAACTCATGTTTAAAATAGGGTCTATTACATGGATTAATAATTTTCGTTTGTAATCATTTAACTTAACAGTATTTATGATTAAGTACTTCTTAATCTTTATGTTTTCTTCAGGGTGTTCTTCTTTTATGTTTTCTTTAGGGTGTTCTACTACATGTAGTAATGGCCCTGAAATAATTGACTTTGAAAGGATAGAGAAGTATAATCTCACTGAGACATACTCTGAAACATACATAATAACATAGATCATATTCACTTCTTTTTGTATTTCTATGTTTTTAAGGATCCTTTAGGAAAAAGACCGAATCCTCCCCCTGTTTCTGTGCCCTACTTGAGTCCTCTAGTGCTTCGTAAAGAACTTGAATCTTTGCTAGAAAATGAAGGCGATCAGGTGATTCACACGTCCTCTTTCATCAATCAACATCCAATCATTTTCTGGAACCTCGTTTGGTATTTCAGACGTTTGGACCTTCCTAGTAACTTGCCAGGACTTATCCTCACATCTGAACATTGTAACGGAGGTGTACAGGTAGGGAATCAACTTCAATACTTATACTACATTGGTGTTCGTTAGGATGAGGCTTAACTTCAGGTAGCAGGAAGTATACAACAATAGTGGCTTAAGTCATAGGTTATTTCTCTCTCACTTAAAAATTTAGATAGGTGGTCCAGGGATGGTATAGTGTTAGAGACTTGAGAGCCTTCTATCTTTTTGATCAGCAGTGCGACCTCCATTTCCAAGTTTTATACCTGATCTAGGAGAGCTGACTCTACTTACAAGCTGTCACATCCACATTCCAGCCAGCAGTTAGAAGAAAAATGGATGGAGAAGAGTATGTCTTCTTTATCTAGGGACAGTTCCTAGAGTTGCACGTAATCTTTTCATATGTATCTGTTTGGCCTAAACTTAGCTATATGGTCATTTCTAGTTGCAAGTGTAGCTAGAAAAGGTAGTTTTTATTCTGAAATATAATATTCCCAGCTGAAATTCTCACAACTTTATTTTAAAGGACTCATATTAGCCACATTTTTCAGATGATACAACTAAAAATTACGGAAGTTATTTTTGCTAGGTCACATACCTCATAAGTGGAGGGGGGCCAAGACCACAGTCTGGCTCTCTGACTCTGAAACTTCTGCTTTGCTTGAGCTGGCATCCCTGACTCCCCGGGAGACAGTGAGCTCCTAGAACTCCTTCATTTTATGATACTGAATATCGAGCGATACCCCCAACCCCAAACATACATCAGGGGCACAACAAACTTTTAGAGTAGTATAAATTCTATTTTGACTCATTTATTTTAAGTAGTAGTCAGTACAACAAGATAGTAGAAACCATTGCACTTTCTCTTACCTTAAAATTTGTTTTGATGGAGGTTAATCTTTCTTGTGGCTGCTCTGCCAGTTACCAAGTTGTCATTCAGTCCTTGAAAGTCAGAATGAGAAACATGCACCTCAGAAAATAATAAGAACATTTGTAATCAGATATAAATAAAAATTTTTAAATTTTCACAGAATTTTATGTCCACAGTTTTGAAAGAACTCATCTGTTTTATATAATCAAGCTTTGCTAGGTCCACTGGTAATTATTATTGTGCTTGGGGTACTAATACTTTCTACTGATCTTTTTTAGCTTCCCCTGTCATCTCTGTCCCAGGATAGCAAACTCGTGTATATTCAGCTGTTATGGGATAATATCAGCCTTCATCAGGAACCAGGAGAACCTCTGTATGTCTCATGGAGGAATTTTAGTAAGTAAAATAGAATTAAAGACGTAAGAGACTCAAACTGGAAACAACCCAAATATCCATCCACAGGTGAATGCATAAGCAAATTATGGTACAGTCCATCCACACAGTAGAATACTGTTTAGCAATAAAGAAAACTGGACTACTGGGGGAAAAATAGAATTAAGGAGACAACAGAAATTATTTTGCTTTATTTTAAAATCTTTCATTCATTTTTAGTATCTCAAGATTTTTTCCATTTTAGTTCAAATTTTTTTGCTATTGTACTGACCCATTTATCAGGTCTCCAGCTGAGTTGAGTGGGGGTTTTTTTTGTGATTCTTGTAGTTTATCTGTCAAATACTAATTTGGTTAGGTATTTGGAGAGTAAATTCTCTATAGTGGATGTGTTGGTATAGATCATAATTTCAATTATATGGGTACTAGTCTCAAAGATTCTGGCTTTATTTTTATTTATTTTTTATAAATTTATTTTATTTATTTATTTTTGGCTGCATTGGGTCTTCACCGCTGCGCGCGGGCTTCTCCCTAGTTATGGCAAGCGGGGGCCACTCCTCACCGTGGCGCATGGGCCTCTCACTGTGACGGCCTCCCCCGTTGCGGAGCACGGGCTCCAGGCACGCGGGCCTCAGCAGTTGTGGCTCGCGGGCTCCAGAGCGCAGGCTCAGTAGTTGTGGCGCACGGGCTTAGTCGCTCCGCAGCATGTGGTATCTTCCCGGACCAGGGCTCGAACCCGTGTCCCCTGCATTGGCAGGCGGATTCGTAACCACTGTGCCACCAGGGAAGCCCCCACTCTTTATTTTGTATTTTTACTACAATCTTTCACTACTTAGCAGTTTTTCTACTTAAGCTAGAATAAAAGAATCTGACATTTTCCCTTGAAATATGCCAATCACAAAATTATGGCTAAATATATTATAAGCTATTTTTGTCTTTTTGTTGTTGTTTTCCCAGTTCTGATATTTGAATGCTTTTTAAGCAGAAGCAGACTAACTTTGAAATTTATGCTGGAAAATAATAGAATTATAACTGCCATTTCTTTAGTTGTTTTCCTGCATATCTTGAAATAGATGTGTTTTAAAATGTTCTATAATTTGTGGTGAGAATAAAATTTAGAACTCTCAAGAATAGCATTGTTTCTTTACTTGATTGGCTACTTTAAACAAAGAATTGGTATATAAATAACATTAAAAGACATAATAGAATTGAGTGGTGACTTTTGGAAAAGCAGTATGGGGAGCTACACAGTCCCATTTCCCAGCGAAACAACCATAATTGGTGAAAGTTATTAAAGAAAAAAAAGTGTCTACAGCTGTCGAGCAAATGAAGAAATACTTACTCAAGAAAATATATTGGGATTCCCTGGTGGCACAGTGGTTGAGAATCCGCCTGCCAATGCAGGGCACACGGGTTCGATCCCTGGTCCGGGAAGATCCCACATGCCATGGAGCAACTAAGCCGGTTCGCCACAACTGAGGAGCCTGCGCTCTAGAGCCCGCGTGCCACAACTACTGAAGCCCGCGCGCCTAGAGCCCGTGCTCCGGAACAAGAGAAGCCACCGCAATGAGAAGCCCGTGTACCGCAACGAAGAGTAGCCCCCGCTTACTGCAACTAGAGAAAGCCTGCGCGCAGCAACGAAGACCCAACTCAGCCAAAAATAAATAAATTTTTTTAAGAAGAAAATATATTAAATTTCAGTAAAAACGGTGAGTTTCTGTGGAATTTGAGCTACAACTTGCTGCTCCCCACCAGCCCCCAGTCAAGGGCTACAGCATCTCCCTGGGAAAGACAGGTTGCCAGCAGTTCTCATCCTCCCAGCCCTATTCTGTTCCAGGAGAGAGACTTCCTCCACTCAGCCCCCATGCACTGCCAGCTTCAGCAACCCTCGAACACTGGGTCTCTGATTGTTCTCACAGCGTCTTGCTCATAAGGGAGAGGTTTTATGCCAGGAGAGGCAAGCTAAAAAATCAGAGGCAACTGCATCCCTCCAGTACCCCATTCACAAAGCAGCGGAATCATTCCAAGAGAAGGGCCACTGTTCCCAGCCCCAGCTCCAGAGCAGTGGCTGAGAGGCAGGCCATAAGAACAGAGAGCTCTGAAATTCTCCCCAAAGGAAATGACTTTATTTGGGACAGACTGTGGAGAAGTTCAAGCCTGAAAGCACTCTTGGAAAGAGTGGAGATTTTCGTGAGAAGGCCAGCATTACCCTGATACAAAAACCAAAGACATCATAGGAAAACAAAACTAAAAATCTGTATCACTTATGAATATAGACATAAAGATCCTCAACAAAATACAAGCCAACCAAATCCAGCAATTGAGAAAAGCAATTGTACACCATGACCGAGTGTTGTTTACCCCAGGCATGCCATGTTGGTTTGAAAATCAATTAATATATCATATCAATAAAATAAAGGACAAAATCCATATGATCGTCTGAATAGGCACAGCTAAAGCACTTGACAAAATCTATTGCCCTTTGTTAAAAACACTCAACAAGGGACTTCCCTGGTGATCCAGTGGTTAAGAATCCGCCTTCCAATGCAGGGGACACGGGTTCGATCCTTGGTTGGGGAACTAAGATCCCACATGCTGCGGAGCAACTAGGTCCATGCGCCACAACTACTGAGCCGGTGCGCTCTACAGCCCATGCGCCACTAGAGAGTCCATGCACCGCAACTGTGGAGCCCACGCTCCACAACGAAAGATCCTGCATGCCACAGGGAAGATCCTGAGTGCCGCAACTAAGACCCAAAGCAACCAAAAAAAAAAAAAATAAACCACCAAGCTAGGAATAGAAAGGAACCTCCTCAACCTAATTATGAGCCTCTGAAAACCCACAGTTGATATCATTTAATGGTGAAAGACTAAATACTTTCCCCCAAGTACAGGAACAAGACAAAGATGTCTGTTTTCATTATTTCTTTTCAACATTGTACTGGAGGTTCTTGCTAGAACAATTAGACAGGAAAATAAAAGGCATCCAAGATGGAAAGGAAAAAGTAAAACTATCTCTATTTGCAGATTATGTCATCTTACATATAGAAAATCCTAAATTAGAAAATCCTAAGGAATACACACACACACCCACACACACACACAAAACATATGGAACTTATTTATTAAATAAGCTCAGCAGAGTTGCAGGATATAAGATCAATACATAGAAATCAACTGTATTACACAGAAATCAACTGTATTTCTATATACTTTCAATGAATAATCCAAAAATTAAATTAAGAAAATAACTCCATTTATAATAGCATTAAAAAGAATAAAATACTTAGGAATAAATTTGATAAAAGAAGTACAAAACTTATTATACTCTGAAAACTAAAATTATTGTTGAAAGAAAGTAAAGACCACCTAAGTAAATGGAAAGAAATCCCATGTTCATGGGCCAGGAAAGTTAATATTGTTAAGATGGCAGTACTCCCAAATCGATCTATAGATTCAGTACAATCTATATCAAAATTCCAGGTGGCTTTTTTATAGAAATTGACAAGCCTATCCTAAAATTCATATGGATTTTCAAGGCACCTAGAATAGCCAAAACAGTCTTGAAAAGGAAGAACAAAGTTGTAGGACTCATACTTCTGAATTTGAAAACTTACTACAAAGCTACAGTAATCAAGAAAGTAGAAAACTGGCATAGGATAGACGTATAGGTCAATGGAATAAAGTTGAGTTTCCAGAAATAAACCCTCACATGTACAGTTAACTGCCTTTCAACAAGAGTGCCAAGGACCATTCAGTGGGTAAAGAATAGTCTTTTCAACAAGTAGTGCTGGACAACTGGAACAACATGCAGAAAAAATAAAGTTGGATCTCTTCCTGGTTCACTGCTAATTGGAATAAAAAATAGTGCAGCTGCTTTGGTGTAAATAGTTTCACGGTTGCTCAAAATGGTAAACAGTTACCATATGACACGGCAGTTGCACTCTTAGGTATATACCCAAGAGAAATGAAGACATACATCCACATAAAAACTTGTACACTGTTTTTAGCAGCATTTTTCTTAATATCCAAATAATGGAAACAACCTAAATGTTCATTTTAACTGATGAATGGATAAACTATGGTATATCCATACAATGGAATATTATTTGGCAATAAAAAAGTAGTGAATACTGATACATACTGCAAAATGAATGAATTTTAAAATATTATAGAAGCAGCAGCCACAAAAGAGAACAGAAAGTATGATTCCATTTATATCAAACAATCAGAATAGGCAAATCTGTGAAGACAAAATTAGATTAATGGTCGCCTAGGGCTGAGGGGTTGGGAAGATAGAGTGACTCCTAATAGGTAGATTTCTTTTGGAGGTGATAAAAATGCTTTAAAATTGGTGATGGTTCCCCAACTCTGTGAATTAAGGAGCAATAGTGAAGTTGCAGATTATATTTGGGTTATGCTCTAAAATCACAACATAACATGAAAATCAAATCTATTTAGCAGGTAGAAAAACTAGGATCAAAACCTAGTAGCAGCCATTATTTCCTCTTGTATTGTAACAGAGAACTTTGCTATTTCTATGGTTGAACACAAATGAAATACTACTAGTTGCCTTTATTAAGGGGCTGGATTGTATGAAAATTACAGTAACTTGCTTTATGACAGACACTTAAAATGAGGCTGACTGGGGAACTTTTGGATACATAGTTCCATCTCAACTAATGTGGGTGTAATAAAATTGTATGGCTGCTGGGATTACCTACAGTATTAAAGTTTTCCCTTTTTCTGGGCCAAGCTCACATTGTTGATTTTGTGTATTTTTAATGTTACTATGATTCAAGTATACCACTGAAGCACTTTTGTAATATATGAAATCTGTATAAATATTTGTTCTTAATAATTCTAGAATTACCCTTGTATCAATTAGGATTATATGCTACTGTATTTAATAGAAAACAACAGAATCTTAAACAGGTAAAGATTATTCTCTCACATGAAGAATTTATGAAGTAGACACTCCAGGACTGGTAGGCAACTCCTCTGTCATCGGGGACCCAGGCTCCTTATGCTTTGTCTGCTTTTCCATCAGGAAAGATTCATGGTCACAGGATGGCTGCTGGAGTACAAGATATCACATTCCAGCCTCAAGCAGGAAGCCCTAAGTTCAGGAAAAGGGCAAAGGGACAGGCCTCTCCTATCTGAAGAAAGCAAGAAAAATATTTTTTAGCTGGTCACATCGCTACATAATTTTACTTGTGATGGGGAGGTGGTGTTGAATAAAAAATAATACAAATCTGAAAAAAAACTTCTTTAATAATTAGAGTGACTAAATGTATTCTTTTACTGTGTTCTTATTATTAGATTCTGAAAAGAAATTGTCTCTCCTGTCAGAGGAACAACAAGCAACAAGCGCTTTAGTAGAAACCATCAGGCAGAGTATTCAACATAATGATGTTCTTAAACCCATCAACCTGCTTTCACAACAAATGAAGGGAGACATGAAAAGACAAAGGTAATGGTACCTGATGCCACTCGAAATAATTTCATGGTATTTTAAAAATGATTTTTAAAACTATCTCTAGTTGTAAAAGAAACACTCATTGTAGAACATCTGATTGTCTTAAAAAGTGCTACCCAAATGCATTCATACTTGATCACAAACATAATAAAAATATCTGGGAAATAGATTAAATTTTAGGAGGTAATTCATTTATGTCTAAAATGTACTGAGTCTTTGTGAAAACATTACTACTATTCACTGGAAACCTATAAATGTGTTAACATTGATGTTATACATATGTACTGCTTGTTCAGGTCCTGTCACGCATCTTATCCTGTGAGATGTAAAAAAAAAATACGGGTTTAGGAGCAGAAACAATTTAGGAAAATGATGGAAGCAATGAATTACAAACGATATGGAGCTATCCTGATCCTCTTACTATTTATTGTGTGCTCACATGCTTGGATCAGTACTCATCCCAGTCTCAGCATAAGTGAATTTTGTGGTGGAAGCTTCAGAAAAAGAGACATAATACCTTCTATCAAACACAAAGTGTTTCCAGGTGCTCTTCAAGTTTCTAGTCATGGCATCTTTGAAGATAGTCTCAGAAATGATAGGACAAGAATTCATTATGAAAATGGACAGATCCTTCTATAATCTCAACAGTTGAGGTAGAGATTATCTCCTTCACAGGCTAAAGAGCAGCCACTTTCAAGTATCTGTAGTTGAAGGACAGGAAAGGAGTCTTAGAAATGACATATTATGGCTTCTGAAGCTTCTAAAGAAAGCTGCATAGAGCATCATCAGAATCAGCATTACTCTCTCATTTTTTTTTCTGTAAATACTCAAATCAGTTCATAAGTTTCCCCTTTTTTAAACAAACGAGCCACGAATCTCATTTTTAAGGTTTCATTTGTAACGTTTTTATGTTCGCACATCAAATAAAGGTGATTTATCCTTTACTGTTGGGTTAAGTAGTAGAGACCACACCATCTTTCATACTGTTTGTGTCCAAGGGTTTTAGACCCCTAACTTACTTAGAAATTCATCTCTTTTGTCATGTGGCAAAAGTCTGCTTTTGTAAATTTGAATTGGAAATTAGAAAAGTTACCCTATTATATTGGTAAATAATTACAATAAAGTTAAAATAAGCCATTTTTAATTATTTTGAATGTGAAGCTTTATGCCCATTAACTTTTAACTTTTTAATTTGAAATCTAAGTTTGCAGGAAATTGCAAAGACAGTACAAAGAGTTCCGGGGACCCTTAACCCAGCTTCTCCCAAAGGTGACATCTCATAACTGTAGTGTAATGTCAAAACCAGAACACTGACATGGATGGATACATTACTGTTAGCTACAGAACCTAATCTTTTTTTTCTTCTTTTTTTTCAAGTATAGTTGATTTACAATGTTGTTTTTTTTTCACCATTTTAAAAAACCTTCATAGGGTATTTTTATGCTCTTTGCCCATTAATTTTAAACTATTTGTTTTATAGGAGTTTATACAGAGAAATCCTCTTCTTATCATTAGCATCTCTTGGAAGAGAGAATATTGATATTGGTAAGTTCGTCAACTGGGGATTCCTTAGAGGGGGTTTAAGTCTTATTTCCTAAAGAAACTTTTGAAATTCTAATTGCTATGGGCAGATACTCCATTCGCCTTTAAAAAGATTTCTGCCTTTAAATATGCAGTTTAAATATGTATATAGAAATGATTTGACTACCATTTTTAAATGCATAGCTTTTGTTTTATTATTAAGAAATACCAACTATATTTTTGAAAATATCTTTCAGAGGCTTTTGACAATGAGTATGGACTTGCATACAATAGTTTATCTTCAGAGATTCTTGAAAAGTTGCAGAAAATTGATGCTCCACCAAGTACCAGTGTGGAGTGGTGCAGGAAGTGTTTCGGAGCACCTCTCATTTAAATAAGATTCACTAGATTTTGGACACAGAACTGGGGGAATAGATTCAATCTGGAGACATTCAAGGTTTGTTTCAAATTACGAATTGGTGAACACTGAAATGAAGTTATTCTTGGGACAATAGATAATGAAATGTAATTCATACTGAATCATCTCAGAAGGTAAAAATGCCACTAAAATGCCCTAGGGTTTACTGATGTTGAAGATTAACAATTTCTGAACGGTTTTTATCTGCTGAAAATTGGTTTTGCATTTCTCAGTAATTGTAGCAGTTCGATAATGAGAAACCATATTCATTCGTGGCGTTTTGTCTATATCTGAAGCTATTGAGTTTGGGGAATGGCAAATTAATATAAACTTGCCTAACCCCAAAACAAACGAAATCTCAATTATAAGAGCAACTATTTGTGTATTGTGTATATACGTGTGGCTGTGTAGGTGTGTATCTACTCAGCCATATTATATTTATTAAAATTCTTAGACTGCAAGTTGCAATAAAGTTTTCTGAAAGGGGGTCTCCAACTATTAAATGACTACTACTAAATTCATATGTAGTCATTAATCTCAAAATTATCTGCCTTGTCTTTGACTTTAAAATTAATATATATTTTTACCCTTCATGTTATGTATTAGCTCCCTTAATGGATTGTATCTTGAATATCCAGTTACTTCCTTTCATCCTCTTCCCAGTATCATGTTAATTTGCAACAGCTTTAAAATAGGAATAAATGAGCCAGATAGTTTAAATGAAATTAATCAGCTTCATAATTTACAAAATTAAAATTCTTGTGTATGTCTTTGGGCCTGAAATTGTTCAGGCACATAAATTGTTGCTATTGGTCACTTTTAAAAACCTGTGGGATAACTTGCACTGCACACAGAATTTTATTCTTGTATAAAATTTAGATTTGTACACTTATTATTTGTGCATTTGTAAATACTGTTTTTTAGGTTGAATCAATTAAGTCTTAAAACGTTAAAGCTTATTAAACTTGTTGCCAGTAGGTTTAAGAAAATCATGACCTCACGTGCCTCACTCTGACATTTATCATGCCTTTTGTTAAAACATCCCTTAGGGACAGTAAATTTGCCTTACTTCTCTGCATGCATGGTTTGAAAAGCCAATGATTGTGTGTGCTCGCTTTTACAGTAATTATGCAGATGACTAAATCAGTTGGTAATTATTTCCAAATGGTACAGTTAACAGCACACATCTCCTTTCTACCTGCTATAATCTTTTAAAAATTGTGACTATACCAGTCTTCCAACATTTCAGGGTTAATAAGACCTATGCAGAATCCTAGTTTCAATTTATTGTGAGAGTGCTAAGTGAAAGAACTTGTCAGAAACTGTGTACAATTCTCACTGCCTTAAAAATGGATCTTTTGCACTGTCTCAGAGAATATATTTTTGCAACTTAAGACTTGGTACTAGTTTTAATACTTAACACTTATTGCCCCAACAGAAAGTTTGGAATTACTTTGCATATAAAAAAAATCAAGGTTGAATAAAATGAAAACTTCTCAAGTTTGCTGTGCTTGTCTTACATTTTTAAGGCTCCTGAAGTGTGTACAGTAATTCAAGCTTTTGTGATATTCAGAATTCCAGTATCGCCTGTTTTCCCACTTCTCTGTAGTTCTCAACAACTTGAACTAAATTACCAAAGCACTTCCCACTAAAACAACCCTGTGATTTGTATTAAAATTGCTTAAAGGCCTTTTCTTGCATCTACCACAAAAAGGGGAGTAAAAATTTATAGCAAAAACAGACAAAAAAAAAAAAATTTCAAATCATTATCTATAGATTTAGAAATATCTAGAATGACTGTATGAGACTTAAATCCTGATTAACTTCTGAAAGCGATCTTTCAAATTACTGCAGATTGTTTAGCATAACCTTACACTGGTTTTAGATTTGGTATTAACTGCATTTCATAGATTGATTATAGCAACCTGCAGTTAATGAGTTAACAGTCATAACAAGTCTGACGTACCTTTGGGATATTCAATTGTTGCCCTTTTCATTTTTGGTATACACTAGTAATATAGGGTTCAATGTCTTTGCAATGTTAAACTCTTAAATCTGCCAGATTTCATAAGCTAGTATAGTCTAGGCCCACCTTACTATCTGTCCACTGTAGTGACTGTACTCCTCAAAATAAGAAAGCAGGGTGGTTCTCATGTTTTATGCATTAGAATCAACCAGCTACTAGTTAGAATTCTGGGCTTACACCAGACCTGCCTTTTGGCCTGTTACCCTCTAGGATTCAACTGTAGTGTGTCAGTCCTTCTGGCACTGGGTATCTTTTTTTAAATGCTGTAAGTTCAACTTCTAACTTTGTCAACTGCCAATTTAGACTTTAAGACTTTTGTAACTTTTTAATACTACATTAAGAGATACGGGTGCTGTTCAGCAGAGAGTAACACAACATTGTAAATCAACTGTACACAAATTAAAAAGCTATGGGGATCTCCTCTATGAATCTTGCTTCAGGGCTGGCATTATTATTGGCCTAACCTGGGAACTTATTAATGACTGTGGGGCCCCAAACTACCGAATCATAATCCACTTTTTAGCCAGATCCCCAGGTGATGTGATTCTTATGCACACTTTAACTGAAGCACTTCTTCAGTCTCTACATGTTACAGCCACTTGAAAATTTTACTCACCTGTGGTTAATATATACTCTGGCAAAGGAGCCCCTTTTAAAGCCTAATGTGCCTTCTTTCAAGACCCTGCTAGTCTATAATGGTTTGAATGAAGGTTCTAACTGCAATTACTATAGAAACCAGACATAGTACATTAGAAAAAGTATACTTTGGGGCATTCCCTGGCAGTCCAGTGGTTAGGACTCCACTCTCACTGCCAAGGGCCTGGGTTCCATCCTTGGTCAGGGAACTAAGATCCCACACCCCACAAGCTGCGTGTTGCAGCCAAAAAGAGTATACTTTCTCTGTGCATCCTTCACTGATGCAAGAGTGTTTCTAAAAAGAGGTACAGTCAACTCCTTCGCAGTGTGAAATATAATAAAAACAGGTAGAGTTGAAAAGCTTTGTTAATGCATTAAATTTGCACTGGTTTTAAAAGCTTTGTCAGCTGTTTTAAAATGGTATCCATTAACTATGCTTTTAACAAGTTATCCTTTTTACATATGATAAATGTCCATCTTCACAAGGGCACTTTTCATGTATCATGTATAGATCTTTAAGAAAAACTGTATTCCTCAAAATAAAGTGTATCAAAGATTAATAGTCCTAGTCATTTATTTCCCCTGTATTGTTCCCATGCCTTGCTAAAAAGCCAATGAACATGCTAAGAGTCCTTTCCTGAGCCACCCACCAAAGAAACTGTCCTGGCCATCTCTTCCACTATCAATCACAGTTCAGTCTCAGTGTCTGAATCTGAAGGATTATCAATCACTTTCAGGTATCTCTTGCAGACTTTACCTACCACTAGATTATACAGTACCTCCTCTTCTATAAGTTTCTCAACCTTCGTTTATTTTATCATCAATTAAAAGTCAATAAAGGAGATGTGATGTCTGATCTTATTTATTTGCTACTCTTAGAACATCTCATTTTTGACTGGACTCAGACTTAGAAGTAGAAGCTCTCAGAGAGGACAGCCTCCGTCTCTTGGCAATCTGTTCCTGGCGTTTTTCTTTGGCCTCCTAAACAAAACCAAAAAAAAAAAAAAAGCACAGTTAAAGCTTATCTGGATTAAAAATGCAAATCCAAAGCCAGGCCTATCCCCCCATCCCCCAACACACGCACTGAGGACTTACCTTCATTCTCTTGGCCAAAAGTTTAGCATATTCTGCAGCCTCTTCCTTATTTTTCTTAGTACGCTGTTTCTTCAGAGCAATTCGCCGACGTTTGTGTTGCAGAACACGTGGAGTAACAAGACGCTGAATCTTGGGTGCTTTGGTCCTAGGTTTCTTACCTAAAAATTTAGATAATGACTCAATCACTTCAATAATACCCTTGTTCAATAGGACCCACATTTACATTTTTAAAGCATTAGAAAGATTCAAACTCAGTAGTTCCTATGAAAACTTACTTGTATGAGACAGTTTACTAGGGACCAGTGTTTTCCTATACCAATAGCTTGGATGTCAAGTTCAAGATCATACGTAAATTCAACAAAGTGATAGGTTACTTTGCTGAACAGTTGGAAGTCATACCCCATACTTTTTTCTGTTCACTTTGATTTCCCTTCCACAATTACATTGTCTTGGAAGGATATTATATCTCTCTGTACCGTAAGACATATGAGCATTATTTTAAAACAGTATTAACCGCATATTTAACTTGTCATGAAAACTAAGTAAACCATTAACTGCATCCCACCATGCTCTTTGAAGTCCCAATTAGTGCTCATATTTCTATTTTTCAAGACAGAGGCTGCTTATCTGGAGTGAAACTTAACATTAGAATGAATGAATGAATGTATTTATTTGTTTGTTTGGTGGTGCTGCCCGGCTTGCGGGATCTTAGTTCCCCAACCAGGGATTGAACCTGGGCCACCACAGTGAAAGCAGAGTCCTAACCACTGGGCCACCAGGGAATTCCTGAGTATCTTCATTTAGCCTGTCTGATTTATAATCCAAAATCCTCTGGATTATAAATCTGCTTCAGAACAGCAGTCTTTTCAGATGCAATGAATTTTAGTTTGTGGACACCTTCTGGGAGTAATAAATGCTTCAGATAAATATTCTAAGACTAAATGCTCAGTTCAGGTTCTGCTAAAATAAAAAACCCTTTGGAATTATAAAGAAAAAAAGAACCATGTTAACAAATGTCTGTTAAGTAGCACTTAGTACACTAATGATATTTCCAGGAGTGCAACTACAGGGAACTACCATATATTTGCCAGTTACTTCACTGAAAGTCATACCTGGCACACAGTAGGTGTCCACATATTTCGTACGAGTGACCAATGAGCACTTACCATATACCAGGTATTAGCTTATTTAAGCCCCCAGTCCTGAAAACCAAAACCCAAACAAAATTTTTCAGATCTGTCAGGAAAACCCAACCCAGAACTAACATGCTATTTATTCCACTTACTGTAAATATTCATACAATTTACTACAGAAATATCATTACTGAGCATTGCTGCTGCAGACCTCACTAGTGATGGGTTATGTTGCCTAATGAACAATATACCTTCTTAAAATATAGACCACCAAGGTTCCTGAAAAAACTAAAAATTGAGTTCCCATATGATCCAGCACTCCCACTCCTGGGCATACATCCAGAAGACAAAACTATAATTCAGAAAGATACACGCCACCCCTATGTTCACAGCAGCACTATTCACAATAGCCAAGACAGAGAAACAACCTCAATGTCCACCGACAGATGAAGGGATAAAGAAGATGTGGTAGGCATATACAACGGAATACTACTCAGCTACAAAAGACATAATGCCATTGGCAGCAACGTGGATGGACCTAGAGATTATCATACTAAATGAAGTTACAGTAAGACAAATACCATATGATATCACATGTGAAATCTAAAATATGACACAAATAACTGTACGAAACAGACTCACAGAGAACAGACTTGTGGTTGCCAAGGGGGAGGGATGGATTTGGGAGTTTGGAATTCAGATGTAAATTATTATACATAGAATTAGTAGACAAGGTCCTACTGCATAGCACAGGGAATTATACTCAATATCCTGTGATAAACCATAGTGGAAAAGAATATGAAAGAATTTACATACATGTAACTAAATCACTTTGCTGTACTGCAAAATTAACACAACATAGTAAATCAACTACACCTAAATAAATTTACATACATATGAAAACCCCAAAACCCCAAACACTTGTTCCCTGGTATTTTGAATAAAGTTTCTTTCCAACTTCTAATTCTCACAACTCTATTGCTATGCACATTCCAATTGAAGTAAACGAAGGCCAGAAGTTAAAGCAACTTAAGTGGATGAAAGCATGTATTCGGTAAACACAAAAATTAGAACCACTGATATGGAAAGAAAGCAAGTGTGGGGGGGGGTGAGAGCACATTAAATAACAACCCCAGAGTTTTGTCATTCTTTCAACTCCTAACCCCAAAGCAACAAACTTAAAATGTCTCATAAGTTATCTCTGAATGAACTTATACATCAGTGAACCAAAGGCAAATTTCCAAGAAAAATTCTATCACTCTAGAGGGCACTGGATATAATAAGGATTCATACCAACTGCACATCTTGACACTCTCTTCCCCACTATTTTCCTAAAAACTCAGATTCTAGGTAACTAGTAGACAGATTTTTATCTTCTAACATGCACACAAAATGCTACGACGAATCAATGAAACTAAGCAAGCCCTAAACTGCACAATCCCCCGTACCTTCTTTGTTTAGGGGCTTTCTCACAACATACTGGCGGACATCATCTTCTTTAGAGAGATTGAAAAGTTTGCGGATTCTGCTAGCTCTTTTGGGCCCCAGGCGACGAGGCACAGTAGTATCAGTGAGTCCAGGAATATCCTTCTCTCCTGAAAGAGAAAAATGGACAGACTTTTTATTCAACAACCTCCTTACAAGCAAGAACCCTAAATTGTTCAGGCATTGCTAAAACAAGTCCACTGGTCCAAACTGTGGATACTGCAAATCAATCAATCGACAATCAGCTTTAAATCAGTGTGGACAAAAATTAACTCAAGAATAAAAATCTCACCTTTTTTTACAATGACCAAATTGAGAACGCTCAGATTGGCATCCACAATGCAACCCCGTACAGATTTGCGCTTTCTTTCTCCAGTCCTCCTTGGTCTGTAACAGGAATGCCCCTTACTCAGCAGCAGGCGGACTCGGCCATGGGTCAAGACACCCTGCTTCATGGGGAAACCCTGTTTGTCGTTCCCACCACTGATTCGGACCACATAACCCTGGAAGAGAACACAATGGCACATTACAGAACAAAAGACTGTGGCCTCCAACGAGTACACTTCATTAAGACCAATTTGAAACCTAAGAGCTTTCTCTCTGGTCACTAAATTTTGTCTATACTTCCAATTTCCCAAGTTTAATTAGCAAAGTCCTGTCAATCAAGTTACTTCTAGCCGAGGCTTTACCAGAGTTAACAGCCCTTGGGGGAGAAACACTATGTTAAGGAACAAAGCATCAATGAACCACAAATAAATCAAACAACCCTTCTTGGCACTTTTCAAAAAAAAGTGGAGACCATTAGCTTGCAGGGCAAGAACTATATATTTTTTCATGAACATAACCCTGCTAGGTGACAGCTCCACGTTATAAAGTGACATCTGGAAGTAACTAAACCCAAGGTCAGAAGGCAGAACCCGAGTTTGAACCCCATTACATTTGCCAATTACCAGTAGCGTTTACCATCTCTCTTAAATATTCTAACAATTCAACTCGGCAGTCCAGCAGGCCACTTTTACCTTCCATTCTTCACCCAGAGCGTCAGCAGCAACTTCTGTGGCCATACGCTTCTCATAAAAGGTACGAAGTTTTCGTTCATCGTCCACTTCAATGAGTTTCTGGCAGCCAGTGGCCGGGAAAGAGATGTTCAGCTAAAAATTAAACGGGGGGAAAAGAACTTCATGAACATCGCAGAACCACTACAAAGGTTATTCCACTGCAAAAAGCCTTTCCTGTCACCCACACACAACTAACAGAAAATCTGATACTACTCACTAAAGCATATGTGTACATAAGACCGCGCAAGACACACTGCACTAAAAGTAGGACACATCTTTCAAGCCTCGCGGAATGACGCCGGGGCGAAGGGCGCTGCGCAGCCGTTCACCCTCTCGGAGCAAGAAGCCTGACCTACTTGCCGCCAACCGGGCAGCAGGGCCGCCTCTATCCCGGCTGGGGGGCAAGACGCCACCATGGCGCTCCCAGCCCGGCGCAGCTCCAGCTGCAATCGCTCGCCATCCGCTCTCCCAAGGAGCTCCGGCCCCAAAAGAGCGATCCTTCTCCTGCCTCAGGCCCTTCTCCATCCACAGCCAGCATTCTGGAGCGCAGCGCCATATTCTGGGGCTCGACTCACGTTATTCAAACCTAGCGCAACACCCGCCACCAGTTCCCACCTTCATTCTGAAGCGGCCGAACGCCTCCGAGGCGCCACGAAAAAGAGGCCCAACTTCCGCTTAGCCCAGGTCACATAGGCTCTTCCAGTTCTCGCGATACGGTCAGACGCCTGGGATAGCGGAAGTGAGCGTGGGTAGGCGGCACTTCCGGGGGTGGGGCTAATCAGCGGTTGGGAGGTGGAGTCAGTGGGCGGTGTTAGTGAGGCGGCCCAGGTTTAGTTCTGAAGATTAGTCTTTCCGCTGCTTGTTCTTTCCCCCGTGGTTCTGGGTCAGAGAGCAGCCCCACTCGGTCCCGGCCACTGCTTCTGATGACACCAAAGAGGGAGAGCGGGATCGGGGTTCGGCTCTCCTGGGCTGTCGTGTACCTCAGCCTCCGTCCGAAGATTTCCATTTAGGAGCGTGCCCTGCCCTGGTTCCGGCTGTTCAGAACAAGACGCCTTGAAAGCTGTGTTTTGTTTTTTCCTTAAACACTCGGTCATCCGCTTGTCCTCTAACCGCTGCAGTCATCGTTCTACCACAGAATGATACACTCAGCCACCCTGTCACCCAAGCCAAAAACCATAATTACTGCAAGTCCTGGTACCTCCTAAATAGTCTCCCTGCTTTCTGTCTTGCCCCTGCCATCTTTTTAAAACGCAAAATTCTATCACTCCCTTGCTGGAAATGCACCATTTATTTCCCACTACAGTTAAATACTTTCCAAACTTCTTAACCTGGCTTTATAAACTTTCCACAGTCCGAAGCTCACCTATCGCCATTCGTTAATACCATGCCAATCTTTTCAGATTGCATGTCCTTCCTAAGAGAAGCCTTTCCCGAACACACAACCAGAAATTGTATTCCTCTCCTCTAGTGTAGCACTATTTCCCTTTATAGTACTGTTTACTCATGATACATAAATGGTTTGCTTATGGTCTGCCTCCCCTACTAGATGGTAAATTAGGCCAGGGCTCATGTCTTAACTTCACTGTGGAATACTCAGGACGCAGCAAAGTGTATGGTACTTAATAAGTAAGGCTCATAACCCCAGCTCTGTTATGTGTTAGTCTATCAGTGTGGTAGTATGGAGCCAGCCAGCAGAGGGAGAAGGAATGAGTGTATTATAGTAAATCTTGAATCAGCAATGATTCAACTCTTATTAGAATAGAAAGATGTAGGAAAGATAGTGTATCTGATAGTCCTCCAGAACATTCCTGGGTGACTGAGAATAAGAACCCAGGTGATCTAACTTTGAAGCCCACAGTACCCTGAATCAGTACCCTGAAGGAAGAAACATTTATTATCTATTACATATTTACTCCGTATTTTTTCTTCAAGAAAAAAAACTCCTGCGTTTAAAATAAACAAAAATAATTTTTACTTTCCAAGATTATTACATCCCATCTTCCATTTCAGTATCACAAAGTTTTGAGTTTAGGCCTGCTTCACATTCAAAGCTGAAAGATTCTGCTAAATCCTGTTCGATCGTCTGATGTTAGTGTAAAAAGTTTGGTGAAATGATGCATTTAAATCCTGTGTATGTAATTTTTGTTAAGGTGAAATTGACACAACATAAAATTATTCATTTTTACGTGAACAATTCAGTGGCATTTAGCACATTCACAATGTTGTGCCATCACCACCTCTATCTAGTGCCAAGATATTTTCATCACCCCAAAAGGAAACCTTGCATCCATTAAGCAATTGCTCCCCATTCCCCCCCTTCCACCAGCTACTGGCAGCCACAATCTGTGTACTGTCTCCGTGGATTTACTTACTCTATATATTTAATATAAATGGAATTATACACTATGGGACCTTTGTGTCTGCCTTCTAATATTTTTGACGTTCATCCACGTTGTAGCATGTATCAGTGTTTTATTCCTTTTTGTGATTGAATGCTATCACACTGTATGTGTGAATCACAATTTGTTTATCCGTTCATCCACTGATGGACATTTGGGCTGTTTCCAGCTTTTGACTATTGTGAATAGTGCTGGTATGTTTGAGTACCTATTTTTAGTCCTTTGGGGTATATAGGAGCAGGATTGCTGGGTCACATGGTAATTCTGTGTTTCCCAGGGGAACTGCCAAACGGTTTTCAGAGCAGCTGAACCATTTTACATTCCCCCCAGAAATGTATGCACTTGTTATTTTGTTATTTTCTCTCTTTTTAAATTATATTCATCCTAGTGGATGTGAAGTGGTACCTCAATGTGGTCTTGATTTGCATTTCGCTAATGACTGATGATGTTGAGCATCTTTTCATGTGTTTGGCCATTTATATATTTTCTTTGGAGACATGTCTACTCAAGTCCTTTGCCCGTTTTTTGTTTTTTGTTTTTTATTTTAGCTCTATTTTTATTGAAGTAGTGGTAGTGAGTTAATATGAGGCAAAGAGTAAAATCCAGGACAATTCCTCAGGCTTTTTTTTTTTTCTTTTCTAATGCATTTTTTCAAAGACATAAAATTTACCATCTTAACCATTTTTAAGTATACAGTTCAGTAGTGTTAAGTATATTCACGTTGTTGTGAAACATCTCCAGAGCTATTTCATCTTGCAAAATGGGAACTCTATACTCATTAACCAGCTCTTTTTTCCCCCCTCTCCCATCCCTGGTAACCACCATTCTTCTTTCTGTTTCTATGAATTTGACTACTTTAGATATTTCATACAATTGGAATCACGCAGTACTTGCCTTGTTGTGACTGGCTCATTTCACTTAACCATGTCCTCAAGCTTCATCCATGTTGTAGCATGTGACAAGATTTCCATCCTTTTTAAGATTGAATAACATTCCATTGTATTTATATACCACGTGTTATTCATCCATTCATCTGTTGATGAACATCTGGATTGCTTCCACCTCTTAGCTATTATGAATACTGCTGGTATTAACATAGGCATGCATATATCTCTTCAAGACCCTGCTTTCAGTTCTTTTGGATATATACCCAGAAGTGAGATTGCTGGATCATATGGTAGTTCTAGTTTTAATTTTTTAAGGAACCTTCATACTGTTTTCCATAGAAGTTGCACCATTTCATAATCCCACCAACAGTGCACAAGGGCTCTTTTCCTGTATTTGAATTGGCTTGTTTTGTTATTGAATTGTAAGAGTTCTTTATATATTCTGAATGCTATACCCTTATTTGATATATAATGTCCAAATAGTTTCTCCCATTATGCACATATCTTTCCACTTTCTTGAGAATGTCCACTGATGTATAATAGTTTTGAACTTTGATGAAGTCCAATTTATCTAATTTTTCTTTTGTTGATCATGCTTTCATTGTCATATCTGAGACAAATCCATTGCCAAATCCAAAATCCCTATATTTTTGTCCAATAATTTTATGGTTTGAGTTCTTGTATTTAGGTCATTGATCCATTTTGAGTTATTTTGTTAATACGGTGCGAGGTTGGGAGTACAACTCCATTCTTTTGCATGTAGACATCCAGTTGTCCCACCACCATTTGTTGAAGAGGCTATCCTTTCCCTCATTTAATGATCTTGGCACCCTTGTTGAAAATCAACTGGCAATAGATGTATGAGCTTACTTCTGGCCTCTCAAATCTATTCCATTGATTTATATATCTATCCTTATGCCAATACCACACTGTTTTGATTTGTAGATTTGTAGTAAGTTTCAAAATCAGGAGGTGGGGTCCTTGACTTTTTCAAGATTGTTTTAGTTCTTTGGAAATCCCTTGTAATTCCATATGAATCTTATGCTCGTTTATGCAAAATATGCTCTTGGAATTTTGATAGGGATTGCATTTAATCCATAGATCAATTTGGGGAGTATTGCCAGTTTTACAAAATTAAACTCATTAAACTCTTTCAACTCATGAACATGATATGTCTTTCCATTTACTTAGGTTTTCTTTAATTTATTTCAGCACTGTTTTGCAGTTTTCAGTATGCAAGTCTTTTACCTCCTTGATTAATTTTATTCCTAAGTATTTTGTTGTTTTGGATAATATATAATACATATATATATAAATATATATATATATACACACATTTATTTATTATATGTATATGCACACATATACTATTTTTTTCTGAGCCATTTGAAATTAAATTACAAACACCATGGTATTTCTCTTCTGAATACTTAAGGATGTATCTCCTAAGAATAAGGATATTCTGCCACATAGCCTCAATACCATTATCACATGTAGAACTTATTATTTAGGCAATACATTCTACTACACAGCCCATAAAATTTTACCAATTGTCACAAATCTCTCCTTTAGTTTTCCCTCAAGCCTATTAGTGCCAGGGCCTGGCCCCACCCACCAGCAGATGCGTACCAGCCCCTGGACCTCCTGGGCCATGTAAATAGCCACACTGTGACCCACCAGTGGACCAGCAGCCACTGCATGAGGTAGGGTCTAGTAGCCAATCAGGCTGTTGGCCAGCCCCACCTACCAGCGTGCCCAAACAAAGGAACAAGACAAAACTCCAGAAGAAGAACTAAACAAAGTAAAGGTAAGCAATCTACTTGATAAACAGTTCAAGGTAATGACCATAAAGATGCTCAGTGAGCTTGGGAGAAGACTGGATGAACACAGTGAGAAGTTTAACAGAGTAAAAATATATAAAGAAGAACCAAGCAGAGCTGAAGAATACAATAATGGAAATAAAAAATACATTAGAAAGAATCAATCAATCAATTCATACTACCCAAGGCAATCTACAGATTCAATGCAATCCCTATCAAAATAGCAAAGTCAGGGAATTCCCTGGCAGTCCAGTGGTTAGGACTCGGCACTTTCACTGCCAGGGCCCGGGTTCAATCCCTGGTTGGGGAACTAAGATCTTGCAAGCTGCACAGTGCAGCCAAATTAAAAACAAAAAACCAAAAAAAACACACCAAAGTCATTTTTCACAGAACTAAAACAAATAATTCTAAAATTTGTGTGGAAACATAAAAGACTCTGAATAGTCAAAACAATCATGAGAAAGAAGAACAAAGCTGGAGGCATCATGCTCCCTGATTTCAAAATATAACAAAGCTACAGTAATCAAAACTGTATGGTACTGGCACAAAAACAGGCATATAGATCAATGGAACAGAATAGAGAGCCCAGAAATAAACTCAAACGTACATGGTCAGTTAATCTATGACAAAGGAGGCAAGAATATAAAATGAGAAAAAGACAGCCTCTTCATAAATGGTGTTGGGAAAATGGGACAGCTACATGCAAAAGAAACTGGACTACTTTCTCACACCATATAAAAAAACAAACTTAAAATGAATTAAAGACTTAAATGGAAGACCTAAAACCATACATTTCATAAGACTCTTAGGAAAAAAACATAGGCAGTATACTCTTTGATATCGATCTTAGCAATGCTTATTTTTTTTGGCTGTGTCTCCTCAGACAAGGGAAACAAAAGTAAAAATAAATACTGCACCAAACTAAAAAGCTTTTGCACAGTGAAAGAAACTATCAACAAAATGAAAAGTCTGCCTACTGAATGAGAGAAGATATTTACAAACGATATATCCCATAATTGGTTAATATCCAAAATATACAAAGAGCTCATTTAACTCAACATCAAAAAAAAAAAATTAAAAATGGGCAGAGGACATGAATAGACATTTTTCCAAAGAAGACATATTGATGGCCAACAGGCGTATGAAAAGATGCTCAACATCACTAATCACCAAGGAAATGCAAATCCGAACCATGACAAGATATCATCTCACACCTTTCAGATGGCTATTATCAAGAAGACAACACATAGCAAGTGTTAGTGAACATGTGGAGGGAAAGGGAACTCTCATGTACTGTTGGTGGGCATGTAAATTGGTGCAGCCCCTATGGAAAACAGTATGGAGGTTCCTCAGAAAATTAAAAATAAACTACCATATGATCCAGCAATTCCTCTTCTGGGTATTTTTCTAAAGAAAACAAAAACACTAATTTGAAAAGATATATGCACCCCTATGTTCACTGCAGCATTATTTACAATAGCCAGGAAATGGAAGCAACCCAAGTGTCCATCAATACATGAATGGATAAAGAAGATGTGGTATATATACAACGTAATATTAGCCACAAAAAGAATGAAACCTTGCCATTTGCGACAACTTGGATTGACTTAGAGGGTATTATGCTAAGTGAAATGAGTCAGACAGAGAAAGAGAAATACCATATGATTTCATTCTTATGTGGAATCTAAAAAACAAAACAAACAAACAAATGCAACAAAACAGAAACAGACTCATAGATACAGAGAATAAACTAGTGGTTGCCAGAGGGGAGGTGGGTAAGAGGCATGAATGAAATAGGTGAGGGAGATTGAGGTATAAACTTCCAATTATAAAATAAATAAGTCACAGGCATGTAATGTATAGGAAATGGAATATAGTCAATAATATTGTAATAACTTGGTATGGTGACAGCTGGTAACTAGACTTATTATGGTGATTATTTTGTAATGTATAAAAATATCGAATTATTATGTAGTACACCTGAAACTAATATAATATTTTAAGTAAATTACACATCAATAAAAAATTTACAACATTCTCATAGACATCAAAAGTTTATAAAAGGAATATTCAAAGAATTAACATCAGCAAGATGGCTGAATAATACTTTCTTGTTCATACCCCTCCTACCAACAACAACAATTCAGCATCCATCAGGAAAAAAAGTGCCTTTGTGGCAGCTTTGGGACCCAGGTAGACTGCGAAATCTTGGTGCAGTCCAAGACCAGGAGAGATATTTTAGAAGGAAGGCCTGAACCCAGGGTGCTGACTTCACCCGTCACAGACCCAAAACAGCTCCATATCTGAGGACTCAGCTACCACCCCGTTTGGCTTTGGTTCTGTCGCCAGCACCATATGCTATGGGACCCAGAAGGAGTCACGCCCACCCATGCATTGGACAGTAGGCATACAGACCTCAGTCTTGGTTATGGATCCTGAAGTGGCCCGTGAACTGGCTCTAGCCACTCTCGGCTGTGATCCGAGAGCCCTTGCAAGTAAGCCTGTCAAACTCGGTCAAAATGTAGATTTTGAAATAACTTTGAACTGGGCTCCAGTCCGTCTTAGCCACAGTCAGCGAACAGTCCTGCTGACAGAAGGACAGAGCAGCAGACGCTCTATGCCCCAGAGATCATGAAATGGCCCTATACTTGGTTCCAGCCCCTGTGGCCACGGCCGTGGAGCAGTCCAGCCCACCGGGGGCCCTGGCGGGAGACCTGCCAATCCATGCCTCCGGAGCCAGGTCTGCAGACCTCAGTGAAACCTGAAATAGCCCTGGGCCTCGGTTTCAGCCCCTCTCACAATCCAGAACCAGTGCTGCCCACCCAGGGATTCATCCAATTACCAGGTCCACCCGGGGTTTCATCCAATTACCAGGTGGGAACTACCTCCAAGCACCTGGTGATAGGCTGCTGTCTGAGGACCCAGCTGCGGAATGTGAAGCAGACCCTTCTCCCAGCACCACCATATTGAACAAGGTACTGGAGGCAGTCCCTTACCCGGTGACCAGACAGGATCCACGCCTGCCCCAGCCCCTAATAACACGCCCGCCAGCCACGGAACCCCCTGGAGACCCAGCAACATCACATAACTGGCTCTAACCCAGCAAGACTGCAATTCTGAAAGTAATCTCATCATCCCTGGGAACTGACAGGACCTTGAAGAGATATCTGCACCCACACGTTCATTGCAGCATTATTTACAATAGGCAAGACAGGGAAACAGCCTAAGTGTCCATTGACAGATGAGTGGATAAAGAAAATGTATCTATTGGGAATTCCCTGCCAGTCCGGTAGTTAGGACTTGGCGCTTTCACTGCTGAGAGCATGGGTTCAATTCTTGGTCAGGGAATTAAGATTCTGCAAGCCGTGCGGCACGGCCAAAGGGAAAAAAAAAAAAAGGCAAGAAAATGTATCTATCTATAATGGCATATTATTCATCCATAAAAGGAAGGAATTTCAGCCATTTGCAACAACAGGGATGGATCCTGAAGGCATTATGCTAAGTGAAATAAATCAGACAGAGAAAGACAAATACTATATGACCTCACTTATATGAGAAATCTAAAAAAAAAAAAAAAAAAAAGGAGAGAGAGAGAGCTGAACTCACAGAAATAAGATGAGAATGGTGATTGTCAGGGGCTGAGGGGTGGGAGAAAATGGTGTTAACACTGAGTGTTAATCGTCTATGGGATATACAAGTAGAGATAGCCAACAGGCTGTTAGGTATACAAGTTTGGAGGCTGAGTGTTTGACTCAGTGAAAAAGGTGGGTTTGAGAGGGGGCCCATATTCATTTGCTAGGGCTGCCATAACAAAATACCACAAACTCGGTGGCTAAACAGCAGAAATTTATTTTCTCACAATTCTGGATGGAGTTAGAAGACTGAGACCAAGGTGTCAGCAGGATTGGTTTCTTCTGAGGCCTCTCCTTGGCTTTTAGATGGCCATCTTCTCTCTGTGTCTTCACATGGCCTTTCCTCTGTGTGTGTCTGGGTCCTAATCTCTTCTCCTAAGGATGCCAGTCATATTGAATTAGGGCCCTTCCTAATAACCTCATTTTAACTGAATTACCTCTTTAAAGACCCAATCTTCAAAATACAGTTATATTCTGAAATACTGGGGGTTAGGACTTCTACATAAGACTTTGTGAGGGACACAATCCAACTCCTAACAGGGCCCAAAGGTAGAGTCTTTCAACCATGAGGAGCCTGACTAAACAGGATAAAATTTGTGTTCAATAACACCGAGTTAAAGTAATCCTGAAAGCAATCAGTAAAGGTAAAATTTCCCCTAACTCACTGAGCAAGTGAGTTTTTCAAGTGTGTTTGGGGAAGGAGATACTTTCCAAAGGGAAACACAGGAAGGAAGAGAAGTAGTAAAGGGAGGAAATGAGCTTGTGCCTTTCAGGAAGCTGTCTCATATTTGGCTCCAGTCAAGAAAACAGGAAAAAAAGATCATTTAGACAGAAAAAACTAAATTTCAAGGGCAATTTCTACTCATAGGAAGAGACTAATTTTAAAACATGCCATGCTGTGTTTGGGAAAGGAAGTTAAATCAAAGAAATGAAGCTAGGAAAACTCCTTGCCAATATTTCTGTAACTATATCCAGGAGCAAGAATTACAATGGATTTCTCACCCCTTGGGTCAGGGACTAAGGGCTGTTTTTGCAGTGTTGTGGAAAACAAGCTCTGGCATATGTTTATTAAATATTTGGTGGTGGGCAGGAAGGAAAGGGGATGACAGGAAAAATGCAAGAATAAATCTTGTTTTTTTATCAGATCAATTCACTCTGTGGGGCAATCTTCTTTTTGTCCCATGTATTTTCATTCTTTTTTTAAAATATTTATTTTACTTATTTTGGCTGTGTGGGATTTTCGCTTTGGCATGGAGGATCTATTAGTTGCGGCATGCGGACTCTTAGTTGTGGCATGCACGTGGGATCTAGTGCCCCGACCAGGGATAGAACCCAGGCCCCCTGCGTTGGGAGCACGGAGTCTTACCCACTGGACCACCAGGGAAGTCCCTGTCCCATGTATTTTCATTCTTTAATAGCTATGTGACCTTGGACAACTTATTCACTCTCTCGGTTCCCTAGTTTGCCCATCTGTAAAATGGTGGTAATACCTTCCTCACAGATTTCTTGTCGGGGATAAATGAACTGATACATGAAAAAAGTTAAACCTTTCTGGGTGCACAGTAGACTCTTAATGAGTGTTAATTATCTTCATCATCCCTGACACATCATCACCTGTCATTACCCATGTCCCTCTAACTTTACTCGTGTCACTCTCACTCCCAGCAATGCCTTCCTTTCCCCTCTCCCAAGTTGTGCTGCTTTGGATAGGCTTTCCGTGAGGGTTCCGACCCAGACTGACCTTGCTACAAGGAGGAGATCGAAGGCTGAGCTTGGTGCTGAGGTGCTGTGGATTGATTCAGATGATGGACAGCCTTGGGGAGGCGTACCAAGAACATACCTTCTGGGCTCAAGAACTTCAGATGGCAATTCTAGCAAAAACTGGCACTGGGGTTCCAGCAGTTTCTTCCATGGGTGGAAGTTGAGAGTGGGATTTAATCTAGTCGAGGACATCATCCAGTAGGAAACCACACAGACCCCAGAAGCAGCAGAGAGAGGGCAGGGAGAGTCGTGGCTCAGAGACAGCCTGGGCCCCATCCACTTCTTGTTCCTAATTGACTGGCTGGAAAGGTCACCAGGATGAAAATCCATGAGTTGTTTGTAGTTAGTTGATATCTGCAAGGAGATGCCCAAAATTATTCTCTAAAATTGTCGCTGCAAATCCTGGCAAAGGTTTCTTCAAAATGCTCATCCTAAAATACACTAGAAACTTTTTCATGTGAAGAGAAATCCCAGCCCTTGTGGTGGGTTCACTCATTTTGGGAATCATGAGATATTTCTAGGAGGGTCAAGCATCCCCTAACTTCTCATCATTTGTTCCCCAGGCTGCATTGCTAATGAGAAAGATTAAAGATCTGTGGCTCTTCTTGGTGTCTAGTCTGCAAGCTTCTGGGCAATGACTGTCTCCATCTACAGAACATACTACATTTTAGATTCTTGCCTCCAACTATTAAAATGATCAGAGAATTTAGTAAAAAAAAAGGATGATCTTCTCATTGGCTCCAGTCTTCTCCGCTTTCTTTAAAGCCCTTGACCTCTTACCTGGACCTCCTTCTTTCAGTAGACAATGTATCCTGCCACTTTTTTCTCAGAAGTATGAACTGCTTCAATTTTCTCTCACCCTCAAAATGTGTCCAGACATTCGTATGTATACTCCATATTCCCTTCTTTCTCAGCATAGAGTTCTGTTAGGACACTTAGTTTTAGGTCACAGAAATCCTATCCAAATTAGCTTAAGCAAAAATGCAACTTTACTATAAAGGTTCCAGGGTATCTTGGGAACATTTGGATGTAGCTAGATCCCTGGGCAGAGCTGGAGCCAGGGACTTCTTTTCCATCTGGACTGTCTCTTATCTATACAGTTCTCTTTAGAACTGCTTCATCATTCTCTTATGCTGTGTACCAGTTCTGCCTACGTCTCCATCCATTGGAACAAGTTAGCAATAGTGCCTCAGTTCAAATCTCTATTCCATCAGGCAGCCAGATGGAGCTGGAAGAGCTTCATTCTGATTCCAAATTCCCATGGGTGCATTCTGATTAGCCAGCTTGAGCCAAGACCCACTCTTGGACCAATGAACTCTAGCCACGGAGTCGGGTCACAGTGTATTGCCACGGCTGATCCTATGGTAGCCATCTGAATGGAGGTGAGGGCAGCGCAATGTGGGAGGTGGGCTGACCTCACTGAAGAGGCAGAAGGTCCCAGAAAAGGAGGGGATTCTGGGACCAAACAATACGTGTCTACTCCATGCTGTCCCTTCTCTCCAGGCAAATTGCATTCCACCTCTTTGCAGCTCCTTCAGGATCTGGTCTTATTAATCACCCTTTTTATTTCTTTTACATTTTCAATCTGTTTCTCTACCTGGGTGTTAAAATTTGCTCAAGGCCCTCGTGTACTAGAGGACCATACCATAACCCTTCTTCAAGCTCCTGCCCAATTGGGTACCATTTCTCTCTACCAAGTAAATTTCATCTACCCTTTACTCACATTTTACCCCAACCTGGCCTCCTCCCCCTTGACTCCTGCTGCTTCCATTTCCCCAAGGTGTTTCTTGGTGTTGGAAGGGCTGAAGACAAGGCAGAGAGAAGGAAGCATGAAGTGTATAGGTCACTGTGAATAGGCGTGATGTCTCTGACGTGCCAGAGGCCCCCTCCGGGCACATCTCAGCAGCCACAGAGCCCAGCCCCAAGGGGCACCCTGGACGGTGAGGTGTGACACTGACCAGTCCCTGACCTTTCGAGCTTCCTAGTTCCAGAGAGTCTGTGGCCACAGCACCACCTGGAGCCCACCCAGGCTGCTGACAGCTTGTTTACCAAAGCCTCCCTTGGTGAAAGGGCCTTCTCACGCAGAGGCCTGAGAGGGTACCCTTCAGGCCACTTGCCATTCACTTCCTCAGGTGAGGGTA
Organism: Eschrichtius robustus; assembly: GCF_028021215.1. NCBI lineage: Eukaryota > Metazoa > Chordata > Mammalia > Artiodactyla > Eschrichtiidae > Eschrichtius > Eschrichtius robustus. The sequence goes on from NC_090833.1 coordinate 68,838,946, forward strand.
ACCTCTCTGCTAGGTCTGTGCCCTTGGGAATGAAGGGGACAGGGAACAACCACAGGTTTGACTGGAACTGCTGCTTTAAGGGTACCCACTGGTAAAGGCCGAACCCCCCAGCACTTGCTCCCCAAGCTGCCTTTCTGGTGCTCTCGGCTACATGGGTGCTTATGGGGACACCCCATTTAATGAAGCCCTTTGCTGGTTTAATTGTTTTCAAACTTTTTATCATGGTAAATTTTAAACACATACAAAGTAAAGAGACTAGTTTTACATGTCTACCATCCAGGTTCAACCACTCAGGTTCAATAATAATCCATTTAAAGCCAGCGTTGTTCCACCTGTACCACCAAACCAACACCCTTCCCCATAATCTCAAAGCAAATCTCAGATATATTTTGTCTGTAAATATTTCAGTATGTATCTCTAAATAATAATGTCCCTTTTTTGTTTTTGTTTTGTTTTGTTTTGTTTTCTGGTTTTTGGTTTTGGTCCTGTTTATTAAGGTATAATTTACACGAAGTAAAATTTTCCTTTTTAAGGTACAGTTCTGAGGTTTTAGAAACTCATTCAGTCAGGTAACCACCACAATCAGGATACATGTCCCTTTGCAGTGAACTCCCTCTCCCATCCTCAAGCAACCACAGATCGATTTTTATTCCTTAGTTTTACCTTTTCCAGAATGTCATAAAAATGGAATCATAAAGTATGCAGCCTTTTGAAGAATCACCTTTTAAAACATAATCATACCATTACCACACCTCCTCGGTCAGCAATAATTTCCCCAATATCAAATATCAGGTGTTCACATTTCCACAATTGCTCTAAAAAACATTTGTTTATACTCTGATTTAGGATCTAAACAAAGGATTGCAATTGGTTGTTATGTCTCTATAGAAAATCTATAGGTTTCCTCCCCATTTTTTGTTTTAAGAAATGAGGTTGTTGTGAAGGGTTTCCCTCAATCTGCATTTTATTGACTGCATCTGCGTGTTGTCATTTCTTCCGTTCCCAAAGCCTTGTTTCTAAAATACGGCCCATGGACCAGCGGCATCTGCATCACCTGGGAGTTTGTTAGAAATGCAGAATCTTGGACCCCACTCTAGACCTACTGAATCAGAATCTGCATTTTTAACATTTTTAACAAGATCTCCAGGTGATTCACCTCCTGTGAATTGGTAGTGAGAGCTAGAGTTTTGATCTGGTTTAGGTTCACTATTTTGGGGGGCAAGGCTGCTTTGTAGGTGGTGTTGCATCCTTGATTACTTCTCAACCCAGCATGCCTGCTTCTCGTCTGCCAGGACTTGTGCCTCCTTGTCACTCAGGCCTCTGAAAATGCAGGCACGACCAAGGATCTGCCCTCTGCCAGCCTCCACGCTCTTTCCCTCCTGAGCCCCCGTGAGCTCACTTACCCCAGAGCTCTCAGGTATCACTTTTATAGTCATGATGCACAAGTCTTTCTCTCTAATCCTGACCTATCCTTGGTCTCCTGATTTGCCTTTCCAGTTGCTGAAAGAATATATCTTCCTAGATGTTCAGCCTGCCCTTTAATTCAACACATCAAAGCCTAAATCATTATTTTCCCTCTTATCTTCCCTTTTGGGTTAGTAACCTAGCCATCTTCTGATCACTCAGGCTACACTGTTTGAAGTTCTCTTCTGTTTTCCCCCCACTCTTTCATGTCCTGCCTCTAATCGGTAGTTAAGTTTTATTAATTCTCCTTCTGTATTTGTCAGGCTTCATTAGGTTATTCTGGGGTAAGAAACAATTCCCCTCGATTTCAGTGGTTGACAGCACAAGTTATATTTTTTGCTCAAGTTATGAGTTGGCCGTGAGTTGACTCCAGCTCTGTTCTGCTCTAGGTGTCTTCTTTCTGGGATCCAGGCTGAAGAGGCAGTCCCAATATGGGGTATGGCAAAGGGAAATGAGGAACGGCAGGACTATGAATCAGTTTCAAAGCCTCTGCTCAGTCGTGGACAAATCAGTTCCATGCACATTTCATTTTCCATAGCCAATGACAAAGTCAAGTCCCATATCTGTGGTTTGGGAAAGCGCATCAAGTATCTCAAATCCATAGCGCAATCTATCACAACTCCTATTTTATATCTCCGTCGCATTCCTTATTCAATTCCTTTACCCCTGCCTCAACCTTCACTTCTCTCAGCTTAGAATTCACTTCCTCGGGGAAGCCTTTTCCCCGACACCCTCAGACAAGATCACATCCACTGCTCTCTGTTGTCATGGGACTTGTACTTTTTCATAGCATGTGGCACAACTGTAATGAATTATTTATGCAATATCTAATCTCTGACTTTCCCCCTAGACTGCAAGTTGTGTGAGGGCAGAGACAGCATCTGCTTTGCTTACGATGTTATCCTTGGCACCTAGAAAACTGTCTAGGGCCCATTGCATATTCAGTAATTATGTAAAAGATGCAAAAGAATGAATGCATGTCTTAGTCATGCCCATATCATCCTGCACCTGGATTACTGAGAAACGTTATCAGTTGTTTTTGACGTCTATTCTATTCTTCAGCCATCAAGGTTTCCTTCCTAAAGACCTACTCTTTTCACATCATCTATTAGTCGTTTCATTCAGCTTCTTCTTCTGCCACTTTTCCAGCTGAAACATAGTATTGAAGTTTCCTGAATTATTACGCTTTCTCAGACCTCCATCCTTCTGCACATACTATTCGTTCTAAAGAATTCACCCCTGCCCCCCTCGGTGCTCTGCCTGGTAAAATCCTATTCACCTTGTACATCTCAGTCTGGAGGCTACCTCCCCTGATGAGCCCCCCTTGGCTCTCAGTGCAGACTTGGGCCCACTACCGCTCTGCTTCCCCATTTTGTGTCTGCACCTCCGTTTCAGCAATTGTCATGTTGTATTCTAATGGTTTGTGTGCTTCTACTAGACTAAGCTCGACCAGGGCAAGAACAATATTTTTGTCTTCTATTACCCAGCACTTAATACAGAGCCTGGCACAAAGCAGGTGCTCAAAATTGCTGCTACACTGTTGCAAGCTACAGTTATTTAACAAAGGAACAGCTTCTCTATCCAAAAGCAGAGGTCAAAACACATGTTAACAACTTCCATGCACTTCAGGCATGGGCAAAGCCTCAGACTTCCAATCAGAATCAACATACACCCAGTCCTAACACTGTTTGTGGTTTTCCAGCACAGATTAGAGAAAGGAGAGAGGCACTTCTAAAGACAGGCCTAGTGACAACTGCAGAAAGTGGCCTCCGACGGCTGTCAGTAAACAACCAGAGAGCTCCCACGGCAGCAAAGGTGGCTGCTTTCTTGGAGTGGGTGCACTAGTGTTTCCCTGGCAAAGTCCTGCTTCCTGCAGCCCTCCCCCATAATTCTGAGCCTGGAGACTTCTTAGATTAAAAAAAAAAAAATCCTTGGTGACTTTTTTTGTTTCCCTCCTAGCTGGAGAAGGGGGCCAGATTCTGAGCCCCAGTTTCCTGGTGACGAGCCTGATGAAAGGATGACTTCCTTCATTGGGCTCCTCTTTTCTTCCTCTTTTTCTTGGTAGCAGGAGCAGTCTTGGCTTGGATTTGGTTTTCCAGGAAAGCAAAGTGTATAGTCCAGAGTGAATTTTTGCTCCACCACACATTGGCTAAAATGGTGATTCTCATACATGAGAGTGGGTCAGAATCACCTGGAGGGCTTGTTAAGCCAGAGCTTGTTGGATTCCATCCCCAGAGTTTCTGATTCAGTAGGTCTGGGGTATGGACCTAGAATTTTGCATTTCTAACAAGTTCCTAGGTGGTGTTGATGCTGCCAGTCTGGGGACCATACCTTGAGAGTCACTGGCCTAAACGATAAGCCTCAAGCATGACCAGTGATGAAAAACTCTGGCCAAACAGAAAAATGCAGAAAATTTCATCTTTGATCATGCACTTCTTGCTTCATTTACACAAGTGTTTGCTTTTCTTTTCCCCCCCAAGGCAGACTTTGTGACTTGATGGTTTCTACTTGTGGGACCAGTTGAACTGGATATTTATTATCAGATATTTACTTAGATCAAAAAAAAAATAGCTTTCTGACCACCATTTCCACAGCGGGAGCCACTTTGAGACCACAGCCTTGAGAGAGTAATGTGTTACTGAGACTATCTGGACTGTGCTACATGTAACCGAACCCCAGCCGTTAAGACTTTTTTATAAACTCCTTAGGTTCTGGCGGGAAGATGTGGAGATCTACTGTTTTGCGGCACCCAAGACAAACCTCGTAGGCAAGTGTGCTTGTTAAAACTGTCGCCTACCAATCTGGAGTGACCGGCCTCTACCTTAGGTCTCTCCTTGCCCTCTGTGTAGGGGAGCCAGTTTCGGATTTTACCCCTGGAACTCTCGAGGTTTTGAACCAACAACACAAAGAGAAGAATGAGAGCTCCACTGGATAAATAATGTAAGGACTTTATACGCTGATGATGGCAGATGTTCTTTGATTAAGCCAGATTCTTCTCTCCAAGAATAACTTCCTAGTTCATTTTTGTCTGTACATCTTGGATCCACTCTAAAAAGGACTCCTTTTGCATTTTCTTTCTTGGCCACAGCTGATATGGACTTTGGGAAACAGACTTTCCTTTGGGGGGAATAAGCAAATTTCTCAGCCTGCTTCCTGCCTCAGAAGGCCTAGTGCCCAAAGATCATTTTGCCAGTCTAGCAATGTTTTTCTCACTCAAGCTGATGACATTGGAAATCTCTTTAAAAAATTTTAAAAAAACTACTTGATCGAGAGAATCGGCAAGATGGCGGAAGAGTAAGACGCGGAGATCACCTTCCTTCCCACAGATACAGTAGAAATACATCTACACGTGGAACTGCTCCTACAGAACACCCACTGAACGCTGGCAGAAAACGTCAGACCTCCCAAAAGGCAAGAAACTCCCCACGTACTTGGGTAGGGCAAAAGAAAAAAGAAATAACAGAGACAAAAGAATAGGGACGGGACCTGCACCAGTGGGAGGGAGCCGTGAAGGAGGAAAGGTTTCCACACACTAGGAAACCCCTTCGTGGGCGGAGACTGCGGGTAGCAGAGGGGGGAAGCTTTGGAGCCACGGAGGAGAGCGCAGCCACAGGGATGCGGAGGGCAAAGGGGAGAGATTCCCGCACAGAGGCTCGGCGCCGACCAGCACTCACCAGCGCGAGAGGCTTGTCTGCTCAGCCGCCGGGGTGGGCGGGGGCTGGGAGCTGAGGCTCGGGCTTCGGTGCTAGCCGGGAGGGAGTCTGGGAAAAAGTCTGCAGCTGCCGAAGAGGCAAGAGACTTTTTCTTGCCTTTGTTTCGCGGCGCGCAAGGAGAGGGGATTCAGAGCGCCACCTAAACGAGCTCCAGAGACGGGTGCGAGCCGCGGTTATCAGCACGGATCCCACAGCAACAGGGGCGCAGAGGGAAAAACAGAGAGATTCCCGCACGGAGGCTCGACGCCGAGCAGCACTCACCAGCCCAAGAGGCTTGTCTGCTCAGCCGCCGGGGCGGGCGGGGCTGGGAGCTGAGGCTCCGGCTTCGGTGCTAGCTGGGAAGGAGTCCGGGAAAAAGTCTGCAGCTGCTGAAGAGGCAAGAGACTTTTTCTTGCCTCTTTGTTTCGCGGTGCGCAGGAGAGAGGATTCAGAGTGCCGCCTAAACGAACTCCAGAGACGGGCGCGAGCCGCGGGCTATCAGCACGGACCCCAGAGACGGGCAGGAGACGCTAAGGCTGCTGCTGCCGCCACCAAGAAGCCTGTGTGCGAGCACAGGTCACTCTCCACACCGCCCCTCCCGGAAGCCTGTGCAGCCCGCCACCGCCAGGCTCCCGTGATCCGGGGACAACTTACCCGGGAGAACGCACGGTGCGCCTCAGGCTGCTGCAACGTCACGCCGGCCTCTGCCGCCGCAGGCTCGCCCCGCCTCCTCCGTACCGCTCCCTCCCCCTGCCTGAGTGAGCCAGAGCCCCGGAAGCAGCGGCTCCTTTAACCCCGTTCTGTCTGGGCGGGGAACAGACGCCCTCAGGCGACCTACACGCAGAGGCGGGTCCAAATCCAAACCTGAACCCTGGGAGCTGTATGAACAAAGAAGAGAAAGGGAAATCTCTCCCAGCAGCCTCAGAAGCAGCGGATTAAAGCTCCACAAACAACTTGATGTGCCTGCATCTGTTGAATACCTGAATAGACAACGAATCATCCCAAATTCAGGGGGTGGACTTTGGGAGCAGGATATATTAATTTTTCCCCTTTTCCTTTTTTTGTGAGTGTATATGTGTAAGCTTCTGGGGGAGATTTTGTCTGTATAGCTTTGCTTTCACCATTAGTCCTAGGGTTAGGTCTGTCCATTTTTTTGGTTTTTTTGTTTTTTGTTTTTTTCTCTTTTTTTACTTAAAAAAATTTTTTTTCCTATTAAATGTTTTCTTAATAATTTTTTCCTTATTTACTATTTTTAGAAATTAAAAATTTTTTAATAAGTTTTTTCATATTTTTTATTTTTAAAAATTAAAAAATTTTTTTCTCAATAAATTTTTTCTTAATTTTTTTCTTATTTTTTATTATAATAGTTTTATTTTATTTTATCCTCTTTCTTTCTTTCTTTCTATTTTTTCTCCCTTTTATTCTGAGCTGTGTGGAGCCGTGTGGCTCTTGGTGCTCCAGCCAGGCATCAGGGCTGTGCCTCTGAGGTGGGAGAGCCAACTTCAGAACACTGGTCCACAAGAGACCTCCCAGCTCCACATAATACCAAACGGCAAAAATCTCTCAGAGATCTCCATCTCAACATGAAGACCCAGCTTCATTCAACGACCAGCAAGCTACAGTGCTGGACACCCTATGCCAAACAACTAGCAAGACAGGAACACAGCCCCATCCATTAGCAGAGAGACTGCCTAAAATCATAATAAGGCCAAAGACACCCCAAAACACACCACCAGACGTGGACGTGCCCACCAGAAAGACAAGATCAAACCTCATTCACCAGAACACAGGCACTAGTTCCCTCCACCAGGAAGCCTACACAACCCACTGAACCAACCTTAGCCACTGGGGACAGATACCAAAAACAACGGGAACTACGAACCTGCAGCCTGTGAAAAGGAGACCCCAAACACAGTAAGATAAGCAAAATGAGAAGACAAAAAAACACACAGCAGGTGAAGGAGCAGGGTCAAAACACACCAGACCTAACAAATGAAGAGGAAATAGGCAGTCTACCTGAAAAAGAATTCAGAGTAATGATAGTAAAGATGATTCAAAATCTTGGAAATAGAATAGACAAAATGCAAGAAACATTTAACAAGGACGTAGAAGAACTAAAGAGGAACCAAGCAACAATGAAAAACACAATAAATGAAATTAAAAATACTCTAGAAGGGATCAATAGCAGAATAACTGAGGCAGAAGAACGGATAAGTGACCTGGAAGATAAAATGGTGGAAATGACTACTACAGAGCAGGACAAAGAAAAAAGAATGAAAAGAACTGAGGACAGTCTCAGAGACCTCTGGGACAACATTAAACACACCAACATTCGAATCATAGGGGTCCCAGAAGAAGAAGAGAAAAAGAAAGGGACTGAGAAAATATTTGAAGAGATTATAGTTGAAAACTTCCCTAATATGGGAAAGGAAATAGTTAATCAAGTCCTGGAAGCACAGAGAGTCCCATACAGGATAAATCCAAGGAGAAACACGCCAAGACACATATTAATCAAACTATCAAAAATTAAATATAAAGAAAACATATTAAAAGCAGCAAGGGAAAAACAACAAATAACACACAAGGGAATCCCCATAAGGTTAACAGCTGATCTTTCAGCAGAAACTCTGCAAGCCAGAAGGGAGTGGCAGGATATACTTAAAGTCATGAAGGAGAAAAACCTACAACCAAGGTTACTCTACCCAGCAAGGATCTCATTCAGATTTGATGGAGAAATTAAAACCTTTACAGACAAGCAAAAGCTGAGAGAGTTCAGCACCACTAAACCAGCTTTACAACAAATGCTAAAGGAACTTCTCTAGGCAAGAAACACAAGAGAAGGAAAACACCTACAATAACAAACCCAAAACATTTAAGAAAATGGGAATAGGAACATACATATCGATAATTACCTTAAATGTAAATGGATTAAATGCTCCCACCAAAAGACACAGACTGGCTGAATGGATACAAAAACAAGACCCATATATATGCTGTCTACCAGAGACCCACTTCAGACCTAGAGACACATACAGACTGAAAGTGAGGGGATGGAAAAAGATATTCCATGCAAATGGAAATCAAAAGAAAGCTGGAGTAGCAATTCTCATATCAGACAAAATAGACTTTAAAATAAAGACTATTACAAGAGACAAAGAAGGACACTATATAATGATCAAGGGATCGATCCAAGAGGAAGGTATAACAATTGTAAATATTTATGCACCCAACATAGGAGCACCTCAATACATAAGGCAAATACTAACAGCCATAAAAGGGGAAATCGACAGCAACACAATCATAGTAGGGGACTTTAACACCCCACTTTCACCAATGGACAGATCATCCAAAATGAAAATAAATAAGGAAACACAAGCTTTAAATGATACATTAAACAAGATGGACTTAATTGATATTTATAGGACATTCCACCCAAAAACAACAGAATACACATTTTTCTCAAGCGCTCATGGAACATTCTCCAGGATAGATCATATCTTGGGTCACAAATCAAGCCTTGGTAAATTTAAGAAAATTGAAATCGTATCAAGTATCTTTTCCGACCACAAAGCTATGAGACTAGATATCAATTACAGGAAAAGATCTGTAAAAAATACAAACACATGGAGGCTACACAATACACTACTTAATAATGAAGTGATCACTGAAGAAATCAAAGGGGAAATCAAAAAATACCTAGAAACAAATGACAATGGAGACACGACGACCCAAAACCTATGGGATGCAGCAAAAGCAGTTCTAAGAGGGAACTTTATAGCAATACAAGCCTACATCAAGAAACAGGAAACATCTCAAATAAACAACCTAACCTTGCACCTAAAGCAATTAGAGAAAGAAGAGCAAAAAAACCCCAAAGCTAGCAGAAGGAAAGAAATCATAAAGATCAAATCAGAAATAAATGAAAAAGAAATGAAGGAAACAATAGCAAAAATCAATGAAACTAAAAGCTGGTTCTTCGAGAAGATAAACAAAATTGATAAACCATTAGCCAGACTCATCAAGAGAAAAAGGGAGAAGACTCAGATCAATAGAATTAGAAATGAAAAAAGAGAAGTAACCACTGACACTGCAGAAATACAAACGATCATGAGAGATTACTACAAGCAACTCTATGCCAATAAAATGGACAACCTGGAAGAAATGGACAGATTCTTAGAAATGCACAACCTGCCGAGACTGAACCAGGAAGAAATAGAAAATATGAACGACCAATCACAAGCACTGAAATTGAAACTGTGATTAAAACTCTTCCAACAAACAAAAGCCCAGGACCAGATGGCTTCACAGGTGAATTCTATCAAACATTTAGAGAAGAGCTAACACCTATCCTTCTCAAACTCTTCCAAAATATTGCAGAGGGAGGAACACTCCCAAACTCATTCTACGAGGCCACCATCACCCTGATACCGAAACCAGACAAAGATGTCACAAAGAAAGAAAACTACAGGCCAATATCACTGATGAACATAGATGCAAAAATCCTCAACAAAATACTAGCAAACAGAATCCAACAGCACATTAAAAGGATTATACACCATGATCAAGTGGGGTTTATTCCAGGAATGCAAGGATTCTTCAATATACGCAAATCAATCAACGTGATACATCATATTAACAAATTGAAGGAGAAAAACTATATGATCATCTCAATAGATGCAGAGAAAACTTTCGACAAAATTCAACACCCATTTATGATAAAAGCCCGGCAGAAAGTAGGCATAGAGGGAACTTTCCTCAACATAATAAAGGCCATATATGACAAACCCACATCCAACATTGTCCTCAATGGTGAAAAACTGGAACCATTTCCACTAAGATCAGGAACAAGACAAGGTTGCCCACTCTCACCACTATTATTCAACATAGTTTTGGAAGTGTTAGCCACAGCAATCAGAGAAGAAAAAGAAATAAAAGGAATCCAAATCAGAAAAGAAGAAGTAAAGCTGTCACTGTTTGCAGATGACATGATACTATACATAGAGAATCCTAAAGATGCTACCAGAAAACTACTAGAGCTAATCAATGAATTTGGTAAAGTAGCAGGATACAAAATTAATGCACAGAAATCTCTTGCATTCCTATATACTAATGATGAAAAATCTGAAAGTGAAATTAAGAAAACACTCCCATTTACCATTGCAACTAAAAGAATAAAATATCTAGGAATAAACCTACCTAAGGAGACAAAAGACCTGTATGCAGAAAATTATAGGACACTGATGAAAGAAATTAAAGATGATACAAATAGATGGAGAGATATACCATGTTCTTGGATTGGAAGAATCAACATTGTGAAAATGACTCTACTACCCAAAGCAATCTACAGATTCAATGCAATCCCTATCAAACTACCACTGGCATTTTTCACAGAACTAGAACAAAAAATTTCACAATTTGTATGGAGACACAAAAGACCCAGAATAGCCAAAGCAATCTTGAGAACGAAAAATGGAGCTGGAGGAATCAGGCTCCCTGACTTCAGACTATATTACAAAGCTACAGTAATCAAGACAGTTTGGTACTGGCACAAAAACAGAAATATAGATCAATGGAATAGGATAGAAAGCCCAGAGATAAACCCACGCACATATGGTCACCTTATCTTCGATAAAGGAGGCAAGCATATACAGCGGAGAAAAGACAGCCTCTTCAATAACTGGTGCTGGGAAAATTGGACAGGTACATGTAAAAGTATGAAATTAGAACACTCCCTAACACCATACACAAAAATAAACTCAAAATGGATTAAAGACCTAAGTGTAAGGCCAGACACTATCAAACTCTTAGAGGAAAACATAGGCAGAACACTCTATGACATAAATCACAGCAAGATCCTTTTTGACCCAGCCCCTAGAGAAATGGAAATAAAAACACAAATAAACAAATGGGACCTAATGAAACTTAAAAGCTTTTGCACAGCAAAGGAAACCATAAACAAGACCAAAAGACAACCCTCAGAATGGGAGAAAATATTTGCAAATGAAGCAACTGACAAAGGATTAATCTCCAAGATTTACAAGCAGCTCATGCAGCTCAATAACAAAAAAACAAACAACCCAATCCAAAAATGGGCAGAAGACCTAAATAGACATTTCTCCAAAGAAGATATACAGATTGCCAACAGACACATGAAAGAATGCTCAACATCCTTAAACATGAGAGAAATGCAAATCAAAACTACAATGAGGTATCATCTCACACCAGTCGGAATGGCCATCATCAAAAAATCTAGAAACAATAAATGCTGGAGAGGGTGTGGAGAAAAGGGAACCCTCTTGCACTGTTGGTGGGAATGTAAATTGATACAGCCACTATGGAGAACAGTATGGAGGTTCCTTAAAAATCTAAAAATAGAACTACCATACGACCCAGCAATCCCACTACTGGGCATATACCCTGAGAAAACCATAGTTCAAAAAGAGTCATGTACCAAAATGTTCAATGCAGCTCTATTTACAATAGCCAGGACATGGAAGCAACCTAAGTGTCCATCATCTGATGAATGGATAAAGAAGATGTGGCACATATATACAATGGAATATTACTCAGCCGTAAAAAGAAATGAAATGGAGGTATCTGTAATGAGGTGGATGGAGTTAGAGTCTGTCATACAGAGTGAAGTAAGTCAGAAAGAGAAAAACAAATACAGTATGTTAACACATATATATGGAATCTAAGAAAAAAAAAAAAGGTCATGAAGAAACTAGTGGCAAGACGGGAATAAAGACACAGACCTACTAGAGAATGGACTTGAGGATATGGGGAGGGGGAGGGGTGAGATGTGACAAGGTGAGAGAGTGTCACGGACATATATACACTACCAAATCTAAAATAGATAGCTAGTGGGAAGCAGCCGCATAGCACAGGGAGATCAGCTTGGGTGCTTTGTGACCACCTAGAGGGGTGGGATAGGGAGGGTGGGAGGGAGGGAGATGCAGGAGGGAAGAGATATGGGAACGTATGTGTATGTATGGCTGATTCACTTTGTTATGAAGCAAAAACTAACACACCATTGTAAAGCAATTATACTCCAATAAAAAATAAAAAATAAAAAAGTTATAAATTCTGTAAAAATAGAAGATGCTGGCATCCTGGCTTCCCTGCAAGGGTAGTTCTCCAAAACTGCTCTCTCCTAGATCTCTATCACTGACTCATCTTTAGACCAAAAGCACCAGAAGCAAAGTCATCGTCAGAACTCAACAGCGCCTTGTTCTCTGCTGTCACCCCCCCATCCTTACCCCAACTCTCCCCAAGCTGTTTTTACTCCAGGTATCAGATTTTGTATTAAACCATTAATGGTAGTTGCTAACGCAACATACTCTTAATATAAGTCCATTTCAAAATTAACATCATGGGGCTTCCCTGGTGACGCAGGGGCTAAGAATCCGCCTGCCAGTGTAGGAGACATGGGTTCGAGCCCTAGTCCGGGAGGATCCCACATGCCGCGGAGCAACTAAGCCCGTGTGCCACAACTACTGAGCCTGTGCTCTAGAGCCCACGAGCCACAACTACTGAGCCTGTGTGCCACAACTACTGAAGCCCGCGCGCCTAGAGCCCGTGCTCCACAACAAGAGAAGCCACTGCAATGAGAAGCCCGCGCACCGCAACGAAGAGTATCCCCCGCTCGCCGCAACTAGAGAAAGCTCACGCGCAGCAATGAAGACCCAACGCAGCCAAAAAAAAAAATTAAATAAATAAATTTATATAAAAAAATCAACATCATGACCTATCATTAGGTAATTGACTAAGGTTATATTCATTGAAAAAATGTTAGCAATGGAGAGAGTGGATGAAAACATCAGAAAACTGTTAAAACGCTTCCAAGAAGACCAACACAGGCATATTTGGAGTAATGTAACTTGCATCCTTCACGCTGCTCACCAATGGCTTTTGGCTTGAGCACTGTCTCTCTGTTCAGTTTTAATTAGACAGAACCCAACGGGTCAGCTTTGATTTTGAAACAGAACTGTCACCGACAATAAGAGTTCCCGTGTAGGAGGAAAACTCCCTATCATTCTCTTAGCAGGGCTTGGAGAGAAGAATGAATAATATCCAGCAAATTCCAAATTTCATTGATGTTAAAACTCACACTGTCTTGCATTGTAACATCTCTGAATTTCAGGTTCATCTTACAATGAAAGGCATTTTATAATCATGGTTGGTCAGGTGACAGCTGAGCTGTTTTGTCACTGCCTGAACACACACAAACTCAGTGGTTATTCCTGGTGGGATGACTTGGCAACAGTAATCTCCATGTTTCCGTCAACAAGTTGTATAAGGACCATCTGGAAAAGAAACATGCTGCCTGTTGTCTGAAAACCTTCTGTTGACACCTTCAGGTAAGATCAAGAATGTGCCAGCATTAAAAGGTGTACATGAGATGTTAGTGGCTTGAAGGCAAACAATAGTGAAGTACTCTTTAAAATGCTGCATCACCAGCACCTGGTAATTACGGACATCAACAATTTTGAGTCAAAAAATGATTCAGAAGAATAGAGATTCTGTGTGTGAAGAGACTACAGGAGTTCCTTAATGAATTTATTTTGCTTATATTTTCCTTTTTGTGTGGGCACAAGAATGAGGTATAACGATGTATGTCTACCTCTAAAAGCTCTCACTCAATAAATATTTTAAAATTCTAAATGATAAAAAAATCTTTTACAAATGATTTAATTGGGAGTATCTTTCTTTTTAATAGCAGCTCTTAACATTTTTGATCTGAGGACTCTAATACTCAAAAATTAAGGAATATAAAGAACTTTTGTTTATGTAGTAATATCTATCTATATTTACCATATTAGAAATTTACACAGACTTATTTTTTATTGAAGTATAGTTGATTTACAATGTTGTGTGAGTTTCAGGTATACAGCAAAGTGATTTGGATATATATATTCTTTTTCCGAGTTTTTTCCCTTATAGATTATTACAATATATTGAGTATAGTTTCCTGTGCTATACAGTAGGTCCTTGTTGGTTATCTATTTTATATTTAGTAGTGAGTGTATGTTAATCTCAAACTCCTAATTTCCCTCTAATAATCCCTCTCCCCCCTTTCCCCTTTGGTAACCATAATTTTGTTTTCTATGTCTGTAAGTCTATTTCTGCTTTGTAAATAAGTTTATTTGTATCTTTTTTTTTTTAGATTCCACATATAAGTGATGTCATATGATATTTGCTTTTCTCTATCTGGCTTCACTTAGCATGATAATCTCTAGGTGTATCCATGTTGCTGCAAATGGCATTATGTCATTCTTTTTTATGGCTGAGTAATATTCCATCGTGTCTATACATCACATCTTCTTTATCCATTCATCTGTCGATGGACATTTAGGTTGCTTCCATGCCTTAGCTATTGTAAATAGTGCTGCTATGGATGTTGGGGTGCATGTGTCTTTTATAGTTTTCTCTGGGTATATGCCCAGGAGTGGGACTGCTGGGTCATATGGTAGTTCTATTTTTAGTCTTTTAAGGAACATCCATACTGTTCTCCATAGTGGCTGCACCAACTTACATTCCTTTTTCTCCACACTCTACACAGAGACTTTTAATACTGAAGAATACACAAGTACATGTTCCATTAGCTATCAGAGAGATAATGCCATCACACAACACATAGCCTCTGAAAAACTTCAGTGTACACTGGTGAGAGAATGAGAGCAAAAAGGGCAGATAATGTCATAGTGTTAAGAGGAAATGAGCTTTGACCTGAAAGTGATCTCACACTCTGAGAGCCACTGGCATATGAAATGATGGTGTGTTTTACACCAGCAGAATTAATGAATATGAACACATTTCCACCTAAAATATTAGAAGGAGTAAAACCTTAACATGGAGAACTATTGTTGGGCAGTTGGCGTAGCACTGTGAGACACTGAGAAATTAACTGATGTACTTTTCTTTTGTGTCTGTGGGAAACGTTTTCTTCCTCCCACTTCAGCGGCCAGCTCACACTGGGTATCCTACAGGTCTGGGTAATTCTGACCTTAAGAGAAGGTCATTGGGTCCTGAATTTCAGGACACAGTGGAACTGGCTGTTTAGGAAGAGGACAGAATAGGAGTTGGGACAAAGTTGAAAGGAGGAGTGTGGTCTGGCTCTGGGGGGAGAAAGCTGGATTTCCTGGAGACTAGGAGAGGAGTGGGCCTTGCAGTTTCTGCCGGTGATGGAGAGCTGGAAAGACAAGTGATTGTCTGTGCAGGTACCTGTGGAAGAAGGACACTGGGGACATAAGGCATTGGAACACCAGCCAGGGTCCAAGGGGACTGTCAAGCCAGAGAGAGGTCAGCCTCTGGGCAGGTTCTGGCCTTCCGGGTACCATGACGGCTGGAGCAAAGAGATCCTAGTGCCAGTCACCTGACCAGGGCCTATTCTGCCACTGCCATCTTGACCTGGAATCCTAGAACTGCCGAAGGAAGAAGGACCAGAGCTATGACCAAAACTAAAACGACAGGCTTTCTCTTTCTTCAGGAATCGCTGGAACCAGATTAGCTTTGGTTTAGAAACTACAGAATAGTTACAGCAGCAAAAGCAAAGCAGTGATGAGCAGATCTGAGATCATGCTGAATTTGATTTCTAGCCCTGACACTTACTAGCTGGAATGGCATTGCTGATAGAACCCCACTTCGCAGGATCCCCTCTGGGAGCACTAAGTGAGTGACACACTCGGAAGCTCTTCAAACAGCGCCTGGCACATAGTAAGTGCAATATACCTGTCATCATCTCTTGTACCTGGGATGTTCTGGAGGTGTCATACCAGCCACACTGCATCTTTTGGGGACTGGGATAGCTGAAGTTTGACCCTATGTGTAAATGAGGACTACATTCTAACACTGGAGTCCACGGGACCGAGGGCAGGAAAGTATTCAAAACTGCAGAAGCGCTCTACCCAGGTGTGGGTGGCAGAGGCTGTGTGGGAGAGTCCTCGGCTCCACTCCAGACCCCAAGGTCTTCCTGCCTTAGCCCAACGCGCCAAGCAAGCCGGAGGGACTGAGGGCTTTTCTCGGCCATGAGTGCAGGCGTGCCACGTGCACTCGGACATGTTCCTCCGACATGCAGGCAAGTCCGAGCAAAGGCTGCCACGATTTCGTAGGGGCCGGGTCCTCCTGGGTTTCTTAATTTCTGGGTTTTCAAATTTTTGCCAGGGCGGGCTCTGGCGCTCTTTGCGCAACTGGGGTAGGGGGCGCCTGCAAGTCTGAGCCGCAAGGTGGGCGTGGGCAGGCCCGTCAAGGCCTTTGCCACCTGCTGGCAACAGACGCGTCCAGAGGTGGGGGTAGGAGGAGACAGGTCCCCTCCCCGCCAGTCTCCCCTGCCCCGCGCACCCCGCCTCCGGGGTGGGCGTGGCCGGGGGCTCAAGGTCCCGCGGGCTCCCCCAGGGGGCGGAGCCGAGGGAGGGGTCTGCGAGCCAGTCACGTCCTATGCGGCAGAGCGGAGCCCTGAGAGGCCGGCCCGGGAGGCGCCACATCCGGCGGCTGTCTCGTCGTGCATAAAGCCGCCGCCGCTGCTGCCACCACCGCCGCTGGTTTCCAGCAGCAGCTCTGGCCTCCTCTCGGCTGCGGGAGCAGCTGCTCCAATGCCCCAGAGCGGCCATGAGCTCCCCGCACTGGTGGGACCAGCTGCGGGCTGGCAGCTCGGAAGTGGACTGGTGCGAGGACAACTACACCATCGTGCCTGCCATCGCCGAGTTCTACAACACGGTGCGGAGTGCGGGAGTGGGGATGGCAGCCGGGCTCGTGGGAGGGGGCTGTCCCCAAGCGCCGCCGCGCCTGGAGCCTGGACCTGGGTCTGTGCGTGCATCTGGGGCATTTTCGCTCCCGGGCCAGAGTCGACCCACGCCCCCTCCCCTGCGCGCCTTCCAGTTCTCCATCTGTCCTCCTCTCCTGTCCCTATCGCCGACATCTGGGCTCATCCTCCTCCTCTAGTCATTTCTTTCTGATGGCTCTATTGTCTTGTTTTGTCCTCACCTGTCCCGGAGCCAGTGCTCCGTGTCAGCCCATTCTTCCAGTTTGGGTCATTGGGGGCGGTGAACCCACCAGGACTACTCCCCTAGTCCCTTAGGATCTCTGTGGCGTGACGCACTTGGGTCGCATTGTGCGTTTTTGCCCTGAGCACCTGCTCTAGGAGTCCGGGGAAACGGGGAGACCTCCCGGCAGGTCTCTGGGGCGGGGCCCACTCCGAAGGTTGGCCCCGCCCCAAGCGTACACCAATAATAGGTCGAGTTCCTTCGAGCCAGAATCAGGTTAACTGCTACGAGTTCTTATTTCCTTGCCTGTAGTACAGAGTTTCACACCAGCCCCAAGTTCAGCTCCCCCAGGCCTGTGCATTCTTCAGTTATTAAGCCTGGGAAGTGAAAGGGAAATTTGGGAGGGATCGTGTGCGTGTTTTCTGGACTTGCCTAGGTCTCTAGATGTGGGCAAGACGAAACTTCCCCACTGCAGAATCCTGTGTGCTTTTAGTCTTTGTGGGAGGGAAAGCCTGCAGCTGGGAAGGAAATGCCTCTTCTTTTTGCTATGCCCATGCCTCAGGATTCTGGTACCAAAATGTGAGACTTTGCATGGTCATTTCTGTGGCTTTTCATTTCACTGCCCTAACATGGAAAACAGGAACTCCCGGTTTAAGAGTCGCTGTGAATTTGAGGTTGTTCTTTAGGATTTCCCCCTTAGATTTGCTGGAGAGAATGTTCTTGGCTTGAGTCAAATACTTCTTGCCTGGAAGGATCTCCCATGAGCTAGTCCCTGTCCTATTCATTGATGAGGAAACTGAGCTCTCCCCAGGGGAGCTGCTCTGCGCACATTTCTGGCATGGCTGGGGCCACAATCCAGAGCCTGCACTCTCCCTCCCCTTAGGGCGGAAATCCATTGCTGCCCTCCCAGCAAACGTTCCTCCTTTTTTTTATGACCGGATTAATTCCTCAAGGAAACCTGGCCCTCT
Organism: Eschrichtius robustus; assembly: GCF_028021215.1. Taxonomy (NCBI): domain Eukaryota; kingdom Metazoa; phylum Chordata; class Mammalia; order Artiodactyla; family Eschrichtiidae; genus Eschrichtius; species Eschrichtius robustus. The sequence continues at coordinate 68,857,051 of NC_090833.1, forward strand.
GCTGCCCCTAGACACTGTGACAGATGCAGTCAGTGGAGGTGGCCACCCTTCACCTATTGTACAACCTGTTTCAGAGCATGCTATCAGGTGTGGGCAGGTGCCTTCAGGGGATGAACTGGAGCAGGGCTGGGTGCTTTCAACGGCAGTAACTCAGTTTCTCCACTTGTAAGTGGAGAGTACTACTAAGGATTTCACCAGAGTTAAAGAAGAAATGACAGCTTGGGGACAGGTTCTCACACACCCAGCAAGGTAATTATCTGTGGAGTCTGAGGCCAGCAGAGTCAGGCCTGGTTATTTGGCCAAAAATGTTAGTGTATAGCTGCTCTGAGTCTGCCTTTAAAAGCCCCAGAGTGCTGGATGAGGGTGAGAGCTTATTTTGTCTTAACTTTTAATCTAGTCCCATTGGAGCTGTTCGTAGTGAGTGCCAAAGTCTTTTTTAGAAATGAGCTGTTGATCTTCAGCTGCAGTGTCTGTGGCTGATTAGCTCTGCTGGTCTGCCTGGCAAACCTAATTCTTTGGAATACTTGTAAACCACAGAATTTGCTTTAGCAAAGTGGAGAGATTGAGGGTCTCAGAGAAGTAGTTGGCCATCAAACTTCGTAGAGTGTCAATCCAAAGAGTTTACCAAAAAGACGTTTCCTCCTCTTCTTCTCACGTCCTAGTTATCCTCTGATCATCATCATAGGACAAACCCATGCTTATCTTACGCCTGTATTAAGGAAGACATCGAGCTGTTACTTGGTGACAAACATCTCATTAAATCCTCATAGTAAGGCAGCAGGCCTAATTATCCACTTTACAAGAAAATAATAATCATTACTCATTTTGAGAAAAAAATTGAAGGAATAAAGATGTAAAATAAGGAGAAGACTGGGAGGGGGATCTAGAACCTTCTTAATGGAGCTTGGCAGTAGCACATCACTACTGCAACTTCAGTTACTCCTGGCTACCACTAGTTGTTCGCTATGTGTTGAAGCTCTGCTGGGTACTCTACAGTCACCCTCAGCAGTGGGTGCTATTTATTACATCCGCTTCATGAAAGGGGAAACTGGGGTCTAGATAGATTTTGCAACTTGCTAAGGTCAAGATAATGGCAGAACTAGAGTTAGAACTTGGACGGTCCATTTGATCCTACTAAAATACTGCTCTTGCAGATGCAAATGCCGTTGTAGCTACTTCAGATTTATTTATTTAGCATGGTACAGGTATTTATTGTTCAGTCGTTCTTTAACTTAAAACTCCTGCATTGGGACCATTTGATCTCTAGGCTAATCATGGTGTTTGATATGGGGAAAAAAGTTTTGTTTAAAGTAGTTTTTTTTTTTTTTTTGGCTGTGCCGTGTGGCATGCGGGATCTTAGTTCCCCAACCAGGGATTGAACCTGGGCCCCCTGCAATGGAAGTACAGTCTTAACCACTGGACCACCAGGGAAGTCCCTTAAAGTAGTTTTTTGTTATTGTTGTTTATTATAAAAGTAACAACATGATCATGGTAAAAAAAAAAAATCGGAGTATGCAAGTTATAAAGCAAAAAATACCCTTCTGTCTCTTTTCAGAAATTTTATAAGCATGCAAAAAACACGTGTATTTGTGTAAACATAAAAGATATGTGTGCAACGTGTATATACACACCACAACCCAATTGAGGTCATACTACAGAAACTCTTCTGCACCTTGGTTTTTTCCCCTCAATTTGTCTTGGAGATAATCCCATATTGGATCATATAGAATTATCTTCCTCTTCACAATGTCTATACAGTATTCCATTTAATGGATTGACCATAATTTATTAAACCAGTCAATTCATTATTGGTGGACATTTAAGGCAGTTTCTGTTTATTGTTTTCATTTTGGTTTCTGAACAGTGATGCAATGAATATCCTCAAATAGGCATCTGGATGTACTTCTCCAAGTACTAATTCTAGATGGGAAATTGCTGTGTGGAGGGGAGTATTTACTTCAAAGGCTAATAATTGTTGCTTAATGGTCCACCAGAGAGAGTACTCTGGTCTGTGTTCCCACTGGCGATGTTTGGGAGTACAGAGCATTTTGCTTTTGGTCCCCGCAAATCTCCGTTGCCTCAAATTTTGTCATTGTCCTTTGCGTCAGCCAAGCCCAAATATTTCTTCCAAGAACACATCATGCCCTTACACAGTCTTTTACTTTTGCACATTTTGTACTGTATCTTCTAAATACAAGTTTTATTGAATTGAGTTCCTTTTTATGTTTTAAGTTTTAAGGCCCAGTCACACTAAAGAGACCTAGTAGCTTTGGAGAAAAGGGGGGTATGCCTTTTAATCACCGAGCTTGGCCTTTGGGAATTCTGTTGGGGACTCAAGGGGACAGAAGGAAATCAACTGGTGCTGAAAAAAGGTCTTGAAGCAAAATATATGCCTAAAATCAGTCCATGATCTGTCACCTCTCCTAATCAGCTCTGCCCCCAATCGTCAAGTTAAGTAGAGTTCTCTTTATATGCCAAAGCCCACATCCCACTATCTGTAGGGCAGAGTTATCCATCAGTCAGTCTATCAGTCTCTCCATCCATCCATCCATCCATCCATCCACCCACCCATTTGCTGGGCAACTGTGTGCCTATCACAGAGACCAGACCTGCAAACAGTCATCTGGGTGGTGAGGACCATAGGAGAGGTATGTACAAGTCACTGAGGTGTTATTAGTACTCTCCTGGGGGTTGGTGTACTGTGGAGGTGGGGTGGGGGATTGTGCAGGAAGGCTCTGAGTCGGGTGACCAACTTGTCCTGGTTTGCCTGGGACTTGCCCATTTTTAAAACTGAAAGTCCCATGTCCTGGAAACCCTCCTCAGTGCTAGTCATACCAGGACAGTTGGTCATTCCAGAGACAGAAATGGAGCAATGGAATGGATAGTTAGGAATCTGCTTACGATTAAGATACATAGACAGCCTACTCAGTCAGGGTAATGCCCCTAGCTGTTTATGAACTTGCTGTTCAGAAAAACTTACAGCCTGTTGCTTTCAGTATTTACGCTCTGTCTGGGAAAGTGCACAATCACATGTGTCAGGATGAGATTGCAGTGTGTTCCTGAGATTATTTTGGTACAAATGGCTGGTAGGAATTCATAAAATGAGGAACTTTCTAAGGAAATAATAAATTTTAAAATTGTGGTTTCCTTTTAATTAAAAAAAAAAAAAATCTGTTCTGCAGGCATTGAACAAACCAATTCTCCAAAGGATAATCCAACAATAGGCTTTAAAAAATACCCCTTGGCTGAACTATTCAACTTTAGTGAGCCACACAACTTTGAGGGGAAGTTTCATTTCTCAGTAGACATGGAGCCATTGAATCTGTCTTTCAACAAATGAATCTTTTACCAACGACTTGTTTGCTTTTCCGTATTTCTTTAGGAGTTCCTTCCTCTTTTTGTCTTGGGGAGCGTCTCCCTCTAATTTGGTCTTTTCCTTTTCATAGATTGATGTCTTTTTTTTTTTTTAATTGAAAAAAAAATTTTTGGCCGTACCATGCAGCATGCAGGATCTTAGTTCCCTGACCAGGGATCAAACTCGCCCCCTCTGCACTGGAAGGGCGAACGAAGTCTTAACCACTGGACCACCAGGGAAGTCCCCATAGATTGATGTCTTTAAAAAGCATGGTGGAGACCAGCAGGCACTGGTAGATGGGCTGTGCAGAAGCAATAATGTGATTTCAGTGTTATTTGGGACTGTTAAAATGGTGCTTCTAAATTGAACTCCCTAATATGGGCATTAAAAATATTTGAGGGGGCTTCCCTGGTGGCGCAGTGGTTGAGAGTCTGCCTGCCAATGCAGGGGACACGGGTTCGAGCCCTGGTCTGGGAAGATCCCACATGCCACGGAGCAACTGGGCCCGTGAGCCACAATTACTGAGCCTGCGCGTCTGGAGCCTGTGCTCCGCAACAAGAGAGGCCGCGATAGTGAGAGGCCCGTGCACCGCGATGAAGAGTGGTCCCCAGTTGCCGCAACTAGGGAAAGCCCTCGCACAGAAACGAAGACTCAACACAGTCATAAATGAATAAATAAATAAATAAAAGAACGTGAATTTCTTTAAAAAAAAAAAATTTGAGGTATCATAATTTTACTGCAGGTGTAATAAACGACCTCATGTTTTTGTGACTAGTGTGTAAATACATTTAAAGGTTATTGTATACATTGCTAGTGGTAACATAGATTGAAAAAGCCTTTTAAGGAGCAGCTTGGCCATAGATAGTTGCACCTGGCTGAAGCAAAGGAGATTGAGAGAACCTGAGGCAATAAACATATACAGTTGGCCCTCTGTATCCATGGTTCTGTATCTGTGGATTCAATCAATTGTGGATTGAAAATATTTGAAAAAAAAATTCCAGAAAGTTCCAGAAAGCAAAAGTTGAATTGCTGTACACTGGCAACTATTTACATAGCATTTACATTGTGTTTACAACTTAAAAAAAAAAATTATTTTTATTTATTTTTATTTGGTTGCGCCAGGTCTGAGTTGCAGCAGGCAGGCTCCTTAGTTGCGGCTCGCCAGCTCCTTAGTTGTGGCATGCATGTGGGATCTAGTTCCCTGACCAGGGATCAAACCCGGGCCCCTTGCACTGAGAGCATGGAGTCTTAACCACTGCACCACCAGGGAAATCCCTGTATTTACAACTATTTACATAGCATTTACACTGTATTAGGTATTATACATAATCTAGAGATGATTTAAAGTATACAGGAGGATGTGTGTATGTTATATGCAAATATTATGCCATTTTATATAAAGACACCTGAGCATCCAGGTGAGTTTGGTATCTGAGGGGGTCCTGGAACCAATCCCCCATGGATACTGAGGGACGACTGTACTGGGGTAAAAAGCTGTGTTATATTTATTCCCTGGCATTGTAGGTGGGGCTGCAAATTGGTGCGCCTCCCACTGGGGAATGGCTCAATAAACTGCTGCCGTCTGCAGCACTTACAGCAAGTGTGATAAAGCTCTATGAGCTAGGATGGAAAAGTTTGCAAGGCATATTGTCGAATGAGAAAAGGAAGTTGCAGAATGATAATATTGTAATATATGATATATATGTATTCACATAAATGCAAAGAAATTGAAGATTATGAATCTGAGAAGAGGGGATATCTCCAGGGAGGAGTATAGAAAGGAAGACTTTAGTTTTGTAATGTATTCTTTTTCTTACACGGAGAATACATTCATGTACGTGAAAGGAGAAAGTTACTTATAGTATAACAATTCCATTTCCCTCCCTCTTCTCCCCTGTCACCTCCTTTTATTCCTCCTACTTCTATGTTTAACAAAAAGGAGAGCCGTGTTTAAATCACATAAAGGTCATAGGTGCACAGTGTGTGATGCAATTCAGAATTTTTAGATGCCCATTGAGGCATGAAGCCAAGGAGGTCAGAATGTGGTTGGGTGGGTTGGAGGTGAAAAAACATCAGCTTGGGGCAGTGGAAGGAGTGGCTGGATGCTGGCCCCAGCTCTGTGGGTCACTGCCTCTCTGACTCTGGCCAGCCTGGGAGCCTTTCTGGGCCCTTAATTATATCCCCTTGTAAAGCAAATGATCTTTAAGATCTCTCATTTTAACTCTTAAAGATCTCTGATTTTTTTTTTTTTTTTAAGATCTCTGATTCTTTAAATGATTCCAAGAAAAGTTAAAGGCTGTGATAATACGTAGACCCTTGTCCTGATTCTTCCTTCTCTGCTTCTTAGTAAATAAATGAGAGTCGGCTATATTTCCAAGTATGGAGACTGCATACCACCTGGGACAGCTGAGGCCATTTACCCAAACTCTCGCCCAGGGTCACCAGTAGCTCAGAGGACTCCTAGGGGGGGAAAGAGGAAAAGGTCCCCATCAGAATGGGCCGACTAGAACAAGGTACCCCCTTCTCCAGAAGGATGCAGCCCCACGAGGGATTTCAGTCTTGAACTTTAACCAAAGGCAGCAGCCTTGCTCCTATCGCACCCCTGACCAAAGGTCTTGTCCCCTCTTTATTTCTCTCCCACTCTGTCCTTCTCCCCTTTGTAAAGACTGTGTCATTCCCATCCCCTCTTGTTCCCAGGTGGTGACAGAGGCATGCGTTAGCTACTGTCGTTGCCAATTCCTACCTGTACTACACCTCAAGTTCTGGAGTTTGCGATGCATTTTGTTTAGTTGTGATTTCCTTGGTCTGGACACGGGTTCGAGCCCTGGTCCGGGAAGATCCCACATGCCGCGGAGCATCTAAGCCCGTGCGCCACAACTACTGAGCCTGGGTGCCTAGAGCCCGTGCTCTGCAACAGGAGAAGCCACCACAATGAGAAACCCGCGCACCATAAAGAAGAGTAGCCCCCACTCGCGGCAACTAGAGAAAGCCCGTGCACAGCAGCGAAGACCCAACACAGCCAAAAAAAAAAAAAAAAAAAAAAAAAAGAGGCAGGAAGGAGCCCCCTAAAGGGTTATTAAAGAAGTTGTGAGTTTTCCTGGTTGTGCTTTTTTTTTTTTTTGGTTAAAAAAAGATGTATGGCCGCATTCATCTCCATTTGCAAAGGACATACTGGGAACAAGCTGCTTTACTTTTTGCCCTTTTACTTAATATTCATCTTTTCGTTTTACATTTTCTCCCCCCAGATCAGCAACGTCTTGTTTTTCATTTTACCGCCCATCTGCATGTGCTTGTTTCGTCAATATGCAACATGCTTCAACAGTGGCATCTACTTAATATGGACTCTGTTAGTTGTAGTGGGTAAGTGGATTCGTTTGCGAGCATGGGCTGAAAGGGAGGAAATGGAATTCTGCACACTCCCTGACCCCTTTGAACATTATGTTTTGTAAACCAAAGTCATTCTGACGTCTTAGCAAACGTTTATGTTGTTTGCTAGATGCCAAAAGGAGGACTCTTTTGGGCTTGATAACAAGGTTGACTGTAGTTATCACAATTGCGCTTGAGAATTCATTTATGTAATAGCTATTGGTGTTGTGCCAGTGCAGTTTTCTGTGAACTTCTGAAGAAAGTCATGTGGAAGAATTGAAGTCTGATGAAACTGTGGTTTCTAATGGACTAAAATAAAAGAAAACAAATTCTAGATGTTTGATCCTTCATTATTCTGGGAAATACTTGTATAATTTTCATTTCCTTCCACAGGCAGATTGGGAATTCTTAACAGTGAGAGAATGTTGACTTTTATTTACTGCCTGTTCCCATGAGGGCTTGGTGGATGAAGTCAGAGTGTTTTTGTGCAGTTATTAAAGCTCTGATGTGCTGGTGTTTGGGCCCTTCTTCAAATCCTCTTTCTAGACTTGAAGTCTGCATGCCTAGGTGGTGTTTCTTCCTTCAGTTTCTTTTCTCAGAGAGATAGAGTGACCTGGTCATTGCTGTTTGTGAAAGGGCTATCCTTAAGCAGTGTATTGAATTTGTGAGTCTGTTCTTCTATGTGACCTTTTTTATTGGTTGTAATTGATTCTAGGAATTGGATCCGTCTACTTCCACGCAACCCTTAGTTTCCTGGGTCAGATGCTTGATGAACTTGCAATCCTTTGGGTTCTGATGTGTGCTCTGGCCATGTGGTTCCCCAGAAGGTATCTGCCAAAGATCTTTCGGAATGACAGGTAAGCTTGTACTAAATTTTTGCATTTACTACTAGGTGCGGTACCCAATATAACGATGTATTGGATTGGCCAAAAAGTTCGTTTGGGTTTTTCCATCTTACGGAAAAACCCGAATGAGCTTTTTGGCCAACCCAATATATATCAAGAAAAATCACAAAAGAAAAAAAAAAAAGGTCTTCCCTGGTGGTGCAGTGGTTAAGAATCCACCTGCCAATGCAGGGGACACAGGCTTGAGCCCTGGTCCGGGAAGATCCCACATACCATGGAGCAACTAAGGCCGTGTGCCACAACTACTGAGCCTGCACTCTAGAGCCCGCGAGCCACAACTACTGAAGCCCGCGCGCCCAGAGCCCGTGCTCTGCAACAAGAGAAGCCACCGCAATGAGAAGGCCGTGCACCGCAACGAAGAGTAGCCCCCACTCACCGCAACTAAAAGCCTGCACACAGCAACTAAGACCCAATGCAGCCAAAAATAAAATAAATTAGAAAAAAAAAGAAAAATCACACCCTATTGAGTCTAACCTAGTGATGAGCTTATCATATACTTATTTAATATCCACTGATTGTACTGTCAGACCAAAAACAAACTGCCAGATAAAAAAGGTAATTTTAATATGCTTGGGGAAGATGTTATCTGATATTAGGGACAAAAAGTCAAATATCCCCCTTATTGGTACTAGCAAAACTAGAAGGATTTTCAGTGGAGGAGAAAAGACTGAATGGTAGTTCAAAGACCTTTGATTTCCTGCTATAATATTTCCTGAGTCCCACCCAACTCCACTAGTTTTAAATGTTTACAGTAGAATCCACACTGAGGAACTGGTTCTTGGAGCTATAGATAATATTCAAATTGTGTCAGTATTGCTTCTGATGAGAGCTACACACCAACACACACACACACACACACACACACGCACACCCCTTCAAGCTGGAAATCTAGTATTTCAGGAAGGGATGCATTTTAATATCCATTGTGTTATTCTTATATGGTTGTTTATCCAGTAAATATTTTTTGGACTTACTATTTACTATGAACTATTTACTGTGAAGTTTTCTAGACACTAGGATATAACAGCAAACAAAACAGCAACTTCTCTGCCCTTGATGAGCTTACACTGAAGTTGGGGAGATTATGAATCAACAAACAAACACAGAAATAATATTATGTTAGGGTGTGATAGTGCTATGATGAAAAATGAAGCTGGTAAGGGGGTAGTGGTGACTTGGGGTGCTGATTTAGAGTTTGGTCAGAGAAGGTCTTTCTGAGGCACTCTTGTTAATATCTGAAGTAACAGAAGAGAGTCCACATCATAAAGATGAGAAATTCTCCCAGAACTCATTACTAATACGTTTCTCTGTGCACACTGTTTTGTTAAGATATATATATATATATAGATAGATAGATAGATAGATAGATAGATAGATAGATAAACAATCCAAAAATATGGATTCAATCAAGCAAGCTGTGTGTGCCCAGGGAAGAGCTATACCAGCAAAACAAAAGAGTTCATTACAGTGTTCCTGGTACCCTGAGTGGGAATAGGAGCAATGCAGCTATTAGAGATGCAGGCAGTTCTCTGTGGATGGAGGTGGAGGAGCGTCAATGAAACGTGCTGGCTGCAAAAAGCGCATTGTAGAACTGTGTGTGTAACACCCTAATTTTAGAATGAATGAAGCCTCTTTTTGAGTATATGTCTTTGTATATGCACAAACGTGCCTGGGAGGATGAGGACAGCAACTGCTACCATTGGCTATTCTTAGGAATTGGGGTGGAGAGAGAACTTTCACATTTACCTTTAATCTGTACTGTTTTACAATTTTTTTTTTAAAAAAGAGCACATGTTAATTTTTAATCCTATAAAATGCATTATTAAATGAGGTAGGGAGAAAACATTATTTATTTATTTATTGGCCACACCACGTGGCTTGCAGGATCTTAGTTACCCGACCAGGGATTGAACCTGGGCCCCGGCAGTGAAAGCACTGAGTCCTAACCACTGGACTGCCAGGGAATCCCAAGAAAACATACTTTAAATGAATTAGCTGTACAGTCTTCATCCTGGGCAGCAGGATTTGAATTAAATAGTATTATCTCTAAATAACCATTGAGCAGATAGAAGTATCCTCAAGAGGTTACTTATCCAAAAATGAGAGAGAGAGAGAGAGAGAGAGAGAGCAGCTGTTTACAAGTAGAAACGAAAAGGAGGGTGTTCCTGGTCTTAGATGAAATACGTTCTCCATCGTGCTGAGACCTTCTCCAGAATAGAAACCGGAAATAGCCTAAGCCAACCTGCCGTGTTTCAGTTGTGTGTCTTGTTTCCTTGTTCAGCTTCAGGAGAATGACTGGGGGGTAATCAGAAAGCCTTGGGAGGTAGGGCAGGGGTGAGGGCAGGGGTGGAGGTAGATGCCACTCGGGCAGGGACACGAAGTGGCTTGGCCAGTGGGGACTTTTTGCCTCTGCCTGAGAAGCACACCCCTTACCTTTTGGCCTTTTTTATGGTCTCAGAAGGTGCCCACCAGTCACCTCCATGCTTTCCCTGAGCACACGTGCATTAGGTTGAGAGCTGAGCAACCACTTTGCTCTTAGATCTGATTGTTCAAGTCCTGGGATCTGAGTGAGAAGCTGATGAAATGGGAATAAGGGTTTTGTTTGTCTGTGGTGCTCTGGAAGCCTGGATTTGAAATTCCACTGGACAGTTTTTAATGTGTTCATAAAGGAGAATCTTTTTCTTTTCTTGTCTCTTGGTGGGTGCAGGAGAGAAGAAAATGGGGCAATGCTGTAGTAATGAAAACTTACCGACTTTAATAATGAAACACATTTTGAGGCAGGGAGGTCTGTGACCACCCGGGACTCTTCCATCGCCAGCAGTCTGCAGCCTTTCTCTGGTGAAGATGTGAACTCTCTGCCTTCAGTTTGGGGAGAGTCCTTTGGAGGCGCTGAGCGCCCTATATGTCTATATCCGTGGCTTTGGAGACCCACCTGGGTTTGATTCCTAGCTTCCCTGCTTACAAACTGTATAACTTGTCTTGACTCTTCAACTTTCTGTTTCCTCATCTGTAGAATTAGGTGACTCATGGTGTTCACCTCAGGGTTCTTGTGAGATGATCCTGCAGAGCACTCTGTAGAGTACTAAGAACATGGTCAGTGCTTAAAGTCAGCTTTCGTTATTACCAATGGCACGTGGAAATTTCTGCCCAGCATTTCTGAGATATGCATACCAATTGAAGGAGAGAATGAACATTGCTAATTTTAACGAGCAAAGAAAGAAAAGGTGCACGTTATAGGAAAGGTAGCTCACTGTAAATAAGGATTTCAGCTCTATTTGTTGGCCTTCAATTTGCCAGTGGTGGGGAGAGCAAGCAGGCCAGAAGGCCAAACCCCTCTGTGTGGGCTTCACTACCCATGATGCGGGGACAGGTGATAGCTCTGCAGTGGAATGGCAGGCCAGACCAAAGATTTCGGGTCAAAACCAGGAATTCTGGAGACTGGGGAGTGTGTGTTTTAACTGCCTGAACTTACACGATAGTTAACATTTGTCTCCCCTCAGCCCCACCTTTTTCTTTTCAGTGATCTAGACTTTGCTGGAATATTTCTAAAAACCTATTAGGAGTGGTTCCAGTGTGAGATTTCTAGAGAAGAGAGGGGAGAATGTGTTGGCTAAGTGACTTTGGATCAGACAAATACGGATTTCAATAACAATCCAGCTTTTTTTTTTTTAAGCTCTGATGCCTCATTTTGCTCATCTGTAAAGTGGAGATAGTAAAAGTATCTACCTTAGGGGTTAGAAATATACGGGAAAATCATATCAAGTGTATAATATAGTGTCTCTTACACAGTAAAGACTCACTAAATGCTAGAAGTTTTTATGAATGGCTAATACAGATAAGAGTTTTGAAGATAAAGATATCTAGAACAGCAGGGAAATTATCAAAGTTCATATGTAAATAGAAGTAATTAGTGGGATTTTTTTAAAAAAGGGCTGTCTTTCATCTTGCCTGGAATGTCTGAAGAATTGTCAGGATATACACTCAGCTGTTGATGGTTATTAATAATTTGACATTTTTGTTTTGAGAAAAAGAACTTTTGTAGGCTAATTGTATCCATTTTCTAAAGAATTTATCTTGGTTTTTATGATGTTGCGTCTACAAAATGTAGGGACAGCCCTCACTTTATGATCCAGTTCATTTTTTGAATCCTGAATAGCAAGGTTGCAGGCTGAGGTTTGCCTGTCCTGCTCGCCCTCTGCCTGAATAACCTGGGGCCTCCATCTCAGACTCTCTGGGCTGTATCAGTTCCTTAGGAAATGGCAGGGGTGGACCTTCCAGGACCAAATGCTGGAGTCCTGTGAGTATCAGGGGCTTGTTCTAAATAGGTTATATTTTAGCCTTAAAGGGGAGTTTAAAGCAGTGGATCTTAGCCAGGGACATTTCTATCCCATGCAGGCCATCTGGGAAGTTTAAGGACATGTTTTTGGTGGCCCCAGTGATGGGAGGTTTGATCATCCATAAATTCCATTTCACTTCAGAAGAGTAAAGGGGGCATTACCAAACATTTGATATAAAAAAGGAGCTCAGGGCCTGATAGGGCTGAAAACCATTGCTTTAAAGGGTAGCTAATGATAAGAACAGTAACAGCATTATTATAATAATATTATGATGATGGTATTGGGTTGCTAGATTTTAGTTTGGGGAATACAGGAAGAAGGGGTGCTAAGGGTTCCCTGACCTCGTGTTCAGCTTGAGCCCATAATGGGCTGGAAAGTTGAAAACAGGAACAGAGGCCACAGTAGGGGTTGTTTAGAAAACACCTGATGGGGGCCCCTTGCTTCCTGGATATTTCTAGCTCTCTCTGTCCCCATGGCCTCTGGTGACTGTGGGGTCGGCTGGTGATCTCTGTTGACTTATGCTGGTTGCAGAATCGTGCGTTCACACGATGTCCTCACTGGTTAAGCTGCCTTCCAGAAGTGCATTCCTGCACACCCTCTGGGGAGTGGTAGGGAGGTGTCTGCCCACATTACCCTTAGAGAAAGCATGTTTTGTCAAGCTTGTTGCCTTTGATCTCTTCTGCAGAACTATATAGAGCCTTTGCTGATTGCAGCACCAGCTCAGTCAGCTTTTTCCCTGCGTGTGATATTATCAACAATGATGTTATTTAAAATAACATTTCTTCTCAAACGATGGTCATGGTAACAGAAATAATGGATTTTCTTAGCACACACCATGTACCAGGCTCTGTGTTGAGTGCCTTAATGCTTGTAAGAACACCATGGGGCAGGTGTCTTGATTTCCACACGGAACACCTGAAGCCTGGGGAGTTTTAGTGACCTGCCAAAGACCCCAGCGCTGCTAAGTGATGGAGGCAGAATGTGAACATAGTGGGTCTCAATGTTGCTCTCCGTGTCCTGTGCCTGAGTCCTAAACCATTGGATACAGAGAGATGATACAATTTGGAAGTATCTGATTATGTATTTATGCAGTCTAAAAGGCAAAAAAGCCTTGACGTGTCACAGAACCTCAAACCCAGTAACAGAGCTACCATGGGTCCCCAAGGGCCATGCGCATGCTTGGGGCTGGGGCCGTGTCACGCTGCCGTCCTCAGGCTGAGCCGCAGACCTTTATCCGGTAGCTGAAGGATGCCGGCCAAGGCCAGGAAAAGAACACCGTTCTCCTGAGGATTTGCTGCCTGGATCCCTTCCCATATACGTATATTTTCCCTCTGGTTGAAGTTCAGGGCTACAAATCATGTTCATTCCAGTCCGAAAGTTGGCAGCTTGATCAATGATTTCCTGTGCCTTGATGATAAGTGGTGTTCCTCTTGAAGAGATCCATTTGTATTTTGAAGGTTTCAATGCACTTTGATTTCTTTATAATGGAATTTCATTCAGATTAGCTTCCTAACTGTGACCCTTTCCAGGGCTCTTGGCCAAAGTAAATTGTGCTAATGAGGAATGACAGAAGCTTCAGGAAAATCATGTGCCCCTAAATTTCAGTCATGGATATGGCCTTTGCGATCATCTAGTCCAGACTAGACAGGAAATTTATAGATAAGGAAACGGAGTCCCAGGGAGAGAAGAAGGAGCATGTCCAGGGTCACGTCGCCACTTCTAGCTCTTGCTACCGAAAGCACCTTCACTGAAGGGTGTAAGGATGGTATTGATTATTTTTCTAAGACTTGTCACGTCGAAAACCTAACACAAAATTCCAATGCATACTAGACTGGATTGTCAGTAAATATAGGCACTAGAATTTTAGACTTTTGTGTGCTAGACACATAGGGCATTTTTTTTCTTTTAATCTAGGAAGTTTTATGGTTTGTAAATGGTCTCTGTTTTTCTTATAAAAGTCATACATGTTCACCTTGTAGAACAGGGGTTGGCAGACTATGTTCTTCATCCAGATGGGCCCCTTGCCTGTTTTTGCAAATCAAGTTTTATTGGTGCATAGCCATGCCCATTTACTTACTTGCTGTCCACAGTGGCAGAGTTGAGTAGCTGAGGCAGAGACCCTGTGACCTGCAAAACCTAAAATATTTGCTATCTGACCCTTTACAGAGAGAGTTTGCCCAATCATGCTGTAAAACATCTGAAAAAAAAATACAGAGAAATGCCACTAAAAAAAAATCAAGTATTCATATCTCACCCTTAGGGATTTAGGTTGATTTTAATTTGACCATTTTCATGGCTAAATATTTTGAAAATTTCTTACTGTTTCCTAAGGATAAATTCCTAGAATAACCGAGCCAGTGCGCGAGAATGGTTTTTAGGTTCCTGGTACTTAGTGCGGAATGTCTTTTGAGCTTGCACTCCCATCAGCAGTGCCCGTACTTTGCCAGCATTGAACAAACCAACACGACCTCCTTTGCTAATGGATTTGGTTTGCTTTCACCCATGTAGGGGCAGGTTCAAGGCGGTGGTCTGCGTCCTGTCTGCAGTTACAACGTGCCTGGCGTTTGTCAAGCCTGCCATCAACAACATCTCTCTGATGACCCTGGGGGTTCCTTGCACGGCGCTGCTCATTGCTGAGCTAAGGAGGTGGGTGCAGGTCTTCCTGCCTGGCCCTGAGGCTGTCCCTGGGGTAGGAGCAAACCAGCTCCTGGTTCTTTTACTGCCCTTGAATGTGGAAGAGGAGTTACTCCTCACAAAGAGTAGTTCCTGACTTTTGGATTAGCATCAAGTTGCCTGGTTTGGTTCAAAATGTTAATGATCTCATTTCCAGAAAGAGGGGAGCAGTGTGTGCAATGCATCCCAATGATTTGAAACTAGCTTAGGAGGAACATCTCAAGGACCTGGTGAGTGCCTAGACCAAGCTGCCTAGAGTTAATTCTGTAGAAAGGAGAATAGATGTGCTCATGTGACAAGAATAAGGAGAAAAGCAAAGTCCTAGAGAGGCTATTGCATTTACACACAGAAGGAAAAAGAAATGAATGTCTATATACAAAGCAGCACTGCTACTTTCTCTGAGGCTTAGTTTCTTACAGTCTATCAGGTAAAGCCTTGGCTGTTTGCATAAGCATTTTCTTGTGGGAAGTTGTATGTGCAGAGTTCAGGTTGATATCCAGAAACATTTTAGTTTAGCTCTTGTGTGTTTATGACTGTCTTATTCAGCCCCAATTAAAACACAACTCAACCACTGCCCTTATTGTAATACTCTTTGAAAATGCTTCTTTTTCTCTGCACTCACTTGTAGACGTCCATTTTAATTCATGACTCATGGTCATGGACATAGATGCTCTTAATTGAAGTCTTATATTTATCCACCTTAGTGAGAGTTTCTCTGTGTAATGTGTTATCAGCTTTCTGTCAGTCTTTGTTTTGAGTGGAGACATGTATATATTTCCTTCCATTGCTTTGCCTCTGGGTGTTGTTTTGATTATCAGTAATACCAGGCAGGGTCAAAGGTGGTTGAAGAGGTATTTAAACTTGCTGGCTGGCAGTGGAAGGACTCTGTCCTGTCTTGTCTTGTCTTGTCGGCTTTGAGTAGCCTTCACGGACCTGGGAAGTAAGAGACCCATTTCAGAACACTAAGAGATCTTAAAGCTCTTTGGAAAACAATTATTGGGTTGGCCAAAAGTTTCGTTCGGTTTTTTCCATAAGGTGGCTCTAATAGTACTTAGTTGTCTTTAACTTCATTCAAAACAATTTTGTTAGATTGTATGTGAGAGCTGTCATATTAGCGTGCATTTAAAAAAAACACTTATCGGGACTTCTCTGGTGGCGCAGTGGTTAAGAATCTGCCTGCCAACGCAGGGGACGCGGATTTGAGCCCTGGTCCGGGAAGATCCCATATGCCGCGGAGCAACTAAGCCCGTGCGCCACAACTACTGAGCCTGCGCTCTAGAGCCCACGAGCCACAACTACTGAAGCCCGCGCGCCTAGAGCCCGTGCTCTGCAACAAGAGAAGCCACTGCAATGAGAAGCCCACGCACCGCAATGAAGAGTAGTCCCTGCACGCCGCAACTAGAGAAAGCCCGTGCACAGCAGCCAAGACCCAACGCAGCCAAACATAAATTAAAAAAAAGATTTATTAAAATCGGTGAATTTTTGTAGCCATTTTAATATTGAAGATGGAAGAAAAAAAGCAACATTTTTGGCTTACTCTGCTTTATTATTTCAAGAAAGGTAAAAATGCAACCAAAATGCAAAAAAAAGATTTGTGCAGTGTATGGAGAAGGTGCTGTGACTGATCAAACATGTCAAAAGCGTTTGTGAAGTTTCGTGCTGGAGATTTCTCGCTGGATGATGGTCCCCGGTCGGGTACACCAGGTGAAGTTGATAGCGATCAAATCGAGACGTTAATTGAGAACAGTCAGCGTTATACCATGCGGGAGATGGCCGACATACTCAAAATATCCAAATCAAGCGTTGAAAATCATTTGCACCAGCTTGATTATGTTCATGGCTTTGATGTTTGGGTTCCACATAAGTTAAGCGAGAAAAACCTTCTTGACCATATTTCTGCATGCGATTCTCTGCTTAAACGTAATGAAAACCTTCTATTTTAAAAACAAATTGTGACGGGCAATGATAAGTGGATGCTGTACAATAATGTGGAACGGAAGAGATCGTGGGGCAAGCAAAATGAACCACCACCAACCACACCTTCATGCAAAGAAGGTGATGTCGTGTATATGGTGGGATTGGAAGGGAGTCCCGTATTATGAGCTCCTTCTGGAAAACCAAACGATTAATTCCAACAGGTACTGCTCCCAGTTAGACCAACTGAAAGCAGCACTCGGCGAAAAGCATCTGGAATTAGTCAACAGAAAACGCATAATCTTCCATCAGGATAACGCAAGACTGCATGTTTCTTTGATGACCAGTCAAAAACTGTTACAGCGTGGCTGGGAAGTTCTGATTCATCCGTCGTATTCACCAGACATTGCACCTTCAGATTTCCATTTATTTCGGTCTTCACAAAATTCTCCTAACAGAAGAAATTTCAGTTCCCTGGAAGACTGTAAAAGGCATCTGGATCAGTTCTTTGCTCAAAAAGATAAAAAGTTTTGGCTGAGTAATATTCCATTGTATATATGTGCCACATCTTCTTTATCCATTCCTCTGTCGATGGACACTTAGGTTGCTTCCATGTCCTGGCTCTTGTAAATAGAGCTGCAATGAACATTATGGTACATGACTCTTTTTGAATTATGGTTTTCTCTGGGTATATGCCCAGTACTGGGATTGCTGCGTCACATGATAGTTCTATTTTTAGTTTTTTAAGGAACCTCCATACTGTTCTCCATAGTGGCTATATCAATTTACATTCCCACCAAGAGTGCAAGAGGGTTCCCTTTTCTCCACGCCCTCTCCAGCATTTATTGTTTGTAGACTTTCTGATCATGACCATTCTGACTGGTGTCAGGTGATACCTCATTGTAGTTCTGATTTGCATTTTTTTTGTTAATTAGTGATGTTGAGCATCTTTTCATGTGCTTTTTGGCCATCTGTATGTTTTCTTTGGAGAAATGTCTATTTAGATTTCCATTTATTTTGGTCTTTACAAAATTCTCTTACTGGAAAAAATTTCAATTCCCTGGAAGACTGTAAAAGGCACCTGGAACAGGTGCTCAAAAAGATAAAACATTTTGCGAAAGTGGAATTATGAAGTTGCCTGAAAAATGGCAGAAGGTAGTGGAACAAAAGGGTGAATACGTTCAGTAAAGTTCTTGGTGAAAATGAAAAATGTGTCTTTTATTTTTACTTAAAAACTGAAGGCACTTTTTGGCCCACCCAATAAATTGCCGATAAAGACATCTGAATGGATTTGTAACAGTCAGCCCAGTGATTCTGCCTGCTATGAGGCCTGAAGTCAATAGAATGTTCTGCACTCAGCTGTGTTTCTTGAGAATTCATTGCAATCTAGTTGTCATTTTAACTCCTGAGTCTAATCATCTGTTTTAGCCTATAATTTTGTTAAAAAATAACTAAGGAAAGGGAAACTTTTAAATTGATATTACCTAAACAAGAGCAAATGAAAGACAAGTGGTTAGGGCAAATGATTTTAAGGTTTAAATTCTGCTTCACAACTGTGATCTTTAAGCAGGGAAACATATCTTTCTTTCATACTCCAATCTTTGAAAGTAACTACAGAGGAAATAATTTCTGTTCCATACTTAAAATCTTGGCCGCTGAAAAGCTAGTCATCACTACTGCTAATTGGTCTTCATCACGACATTAGCAAATTGCCGCATCATGGGAAGTATCCCCCCTTCCATCTAAGGTCAGCCTTTCTACCCCTTGATTATTCCCTCTTCTCCTATGCTTAGTTTACCCCTGTAAGTTGTCTACTGTGTCATTCCTCCCTCTCCAAAGGATCCATCCCGTTAGCCTGCAGCCGTGTTTGAGTCTCCCCCATCTTCTCTAACACCCAAACCTGGACTCAGTCACATCTGTCTCCAGCCATCACCCTTTCTCTCTCTTGTCTGTCGCAGCCACACTTATTTAAAAGTTGTCTCCAGGGAATTCCCTGGCTGGTCCAGTGGTTAGGACGCGGAGCTTTCACGGCTGTGGCCCGGGTTCAATCCCTGTTCGAGGAACTAAGAACCTGTAAGCCGTGTGGCATGGCCACACACACACAAATAAATAAATAAAAGTTGTCTCCATCCATCACCTCTCATTTAGTCTTCAAGCCACTCCAATCTGGCTTCTGTCCCCACTTCAGTACCCAAACCCTCTTGGTTGTACATCCAATGGTCATTTTTCTGTCCTCCTGAATCTCAGCTCTCTGCACAATTCACCCCCTCATCCTTGGAACATTCTTTCCCGTGATTCCTATGACACCACGCCCTCCTGAGTTTCTACCAGCTCTGCGGCAGGTCCTCTCAAGCCCCTCATGTAAGCTCCTTCTTTTCTATGCACCTGTCCATGTAGGAACCCCATAAGGTACACCCTCACCTCTCTGCTTTTCTCCCACTATACTTCCCCCTACAACCTCTCGTCTACTCCATGGCTTTAATTCCTGTACCTATGCAAATGGCTCTAACCCAGTCCTTCCTTCTACTCCACCACTGTGTATCTAGCTGCCTGCCTGACCTCTCCAACTCCACATGTCACAGGCATCTCAAATCCAACTCATCCAAACCCAGATTCCTGATCTCCCTTTCCAGTTCTGGCTCTCTTAATATTTCCAACCTCAGTAAATTAGAGCACCATTTACGCATTTGCTCAAGCCGGAAGTCTGGCTTCCTCTTCCTTCCCCGATCAGCTCATCTGATCACCATTATTTTTCTATTGGTTGGCATCACAATTAGGTTAAAGTTCAAAATCCTCCACATGGCCCCTGCCTGTGGATCTCTCCCCCACGAAGCTCCCCTTACATTCTGTCCTCCAGCCATTCTGGCCTTCCGTGTCCCCAAGGGGGCCTGGCTCCTCCCAGCTCCAGGTCTGGGTTCATGCTGTCCCTTCTTTCTGACCCTCTTGCTTCGTTCACTTCTGCTCATCCTTCAGGTTTTGGCTCAACCGTTTATATGCTCTCACAGCGCCCCAAATTTCTCCTTTATGGCCCCCATCTTGGTTATAATTTAAAAAGTATTTGTGCTGTTGTTTTGCTCAATGTCTGTCTCCTCTGCTTGACGTAACTCCACGTGGGCAGGGACGAGGACCCCGTACACTGCTGTGTCACACTTCCCACTCAAGTCCCGGAGGGGAAAGAGAAGATGCTTGTTGGCCTGCTTTGATAACATCCCCAGCAAGAAGATGCCCTGTCACTCTTGTCGTGTCCTTCCAGAATGTTCCCTGCTTGTCATCAGCAATGATCTGTCATGTCTCAGCTAAATGTTCCTCATCCCACCTCCCTCTGCTCAGAACAGGTAGGGGAGGGGCTGTTTTTTAGCTTTCCATTTCTCATGAACCTCATTCCTAGAGCTTGTTTCTAGTCTTTTCATACGTTCATTGTCCTTAGTAAACCTTCTCTCAGACCAGGAGGAAACAAAATTTTCTTATGACTGGGGGTCATGACCTGACATTGACTGACATTTGTGTTGTCACATCACCAAGTGACTCAGCTGTGTTGAGAATATTTTGAAATAGACTTTTTCTGATTATAAGAGTGAATTTATTGTTAAGGAAAACTTTGAGAACACAACAAAGGGTCAAGAAGAGAAGAAACGACAGCCATCCTCTCAGTTTTTCTATCCTAAAATAGGGTCCTGATATATATGTGTGTATATATATGACTTGTGTCCTGCTTTTCCCGTTTAACCTCACATTGACATTGTGATATAAGCCCTGAAAAGTGGGATAAAACCTGATGAAGCGCAGGTTTGGACAAGCCTCAAGTTCACATAGCCCTTGTTAGTGGTGTACAGCAGGACTGTGTCTCTAGAAGCAGAGAAAGGGTCAGTACCAGGTGCCCTGAGTCCCTGACTCTGCAGGGCTTTGCTTTCCCTCCGTGCTTCACAAGTGTCAGCCCCGCTCCGCCTCTTCCGTGACCACCTGCCTTTCAGCCTCTCTTGCCACGTACACTGCATCTGCAGCTCTCTGTGCTGGTGTGGCCCTTAAGCCAGATTTCCTAGGTTTAGTTAAATTGAGCTTACATAGCTCCCCTTATACCAGGCTAACTGTCTATGTATTTGTTGATGCTTGTTTTTGTTAGTTTTCATTTTACCTTTTAACATGGCAAGAGCCCTGTTTATTTATTTTTAAAATAAATTTATTTATTTTATTTTTGGCTGCGTTGGGTCCTCGTTGCTGCATGCGGGCTTTTCTCTGGTTGCCGCGAATGGGGGCTACTCTTCATTGTGGTGCGCAGGCTTCTCATTGCGGTGGCTTCTCTTGCTACAAAGCACGGGCTCTAGGCGTGCGGGCTTCAGTAGTTGTGGCTCATGGGCCCTCGAGTGCAGGCTCAGTAGTTGTGGTGCACGGGCTTAGTTGCTCCGTGGCATGTGGGATCTTCCCGGAACAGGGCTCGAACCCATGTCTCCTGCATTGGCAGGCAGATTCTTAACCACTGTGCCACCAGGGAAGCCCAGGCCTGCTTATTTTGCCTTGTACAGTGCCTGGTGTGGATTCTGAGAATTTGGTACCCAATCAATATTGTTACTGTTTTTGCTTTTTTTTTTAAATCTAAAAAAATGTTCTGATCAGATCACTAGGAGGCAGTTAAAATAAAGAAGTGAAGGACAGTTTTATCTGTTCATGGAGCAAGCCTTATTTTTACGTGCCTATTCTGGACCAGGCACTGTTGCTAGATGCTGGATATACATTGGTAGAAGACTAGGCCTAGTTCCTGCTCTCATTGGTCTTACAGTCTAGGCGGATACTAGGTATTAACAAACACTTAAACAAATACACAATCTCAGCTTGTGATGCATGTTATGAGGGAAGATGGCAGGGCCCCAGGAGAGGATGTGATGGGGGAGTTCGATGGTGCTTGGGCTGTCAGAGAAAGTCTGTTTGAGAAAGTGCCCTTGAAGCTGAGACCTGCAGAGGTGGAGAAAAATGGGCGGAGTGAGGGGACAGGGCTCTGGGAGAGGGGCGGCAGGTCCAAGGGTGAGCCGTTCAGAGGAGAGTGCTGAAGAGAAGAGGGAAAATGGAAATTGTTCATCTCTGTTTGCGTCACTAACCTGGAAAGTAGTCACTACTTATGTCATGGGGCTCTATTAATTCTTTCAAAAATCTTTTCAAGTGGTGCCTTTAGCCCTCCTACCGACAGGGTTTTTCAGTTTGTTTTTTGAGCGGGTCTCTGAGCCTGCTGTCCATCCCATTTTCACTGATGCTTTTACTCATGTTTCTATCAGGCAGCTGGGAAAGGTACCAGCAAGTCAGGCTTTTGACACCGTCTACTCGTTCAATAAATATGAACAAATAAATATGACCCCTTCTTGCGTGCAGATATTACGTTAGATGCTGACTCCTGAGAGTGAGCGAGCTTGACTGACCAGGGAGCAGTCCTCTAAGGGAAAGAGACCCTGAGGGAGGGTTCGAAGGACCCTCAGGCACCAACTGCCTCTGGGCATTTCTCCCTAGGAATAGAAGTCACCCACTTTGCGAGCCATTTGGTGACAAGGAAAGAAAACGGCAGCTGAAATGTCCTTTGAGCTGCTGGGATCTGTTTCAGAAACGCTTTTGTTCCAGTGTACATTCAGGAATAGTGTGAGTCTCCTATGTGCCTGGCTGTGTCCCAGGGGCTGGAGATGCAGCAGTGAGAGGCTTACCTGCTGGTGGGAGTTAGGTCTTAAATATATAAGTAAAACACGGAGGATGCCAGAGGGGCTGCAGTCGCTACAGAGAGAACTAGAGGAGGGAAGAAGATGATAGGGAGGGTCACTTAGGGGTAGAAACAGGTGGTGCGATGGTTAGGAACAGTGCTCAGCAGAGGACTCCCTGAGTGACATCTGAGCAAAGACTTGGAGGTGGCGAGCCGCGTGGGTATCTGGGAACGGCATTCCAGGTGGCAGGAACGGCAAGTGCTAAGGCCTGGGGGAATGTGCCCAGGATTTTGGAGGAACGGCAAAGATCCCTGGGGGGTTTGATGAGCAGAGGCAGTGAGGGGCAGAGTATGGAGGAGGGGGTGGAGCACAGAGGAGAAGCCAGCACACTGGGGCCTCGTGGCCTCCGTGAGCACTTTGGCTTTCCCTCTGGGAGAAGGGAAGCAGTCGGGGGCTTTTGGGCAGGGTGTTGAGAGGTGACTGTAGGAGCAGGGGCGGATGGAGGCAGTTGCTATAACTCAGGCAGAAGATGATGGTGGCTTGGACCCAGGTGGACGTGATGGAAAGAGGTCAGATTTTGGATATATATTGAGGGGCTGATGGATTGGATGTGGGGTGTGTGAGAAAGAGAACAAGGACTCCAAAATTCTTGGCCTGAGGTCCTGAAAGCACAGAGTGACCTCTTCCCGAGAGGGCTGGGAGAAGAACGGGCATTGGGCAGAAGGAAGGATTTAGGAGTACGCTGCGGACATGTAAAATTTAGATCAACACTGGACATCGGGTGGACATGTCAAGATGTGACATGTGGTTTGTAAGTCTGGAGTCAAGGAGAGGCCTGGGTCAGGAGTGTGGCTTTATGAGCCATCAGGGTACATACGGTGTTTCCATCCATGAGCATGTGTGACGGGGCGTTGGGTGGGAACCCCGGCGCCAAGGGGGGCCAGGGAGGCAAGAGGAAGCAGAGAAGAAGTGGCCAGCAAGGTAAGAGGAGCCAGGACTGACACGAGCTGTTCTCTACATCCCCGGGCAGGTGTGACAACGTGCGTGTTTTTAAGCTGGGCCTCTTCTCGGGCCTCTGGTGGACCCTCGCCCTCTTCTGCTGGATCAGTGACCGGGCCTTCTGTGAGCTGCTGTCATCCTTCCACTTTCCCTACCTGCACTGCGTGTGGTGAGCCCCGCTCGTGGTGGGGTGGGTGGTCACCAGGCAGGGTCTACACTCACTGTCACTCCGTTCTCCCTGCAGGGGGCACAAGTGTACATGGGGGACAGAGCAGAGCCTGGGTGCCTCCTCTCCTCAGGTAGACCCTCAGACGTTTCAGAAGCGATAGAAAAAGCAGAAACAGCTCCAGGGAGCAGGCTTAGCCAGAACAAACAGACCTAATTGTCTGTGCTTCATGTCTGCGGTCTCTCACCTCTAGCTCCATTATTAAAGCAGAAAGGAGCTTGGAACTTGAATCTGTAACCTGAGCTCTAGCTAGATCTCCAGGGTGGGGGAAGGTGGCGAAGGCTTGGGGCAGATGTTATGTGGGGATAGGACAGTCCTGAACAGGAACCAAGCACACCTTTTGAGCCTGAGTGACCAGCCTGGGCCTCACAGATCACCTAGGGACAGTCTCACCCATTCATTTGACAGGTGGAGACAGAAGCCCAGAGAAGTAAAGTGAATTGTTCAGGATCACCCACCTGGTGACGTCAAACCAGTCTAGGAACTCAGTAATAGGGAACCGGAGCATCTACAGTTTAGAAGGCTCAGGATACACTGTTAAGAAAAAGAAAGCTACAAAACAGCATGCAAAATCCTGTACTCAGAAAGCTGAGGAGGAAATCCAGTGGTTTTCTTCCTGGGAATGGCTTCAGCTCCAAACCCAGCGTCATCTTTCCCTCTCCGTCCTCCAGGACTTCTGATTGCAAAAGATATCAAGGAACAAGGGAAATCTGCTTTAGAATGTTCCTTGTAAGCTGAGAGCACCCAGGGAGGAATTCGAGTGGTAAGGAGTTGTTAAAATTTGTTAGATCCAGATTCAGAAGAAGCTTGACCTCTATCACGAGACGCCTGAGACTATTCAGTTTGAAAGGATTCGCTTGAATTCCCCTGGATGTTTGAACTTGTGTATTATCTACCATAAGACCTAAGCTGCTCTCAGTTTAAGACTCGGGGACTTCCAGATTTGTTCGCAGAAGATAAGACAAAGTGGAAGCAGCTCCCACTGGGGATTCCCAGTCTTAGGATCCATTGCCTGATATTTCTTAGGTTCAACCTCGACTCACATTAGTGAATTTATACACACCTTGTACATTTGAGTTATAATCTACAGATAATCAAATGCACAGATTTTAACTGTGTAGTCTGGTAAATTTTGATAAATGTATCCACCTGTGTAAATAGGAGCTCACTGAAGATATAGTACGTTTTTAATCGATCCAAGTTCCCTTATCACACAGTGATTTAAGTAAAATTCAAAAAGTAGACTGTAATAACTTGGATTCCAACTTAATTTGTTTCTAAATTTGGTGTACTTTCTGAGGGTTTTTTTTTTCCGCAAAGTTGAACCATTTTCTGAGACTTCCCCTGTGGTTCAGTGGTTAAGACTCTGTGCGTCCACTGCAGGGGGCGCAGGTTTGATCCCTGGTTGGGGAACTAAGATTGCACATGCTGTGTGGTGTGGCCTCAAAATAAAAACAAAAAAAAAGTTGAACCATTTTTTCATCCCAGTTGTAAAGTGACGTATTTATTTATTATAACAAATGTAAACAATAGGTAAGTATAGAAAGAGAGACTTTCATAATTCTGTCCACCAAAGAGAGAGAACAATTGTTAACAGCCTGAAGTGTATCCTTCCAGGTGCTTTATATACATAGTTCTCTAATTCTACTTTTAAAAACAAAAATAACATCATTCTATACATGATGCATATTGGTCCTTCTTTTGTTGTTTAAACTAAATACCAGATCATAGACAGCTTTCCTTACCAGTGCGTTTATATTATCTTCAACAGTTTTTGTGTCCAGTTAATACCGCACAATATGGATGCTTTATAATTCATTTAACCAACCTCTCTATTAATGGATATTTAGGTTATTTCTTTTTCTTTTTTTTTTTTTTTTTTTAACTTTTGGGTTTATTTATTTATTTTTTTTTTTTTTTATGGCTGTGTTGGGTCTTCGTTTGTGTGTGAGGGCTTTCTCTAGTTGCGGCAAGTGGGGGCCATTCTTCATCGCGGTGCGCGGGCCTCTCATTATCGTGGCCTCTCTTGTTGCGGAGCACAGGCTCCAGACGCGCAGGCTCAGTAGTTGTGGCTCACGGGCCCAGTTGCTCCGCGGCATGTGGGATCTTCCCAGACCAGGGCTCGAACCCGCATCCTCTGCATTGGCAGGCAGATTCTCAACCACTGCGCCACCAGGGAAGCCCCTAGGTTATTTCTAACTTGCCACTTTTACAAATAATTGGTAATGAACATCTGTATTTGTTCATATGCCTGAATTGTGTCCTTAGGTTAAATTATAATATGTTGCCAAATCCAGAGGTATTATATCAACTAACACTTTTTACTAAAATCTGTAAGATAGTAAAAGTGTATCTGTAAGATACACTTTCACATATACTGGATGTTAGTAACTTTAAAAAAAAATCTTTGTTAACCTGAAAAGATTTTATTTTTATTTTCATGTCTTTTAAAAAAATTAGTATTTTGTTGTGCATCTTTTCAAATGTAAATTTACTGTATCTTTCCTCTTTTGAAATGTGCCTTTTAAGTTTCTTTATCATCCCTGTGGAGTGTTTCCATTTTTAAAAGTTTATATCCAGCACCTAGTGCCTGACACATAGGAGACAGTCATTACTGTTTACTACCTACATGCCGTTTATTGGGCACACTTGCAACATTTTCAAAAGTACAGAGAGTAATACATGGAGCCCCCAGGTAGGCAACACTTAGCTTCAGTAGTATCTACATGAGGCCAATCTCATTCATGCCACCTTCACCCACTACCCACCCACACCTGGATTATTGTAAAGCAAATCCCAGACACCCTATGAGATGATTAGTCTTTAGGGTTCTTTGTAAGATAGGGATTTTAATTCTTTGTCATATGGTGCAAATATTTTCCCCTAGTTTCCCATTTATCTTTCAGTATGTTAATGATATTTTGTGCCATGCTGGTTTAAAATTTTCATGTTCTCACATCTGTCAGCCTTTTCCTTCAGGTTTGTTTTTTTCTCTCCCTTCTATATGCATTACAGTGTGGCTGTGACACCCCTTAAATGACACTGTTCTCAACTAAGCAAACTGGTAGTACTCTTACAGCCATCTTTATTCCATGTGTTTTTAAATGTAGAGACATGCATTACATGTGGCTCTCACAGCCATTCCCTTTAGGGCTTCTGAACTTTGTGTCATTCTAAGAAAGGACTCCCCCACCAAAGTTTCTAAAAAATATTTTCTTTAAATATGTCTTTAAATGTATTTTAAATCTTTAATTCATCTGGAGTTAAGTTTCAGTATAAGGTACAAAAGTAGGATTACATGCCTTTAAATGGTCCCTTGCATGATAAAGATCAATATGAAAACTTTTTACAGGCACAGTGAATTTAATAATAGTAATAAAAAAGAGTTCCCTTACTAAAGTGCAAAAGCAGATGAATCAGTATAAAATTATTCCTAATGAAGGGTGTCAGATATGTACAGCCGATTATTAAAGCTAGAAGGTGGGGGGGACTAGTTCCACGTGCTCATCGGTTATTTCCTTAGTGCCTCTGTTTTATTTATTTTGTTTTTTTTTTAGTTTAATTCATTAATTCATTAATCAGTTTATTTACATGTCAATCCCAACTCCCAATCTATCCTTTCCCCCCCTCTTCCTCCCTGGGAACCAAAAGTTCCGTTCTCTAAGTCTGTGAGTCTGTTTCTGTTTTGTGAATGAGTTCTTTTTGTTTGTTTGTTTAAGATTCTGCATATAAGCGATATCATATTAGTGCCTCTGTTTTAAATCCTCCGGCCTCAGTCTTCTCTGTGGAGCCCCAAAGGCATTTGCAGGTTTTTCCTGTTATCAAGCTGGAATGTTTTAGAACATTCCAAGAGAGGCTTTGTTGGCTCAGGAGTTACCATTCTTCTGCTATTCCAGGGATTGTTGGGCACCCTCACCCCTTCCTAATTAAAGGAGGCCCCTGCCTGTCTTTGCGTCCAGGAGAGGCAGGTTAGCGGGAGGGAGGGGCGGGCTAAACCCGAGCACAGTCTGACCTGCGTCAGGTCCTCTCGGTTCTCACGCCTCCACGTCACGTCTCCATTGCAGGCACATCCTCATCTGCCTGGCCGCCTACCTGGGCTGCGTGTGCTTCGCCTACTTTGATGCTGCTTCCGAGATACCCGAGCAAGGCCCCGTCATCAAGTTTTGGCCCAGCGAGAGATGGGCCTTCATCGGCGTCCCCTACGTGTCCCTTCTGTGCGCCAGCAAGAAATCACCGGTCAAGATCACGTGATGGCTAGGCAGTGGCTGGCCTCTCTGCTTATTTTCCCTCGCGCACCTAAACTTCATCTGCCAGCAGAGACAGCCAGGGGGGTTCGCAGAGTCGGGGGTGGAGTCTGTCTTTTAAAAAATTCAGCGCCCTTGGGTTCTAACTAGCGTGTCTGTGGACCGCCAGGACTCCACGGTGCCTGGGGAGCAGCGGGTGTCTTTCCCAAAGGTGGGAAGTAGAGGGCCGAGGGGCACTAGGTGTGTCTCCTCAGTGTCACCTCCAGCTACAGTGCTCGTTGGGCTGCGTCCTTTATGGTGATGGCAGAGCCGTCCCGTGGGGGACCCAGCGCTGCACACGCCTCGCTTCCTGGAGAGAGTTTGCTCCAGATCCCACCGTTCCCATGTGCTCTCGGAGCGGACCCTCCCTTGACAGACAAATCCTGCGCCAGACAAGACCCTCTGACTGTATGATGGAAGAGGCCAGAGGTTTTCATTTGGAGAAACTGTCCTGAAACGAAAGCAAACAAATGGAACGCACACAGGGCTTGTGGCTAAGGAGGCTGGTTTCCCCCCTTGCAGCTCTCCATAACCCAGGGTTTACGTACATGTGTGCATCCTTTTCCTGCTACCTCTTCTGAGAGATGGGGACTTGGCTTTAGATCAGGGTGAAGCTAACAAGCAAAACCCCCTATGCCAAAACCGACACTCCACGTTAAGCCATTCTTGAAGATAAGCACAAGTTTTAAATGCTGACATGGTCCCCGCCCCCCAGCCCAGTACCCTCAAACACGCAAAGAGAAGACTAGCTACGGTGTGAGTGGTGTGAGCTTTCCATACAGAGACCCACCCCTTTACTGCTTGACCTCTGTGACATTGCCAACGGCCTGTGACAATCGTGGTAGGGGTCCTGGTTCAAACTTTGGAGCAAACATGAAGTTTTAGAAGTTGTTCTCATTGGAAGCCTCCTGTATGCTGTCCTACTCTGGAAATTATCCTCAAGAATCTTGCCGCTTCTTTCTTTGATATTTACTGTGGGAATTACACTCCATATCCTCACAGTATGAGGTGCTTCCTGTGGTTTCTCCGCGCTGGCGTTTGACCACGTGCTTTTCTTAAGTGCTGGCCTTAACTACACACTGGCTGCTTTGGGTGCAGCAGGGCAAATCTCTTGCCTTCTGAGTTCTCACCTAAAGTGACACTGGCTGCAACTCCTGTCCTCTTCACTGGGCTGAATGGGAGACTCTGCATATGTCTTCAAGGTGCGAGGTGGGAATTCATGACCTCAGGGATACTCATTTTAACTCAGGCATCTCTTGCTTTGCAACATTCCATCACAGGAGAGGGCAGAACAGACCTGTCCTTCTTGTGTGGATGGGAATCACGTCACTGTCCTAAGTATTTAAGAGTTGGGCAGTAACAGATTTTGGCTTGTCCGGGAACTCTTACTCTGGTTAAAATTTGCACAGAATTGCAGGTGAAAAGTCCAAGAAGCAACTGAATTTAGACTTTAAAAATGAGTGACTTTATTCTACTTCTGTGGTTTTCAAATTATTTTAGCAGCAGAACCCTGTTTGCAGTAAGAAATCTTTATGGAGACCTAATGTGTGAAATAATTTGTATTTTATTAGCTTAAATTTATTTTGAGGTTAAACTTATAGCACTTCGTGAATAATGTAAAAGGCAGTGAAAAATGGAAATTAACAAATTGGTGGTTTCCAAGGTACAAAAATTTGGTATTGAATGAGTGTACATGTTGCTTTATTATAGTTTAAAAAACGATATTTGAATTAAATACTCGTGGAATCTTTAATGTACCGATATGAGACCTAGGTGGCTTGTGGAACAGAATTGGAAAAACTGCTCTTAAGTCCTTTGGGTTTCAAGTCTAGAATTTTCTTTAAAGGGAAATGTCAGACCATCCAGATTGACCCACCAGGCACAGATTCTCGTCTCATCCATCCTGCAATATAAAAATGCTCCAACTAGGGAGTTTGTTGTACTTTAAGCCCAGCCCTTTTAGTGGGAAAAAGTAAATAAGGAGAAGCAGAGAGTGTAGGAAATGTTTTGTGTGTGTGTGAGGTTTAATTTTTGTCTTGAAAGCTCCTCAGTGATGGGAGCATTGTCCCAACAATTAAGGAGGGACCGTTTCTCCCTATGAAATGAAGGGTGTGTTCCGTGGGAAACACCATCTCCAGCCCCCAAGGCTTTGACATTGCCCTTCTGGAAGGTTCTGAGTGACCTTTGGAAATAGGGATACAATGTGACTCTGCTGGAAGTAAGGAAGTAAGTACACTAACTCACAGGACTATTTCTCTGCTTCTCCTACAAGACAAATGACTAAGTTAAGTTTAGGAGAGAATGCTTTTGTTATGAAAAACAGAATGCCCTCCTAGAGATTGGTTTTAATGAGATGAGGGCTGAGAAGAAAGTGTGGAATGGGGTATATTTGAGGAAGACAAGACTTTGCTTTTGAACAGAAATCACTACGCTTGCCATTGTGGGATGGTAAATCAAGAGAGTAGGAATAGGGCTTCCCTGGTGGCACAGTGGTTAAGAATCCGCCTGCCAATGCAGGGGACTCGGGTTCGAGCCCTGGTCCAGGAAGATCCCACATGCTGCGGAGCAACTAAGCCCGTGAGCCACAACTACTGAGCCTGTGTGCCACAACTACTGAGACTGTGTGCCACAACTACTGAAGCCCACGCGCCTAGAGCCCATGCTCCACAACAAGAGAAGCCACCGCAATGAGAAGCCCGCGCACCGCAATGAAGAGTAGCCCCGGCTCGCTGCAACTAGAGGAAGCCCGCGTGCAGCAATGAAGACCCAACGCAGCCAAAAATAAATAAAATTAAAAAAAGAGTAGGAATATACCAGTCTTGCTTTAAGTTAGGTTTGTGGCATCATGCATATTTATATTTACATTTGTATTCATAATGCTCATAGCACTACATGCATTTTAAAGAAAATGGTGATATTAAGAAAAGTTGATGGAGAAGAAAAAAAGTAATGTGTATTTCTATAGCTCAAGGACAACTATTGTTAATATATTTTGATTTATTTCCTTCTCGTCTTTTTTTTTCCTAATATAGTTGTCAATTGATGTCTTTTAGAGCTGACAGTTGATCTTGTACCTTGAATGGAATATAAATGCTAGTTGTATATTTTTCCTGAAGAGCAGGTTTGGGGATATACGAGAGTTAGCTATACTCTTGAGTGTTCATCACTGGATTCTAAGACTTACTACTGAGCCTTCCTTTTTAATCGAGCCTCACATGAATGGGCCCTAAGAAATAATGAACTGAATTCTGCTTTTTGATATGCTTCTGCATTTAGATGGACAAGTCATAGAAAATAGCTGTTAAATATATGGTTCTACAGGTTTTGATGTTTTCAGATTTTTAAAAAGTGCATAGCTTATTTCATTAATTGATGTGCAATCAAGAATCCTTTTTTTCCCCCCTGATAATTCAGGGAAGTGGAGATTTGACATTTAGGAGTTAGGTCACGGCAGTTACTCAGCATGGCTATTAGATATTTGTTCTGGTTAGAATTTACCTAAGATAGATACCCAGCAGGAACTGGATTTAGAATATTAAAAAACATTAATTTACCAAGTGATCATTTAAGTTAATGATTCTTGTTTTATAGTGTTTGATGATTTTTAGAAAATATTTTCTCCCCTTTATTATTATAATGTAAAACAAGCACTTCAGTGAATATATTGCGGTGTTTGGGGATGAGATATCTACATCTCTTTGGTAATAGGCTACCTTTTGGGGGAACTCTGTGCCTGTCCTTCTGAAGAGTGCCTATAAAACATGAATTGTGGATCAAAGTTGTTCGGTTAGGGGACTAACCTTGATGGTCATCAAGCACAGGCTTTGTAAAAATACCATCACGTATTCTATTTATTGGATTTCTCAGGTGTGTAAAAACTTCTTACTAGTTCATTATGCTTACATGAGCTGGTGCCATACCGAAGGCTCCAAAACTGGGACGTGATCCTTCCCTGGCTCTTTATCCCTCGGGGCTGACATGGAACCATCTCTGGGGGACAGGTGAGGGCTGAAGCTTGCCTGGCCAGAGCCCCTCTCATGGCTCCTTTTTCCCAAATGAACTTGGAACCTTTAACAGCCAGCTCTTCGTCTGGGTGCTGCTGATTCAGCTGGTCAAAGAGGGGTCTCGGGCCAGGTTGGGATTCTCAATGGATTTTATAGACATCGTTCTCCTACAGATGGTTTTTTCTTTTTTTTTTTTTTTTAATGACCCCCTACTCTAAGGGACTAATTGTTTGAATTGTATCTTTCCCTATATGTTAAGCCAGATTTAAGACGATTTTGTAACCACAATATGTAATCAGAGCAAATAGAGTATTTTCAGATATATACCTTGTTCTGTACTTCATGTAGGGTGTGCTGTCTATGGGTGGTAGGCCCACTGGCTGTGGTAGCATTTAATCTCCATTACTTTGGGAGTAATTCAAGGCCTTTTGAAATGGAGCTTTTGCACTTTATGCTCTTTTTGTGAACTGACTGTGAGAGCTATGTTTGATATTAAAGCTATAAGTGGTGTTTTCTGTGAATACGTATATGTTTGTGTTTATTTCCAAAATGATTTCTGCAACGGCTGCAGTGAGGAATACATTTAATGGATTGTAAAGTGCATTTGTTCAAATTCATTTATTTAATGAATTTGGGTATCATTGTTATTAAACATACTTAAAATTAGTGTAGTTTAATTGTTGGTTTCTTCTCAGAGCTGTGAAATTAATACACCTACATATTTCCAGTATAGAAGTACCTAGAGGCAGTTTATTTTTATTGAAAGTTCTCTAATTATGTCATGTGGATATAAAATCTCAAATACAGAAAACAACTCACCTAAGCTGTAGTTCATCCAGTCACTGGAAGGAAGATGATAGAACAATATAATATAGTAAATGAGTTTAGCGGGAAAATCCTGTATCTACCTGTTTTTCTTAATTTCCTGTGACCATTTTTTAAAATTTTTATTTATTTATTTAGGCTGTGCCGGGTGTTAGTTGAGGCATGCGGGATCTTCATTGTGGCATGCAGACTTCTAAGTTGCGGCACGCGTGAGGGATCTAGTTCCCTGACCAGGGATTGAACCCGGGACCCCTGCATTGGGAGCATGGAGTCTTAACCACTGGACCACCAGGGAAGTCCCTCCTGTGACTGTTTTTTTAAAATTAAGGGATTCATAGGCAATCATATTTATAAGAATAATAGGACTATCAGAGGAGAAAGACTGGGTCAGCAGTATTAGTATCACTGCAGTGGTTTTTTTAGACTTCTTTTCTGGCCAGGGTGTGGGGATGAGGGCTAGACACAGAGGCCTTTGATAATCTGCTGTAAGCAGTGGGTCTTAGAAAATGCCCATACATAGAATTATCTGGGTATTCAGATGTCCCTAGAAGCCACCCAGATGAAGAACTGTGTGACAGGACACAAAGCCAGGACTCACATCCTTTCTGGTGATGGAATTGGCATCTCCACAGCTCCACTTTCCCGACTGCCCTCCGAGACCAACCCCAGTGCCCTTCTCGTGTGAGGACTTTCCATTATGAGGGGCCGGAAGGGGGCAGACCCAGGGGGCTGGAAACTTACACCTTAGGAGTTGAACAAATTTGGAATTCACCTCTTCCTGAAGCCTCTCTCCTGGTTTATAGTTTCAGCCACTCCTTAAGATGCTATCTGGGCCTGTCATACTATTCTGTCTCCTTTTGCACTGTTGAATTTTTCCATAAATAAAAAAACTGTTTTAAATATGGTATTTGGGTTTTCCTCCTCTGCTCTCTCGGGTGGGGTTCAGCCTCCTCCTCTTGCCCCACCTTATAGGGGCTGGTAGCCCCTTTCCCCAGTTTGAAGAGTTCTCTATATCTCACGTGGGCACTTCTGTCTCTGATCAACTCCAGGCCTGGTGACCCTCTGCGTATTAACTCACGAAAGGGAAAGATCAACCTCACCTGGGTTTTTGTTGGCTTATTTTATGTTTCTCGTTAAAACAAAGCATTTGATTCAGCTGCTTTTACGAGCAGAGAGACCAGACGTTATTGTAACAAATGGCAATGAAGTCAGTAGAGTTTATTTTTGTATTAAGGCCGGTGGTGAGAAAGTGGCTAACTGTGAGGCTAGGGGCATGGGGTGACAGAAAATGCATAATGGCATTATTGGTGACACTGGCTAGAGATGGATGCCTGTGAACAAAGAAAGCCTTAGCCACCAGGGTGGGAGGGACCTGGAGAGACTCCTGGAATAATACTGCCATCTAGTGGCCTTTCAGGTTATTGCTACCAGGGCACAAGTGAAGTCCTTCCCAATTGATGATCATCACAGGACTCACTATTAATTGTCTTAAAACTCCCACAAGTTATGCAGACTCTTTTTATTTTTAAAATTATTTTATTTTATTTATTTTTTGGCTGCGTTGGGTCTTCATTGCTGCGCGTGGGCTTTCTCTAGTTGCGGTGAGCGGGGGCTACTCTTTGTTGCAGTGCATAGGTTTACTCATTGTGGTGGCTCCTCTTGTTGCAGAGCAGGGGCTCTAGGCACGCGGGCTTCAGTAGTTGCAGCACGCGGGCCCTAGAGTACAGGCTCAGCAGATGTGGCACAGGGGCTTAGTTGCTCCGCGGCATGTGGGATCTACCTGGACCAGGGATCGAACCCGTGTTCCCTGAATTGGCAAGCAGATTCTTAACCACTGTGCCACCAGGGAAGTCCCTATGAAGCCTCTTTTTGGGCCCAAGTATGTTTCCCTGGATTCTTTCAAACGTATCTCTGCCTTCATTTTCCTTTCCTCTATTCCCGCAGCTATTCATTCTTTAACCACTAGGTGTTTGATCTTACTCGAAAAAATCTGCCAAATACCTTAAACCAAATATTTTCCTGTCCATAAAACCAACTTAGAGTAGATGTGATCTGGAGGAAGTTTTGTATTTATTAACTTTTTATTCTTCTTATTTTTATTTTTTATTTTTTTTGGCCACACCATGTGGCATGCAGGATCTTAGTTCCCTGACCAGGGATTAAACCCATACCCCCTGCAGTGGAAGTGTGGAGTCTTAACCACTGGACCGACACGGAAGTAAGTCCCTGGAGGAAGTTTTTTAATCCCCTGGAGTTAAATTTAGCTTTTGGCATTAATAGTTTCATTTACATGAGTCAAATGTCATTACAATCCCCCAAATTTTAAGACAGAATCCAGTTTGAACCAACACTTTGCAAATACCCGCTGTGCTAATACAGAGGGCTATGTGATGAGCACATAGCCTTGAGCTGGGTGTGTGTGGAAAGGGGGGAGGAGAAGGGGACCACTAACTCTGCTGAAATCCCTGCATAAGAGAGGAATCAACAGTGCTAAGAGGCAGGCAGGAGAGAGCAATGGGGTTCAACCTGGGAGGAGTTGGGGTTTGAGAATTCTAAGCTTTAACTGATGGCCCATGAGCCACGTTTAATAATATATAATAGCCTGATTAAAGTATACTTAGGGAGTAATACTACCTAGGAGTTTTATTATTTTCTTAAAGCCAGTCTTATTTGAGAGCCTATCACATAAATTATCTTTCACATAAATTATCTTTCACATAAATTGTCTGACTTACTCCTCACGATTATTTTGTGAGGCTATTATTATTCCTGTTTTGAAGACAATAAATCTGAGGCTTAGCAATGTATTTTGACCACAGCTGTTAAGTGGCAGAGTCAGGTTTTGAACCCAAGACTTTCAACTCTTAAGTTTATTTCTCTTTCCACAAAGGATTTAATCTTATTTTCAAAATGACAAAGAAGGTAAAAGGTTTTTATATAGGTAGGCACAAATTTGGGATTATCGGATTCAAAAGTGTGCTATTAAAACAAATGATTAGACAAAATGTAGAGTAGCAGTTGGCATATAGTAGGTGCTCAATAAGTGGCAACTAAGAAGATAACCCACCATCAAGCAGTCCTGGGTGACAGTGCCATCTTGTGGCCATAGTCAGGAATCACACCCCATCCTCACACCTTCCTGGGAGTGAGGGGCGTGCATACATGTGAACTCCTCCATCATCTGGCTCCGTAGTCCAAGCCATCTCTCACTCTTCAGTGGCAGATCTGCAAATCCAGTTCCTTCCCGGCCATCTCTACTTGGACGCCAAATAGACACCTCACATTTGCCTTACCTTACACTACTCTTAAACTTGCACCTTGTGTACCTTTTCAGTAAATCAGGCCCCTCCATTCAGTTGCCAGAAGTAGTCCCCACTTCCCTCAATATGTAATCTAAGAGTAAGTAAATCCTCTTCATCCCACTTCCCCACTGTCTCAAATCCATCCATTTATCTCCATCCTAGACAGGGCGCCACCATCTCTTGCCAATCCATCCTCCACGCTTGGAGTCCTCTGTCTCAAGTGAAATCTGACCAGGTCACTTCCCAGCTCAAAACCCACCTATTCTTCCCCATTGCTCTTAGAACAAAGCAAATCTTATCTGAGAGGCTTAGTGTGATTCAGAATCTCCTTCACAGTCTGGTCCTGGCCTTCTTTTCCTGTCTTGTTTTGCGTTTCTCTCCCCTTGTCCCCTTGACTTGAGTCTTTCAGAACTTTGTGTAGTTCTGCATGGTCTTTCATGGCCTGTATTAGTTATCATTGCTGTGTCACAAATCACCCTAAAACTTAGTGGCTTACAACAACAAAGACTTACTATCTTACAGTTTCTGTGGGTCATAAATTTGGGAGCAGCTTAGCTGGGTGATTCTGGCTCAGGGTCCTTCATGAGTTTGTAGTGAAGGTGTCAGCTGGGGCTACAGTCATCTGGGGGCCTGACCAGAGCTGTAGGATTCACTTCTCAGATAGCTCACCCACAGGGCTGTCGGTCGGAGGTCTCAGCTCTTGCCGTGTAGACCTCTCCATAGGGCTCCTTCCTCACAATAGGGCAGCTGGTTTCTCCCAGATGGAGTGACCCAAGAGAACAGATGGGCAGCTGCAGTGTATTTTATGGCCTAGCCCCCGAAGTCACACTCAGTCACCTCTATAATATTCTACTTGTTACGTAAGTCAGTCCTATTCAGTGTGGGAAGGGACAACACAAAGAGGCGAAGAGCATGAGGCAGGGGTGGTCAGGGACCATCTTGGAGGCTGGTGAATACAGGACCTTTGCACAGACTATTCTCTCTGCCTAGAATGCGCCACATCACACCCCGCTCACCTTTTGGGAAACTTTACCTATTACCTTTGCCTCCTTCTACCTCCCTCCATTTTTATTGTAGTGTTTTTCATACTGTGTTATAATAACTTCTAGGGGCAGAGGCTGTTTTTAAAGATAACTATTTCCTTCAAAATCTGACACAAAGTAAAAACTTGTGGAATTTAATTCAGGGAACGAGGGTTTAAAGTGGGGTAATGGTTGTGAGTGGAGAGGAGTAATTGCAGACTACCTGACGAAGGTAGAACCAACAACTTTTCTAATCAGTGGAAGTGGCTGCAAGGGAGAGGACGGCCAAAATGGTCCCTATACCCTACAGCTGCTATAACATGTTGCTACAAACTCAGGGGCTTAAAAACAATACACATTTATTATCTTACATTTCTGGAGTTCAGAAGTCCAAAATGGGTTTCACTAGGCTAAATCGAGGTGTCATCAGTGCTGCATTCATTCTGGAGGTTCTAGGGAATTTGCTTCCTTCCCATTTGCAGCTTCTAGAGACTGCCTGCACTCTTTGCTTCATGGCCGTCTTCCATCTTCAACACCAGCAATCTTGGGCTAAGTCCTTCTCGTGCTGCCATCTTTCTGGTTCTTTACTGTCTCCATCCCCCACTTATAAAGGACCCTTGTGATTACATTGGGTCCACCCAGATCATCCAGCATTATCTCCCATCTCAGGATTAGCTGATTAGAAATCTTAATTCCATGAACAACCTTAATTCCCTTTTGCCACGTAACCTAACACATTCACTAGTTCTGGGGATTAGGATGTCAACATCTTTGGGGGGCCATGAGCTTGTCCACCACAATCCCCAAGTATCAGGTTTGTGTAGTGAAGAATGGTGCCATGAACGAAAGCAGAGATGTCAGAAGAGGGAATTAGGAAGGACATCCCTGGCGGTCCAGAGGTTAAGACTCCACCCTTCTACTGCAGCGGGGCGCGTGTTCGTTCCCTGGTCGGAGAAGTAAGATCCTGCAGGCTGCACGGTGTGGCCAAAAAAAATTTTTTTTTAATTTAAGAAGAGGGAATTATGAGATAGTAGCTAACATTTAGTGAATGCTCGCTCTGTGTCAAACACTTTGTATATACTAGTTAATTTAATCCCATGACAACTTTGGATACATTGGCAATGGACATGATAGTGACCCTCCCCACCAGTGGTAGCTCCATGAGGGCAGGGACTCTGTTTTGTTCACAGCCGTCTCCTGAGCATGAG
The DNA here is from genome assembly GCF_028021215.1 of Eschrichtius robustus. NCBI lineage: Eukaryota > Metazoa > Chordata > Mammalia > Artiodactyla > Eschrichtiidae > Eschrichtius > Eschrichtius robustus. The sequence continues at coordinate 68,895,145 of NC_090833.1, forward strand.
AATAGCACCCATTGCACAATAGGAACTCAGTAAATGTTTGTTGAGTGAATGGATGGTTAACCATGACTTAGCTTACATCACCATACGAAATACCACAGAGGCACTGGCCTAAACAACAGACATTTATTTCTCACACTCTTGGAGACTGGAAAATCCAAGACCAAGGTACCAGCAGATTTGGTTCCTGGTGAGGACCAGCTTCTTGGCTTTCAGGAGGCCACCTCCTTACATGGTCAGGGAGAGAGCTCCAGCCTCTCTTCTTCATCTTATAAGGACACTGATCCCATCATGGGTGCCCCGCCCTTGTGACCTCATCTTAAGCTGATCACTTCCCAAAGGTTCCACTTCCAAATACCATCACATTGCAGGGGATGGGGGGGGAGGGGTTAGGGCTTCAGATTATGGATTTGGGGGGACACAAATTTTCAGACCATAGCAGACTGTATGCAGGAGGTTTTTCTTATCTTCATTTTCCTAGTGACGTCCTGAGGCCCAGGGGATGTGCATATCTAGTCCGACACCACAGAGCTGGTAAGTGGCTCAACTCTCCCTCACCCCCAGACCTGGCTCCTTCCCTTCCTCATTCTGCAGCAGAGAAGGTGGGACTGTGTCCACTGTGCTGAGGGGGAGAGCTAAGGGTGGGAGGGACAGGACGAATATGTTCTGAGCACCTTCTGTGTGCGCCAGGTCCTGAGACGAGTCCGGGTGACTGATCCCAAGGCACTGGAAACTGGTATGTGACCCGGAAAGACTGGGGCTCAGAGGCCGAGTCACTTGCCTGAGGACGTGAAGTTGGTAAACGATGGAGGCATCACAGCTTCTGCTCCCAGGGTCACTGTGTGTGTTCTTGGGTTTGCTCAGCCCTTTCAGATTGGGCTGGAGTTTCCTGTGGCTGTGGTAGCAGATTACCATAAACTAGGTGGCTTAAAACAGAAATGCATTGTAGGGCTTCCCTGGGGGCGCAGCGGTTAAGAATCCTCCTGCCAGTGCAGGGGACACGGGTTCGAGCCCTGGTCTGGGAAGATCCCATATGCCGCGGAGCAGCTAAGCCCGTGTGCCACAACTACTGAGCCTGTGCCCTAGAGCCCGGAAGCCACAACACCTGAGCCTGCATGCCACAACTACTGAAGCCTGCGTGCCACAACTACTGAAGCCCACACACCTGGAGCCCGTGCTCCACAACAAGAGAAGCCGCTGCAATGAGAAGCCCACACACAGCAACGAAGAGTAGCCCCCCGCTCGCTGCAACTAGAGAAAGCCCATGTGCAACAACGAAGACCCAACGCAGCCAAACATTAAATAAATAAATAAATAAATAAATAAATAAATAAATAAATAAATAAATAAAAAGAAGAAATGTATTGTCTCACAGTTCAGGAGACCAGAGTCTGAAATCAAGATGTCAGCAGGATTGGCTCCTTCTGGAGCCTCCGAGGGAGAATCTGTTCCCTGCTTCTCTCCTAGTTTCTGGTGGCTGCCAGCAATCCTGGTTCCCCGGCCTGTAGACCCATCAGTCTATCTCTGCCTCTGCTGTCACGTGGCTTCTCCCTCTCTCTTTGTGTCAGAATCTCCCTTTCCTTTCCCTTATAAAGACACCAGTCACTGGATTTAGGGCCCACTGTCGTCCAGTCCAGTCTTGTCTTAACTAATTACAGCTGCAAAGACCCTATTTCCAAATAAGGTCACGTGCTGGGGTCCCTGGTGTATGTCAATTCTGGAGGGACAGTAGTCAACCTACTACACTGTCCCACAGGCTGCTTCCTGCGTCTGCCCGGAATGTGGGCTTCCCTCCCCACATGTTTAGCCAAAGGCACCAGAAGAGTGGCTGGAGTCCTCAGTGTACACACATGTGCACAGACACACACCTACCGCGGCCTTCCTCTTTCTCTTCCACGGCCCCTGCTGGTGTTCCCGTAATACCTTTCTCACTCCTCATCTGAGCTGGGGAGTATGTGCCCCACCCTACCAGCAGCTGTGGAAAAATACTTTGAGAAAGAGTGAGTGCTGGTAGGAGAGGAAAGAAGGGGTCTTAGGGAGCTTGGCTGTGGTTTCGCTCGGTAGAACCCCCCCTTCTGTCCCAGACATTTAGGGTGTCTGGCAGGTGGAAGCCAGCCACCTCTCACCTCCACCCACCCCGTGGCCTCCTCATCTTTGTACTGCCCGAAGCAAGCCCAGGGCTGACCAGGCAACCAGTGTTTGGGAGGTTGAATTCAAACATCTATTAATCAATGCATAAGTCAATTCATACAGCTAGAGAAATTCAGGGTGTGGTGGGAACACCTTGCCGGGGCCGGGAAGTCCTCTTTGATTGGAAAGCAACGTCCAAATTAAGACATGAAGGGGTGAGGGGGTCGGGTCAGTGCTCAGCCAGAGGATGGCATTTTTGTTAACAGCACCTGGATGGGTCTGTTGGGAGTATGAAGGGGAGAGAGAGAGAGAGAGGGAGAGGGGGAGTGTGTGTGTTTGGGTGCGTGTGTGTGGCAGAGAGAGAGAGAGAGACTCATGGTGATTGTGCTGCTTGGCCACGTTGGAGAGATGCCCTCGCCAGCTGGGACCAAGGGCAGGGACGCACCTGGGGAGATGGGGAGATGGGGGTGGGAGCCGGATGAGCAATTGGCCTTGGCCTGTGCGTGCAGGAGAAGTGCAAGCGCTGCCCGTGGTGCCCACCAGGGGGCAGTGCAGCCGCGCGCACAGCGAAGGGCCCAGGAGGCTGTGAAGCCAGCCTCCCCGTGCAGGCAGGAGAGGGTTCTCCTGGGCGTGCTGCTCTCGGCTGTTGGGATATTTCAGTCAAGCTACCAGGGCTGACGCTGGGCTGCAGAGACGCTGGGCCCCAGGGTGAAGTAAGATCTGTGCTCTGTGGGGGGCCCTCAAACCCAGGTTCCAGAGAACGGGTTTAGCACAAAGCTGGTGATACTTCCTGCAAGTAAGGAGTCCACCTTGAGCCCTTGTTCCTTTTTAAAATTGTCAACTAATAAAGACCTACTGTATAGCACAGGGAACTCTACTCAATACTCTATAACGGGAAAAGAATCTAAAAAAGAGTGGATATATACATATGTATAACTGATTCACTTTGCTGTTCACCTGAAACTAACACAACACTGTAAATCAACTATGCTCCAATAAAATTGTTATTTTTTTGGAGACACATACCATGAACTACATGAGTGATTGCATAACCAATTATCCCAACATTAAGTTATAACAAAAACAAACATTTACTATCTCTCAGTTTCTGTGGGTCAGACACTGAGCAGGGGTTTGGCTCAGCAGTTCTGATTTAGGGGCTGTCATGAATTTCAGTGAGATGATAGCTCAGGATTTTGAGTATGAGATCTTGTTAGGAATCTCTAAGCCTCAGTTTTCTCATCTGTAAAATGGAGATAATGATAGAAGTTACTCATAAGGCTGTTATGAGGATTAACGAAATAATCCTCACATGGCAGAGACTGCCAATTGCCTACCTCAGGGACAGTTCCCTCTTCTTTCTTTGTGATAGAAGCTCCAGTGTTTAGCTGTGAAGATGGATGGCTGTCTGGAATAAAAGTCTACGTTTTCCTTTTTTTCCCCAGTCAGTTCTGTTTGAAGAGACAGAAGTAGAACTGGTATGTGGCAGCTTTCAGGAAACTTCCCATGATGTCACCCTGACTGGGCTAAGGGATGCCCTGATAGCTGGTAAAATATTATTTCTGGGTGTGTCTGTGAGGGTGTTTCTGGAAGAAATTAGCATCTGAAGTGGTAGACAGAGTAAAGAAGTTTGCCCTCACTAATGTGGGCAGGCTTCAACCAATCCCTGGAGGACCTGAATAGAACAAATAGGCAGAGGAAGGACAAATTTGTCCTCTCTGCTTGAGCTGGGACATCCATCTTCTCTTGTGCTCAGACATTGGTGCTCCTGGTTCTCTGGCTTTTGGACTGGAACCAGCTTATACCATTGCCTCTCCTGGCTCTTTGGCCTTCAGACTCAGACTGGAACTACATGACCAGCTTTCCTTGGCCTCCAGCTTGCAGACGGCAGATCATGGGACTGCTCAGCCTTTATAATTGTGTGAGCCAATCCCTCATAATAAATCTCTCTTTCTCTCTCTATCCTATTGTTCTAATTTTCTGGAGAACCTGATTAGTACACTTCTTTTAAAAGCAAGTGATATCTCCATTTGTTTCTTTTGTGTTACCCTTCCTCTAGTTGGCTTCCTGGAATGTGGATGTGGTGGCTGGAGCTCTGGCTGCCATCTTGGAACATGAGGCTAAGCATCAAACCCTTGGGATGACAGAGTGGTGAATTGGAAGGAGTCTGGGTTCCTAAAAGTTTTGTGGAGCTGCCATACCAATGCTGGACTGCCTACATTATACAGAAATGCACTTTTACCCTGTGTTTAAGCAACTGTTACTTGGATTTTTGGGGTTTTCTGGGTCATGCAGCTAAGCTGAACATCCTACCTGACTACACCCTTAGTAAATGCCTGGTAGTCAGGTGGTGCTCAGCACGCTGGTAAGTGTTTTGAATATTCAAAGCTGGGGTTGGAACAGCCAACCAAACCTCATAGCCTGGATGTGGGGAGTTAAGGGAACAGCCAGGATGGTGGGGAAATAGCACTGGGGCTGGGAGACCTGGGTCATAATTTCAGCTCTTCTCTCAGCCTTCATTTTATTTTCTGCGAGACTGAACTAGCTCCAATGTTTTCAAACTTTTTTTTTCAGCAGCAAAAATTGTCTTTCACATGGACGCGAATACACAAAACAGATGTAAGTGGTACTTTGATCCATGCAATCCTTTTGGGTCCATCCCCAAACTGCCTTGGGGTGGCTCCTGAGGCTTCCAAGGAGTATAATTTGAACAACAGAGAACTGAGTGCCTCCCCAGGTTGTGTCCAAGAGCAACAGTGCGTGACTCTAAGATGTTGAGCTGGGACACTTGTTCAGGCTCTCTAGAATGAGCAGTAATCTGGGGTAAGGGGGGTGTCAAACCTTCGTTGTCTTGGGTTTCCTGGGGCCTCCGACTCTAAGTTTGCTGAGGACGGAGCCTGTAGCTTTATCTTACAGTGAGGGAAACGCATGAATTCATCATTAGCTGACCTCAGGAGTCTTTCCCTTTGCAGTTCTAGGCTGTGTATCACGTTACAATCACCAGAAGTCAGTATAAAACCGCACAACTCAGATTGGGACTTGAACCCACTGTCTTTTAATTGAAATCACACACCTGGTCTCAGAACTTAGTGAAGCTCGGGTTCTTTATGTCTTGTCGCAGAAAGAATTCAGTGAGAGACAAAGTGATAGGTAAGAAGTGGATTTACTTAGATACACATTCCATAGGCAGAATGCAATCCGTTTCAAAAGGTGAGCGTGGCCCCAGGGCATGGGGTTGTCTCAGAAAGTGACAGCGACGAGGGAGAAACACACCCCACAGACAAAGTGTGGGCCATCTCAGAGGGCGAGAGGCCCTGAAATATGGGGTGGTTAGTTTTTACAGGGGTAGGTAATTTTGTAGGCTAATGAGTGGGTGGATTATTACAACTATTTTGGAGAAGGGGTGGGGATTTCCACAATTTGGGCCACCGCCCACTTTTTGGCCTTTTATCGTCTGCCTCAGGACTGTCTTGGCGCCTGTGGGTGTGTCACTTACATGCTGATGTGTTACAAGGAGCGTATAATGAGGCTCAAGGTCCACTAGAAGGCAAATCTGCTGCCATCTTGGGCCTAATTGTTTCTGACCAGGTTTCGTCGTAGCCTCAATGGCTATGCCATTCCTTTAAAGGTTGTGCCCTGTCCCCTTCCCTCCTGTTTCAGGTAGACATCATCAAAAGCAACAGGAACATGTGAAGTTTTATTTTGCTGGTGCTGCAGGATTGGAAATGTCAGTTCCCTCTAGCCACCTAAGCCATGGATGAGGGAATTAGGCCATGGATCAATGAAATGAGGACAAAGACATAAATCTTTTATTCAAAGTTGTGTGTTACAGACTGTGCTGTAAAGTAAAAACGTTACTGTGAAATACAAACATCTTGAGCTGTCATGGTCCCTGTTCATTGTTGGGGTCAATAACAGTGTACTTGATTGGGTTGTGTGAGGACAGACATTTTTGTAACCCACAAACATTCAGTGAATAGATCATCGACTGTTTCTTCTTTAATGATCAACTTCGGGGCTTTTGTGTTTTTCTTATTGAGTTGAGAAAGCTTTTAGTAAGGAAGTGAGCCCTCTGAATTTGGTGTTTACTGCTATTATTATTTAACATGCAAATGTTTGAAAGTTTTAAGTGGTCATATTTGTTCATCTTTTCCATAAAAATTGCAAACATCCCTGTGTGTGCCAGGCATCCAGGCACAGCTGTCTTTTTAAGTCTGTTTCAGGCATTAGTTTATTGAATTCTCACAGCAACGTGAGGTGGGTACTGCTATTGTGCCCATTTGACAATCAAGGCAGTGGTTCTCAGCCTAATTCCCACCTAGCCCGCCCACGGGATGCCTTGCGCCTACAGCTTCCAGAGACCCACAGAGGCTAGTCTTGTCAGCAGATAAGGGAGGGGTTCCCCAGAGAAAGAAAACCAGGCGTGACTTTCTTGACATAAGAAGCCACTTTGGGCCTAAGCTATTTTGTGATTTAAGCCTGGCCACAGTGCTTGCCCTGAACAGGTCTCAGCAACAATGGTCTTAAGGGAACAAAAGAAAAAACTGTTATCAGGCAAGAAAAGTAACATTAGCAAAGATAACACATCAGTTGTAAAGACTCCCAGTTCTGTATCAATGGTAGCCTGAAGCACTGTCTTGAGCTGTTTTGCAGAATCTAAACCCCCCTCAGGCGCTCAACCCCCAGACGAACTGGAGCCTAAACGATGCTGCTGACCTTTTGGAACCCTCGTGATTTCAATCAATTAAAGCTTGGCCTCCATCGCCCAAGCGCCTTCATGAATATGCATGTACCCTTAGCCTAAAACTTCCCCAATTTTGCTGTTTGGGGAGATACTGCTTTGAGAAAGATCCCAGGTATTCTCCTTACTTGCTGCAAGTAATAAATCCTTCCTTCTCTGACTCTTCGGCTTGGTTGTGTCTTTTGGCTCGACACCTACCAAGAAGCGAACTCAGTGTTTCCAGTAACAGTTTCCTTTAAGGATGGAAGCATGTGAGCATGTGGTGGGCAAAGACCTTGGGGCGAGGTGAGGGGCGCAGAATCTCAGTGTCGGGCTATGGAAAGTGTGAAAAAGCCTTGCAGGAAATTCCCAGAAGCCCAACAGGATGTGCTATCCTGAGAACCAGATAGGTTCTGAAACCTACCTATGTTCTCCACTGGAAGAACAGTGGAGAAGAAATGTTCATTAGAACGCTTTTTAATTCCACACTTCCAGTGCCTGAGCCTAGAGTCCAGGATAGCACCTCCCAATTCCTTTCAAAACCATCCCCAATAGAAATGCTCTTGCTTTCAGTTTTCCCCAGGATTATGGGCCAAGCAGCTGTAAGCAGCCCCTTGGCCCAAGAGCCTCTTTATACTTTAACCTTTACACTAGCTCAATTCCTTAGGCTTCTGCAATATTTACCAAGGCCTTTGTTCTGCTTGGCTCAGCATGTTGGTTCTTAGATTAAGGGAAGGGAGGGAATGCAGAAAGAAAGGAAGAGCAGTCAATAATAGTGCAGAAATAAAGCAGGGCCCTGTTTCCTCCTCAAGGGATACACATAACAAAGTCTTTGAGTTCTGCAGGAACTAAGACTCCCACCCAGCTGGAGGATGGTAACTTCAGGCTGAGCACAAGCGCCCTGGAACACGGCCCTTTTACCTCACCACCAACCCATCGGAAGAAAGTCCGCACACACCGCGGAAGATAACGAAGACTCTGACCCCCTCCCCAAATGATTAACTGCGATGAACTTCCACTTTCTCCCTTTGAAAAACGTTCATGGTTGAGCAGAATCTTTGGAGTTGGTTCTTGGAAAGGAGTTCGCCTTCTCCCCAGGTTGCTAGCCTCCTGGATAGAGCAACCTTTCCTTTCCAACCGACACTTGTCTTCTGAGTATTGTTTTCCAACGGTGAGCAGCTGAGCCTGAATCTGGTAACACAACCACTGGATTTGGCAAGCTGGCTGTGGAATAGAGGCTGGAGCTCCAACTTGAACTTGTAGAGCTCTGGCCCAGCCACTTAGCTTTGTTAGTTTGGAACTAACTAACAAAGAGCTTTGTAAACGACAAAGAGCTGTGTATAAGAGCACAGGCTGAATATTCATGGTGCGCTTCAATGTGCAACTGAGCAGCGCCCTACAGGGCTTTCCCATGTACAAAAGCCTTTCTGTGTCCCCTGTTTCTGGGTTGTAGGGAAAAGGATTCTGCCTCCCAGACCTTCCCGGAGTTCCAAAGGGCAGATTCAAACAGCTACTAGTTAGGGAACTGAGGGATGCAGAAACAAAGGAAAAGCAGTTAAGAAACAATAGTGTAGAGGTAAAGGGAAGTCCTAGCTCCTCCTCGGGATATGCATAACAATCTGATACACTTCCCCACCCAGGTGGAGGATGGTGACTGAGACCTAGATCTGTTGCAACCAAAAGGTTGATGACTGAGATTCCTGGACCACCACCCGGTCACCTCACCATCAACCAATCAGAAGGAAGTCACACCCCCCGCAGCCATCACCCCACAGCCATCACCCCAAATGTTGCCTTTAAGAACTCTTCCTAGAAAATCATCAGGGAGTTTGGGTCTTTTGAGCATGAGCTGCTTGTCCTCCTTGCTTGGCCCCTGCAATAAACCTTTCTCTGCTCCAAACTCTGACATTTCCATTTGTTTGTCCTCTCTGTGTTGGGCACACAACTCGAGTTCAACAACAAGTGGATGACATCTCAAGCTGGTGACAAGTGACCTTGCTGGTGTAGATGCTGAGGGGCATTTTGGGCCACGCTTTCATTTGCAGCACCATTTAGTGACTATGCAGATCCCTCCGAGTCAACTGAACATGTCTGAGCACGTTTATGAACTCCCTCACTGGGCCCCTTTCTAGGCCCCCTTCTCTCCTTCTTCCAAAACACATACCACCCGCACTGAATACCCTCCCTCTGTGCTCTGACACTTCTGTTCCCTTTGCCCAGCATCTCTTTCTCCCTTCTCCACATTTTCACCCTTACTTCTACTTGTCCTCCAGGACCCTGCTCACCTCTAGGAAGCTTTCCCTGACAACTACCCCTCCGCCCCCAAGGTTGGCTTTTGTGCCCTTCCTCTGTGTTTCTGTAGCGCTTCTATTTTCCTAGGATGGGGTATATCGCACTGTATCCAACGTGTCTTTACCACTGGGGGAGAGTCTATGTCTTGTTCATTTCTTCTACCTGCAGAGCCTCTGGTCCTTCCTAACATTCTAGAGTCACTGAATATTCAAACTGGAAGGGATCTTAAATATTCAATAGTATCACACCTTCATTTTACAGAAGAAGAAATGAGTCCAGAAAGATTTAGTGACAAGCCCAAAGGCCACCCATTTACTTGGTAACAGAATTGAGCCTGGAACTCATGTCTTCTGAACACATATCCTTTTTTCCTGCCAAGTGGAGTCAAGGAGGCCAGGGTTTGAATGCTGGCATATCCCTGAACCAGTGGGGTGACTTTGAGCAACTTGCTTTACTTCTGAATGTGTTTGCGCATATGGAAGGTGAGAATAACGATCCTGATACCCAACATGGCTGCTGTGAGGATTCATTAGTCTGTGGCAAGCAGAGAGCTCAGCACTTGGTATGGAACAGGGGTGGGGTTATGGAATTCAAAACGAGACAGCTGTAGTTATTATCTTACATGGCTGACCTGCACCCGTCATACAGATGTGGCACCATTATTTATATTGTGGGTCACCCTCTTCCATGTAAGCCCCATCAGGGAAAGTTTATGTCCAGCTCCTGGCTGTATTCCCATAGTTTAGAATAGTTCCTGGCACATATTAGGTGCTCGGTAAATGTTGGTTGAATGAATGAGTGAGAGAGTCACCCAGAGACCACATGGGGTGGTTAGATATTGGTGGCCAGTCTAATGGCCACTGGTTCAGGACTTTTTTTTTGGCCATGCCCCACAGCGTGTGGGATCTTAGTTCCCCAACCAGGGATCGAACCCATACCCCCTGCAGTGGAAGTGCAAAGTCCTAACCACTGGACCACTAGGGAATTCCCCAGGACTTCTTTTCTGCCTTAGAACCTGACTAGTCTGTGTTCCAAAAGAGCCTTACCTCACCCCAAATCAGAGGGCCCCAAACATTTCCACCAAGCACCCTTTGCCAGGAAAAGTTATTTTTCTTGAAGAGAAAGCAAGAAGGGAGAGAATGCCTTGTCTTACCCTCCAGTGACAGACAGAGCCTAAAACACACATGCCTACATGGCTCATGTTCTTGGGAGAGACACACAGTAATGTGGCATCTGGAAAAAACCCAGATCAAAACAAATTTGTGACAGTTCCTTCTCTGTCAATGAAGTATATAACAAATAATCCCATCCAGTTTCCTGCTTTTTCTTCTTTCCAAGGAAAACTGAAAAGAAATTTAAAGACACCTGGGCAAAAAAATTCCTAGCTCATAAAGCAGCATTTCTCCATTATAAGTCTCTATGATGATGGAAATGTCCTATAGCCTGCACTGTCTGGTATGTTAGCCACCAGGCCCACGTGGCTATTGAGCATTTGAAATGCAGCTGGTGCAAATGAAGAACTGAGTTTTTAATTTTGATTAATTTGATTTAAAGAGCCACACACGACCGGCGGCTACCGAGCACGGTGGACAGTGGACAATGCAGATAGACAGAGGAGGGACAGGAAGGGAGGCTCAAACAGGGGTCAGACCCTGGAAGTCTTGACCAGAAAAGTCTTTCTGTGCTTTTTAACATGGGTGCATTGTGATCAGCTTAGAGCAGCAAATGAAGTCACGTTCCTTTTAATATTCAAACCACATGACTTTGAGCCCTTATCCCACCTCTCTTTCGTCTCCTGCACAGGGGGTCCTCCCTCCTGGGAAATCTCATAGTCTCCTTGAGGGTTTCTTTTGCCCAAGGGTCAGTCGTGATTACCCTTACCTCCAGGAGGGAAAACCAGGAATCCTGGTTCTTTGGCTGCTGCTGCCACCTTGGCCACTAGGTGTCACTAGTGGCCACACAGCCCACCTTCAAGCAGAAGGCAGGCACCAGGTTGGGGGTCTGGGGACAAATAGGGGGCTGGAGGTGGAGAGGAAGTCAGCTTCTGGAGGGGGTGGAACTCAGGCTCAGGAACACAGTAGAGGCACCAGATCACGTGTTGATGTCAGGGAAATGTACACAGGAAGCAGGAAGCTGTATTCCTTGTCTGGTTGTCCTAAGGGAATCCTTCCTGCCTACATCCCGCTGAAAGAAGAGGCTTTTGGAGTATGTACTCTCTTGCCTAGGTGGACCTCAGTAGGCAATCCCCCTCATAAAACAAAGTCATTTGATGTATGCGCTCATCTCGCTGTCTGAGCGCTTCATCTTCTCTGTGGTCAATGTAGAAGAGAGAGGTTTCTGGCAGCAGGAGAGGTGGACAGACATGGGTCCTGGTCCCTGCGCCACCTCCCACTTCCGGTGTGATTCATGGGAGCAATTCGACTCCCCGAACACCTGTACAGGAGAGAAAATAAGACCTGCCACACTATTCTGCTGCTTTTGATTTTCTCTCCGAGATGAGATTTTAGTTTCCTGACAACTCATTGCCCAGCTTACTTACGGGGCTCAACTCTTGCTAGTTGACTGACTACTAGTTTGAGGGTTATTAATGTAGGCGGGGGAGAGCTGAACTTTCTCTCCTGGTGAGATTTAATGACACTTACCCCAGCCCCAACACTGAAGTCAGAGAGACTGACCTCCAACCAGCTACTTCACTGGGTATGTCACTTATTTTGCATATGAGGAAACTGAGGCTTAGCGGAATTGAGGGCAGTATCTACCTTTCAGATGGTGTGATGGTCATATGCCAGCTTCGCTGGGACAAGGGGTGCCCAGGTATATATTTGGTCAGACATTACTCTGGCTGTTTCTGTGAGGGTACTTTGGATGAGGTTAATATTTAAATTGGTAAACCTTGAGTAAACAGATTGCCCTCCACAATGTGGGTAGGCCTCATCCATCAGTTGGAGGTCGGAACAGGACAAAAAGACTGGCATCTCTTGAGAAAGAGAGAACTCTCCAGCAGACTGCCTTTGAACTTCATCACAACCTTGGCTTTTCCTGGTTCGAAAGCAGACGGCCTTTGGAGTTGAGCTGGAACTTCAGGTCTCCTGGGTCTCCAGACTGCCAGTCTACCCTGCAGATTTTGGAATTGCCAGCTTCCATAGCTGCGTGAGCAAATGCCTTATAAAATACACACACACACACACACACACACACACACACACACACACACACACCCTATTGGTTCTGTTTCTCTGGAGAACCCTGATTACTACATATGGCCATGAGGGTTAACTGAAATTACAGTGTGAAAGTATCTAGTACGGTACTCCATGCATTGTAGGTGTTCAATAAATGCTACCTTGTTTTCTAACCCTCCCAATTCTCTTGGTCAAGCATTAAATAGACACGGAAGGACAGGAAGACTACTTCGAAGCTGGGCCTAGGAATCCACGGCTGAGTCTGTTTATGTTGCCCACTGTCAATGGAAGACCTGGTTTCTGTCAAATTACTCCCAAGAGGTGGACTCTCCCAGGGCCCCTCCCTCCCCCACCTGGCTCCAGTCTCCCAAGCCTTAGAATAAGAAGGCACATGGCTTTCTTTGTTCCCTGGCACTAATCGCTTCTGGGTGAGTAACAATGGGAAGAAGAAGATTCCTTTCTTCTTCTGCTCCTCAACAGTCTTTATGAAGCCACACGTGTATTTGGAGCCTGAAAAGTGTGGGGGTGGGTTCATTATGCTTCCTTAGATTCATAAGGCCTCTTTTGATCTGAGTGCTCCTTACCAATTGATGGCAATTAAAATTATTTTTTAGCATATTTGAAAACTTGCTTTTCCCTATTGCACTCTGGAAATCTAAAGTGCTTTGCTACTCTTATTTTTCCTATATATGATTAACATTATAACAAAAAAACCCATTTACACTATTGCATTTAGGTTCTTTCAAAATACTTTTTATTCTCATAGTTTGGCACATGTGTTACTTTTCTAATGCAGCATAACAAAGTACTGTAAGATTAGCAGTCTCCAACCCCATCTATTTATTATCTCCCAGCTGTGTAGGTCAGAAGTCCAGGCATGGTGTAGCTGGCTTCCCTGTTCAGGGTCTCCTAAGACTGAAATCAGGTGTCAGCCAGGCTTCTTTTTCATCTGGATCTCTGTGTTCCCTTTTATGCTTATTTGGGTTGTTGGTAGAATGTAGTTCCTTGTGGCTGAAGGACTGAGGATCCTGTTTCCTTGCTGGCTGTTGGCTGAGGGCACTCTTAGTTCCTAGAGGCTACCCTCAGCCCCTTGACACTCTGCCCTTTCCCATAGGAACTCACACTCTCAGGCTTTGAACATCTTAGAGAAAGCCTCAATTCCTTTTAAGGGCTCAGGATAATCTCCCTTTTGATGAACTCAAAGTCATCTGATTAAGGACCTTAAGTACATCTGCAAAATCCCTTCTGTCATATAACATAATGACAAGAGCGATATCCTTCACATTCACAAGTCCCACTCACACTCAAGGAGAGGGGATTATGCAGAGTGTGGATACCTGGGGGCAGGAATCTTGGGCACTGTGTTAGTTTTCCAGGACTGCCCTAACAAGTACCACAAACTGGTTGGCTTAAACAACAGAATCTATTGTCTTGCAGCTCTGAAGGTTAGAAGTCCAAGATCAAGGTGTCAGCAGGGTTTGTTCCTTTTGAGGACTGTGAGGAAGGATCTTTTCCATGCCTCTGCCCTAGCTCCTGGTGGTTTGCTGGTCATCTTTGGCATTCCTTGGCATGTAGAAATGTCCTCCACTCTGTGCCTTCTTCTTCACATGGTTGGTCCTTCTGTGTGTCTGTGTCCAAATTTGCCCCTCTTATAAGAACACCAGTCATATTGGGTGCAGGGCCCACACTACTCCATCATGACCTCATCTTAACATCTGCAATGACCCTATTTCTAAATAAGGTCACATTCTGACTGGGGGTTCGGATTTCACCATATGAATTTGGTGGGGGTGGGGAGGACACAATTCAACTCATAGCAGGTGATATCTTAGAATTCTGCCTACTACAGCCTAAATAACATTATCATCCTTACCATCGATATTCAGTGGTTCCTTTTATGATTCTCCTGAAAAATGCCCCAGAGTTACAATATTTTATATATTCCAGTTCCTTTGTCCTTTTTTCCATCAACTGGGATAAGAAGAACCAAGGATGTGGGGGTGATTGCCCTGGTCATGGAAATCACATTTGGCTCAAAATTCAAAATTCCAGTAGAATCAGAACAAGGGGGCTTGAGGTTTCCAATCCCCCTTAGTCCTGGAAGGATCCAGGGAGACTAACCCTTTCTCAGGCCACCACTAAAGTTTTCTGCAGCTGCTCTAGGCGTTTTTTGTCTTACCAACTGGTAACCTTGAATCACTGTTGGGTTTCTCCTTTTGGAGCGGGTTGGGATGGGTCTCTTCATGCTACCACAAAGGCCATTCATCTGATTTCACCTATTGGCCCTTTCTCCTCTCTCTGATCTAAATCAGGGGTTGGCAACCTATGGCCTATGGACCCAATTGGTCCACTGCCTGTTACTGTAGTGCTCTATGAGTAAAGTATAAATTTTTACACTTTTAAATGGATTAAAAAGAAAAAAACAAAAAGAGAATAATATTTCATGACATTTGAAAATCATCCAAAATTCAAATTTCAAGTGTCATTGGAAGACAGCCATGCTCACTTGTTTACATATGGTATATGGTGGCTTTCATGCTATGGTGGCAAAGTTGTGACAGAAATGGCATGGCCCAGAAAGCCTAAAATATTACCATGTGGCCCTTTATAGAAAAGTTTGCCAACCTCAGTTCTAAATGGTGGTGTTTAAGGCATGTTCCTAGACCCTCCGTTTTTGTTTTTGTTTTTTCTTTTATACTCTTTCTTGGTGACCCCATCTGGTCCCATAAGTTAATTGTCTTCTGTATATTGATGGCTGTACTGAGCTACAGACTCATATATCCAATCCTTCTCTTCTTGGATACCCAATCTTTTCCATCCTGCAGCTCCCTGCCACCCATCGAGCCATCAGCAGGTTTGGCTGATTCTACTATCATAACAGCTCTTGAACCCATTTTAGATCTCCACCGGCATTGCCACCACTGTCACCCAAGTCAGCACTCTCTTGCTTGGACCACCACAATGCCCTCTTAATGCACCTCCTGTCTTGCCCCCTTATCTAATCTACTCTCTACATTGCAACAATCTGTGATCTTAAAACTCACTTTACATCATGCCACTCCCCTGCTTTAAATCTAATGTCGTTGCTCACTGTTCCTAGAAAAAAAAAATCCAAATTCCTTGCTGTGGCCTCCAGGACCCTACAGAATCAGGTCCCATCACCTCTCCATTCTCATCTTGCGCCACTTGCCTCGCACTCACTAACTGTAGTCACAGTCATTTTCTTTCAGCTCTTCAAATCTGTCAACCCCTTTCTCACCTCAGGGCATTTTATTTTATTATTATTATTTATTTGTTTATTTTTAATTTTTTTAAAGGTAGGAGAATTCTTTTTTTTTAAGATTTATTTTTATTTATTTATTTTTGGCTGCGTTGGGTTTCGTTGCTGTGCATGAGCTTTCTCTAGCTGGGGTGAGCGGGGGCTACTCTTCGTTGAGGTGCATGGGCTTCTCTCATTGAGGTGGCTTCTCTTGTTGCGGAGCGTGGGCTCTAGGCCCACGGGCTTCAGTAATTGTGGCGTGTGGGCTTCAGGAGTTGTGGCTCACGGGCTCTAGAGCACAGGCTCAGTAGTTGTGGCGCATGGGCTTAGTTGCTCCATGGCATGTGGGATCTTCCCGGTCCAGGGCTTGAACCCGTGTCCCCTGCGTTGGCAGGCAGATTCTTAACCACTGCGCCACCAGGGAAGCCCACCTCAGGGCATTTTAACGTCCACCTTCTGGAAAGTTCTTCCACCTGCTCTACCCATAACTGACTCCTCCTCATTTCTCAGGTCCCAGATTTCACATTGTTTCTTCTACAGTCTTCCCTCACCAGCTAGCCGTAGCAGCACTCCACTGTCCCCATTACTCTCTGCTTGAACACATTGCTTCTTTCCTTGTTGAGACCCATCAACATTTGTCACCACTGGATTTATCGGTCTACCTTTTTGGGGTCTCTTTCACTAGGACATAAGCTTCGAAGGGGCAGGGAGTGTGTCTGTCTGTCTTCTCCATTGAATCTTCAGTGCTCAGCATCCTGTTATTCATATAGTAAGTTTGCAATAAGTATTTATAGGAATAATTAATGAATGGGAGGTAGAGGTGGAGGTGGCAGTGGTGACACCACTGAGACACTGAAATGGAGATACTTTTTTTTTGGCCATGCCAAGTGGCTTGTGGGATCTTAGTTCGCCAACCAGGGATCGAACCCGTGTCCCCTGCAATGGAAGCACAGGGTCCTAACCAACTGGACCGCCAGGGAATTCCCTGGAGATACTTTATTTCTTTAACACTTTTTATGGTTGCCTAAGAACCTCAGCACTGGGTTTCAAAGCATTGGTCATCCACCAACTCATGGGTCACTACTCCCATATCCCCAAAATACCAGTGTTGTCCTCACTGAGGGTGGAGGTGCTCTACCTTCCACCATCACTTTTTTCTTTTGAAAAAAATTTATATTTTAAGTAAAACACATACAGACAGCAATACAAATGTGTAAATTAAAGAATTGTTCCAAGGCAATCACCTTTAGGTTAAGAAATAGACCACTGCTGCCACCCCAGAAGCCCACCTAGGTCCCCCATTCCAGCCACAGTTCCTGTCCTTTCTACCCTGGCAGGTCATCAATATCCCGCGTTTATAAAGAGTTTTTTCACTCAAATGTGCCTCCATAGACACTACGGTTTAGTTTGGGACATTAAAAAAGCTTTGTTATGCCTTTTAAGGCTCTTCCAATCTTGTATCTTATAATCTGGAAGCTTCCCTGCCATCTCTATTTTCCTTTAAATCTATCTGTGGAAGAACCTGGTCCATTTGACCTGTACAGGTTCCCACAGTCGGGATTTGCTGATTGCATATTCATGAATGTATCACCAAGTTCTTTCATATTGGTAGCTGGATCTACAGACTGGTTTAGACTCAGGTTTTATTCCCTTGGCAAAACTACAGGAGGCAGATAACGTCTGGTCATCTTTCTTTTTATGATGTAAGCAGCCATCAATACTTAATGCCTATACCTAGTAATTCATTGAGGTTTGCAAAATGGTGATATCCTATCACTTCTTTTTCATTTAATAGTTGGAGTACTTTAATAAAGAGAAAATCCCCCTCATCTACTATTGGTTACCCAGTGATAAAGATCATATAGGGAAGGCAGGATAAATCTTTGATTCTTCCCCTTTACCTACTGCTTTTCAAGGTTAAAAAATTGGTTCCTTATCCTCCAGAAAGGACTAGATGTACATAATTATGAATTCATGGATTTAAACATTTGATGGATTTCAAAGCCATCGCAATTATTATCACTTATACTCAATTTGTTCCATCTTTGGCCAGTGAGAGTCTCTTTAAGTTGGTTCTTGAATTTTTCTAACATGACCCTAGCTATTGTTTGTTTCCTTGTTATGCAGTAGGACAGTATGTTGTCCTCTCTTACATTTCCTACCCAGACCCAGACTCAGCCATTACCCGAAGAAGCACTGTTTGTTCACTTATCTTTATTTTAGTGAGACGTACTTAGAAGCCTAATCCAGGTTCTAGGAATGATCCCTGCTAGTGGCTTGGTCATTGTTTCTAAGCCTTTTCAGTGGACAGAGCTAGTGTACATTTGAACGTCATGAGAAGGACTGAGAATTGCTCTCTGAATATGGTCCATAATAAACAAAGTTTTTAAGCCCTTGTTGACCTCAAGTTTCCCAGAATCATTCTCTACAGGAGGGGGTATCAGCTTTGCCGTATGAGCCCAACTCTGGTCTTAGTGATGGTGT
Organism: Eschrichtius robustus; assembly: GCF_028021215.1. NCBI lineage: Eukaryota > Metazoa > Chordata > Mammalia > Artiodactyla > Eschrichtiidae > Eschrichtius > Eschrichtius robustus. Next base: position 68,913,209 of record NC_090833.1, read on the forward strand.
TCTACTGACCTAAATTCTTCCATTGCAGCTTTGGTTAAAAACAGCACTGCTTCCTTGGTCCCTGCTCTCAGTTGCCACCTGGTTGCCACACAGAGACTCATGTGGAGGCTGTGTGCCCTCCACAGTGAGGAAGTCATCCCTATAGATGACTTGAGTGTCCCCAGGGTCTGTTTATCACCTAGTCTTATGCTACCAAATATTATCTCCCACTGGCGCACTGGACCCTGCTCTGTCTTGTCCTGCTACCCTGTTCCTACTGCCCCTCAGTGCTTTCCCAGCTGTTCTCCAGGACCCACCGCCTTCAAGACTGCATCAGGTCTCATGAAGCCTTCTTGGACTATTTAAGCCTCCAGGTACTTCAGCTTTCATATCTGTGAAGTGGAGAAAATTGAACCACCTGACCAAGTTGTGAAATTTAAATGAGTTGCTACTATAATTAGGCTTTAGCACAGCACGTTCTCAAATTTCAGCTTTTATCTTACTCTAGCCCAATAGTTCTCAACCCAGCTGCATATTAGAAACATCTAAGGAGGCTTTTAAAAGCAAATAGTGATGTTTTGTCCCTGCCCCTGGAGATTCTGGCTTAATTGGTCAGGGCAATTGACGGTTTTCAAGTTCTCGAGGTGATTCTGGAGCAGGAGTTGGCAACTCACACTGGCAAACTGCCACCTCCATTATTCCCTTCTGGGTCCTGTGAGGTGAGATACTCCTGTGACATTTTAATACATTTTTGCTGACTCGACATCAAGCTTGGCTCTGTTACTTGAAACTGAGGGAGGCCTAATGAACGCAGGAGGAATCTAAGAAAAATTACTGGAGAGACCTAGATCTTGGGCAACTCTGGAACTGAAGAAGCTTCCCTACCCTCAGCACCCTAGAGGCCACATCTGCTGTGGTGACTGGCGTGCTGTTTAATGCTGTCCCCTCTTAGAGAACCAGCTGCTACTTGATTTAATAATACATTAGTAATACATATTCTTTCCTTATCACATTAGCTCAACAAATTTAAGGGAAAAAAAAATCACTAAAATTTGTCTTTCATACTTTTCCCCTCTTGCCTTTGAAACCAACTACTGCAGCTGCTAACAGAGGCTTCTCTATGTAGAATGTGTTTTGTCCTTCTGGAGAAGACAAAAGAATTATTAAAAGGGCAGGCAGCTGCTTGTAATGACAGGACAATGTGAAGCGTTTGTCAGCATTCACTCTTCTCTCCTTCCTCAGTTGAATCGCCATGGTCTTCCTCTTTATCCCTTTTGGATCGTACTCTTCCCGGTCCAGGAATGTAGGGGACTTCACCCTGCCTGTCCTGCATCGTCTGTGTTAAACCTGCATGAGTCTCACCTCCAAGACTTTGAGCAAACCTAACAGCTGATAAACTCTACCCTGACTTATGAACACAATCTCCCTTTCTTTCACAAATGCTCAGATCATGCAATGTTCTAACAGGGATATTTGCACAACAGTTTTGCACGATGGGGATAATGACAGGGTCTACCTCATGAGGGTGTTGTGATAATTAAATGAGATAGGGCCATGGGTTTCAAACTTGGCTGCACATTAGAATCACTGGAAGAGTTTCAAAAATCCCATTGCTGAGCAGCACCTTGATATGTTCGGTCAAAATTTCTGGTTGTGAGAGCCATCCGTCAATATTAAAAAAAAAATCTCCCTAGCTAATTCCAACGTGCAGCTACATTTTGGAGTCAGCGAGATAGTACTTGTTTATAAGTATTCAGTAAATGGTAGCTGTTTTTATTATTATAATTAAAAATGGAGAATTACCCCAGTTTAACAGACTGCTTGAGGGCTTAGTAGGACCCAGATTCATTTTTTTAAAATACATTTATTAATTTATTTTTGGCTGCATTGGGTCTTCATTGATGCACGCAGGCTTTCTCTAGTTGTGGTGAGCAGGGGCTCCTCTTTGCTGTGGTGTGCAGGCTTCTCATTGTGGTGGCTTCTCTTGTTGCAGAGCACGGGCTCTAGGCACGTGGGCTTCAGTAGTTGTGGCACGCGGGCTCAGTAGCTGTGGCTCGCGGGCTCTAGAGCGCAGGCTCAGTAGTTGTGGTGCACGGGCTTAGTTGCTCCACGGCATGTGGGATCTTCCTGGATCAGGACTCGAACCCGTGTCCCCTGCACTGGCAGGCGGATTCTTAACTAACCCTGTACCACCAGGGAAGCCCTTCATTTCTTCTTTAATTCATCCATCTAACAATAACTGAGCGTTTACTACCTGCTAGGCTCTGTGCTAAATTACTCCTCTCCACTTGAAAGTAAAAAGATAGTTATCGCCTTCAAAATGAAATTCAAGTTCTTTAGGACAGTCTTCCCACGCCCCCAACCCCCCTTCTGTGCGCTATTACCTGCCAGGGCCATGGCCCACATGCTCGTGAGCTCCAGCCACTCCCAACTATTCATAGCGTTCCAGGCCCTTTGTCTCTGGACCCTTCTCCATACTCTTCCTTTTGCTTAGGATGCTCTTCCCACACTCCTTCTGCCTTTTTCTGTGTCTTCCTGCATGATGTTTTTCAGGAGACATGTACTACTTTGTTACAGGCCAATGATAAAAGAATCCTAGTAACAAATGTTACTAGTAACAAATCCTAGTAACAAATTTTTTTTTTCCCTTTAATGTTAACATACAAATGGTAGGTTCCATCCAAGTGAAGGCCTAAGGTATAAATGAAGATTTCACAAATATTACAAATACAGACAGGTGGTAAAAGAATTAAATCAAATCATCACACAGCAATAATAGCAAAGCCCTGTTGTCACACTGAGCAGTTATATTACATGAATTCTGTCTTTGTTCTTGGCAACTTTAACAGTTCATGAACATTAAGTATAGTAGCAAATATGCAGTGAAGATATTTCTTAAGATCCTATTTTTTCATTCTTTAATATTGTTTTTGGGTTTCTTCATGGATCCTGATGCCCACAAGCCAGCCACCTGCCTGGATGTTAGCTGGAGCCCTGAATTCTTACCAGGTCTGTATGGACTTGGCTCTTTTATGAACAGTGGGTTGGTGACTGTCAGAATCTGGAGGTGGCATGCAAGCACGCTCAGATACCTCACTCCATTTCTCACAGCCTCTGATTATGTCCCTGAGTAGAAGTAGGCAGTAATTCTGTAGAAGGGAACAAACCACAGGGGGCTCATTTCTGTGATGTGGGGGAGAGTCTGCCTTTCAGGGCTGCTCTGCAGATAGGTTAAAGAAGTGGATTTCCAGAGAATGCAGTTTCAAAAAGTAATTACTTAATGGTTTGAGTTCTTTAGAGAATTATAGGCATGTGCCTCAGACTTCAGAGCAGGAGGTACCCAGTTTCCTGTCTGTTACTTAATAACAGAGACATTGCTGCTGTCGAAAAGGCAGCGTTCTGAAATGTTCCTATTAATATAGCCCAAGGAAGAATGATGTTTTATTCCACGGTACACTGAACAGGGAAGCATTTAAAGGCTAATCACTGCCCAGCCACAATAATCTGTGCATTTCTTCATTCACTTATTCATCATTTATTTATTGAGTGCCACACTGTGCCAGGCACCATGCTGGGTGGAGATATCAAGATAAATAAAACACACATACACCTCCCCATGTATCAGTTAGCTCTGGCACTGTAACAAACACACCAAAACAGTGGCTTAAAACAAAAACTATGTATTTAGTTTACAAGGCTCTGGGGTCAAGCATTTGGGCCGGGTTCAGCTGGCCAGTTCTTCTGGTCTTTGCTGAATTTACTCAGGGTCTGTGGCCAGCTGCGGGGTCAGTCAGGGCTGGCTGGTCTGGGGGTTCTCAGCTAGGATGGCTCGTCTCTTCTCCACATGCCTCATTCTCCCGCAGTCTGGCCTGGACTTATTCACATAGGGTCTAGGCAGATAACAAGAGAATGAGGGGAAGCCTGCCGGGTCTCTTGAGGATTAAGCTTTGAACAGACATAATGTCCTTTTAGTTACTCTGTTGGTCAAATCAGAACAAATCGACTTACAAGGCCAGGGAAAGGTGAATACCTCTTGATAGTCATGGCCAAGAGACTTGGCAACAGAAGGGGGAATAATGATGGCTAATTTTTGCAGAGTCTATCTCACTGCCCTTTATAGCTCATAGTCTGTGGTCAGAGGGACAGGAAATTGTGATACGTGCTACTAAGAAATTGTTTCTTTCTCCTCCTCTCTTTCCCTCCATCTCTAAGTAACATTTTTACATTGTACATCAGGGAAATCTAGTCTCTCCAGTTAAAACACTTCAACGAGTCAAAGGTCTGGCGCAGTGCTGCTATTATTATACATTAAAAAGCAGAAATGTTACAAGGCAGTTGGAGTGATCCATGAACCTCATGACCACCAAGCTGTTGGTCACATCACACACTTGATTCTATGATAGCATGTCTGCCTTTTAAATATATTATCAACATACAAACTGTGCCTGGGTTTTGTTGAAACACACTGTATCGCTGCACACACACATATTTCTTCAACTAGAGGCAGAAAATCATCTTGTTAAAATGCATGGTGTGAAACCAATGAAAATAAAGCCACAGCCAAATCCATAGCCATAAAATGGATCTTTTAACCGAGGACCTTTTTTTAAATTCCATCAGCGAGTAAACACCTGTCAAAATATGCGACCTCAACGCCAACACCAGATGCATCTAATTAAATCAATTTCCAGCTCTTGCTGTCCGAGAACAGCTGTGTGTAAAGCACGTTTCCCCCGCTCCTTCCCACCACGTGAAATCACTGAGGGGGCAGAGAAAGCCCCGGGTGAGTGGGTCTCAAACTTGTGTGCATGAGAATCACCTGGATAGGGGTGGTGTGGGGCATAATTCTTGTTAAAAATGATGTTCTTTTACTTTACCCTTTCCCCTCAATCTTGGTAATTTCTCCCAGGAAATCTGCACACAGGTGGTCAGGATCACTGCCTTTATCTTAGAGCAGTTTTCCTTCCAGGAACTTTAAAAAAATGAATTAGGACCTCACACTTCATCTCTCTATGTCAGGCAGAAAGTACCAAGTCTCTGCCAATCTAGTTTTCTCACGTGGACTAAACTTCCTGGAGAATTTGAGATATGAACAGCACTAACTCACTAACCAGAGACCAAAATGCCTTTCAAAAAATCCAATTTGCCGCAAAGGGGAGCGAATGCAGCTGTGACTTGTGGATGGGCACCTAGGGCTATTGTTTGAATTTCCTCTAAAACTGTAGATCTATACAGTCTACGAGTACAAAGGGAATTTGGGGCCACTTAGTTAAACTCCATTTTATGGGTAAAGAAACTGAAGTCAAGTGTCTTCTCTAAAAGTAGCAGAGATGGGGCTAAAACCCAGGTCTTCCCATTCTCTAAAGTTAGTTTTCTTTAAAAATGTGGAGTCTGCAGTGCTCCGTCTGAGAGTCCTTTGGGTGCATGTTCTCTTGTGAGGCAGCCAGCAGAGTCGGGGAGAAAGGACACCCCAAGAGTGTTCCTAGTGCCCCTTTCCGACAGAACTGGAGTCAGGTGACCTGGGGCCTTGTGATTCTCCAGCCCCAGTCCGTGTGTGGGATGCAGCAGCGTGGTGTGTGTGTGGAGGGGGGAACTTCACGCTGAGTGTGCACCGAGGTGCTGTGGCGTGTTGCCTGCCACGGCCCCCAGCCTCACTCTGTTCTGGGTTCTGAGAGGCGGCAAGACAGGCCTCCCTGCGAGAGTTTCACACCTGCTTAGAGTCTGCCCCATGCTGACTACGCTGCCGCTTTCCCCATTTTTCCCCCGCGGCAGACATCACTAATCCAGTATGACAGTTCTTCCAGCAGAGCCAAAACCTGGTTTCAGCATCTTCCTCAAATTAGCTCCGTGGGCAGCCACTTCAGATCATCCAGTCAGCAGGAGAGAGGAGACTAGTTTGCAATCCTGCTTCTGAGTGATTTGGTCTAGAAGTAATTCTAAAATCGACATCCAGGGAATAGGGCTTACAAGACCTTGGCGAGGGAGGGAGGGCAGAGTCAGAGCTATGGAACACTGTGGCTGTGGTTCAGGGCTGGGTTCCCCCCCAGCAGCCCAGGTGTTACATGCCAACCTCCACATGGGCATCCCTTCCCACTGATTCTCCTCTGGTCCAGTGTGTGTGTGTAACAAAGACCCAAGATAACCAGCTGGAGCTGTGGGTTCAGTTTGCAGCCATAGAACACAGTGATCCCACTGATGGGGCTCAAACTGATGTCCTTGACTTTCCTGGTGTGATTCTTAACCGAACAAGCTACCTTGTGACCAACAGAGAGAATAAAGTCTTGTGACTCAAAGTGTAGTCCAAGGACCAACATGTTGGCCTCCCTGGGAACTTGTTAAATCCACCTCCTAGAGAAATGGAAATAAAACCAAAAATAAACAAATGGGACCTAATGAAACTTAAAAGCTTTTGCACAGCAAAGGAAACCATAAACAAGATGAAAAGACAACCCTCAGAATGGGAGAAAATATTTGCAAATGAAGCAACTGACAAAGGATTAATCTCCAAAATATACAAGCAGCTCATGCAGCTCGATATCAAAAAAACAAACAACCCAATCCAAAAATGCGCAGAAGACCTAAACAGACCTTTCTCCAAAGAAGATATACAGACTGCCAACAAACACATGAAAGGATGCTCAACATCACTAATCATTAGAGAAATGCAAATCAAAACTACAATGAGGTATCACCTCACACCGGTTAGAATGGCCATCATCAAAAAAATCTACAAACAATAAATGCTGGAGAGGGTGTGGAGAAAAGGGAACCCTCTTGCACTCTTGGTGGGAATGTAAATTGATACAGCCACTATGGAGAACAGTATGGAGGTTCCTTTAAAAAACTAAAAATAGAACTACCACATGTCCCAGCAATCCCACTACTGGGCATATACCCTGAGAAAACCATAATTCAAAAAGAGTCATGTACCACAATGTTCATTGCAGCACTATTTACAATAGCCAGGACATGGAAGCAACATAAGTGTCCACAGACAGATGAATGGATAAAGAAGATGTGGCACATATATACAATGGAATATTACTCAGCCATAGAAAGAAATGAAATTGAGTTATCTGTAGTGAGGTGGATGGACCTAGAGTCTGTCATACAGAGTGAAGTAAGTCAGAAAGAGAGAAACAAATACCATATGCTAACACATATATATGGAATCTAAAAAAAAAAAAAAATGGTTCTGACGAACCTAGGGACAGTACAGGAATAAGGACTCAGATGTAGAGAATGGACTTGAGGACACGGGGAGCGGGAAGGGTAAGCTGGGACAAAGTGAGAGAGTAGCACTGACATATATACACTACCAAAAGTAAAATAGCTAGTGGGAAGCAGCTGCATAGCACAGGGAGATCAGCTCGGTCCTTTGTGACCACCTAGAGGGGTGGGATAGGGAGGGTGGGAGGGAGACGCAAGAGGGAGGAGATATGGGGATATATGTATACGTATAGCTGAGTCACTTTGTTATACAGCAGAAACACAACATTGTAAAGCAATTATACTCCAATAAAGATGTTAAAAAAAAAAAAAAGGCGAATCTCAGGCCTCATTCCCAGACCTACTGAAATAGCAATTCAAACCTTAACATATTTTAACAAATCATACAGGTGACGTATATGCTTGAGAGTTTGAGAGGCATTGGCTTAGAAAGTCACTATGACTTCAAACTGATTAGTATTTGAAGTGTGCTGGACTCCTTGGCAGATGTCATCAAGACAGGCCCTGTCTTCAGAGGTAGCTCAGCACGTGCAAAGGCATCGGGCAGAACATGGACTGGATTTGTGACACATGTTGTTCTAGAAAGAAAGCCCTGTTCTTGTTTTGTGCAGCCTTTTTACTTCTTCCCCCATCTTCTGTTCATTCTTTCATCCTTTCATGTTGCTTCACCCTGCAGAGGCCCCGATATCCAACTTTTGTTGGATATCAAAAGTCCTCTTGGTCTCAGGCCCTCCACTCTCTGTTCTCATTGTCTGCTTCTCCACCATCTCCCTGCAGGCTCAGGGTTTTGACTGAGGCCCTAGTTTTGCAGAAAATACTGATATGGCTTGCCTTCAGCTGTGGTTGATTTGTTTACTGCATTCAAATGGGCCCAGACTTAGGCAATTGAAAAGGCAAATAATGAGGTTTGGAGTAGAAGTGCACAGTGGATCCTGTTTGCTGGCAAGAAGAGGCACAGTCTTGTTCAATTGGTCCCCTAATTGGGGGTCTTTCACCTGTTCTGAAATCTATTGAACAGCCCCATGGGCTGGGATTCCCATCTCGGTGGGCACTGAATGGCCAAGTGACAGAAGCCAATGATGTTAACAAAGTGACATGCCCTATAATCTTTTCTCCGCATAGGGATTGTTACTCTAGCCTGCCACCTTGGACGACTGCTTTGCCCAGCATTGAGTAATGGCTAGATCACTGTTATTCATGCTAAATTCGCTGCTATGGGCCAGACTCTAGGGTGTAAACACTTGACTATGTCCTCTCAACATTTAGAAGAGCAGTGATTAGAAGAAACAAGACAGGGAGTCTCTAAAGTCTGTCAAGAGAAGAAAAGATTAACGTTGAAATGGCCCCATTTGCCTTCACTGTCCTCATTCAGGCCATTAGCTGGCAGACTAACAGCTGCCATGCCTGGCTTCTCCTGGCTGCCAACATTTAGGGAAGGCAGGCATCTTTAAATCTAAGTAACTGAGTCTGTGGATTAATTGTATTTCCTTAACTCAGACACTGTTAAGAAGAATCTGTCACCATTTCCATTGAGAAAAGATTAATGAGAACTATGATTAATTGCTAGTTGTACCAACGCTCTTGTGTTTTTTTCCCCAAGAAGTATTTTGGGTGAAGCTTTCCACTATGGCATTTTTATACAAAACTGTATGATCGATTGTCCCCTGTGCAACAGAGTAGCCACTAACCATATGTGGCTATTGACATTTAAATGGAAGAAATAAAAGATTTACTTCTCAGCTGCACCATCTACATTTCAAAGGCTCACTAGCCTCATGTGGCTAGTGGCTACTGATAAAGGACATTTTCATCATCACAGAAAGTTTTTTAGACTTTCTGACAATGACTCAGTAGAATTTAGAAGAACACGGGTTTCTGAGTCTTATGGGCCTGGTTTCTTCTGCACACACATTATATCTCACTTCTCTGTGAGAAGTCACAGGTAAATAAGACACCTACATTTCAACTGATTGACTATGCTTTATAGCTCGGTGGTTCTCAAATTTCAGTAAGCATCAGGATCACCTGGAGAACTTGCTAGAAAACAGCTTGCTGGGTCTCAACACCAGTTCTGAGAACGTGATTTTACGTTTCCAGGTGCTGCCCCTGCTGCCTTATGCAGCTGCCCTTGAATTGTGGAAGCCAGAACACCTTGATCGACAAAGATTAAACCATGGTTATCCTTGGTTTATACCAAGGAGGTCCACAGGCACATTCTTGAGGGTGTGAGCGTTCTTTATAACCTTGTAACAATTGTGATTTCACTCTCAAAAGATTAATAAACACCTATTCAGGATCACTGATGACCATCTGAAAACCAACAGCAGCATGCGATTTTAGTGCCTGCGTTTGCATGTGTATTTACGATCACATGATCACCAAACGATCTCCGGAACAGGTAACATTTAATTTTGATGTAGTATTTCTTAAACTGGGTTCTGTAGAGGTCACTGAACATATGTAGGAGTCCCAGATTCCCTGTGTTTGAGAAACAGTGACCTAGGGAATGGAGGTAGGGGAGGGGTGGACCCAGCAGGGGCAAGGTCTTATCAGCATTTTTTCAGGGGGAGAGCATGTGGCATTTTGATTGGAAAGATTTTCTGTTTAGGACTTCCCCTCACCTTGAAGGACATTTAGCATTGCTGGGCCTTGCCCATTAAATACCAGGGGTTGCTCCAGAGTCACAGAACAACCCCAACCATTTGTACACGTTTAAAAATCCCTCTGCGGGGCAACAGTACAGCCTGCCTCTGGGTGAGCAAACCCATAGACCATCAGGTTTGCCCTAAGGCAGCTGGGCCTCTGCTCTTTCTGGCGATACTATGGCTACAGCTGGGCCCCGGGGCCTCCCCGGCCTCTGCTTCTCTTTTGTCACTCCCAGGCTTCTTGGTTGGAAACTGAGATACTGTATACTATACAGTGTACGGCCCATCTTCAGGACACTTCGGTGGGGTCACCTTCAGTCTACCGTTTGGCCTGTAGAGGGCAGCAGCACCCAGAACTTCCCGCTTACTTTGCTTATTACTATTATGGGAGGTGCCTGGCACCTGTGTTCCCTCCATCCCTCTTCCCACCTTGCCCTTCTTTTTGGGGGTCTCATCTAGAGAAGGTCTTCTCAATGTTTCCCCCATGGCCCTGGCAACCGGTGGCCAGGAAGGAGGCCTGGCAGCCGCAGTGGTGTTAGCTGGACCCCGCGAGCTCTTTCTGACGCTTGGAGGCGGCGGTCCTCTACCCACGGCCCGGCGCCGGGCGGGGCTCAGCCAGGGCAGGAGGCTGGGAAGCAGGGCCGCTGCCCTCCTCACCGACGTTGATCTGAAATTCTCTCTTGCTTTCTTGTCTCCCCCCACGCCGCTCCCACCATGCTTCATTCCCAGAAAGAATCTGAGTCAGTCTCTTGTCATTAGATTAGCTCCTGCCAGACGTCAAAGCAGTTGACAGGGAGATCGTGACCCCCCTGCTCCCACTCCAACAGAAAAGGAGAATAAAGAACTGGAGTGGAGAAGGGGCTCTTTCGGCAGCTCAAGAGCCCTTCCCCGGTCTCCGGTAGAAATAGGAAGAGGATGCAAGCAAGAGTCCCACTTAACTACCTGTTAGCATAGGTCAGAATCTTTAGATTTAGAGTTGCTTTAGAACAAGAATATTTTCTCTTCTCTCGAGAAATACCCTTTGGCTTAGGCCTGCCTCTTTCTAGAAGTCCCCATTTCCCCCCAGTTTTCTCTAACGCTCTCTTTCTCGCCCGCTCTCAAGCATACTCGCTCTTTCCTGTGCCACGACTCACATGCGTGGGCTTCAATTTATCTTCTTTCTGTGAAACAAGCAGCACCTGTCCTATCATCAGTGACTCCTGATAACCCTCTCTCCTAGGGCTCACAGAGGCTGAACTTCTCTCTGACCCTCCTGGGGGGTCACCCTGAGTCGCTGGCAGGGGTCCATGCAGTTAAGGACTCTCATGCTGTAACCCACTCCTGCCTGTGACCAAGAGTCCTCCAGTGAACTCTCTGTCCTTGAGGAAAGGACAAAAGATGTGATACATCTTAGATCCAAGACCTGGGACAGAACAGCACATTTCAGAAAACACTCATCATCTAGGATGCTAAAGTGGGCTCTGGGCAGTCCTGGGGGCACCTGGACTTCCTTCGTTGGGGGAAAGTCAGTCTGCAGTGGCCCCAGGGAAACATATTAGCATCAAAGCCAGGGGGCCAGAGCAGAAGTGGCCTGGCCTTGAGAGTGCAGAGAGCTGATTGCTAAAATCTGTGTCAGGCATGATATCCAGGTAGGGGTACGGGAAGCATGCAGGAGGGGAAGGAGGCCGGCTGACGGGCAGCCCAGCCTCCCTGGAGACAGCCTTTTCCCTGCTCAGTTTTGCTTTTCTTGCCCCTTCCTACCTCAGGCACCCCCTGCTTCCACTTCATGTCCATCAAAACTTTCCTCCTTTCACACTGAGGCTCAAGTGACTGATAAGAGCAGAGAGTGGTGGTGCCTAAGAGCTTTCTCCCGGCCACCCTTTCAAGATAATTGTTTATAATGGAAGACTGCAAAGATATAGAAACAGAATAGTACCGTGAACCCCCACATAGCCATCATCCAGCCTCAACAACTATCAACGCATTGCCAGTCTGGGTTCTTTTATAGCCCCGAACTCCTCACTCCCAGCTTCAGTGTGAAGCAAAGCCAAGGCACCATTTCTTTTCAGTATGTGCAGAGGGCTTTCTTAAGCCCAATCAACCATGTCATGTGCTGGTTGAAGAAGCTCTGGTGGCATGAGGTCCAGGCTGCTTGGTGGGTTGGACAAGGCTCCCCTGCAATCTGCTACCGCCCACCTTTTCAGCTTCTGTCTCTCCACTCTCCAGCAGACCCTACCCTTCCAGCCGTGCTGAACACTGTTCCCCCAAATGTCACGTGTTTTCATCTATCACTTGGTGTAAGGGTTTCCTCATCAGACTTCTCATCCCCCACCTGCAGTCAGGGGTCATGTTTTCTCCGAAGATTTCCCTGAACCCTCAGATGGGCTTAAAACACTGTCCTGTGGGCTCAACTGACATCAAGACACTTATTTATAGCACTGATTTATCAAGTGGGGCATATTGCTTACTATAAGATAGGCACTGTTCTAGGGGTGTTCCAAAAAAAATTAACTGATTTAACCCACATAAAACAATTCTCATGAGGTCATAGATGGAACAAGGGAGGCACACAGAGGTTTAGGTCACTGAGCTGGTAACTGGCAGAGCTGAGATCCAAACCCAAGCAGTCTGGCTTCTTAACCACCCTCTAGGCTGCTTATTCTAGTACAAGTCCTGATTTGTCACGTGTTTATCTTCCTCTGCAGACTACAAAGTCTTTAAGAAGAGGGGCTGGAACTTAGTCTCCTCCAGGCCCCCAGTGCTAATGCCTGTATCTGGCACATTGCAGGTCCTGACAACCCATGATTGAACGCATGAATAAATATAAGGTCATTTGTAGAAACTTCCAGGCATGGACTCTTCCTAGAGCCAGTTACAATTTCTACAGGGATCAGGGCCTTAAGCGAAGCAGGATTCTCAATCTTTTTTCCACACAGCACTGCTGCAGCTTATGTAGAGCTCACTATGGCTCTCACCTGGGAGCATACACGTTGGCCAGGTTGGAGAGGGCAGCCGGAGGTGGGGTTGGGTTCTAAAAAGCCCCTGAGTATTTCTGATATGCCCTTTGGGTGCCACCTCTTTGTTGAGAATCCCTGAGCTGGAGAGACAAGGCACTAAGATGAAATTCTAGGCAATAGTCCGGGGATGGAGGGGGAATTTGAGGATGTTGGGGACAGGGTCTTCCCCTTACTTCCCAGACTCTCCTAACGGCCATCCCTGAATCAGGCCAATGGGAATGAATAGCATTACTCTCCTTGTGGAAAACACTTTTCCATTTTCCCTGAAGTTCAGTGGAACTGCTATGGGGATGGATTGTGCATTTGAGTGAGCTCCTGAGAGGAGACAGGAAAGCTAGAATGTTTACAACCTTCCCTGACCTGATTCCATTTCAAGGACATGGTCGTTAGCTGCTGGCAGCAGTCAGAGCTGTATGCATACTTTCCAACAGTTTTGTGATCGAATTTGGGCATAACTTTACTTTTTGTCCCTGAGGTGATTGTTATTATTTACTGGAAATTCCATTATTAAATCCCAGAGGCAAAAGCCTTTCTTTTCTTCCTACCCAATTCTCATTAGTTAGAAGTTGCTATTACTCACTGTCTGGCTATAACCTAACTAATGATCTAATTTAAGCCTTTTAAACTAGATGTCTTCTTATCATAGTTCTCTAGCTACTCTGCCTTGTGAGCGGCAAACCCTCCACCCTGCAATGCTGTGCGTCATGGTTGGGTATATAAAACACCCATGGCAACACGCGAAACACCTCAGATGCTTTTTGGCTATTGCAGCAAAGACTATACACAAAACAAAAACCAGACCCTAATATCCAGTTCTACAGCTTAGTAGTGTGACCTCAGGAAAGTAACACTGCTGATTTAGTCTTCATTTCCTCATTTATAGATTAGGCTAAAACATGGCCATTCGATTTTCTCTCGCTCGTCACTGGGACTGATTGGTAGCGGCCGCCTATAATGCTCAGCTGAGAAAGTATAGTGGGGAATGTTTCTGTGACTGATTATTGATGTCTGCTGTGGGTGAGGCAGCATGAGTGGCATAATTTACCAAGTGTTGCCAGTACTGGTTTGGCAATGTCTTAGGTCTATCCCTGCAGAAATATACAGAATGTATTTAATGTATGAGCTGGCCCTAGAGGCAAGATTGACCAGGAGAAGTTTAGTATTTCACTGTGTTATTTGTAGGTATATCACCAAAGCCTCCAAAAGTTGTGGGAATCCTGGGTGCACCTCAAAAGTTTTCATGTCCTGGATGAGCCTGACACCTAGATTGAAATGGAATCTGTCTTTGTATGCTCTTTCTAACCAGGCTAGGCTTTTAGATCCCAGGGTCACCTGGCGCATTGCTGGATGAGGGTAGGTGGGGGACTGGCTTCCCAGGAAGAGGTGGGATGTGTGTAGTGTTAGCGTACTGAGACAAACAGTTAGGATTCCTATAATCTTTAAGTTTAGGAAATATACTGACAGCTCAATAAGGGACCGATTTAAAAGATTTTCTGAATCTTAGGGAGGTTATATAACTTGTTCAAGATCACAGGAGGTGGGCAGAAGGGAGCTAACGTATACTAAAAGCCCACTATAAGCCAGGCACGTTATGGCATAATGACTCACTCTTTCCAATAACTTATGGCGGGAGTGGGGCATGCTGGGGAGTAATGCAGTTGTAGCATTTCATAGACAAGGAACTGGTGTGCAGAGTCATTGAGTAACTTGCACAGAGCTGCACCGGAAGAGGTGGACCAAGGTCAGTCTTTCCAACAGTTCTGGATTCTGATCATAGCACACTTTCTGTCAGGACTTCTGTGTGTAATTGTCAATGCATTTGGACCCCAGTATCTTGGAATCTGTGAAAACTAGGGAGTAGTTTTTAAAAATTTTTCTTTTGGAAACATTAATTATACAGATGTTTGTAAGCCAATTGCTAACATAAATGGTTGTGAGGGGAATTTTTTTTTCTTTTGTAATTTATTTTTATTTTTACAAATTATACCGTGATAAAACAATAAAAATTGCTTATTTGAAATATTTTCCTTTAACATTTTATAAGTTAATCAAACGCATACTATAATAGATTGTTGTTTAAATAAGGGAGCGCAAATGATTTTAGTATTACAAAACTTTAAGCTGAGGCTACACTCAAAAATAAGTTTAGAAAATGGTATTACAAAAGATTGAGAGTGAGTAGTAAAAAAACTCCAAACCAAGACCAAACCCAAGCAGGGCTGCTGTGCTGTAGGAAATCAGGTGTTTTCACTGCCGTAAATCTTCACTGTGGCCAAACTTAAAAAAAAAAAAAAAAAAAAAAAACAAAAAAAAAAAAAACCAGTCCTCTGGGGAACTCCCTGGCAGTCCAGTGCTTAGGACTCTGCACTTTCACTGCTGAGGGCGTGGGTGGTTCAATCCCTGGTTGGGGAACTAAGATTCTTCAAGCCCCACGGCACAGCAAAAAAACACCCCCAAACCCCCCAAAACCCAAAAACAACCCTGCCTAACCTCCCCCTCCAAAAAAACCCCCCCAAAAACAGTCCTCTGAAAAAGAGAAAGACATTCTGGAAAAATACAGCAATTCCAGTGCATGTTATGGCTTTTTCTTTAGCAACATAACCTCCAAAGAGTGCAATCTGTTATAGAGTTGTGGATGAAAAATGGATGGAAAACTCAAATCTTTTTGATCGGTAAAACTGTACCAATAAAAACTGGGTTCTGTAGAAATAATGGAGAAGATTCCCAATAGCACCTACGGTTGGTAAAAAATTTAATATGGATATAAAAACTAAATTTAATTGATGAACTAAGTTCCTATCTTAAAATTTATACAGAAAGCAATGTCTCCTGGAAATTTTCAATAAAATAGAAAGGATAAGTTAGAAATTGTTCTCTATACAAACGTATGGACACCAAGGGGGGAAAGCCGCCGGGGGTGGTGGTGGTGGTGTGATGAATTGGGCGATTGGGATTGACATGTATACACTGACGTGTATAAAATTGATGGCTAATAAGAACCTACTGTATAAAAAAATGAATAAAATAAAATAAAAAATTAAATAAAAAAAAGAAATTGTTCTCTATAGATAACTGATCAAGGGTTTTAATCAACCTAATGAATATTGCCTGAAATCAGCATTAATGAAATCAGCATTCATATAATTCTGATAAAAATATTTACATTTTCAAACATAGATCAAAAATACTATCAAGGGCACACCCCCGAGTTTTTAAATATCACTGGGTTGAACACAGTGTCAAAATGCCTTGTACCTTTTCCTTAAACATAAAGCAGTTGCTAAATCCTCATCTCTGAGAAGTGAGATTCATTTTGGAAGGAAGGGAAATGAGAGGTGTGTGGATTTCAAGTTTTTCTTAAACTTGGCCATGTGCCCTCAGCCCATCAGCTGTGCTGACAGAGAAAAGACCTTAAATCTTCCTCCGGGAGAAATCCAGCTATCAGGACAATACCAATGAACGATCACTGAAGGGGTCACTTTGGAGCATGGCTTTGGGGATGTGCTGTTTCCATGGTTGTGGATTGCAGAAATTCCTTCAGAGGTCGGCAAAGCTTTGCTTAGGGAGAGACCCAGAGACTCAAGAGAGGAGGACCTCTAAAACCCAAACTGTATTTGGTAAACTGCCCATTTGTGTGGAATGGGCCGAAAGAGTCCCATAGCCTAAGCTTCAGTAGTCTGCTGTTCACACAGAGACCATTTGAGGAATAATGCCAAACAGGTTATTCCTGCTTGAAGTTTTACCTCTGCACTATTGCATTTAGGTGGGGGTGAAGCATGGGAGGTGGTGTGTGTGTGTGTGTGTGTGTCAGAGAGAGAAAGGGAAAGAGAGAAGACCGAAAGGGCAGCCATTGGCTGAATTCCAGCCATCTTGAGGCAGTGGATTAAATTCTATTTGATAGAACAGTAGTCATTCTCAACCTGGGGCAATTTTGCCCCACCCCAGCCTACCCCCAGGGTAATTTGTCCATGTCTGGAGACATTTTTTGTTTGTTGAAATTTGTGCCTAATGGGTAAAAGCCAGTGATACTAGTAAACATTCTGCAATGCACAGGACAGCACCCACCAACAAATAATTTTCCAACCCAAAATGTCCATGGTGCCAAGGTTGAGAAATCCTGTGATGGAGGCACCAAGGTCACTCAATCAAATGCAGCTAGTGTGCACATACCTTTTCTTGAGAAGCGTATGGTTAGGAAAACCAAGGAAAGAATCCAAGCACTTGGTTGACTTTGGGGTCCTCATCTTGTCTAATGGTCTGTGTGCTCCATAATTGTAATCCTGGAACTTGGGGTAATTATGTAGCTAATGGCGGGGGAGGTAAAAAGTAACGACTAAGAGTTGAAATTTGGATAACAGAGTTCAATTTAAAACTCTGACATTTAATGTGTGACCTTGGAATGTTACTTAACCACTTGAGGTCTTATATTTCTGTCTGTAAAATGGGAATAATAATGGTAACCAACTCAGTGGGTTGTTGTGAGGATTCAATGGAATGATGCATGCAAAGCATTTAGCATTAGTGTAGACACATAGCTGTTAATAAAATGTTGGAAATTGTGGTCACAACAGACAAGAAAAATTATGAACAGAATGAAGAATCCAATCAAGGGATAAAGAGATTAGTAGAATACAACCCAGTGGTACAGAAAAACTGGCTGAGACCCAGTGGGGCTGCAGGATCCACCTACTCAAAGCAGGAGGCAAAACTTTGAAAGAGATTGAAAAAATAAAGTAACGGTAATGATGCCCATTGGACTGCAAAATGAAATTCCAGCTGAAAGGGACCCTCCATGACAGAAGACAGAATTTGACTCAAAGCCTGAGTGTTATGATTCCTTTTGGCTCCAGTAGAATCATCTTGGTAGTATGTAGGAACCATGTGTCATGTTCTGGGTTAATTCTCGAAATGATAAATAATGGTATTGTGACTCAGCCTACATCATCTTATCCTACCAGAGAGGCTCCGTAGTGAGGTGACTTTTCAAAGCCTGGGAAGACGTTATAGAAATACAGATAATAAAGTAAATCAAATTCATAGTATTAATACTTTGGTATGATTTAGGAATAAGTTTTATAATCCTTGGGATATTTTGTGTGTATTTGTATTTCAAGGTGTTTGAAATAAATCTGGCACACTAGATAATCTGATTATATAATTTGAAATGTGTAATTATACTAGACTCATGGTATTGATTTTAAAGGTGTAGTAGACTTTTATTAAGATTGTAAATGGCATTTAAATGTTTCGGATAGCCTGGTTTATTATATTTTATTTAAGTTTGATATATTAGATTAATAGGAATTGCTTAAGTGCATAGGAAGATTTTGTTTTTTAGGTTTGTAAGTCTGTCAGGGTTTTGGAGTGTTTGAGAGAATCGGGTATGTTAAAGGTGTAAAATTTAAAAAGTTCCTGAGGGAATTCAATTCGTAAATTGCGTTCGTTAGAATTTAATCTTTTAAAGTTATCAGTCAATTGAGTGTAATCAAAGAAAAAACTGACTCTGAATTCTCATTTTTATCGGAAAGTAATAGGTTTATACAAGACTTCGAAATTGAATTTAAAGGCTTAGAGAACACTAGGCTTTTGAATTTACAATTTTCAATATATTTAATTAATTAAAAGCCAATTGTTAGAGTAGTCCTTTCAGTGCGCAAGGTTCCCTCAGACATTGGAAAGCTCAAATGACATTAGTAAGCACCCCGTAAATGGTTATAATTAACAGTAACTACTGCTTGCCCTCTGTTCCTTTGAGTCCTTGCAGTGAAACTTCCACAACTGTCTGTCAATTTCTTGAGATCCTGAGGGTCCCGATTAGCTGAAGGCAAGGATTATTCCAAAACCAAAACACTTTTTTTTTTTTTTTTTTTTTTTTAGAACAAGAGCCCAGTGTTTTAATTTGATCATTTCTTGCATTTGAAGTACTCCTCCATGACATCCTTGGCCTGAGACTCTTTGCCATAGTCCTTAACCACCACACTGCAACCAACCACTTTAGGGGGTTTTCCCTCTCCATCAGTTTTTACAGAGGCCTACCCATTCCCCCAGTTTCTTGTTGTCATCAACCTTAATCAGGTTGATCTGGTGCTCAGCACAAAGGGTTTCCACCAACTTGACATATATATAGGCTCATCACAGTTGGATGCAAGCACACAAAGCTGGGCTTTGGCAGTTTCCCGAATTCCACGTGCTAGGCCATCGTGGATGAGGGCGGTCTTCAGCACCTCTTGCAGAGCAGGATTAACGTCCATTACACCTCCAGCAGCAATGCCTTCCTCGGCCATGGCGGCAGGGACTCCGAGGTGGCAGGGAAAGAGCAAAACAACACTTCTTTTGAGTCAATAGTTTTATTACTATTACTTTTCACACCGAGGAGACTTAGTTACATAAAGTGAGATATTCTATGAGTTGATTACCAGTAGTAGAAGCACAAAGGTGTGGAAAGTGTAACATGAACACAGTGAAGAAACGCCCTTTATCAGAGTGAAGTCCGTGTGACAGAAACACATTACTCCAAACAGACTATGTACAAATAAATATAGCTTTCCATCTATGTACAGACATATTCACAGAGAATAAACTGACGCAAAATCTCCATACATCTCCTCATCCAGCGAAAGTTGCTCACAGTAAACAAAACACACGGGAAATGACAAAAGTAACTTGGAAGTGCATCACCTGGATTCTTGTAGGGGTATAGAGGTTAAAATGCTTCTTTAAAATGGAGGCAAACAGAGGAAGCATGAGATGACGTCCATCCTTAAAAAGATCCTTTACAAAAATGGCGTTGATATTTGTAAGGTAACCTGTCCCAAAGACAGTTTACGAGTTCTAGGGCAATGCCTATGTTGGGGTCAGTGTTCACAGCATGGTCTCTGTTTTAACACTATGCAAAGAACAAAAGTGTAATTTATCTTTCCTTTAGCGCTAGCAGCCACTTCATTAAACCAGGAAGGTAGTTTTTGCTGCTCTTTGATGGCACTTTTGAGACTGCAGATTGCTTGGAGATGGAAGCTGTTGCTTCTGGAGTTTTTTCAAACTGGAGCAGAAGACAAACATCCAGGCTAGACGCAGGGCACAAATATGAACTTTGTGTGCGGGGTTCAACAGGATTATATCCCAACCGAGGTTCCCTCATCCAGATGGAGAGTCTCTGCCCTTTGGAGAGATGCTTCAGACCACAAAACAGCCCCCAACAGAAACATCACTGGCTCTGGATCCAGACAATCTTTCTTTAGGGCAAATGGCCAATTAAACATAAAATTGATGGGGTTGGTCAATTTAACACACATGTTTATAGAGATAATTTAGGTACCCAGGTGGTAGATATTTCTAGGCTATTAAGTGCCTTTTAGTCATTCTTTTAGCTTTTACTCAAATCATATAAAAAATTGTGATGAAGTGAAACAAAGTTTTTAGTTGTGGGGACATCAACATGCGTGTACATTACATGTACATGTGTGTAAGCAGTCTATGGTACTGGGCCAGAAATTATGTAGTTTAGCAGAAAAGGAAAAAAAAAAATCCAATGCATTATGAAGTCTCCTGTTTTACATGCTTTCCTCCCAAGGAAGGTTTATAATTTAGGCATAATAAATTATTGATAAACTGTATATCTCTATTTGCCATTTTTATAAGGGAACTTCTTAGACCCAGCCTATATTTACATAAAAACTCAAATAAACCTTAAATTTTCCAGGTACATATTTGCTAATTATCCATTTCACTCTCTATATTGCTTTACATAACAAATGGATTCCTGAAAAACAGTATATCTATAACTTAAAAAAGGAAGTACTTTCACTTAGTATCAGAACTTGCTATTTAAAGGAACTTGCTATTTAACAAGCTATTTTGAAAGTGAAGAATGCTTTTGTGAAATGAACAATTTCTTTGATTTTCAGTTTTATTAAAGTACACATCTAAAATTTATCAGATTAGGATTGTCTAGAACAATAATTGTATGCCTTAAAAAACAGAACAGATAAACTCTAATTGACAACAAACAATACAAAACAGGAATGACTCATGGACTGCTTATCGATTGACTATATTCAGAAGCCCTGAATATATGTATTATTGGTATTTTATGGCTTTAATTAAGACAATTGTCTCTTATGAAGTATTGATACTATAAAGTGCAATATTAAAAAATTAAAAAACCCAAAAGGCATCCATTGTCCTTCAGTTTTAGCCTGATGAGAAGAATCGGAGATTTGTTTAATTAAATGGCAAAGGATTTTCTACCCTTAATTCCTGCATGTAATTTCATCCTTAAAATTATTTTATTTGGGGATTCAGACTTCATTCATTCGTTCCTTTTTTTTTTCTCTCTTTTTTTGATGACACGATTTAAAAAATTAGTATTCTCTTTTGGTTAGTTGAGTGCTTTTCGAGAACTGTCAGTCCCAAGGCCTTAGTTACTTCCAGATCCATTGTAAAGGAATATGCAACCCAATAAGTGAGAATGTAGGAGCAAATTTCCAGCCTTTTGGTGAACTGTACCCCATTCTCCTGGGCCACGACACCAATCAACAATCTTACAATTCCCAGCCAACCCACCACACAAGGAAGTAAATGCGCTGCAATACTGGGTGATGAGAGGTGGTCCAACCATTTCCCCCATGTCCTATTTAGAGCCAAAATATAGATTCTTTTTGGTAAATCAGTGCAGGTAAGTGCAGGTCCAGAGTTCCTGAATGATCTCCAGCGGTGTCTCCCCCATTCTGAGTACTTGTTGGGTGTGGGATTATGACCATAAAGACGAAGTCCGTGAGCTTCACCTCACCAGGGCCTCAAGACAATGCTGCATCAGTGTTCAGACTTTTCACCAGAGGATAAATGCCTGTTAGTACGTGTTGAGTCGAGGCCTGCTGGTGCTTTTAAGGCATTTCTGTGACTCTACTCTCTTGTAGTTGTGAATTCTATTCGCATTTTAGTATCAATTAGGGGGAAGTCCCTCCCCCCACCCCCCCCCCCCCCAAGAAGTAGTCAATTACACAAAAAGGTAAGTTGTTAGGGGCACGGGCATTTTTCTATCTTCACCTTAATGCGGAGATGGAGAAAAGGCTCATTAGACTTGCCAAGTACAAGTAAAGGGGAGAGGCTGGTGGTGAGAACCTGGAAGGGGAGTAAGCACTGGGCCCAACCTAGACTTAAAAACTGGAAGTGGGGTTAGAAAGAAACAAACTGAGACTCAGTAAGGCCCAAGGGAGAGGGGCTCATGGTGGTAGGTGAGAACATCCATCCAAACGCACCAGGCAAGCTGAGAAATGCACTCGCTTCACCTGAATGTCTTGGAGAAAGATACGGAAGTCACAGGGAACACAAGATTAATGTGAATTAGCAATGAAGTGTGACTTTCTAAAAGGTAAGGGGCACAGAGGAGTGCAGAAGCAGGGGGTAAACACTGGGTCTGAGGCTGTCATTCCACCCTATTCAGACCTTATACTTGTGCCATGACTAGTCAAAAGCTTCCATGATTTCAGAGCAACATAAAGCATTTTAAAAGACTTAGTAAAGAAAAACTTAAAAATTATTGAGGGTTAGAGAGAAAGACTCAGAAATAAAAATCTGAAGATAACATTTGATGCAAATAGATAAAGGGTCACATAGTGGTGACTCCCAGCTCTGTCAGGGGTAAATAGTGAAGAGTGCCCAGATGCAACTCTTTTCTGCCAAACAGAAAAAAAAAAAAAGGTGAATTCATCACCTTGAGGGGCTGGGGTGAATCTGGAGGAAGACTTTTCTGACACGGATGGTTGTTAACGTTAATAGCTGACGGACCTGGGTTACACCAGAAACATCTATGCTAGGATTTCTTTCCTACAAAGGGACTGTCTTTTGGATCAGGGTGATGGGTTGAACAAGCGCTCTTAACAGAGCTAAACCTTTGGCAAACTCAATGCCAATTCCATGGCACTCTTTCACACTTAGGTCTTTATCAGTTTTTTAAAAACATTCTTTAAGGTTTTCCAGTCTGCCAACCAATCATTTAGTGGAAGGGCTTTGGCTTAGATAATTTGGTGTTCCATAGTGTCCCCACCATTTGTTTGCTAATTTGAACAGAGTTGTCTATCCAGTCATAATTAGAGGCTTCTTTTTCTCTCTAAAAAACTGGCTGACTTCTGGATTCCTGGGCCCTTTGTAGCTTTCTCTCACTTCGTTTAAAGAAAACTGCCACTAAAGACCATGATGGAAATCAGGTGGTGCTGAGCAAGGCCGATGCCCTGTGCGTGAGGAAGGTGGGGAAAGGCAGTGAGCACACTGGGGGGCATCTAGGTGGAAAGCACGTGTGACTTCCATAACAAACATGAGTGCGCCCGTGTTTTCTACAGACACCTAAAGGCTCTTGGTGATTTCTGTGCTGCAGCCCGTGCGCCCGTGTTTTCTACAGACACCTAAAGGCTCTTGGTGATTTCTGTGCTGCAGCCCGTGCCTTTTTTTAAAAAAGATATTTATCTGGTTGTACCAGGTCTCGGTTGTGGCAGGCAGGGCCCTTAGTTGTGGCCTGTGAACTTTTAGTTGCAGCGTGCATGTGGGATCTAGTTCCCTGACGAGGGATCGAACCCAGGTCCCCTGCATTGGGAGTGCAGAGTCTTAATCACGGCACCACCAGGGAAGTCCTGCCTGTGCCTTTTCAAAGCTCCCAGTAAAGTGAAAAAAAAGAGCGTAATCTCACGAAAAGTACTGGAGTTCAGCTGGCTCTGAGTGTGCCTTTCTTGCTTTTCTTGTTTGCTAGACATTTCAATGAATAGGAAGCTGTGAGATTAAAAAACGAAACACAAAGCTAGAGAGGCAAGGAGCTAACCTTAAATAGATAGTGGAGTGGAGGCCCTTACCTTTCTTCCCAATGTCTTCTTGAGAGGGGAACATATTTTTATCTGGGACTCTATATAGGCTCTTGTAATTGGGTAAAAAAGCCTGCAATTTGTAATTATTTAAAACGACATAGGGATATATATCAATGTGATATTTGCTTTCTTGGGAATCCTGGTAAAAGTAAGTTAATTTCCCCTTTCTTCCTTTTCCTTATTATTTTTTCACTAACTTTCTCTTCACCACAAGCCCTCACCTACTAATTGAAGACAGTCTTGCTGAGGGAGGTATAGGAGTTGAGCATGCGTCTTTTAAAAATATTAAGCCAGGCGGTTATGTAAATCTGGCTTAGCAAGAATGAGCATCAGCTTCTATAACAAGCTTTCAGGAGACAGTTGATCTTTCCAGAAATCACCCTGAGAACGGTTTCCCTTTATTTCTTCTGGAACAGAGCTGTAACAATCCAATTAATTACTACTAGCCACTTAATTATTGGAGTAGCAATCTGTCCAGGTGCAAGGAAGCATGGCATGCTCATAATCTTGTGTGTGTGTGTGTGTGTGTGTGTGTGTGCGTGCGTGTGCGTGTGTTGGTAGATGTAGGGAAGAAAGCATATTGCAGTTTTCTGACATGCTTGGATTCAGACCCACGTCAGATACTCCAACCCAGCAATTTCAGCAGAGCAGTTAACATTAGTCCCATCTTTTCCAGCTGTCTATCTGGCCAGCAGCTGTATCTATCTGCTGTCACTTCCCTGGTCAGCTTTCTGTTAAGGTGGTCTTGGGTGGAGGGCTTCCCTTGATAGCTCAGCCTTGTCACAGAGGAGTTTAAGAGCTATGAGCAATGGTGGGGAGTTTGCCAACTCTCTCCCTGCCCAGCAGTGATGTACATTAATATCATCAAATGTCTCATCAGCAAAGCAGCTGTGTTTTGCTGAAAGGCCTCCAAACACCTGATTCACGTCTTCCCTAGAAAATAAATTATAATGGCCCCTGTCAGCTGACACTTGTGAGAAGCCTTACAAAGCATTTTTCCCAAATATGAAACAGTCCCTGCCTCTTTTTATAATCTTCTGGGCAAGGCTTTAGGAAGTTCTGCTGCATCAGCCAAACTGATAAGCAACCCTCCCCCTTAGTCCGTGTACGTTACTGTGTTTTCCTGACCTGCCGCCGCCTGGCTCAGCTTAGGCCCGGGAAACTGCATGCAAACCTTCTCGTCTCCAGCTTCAGTTCTTGAGGGTCTAGGCAGGTTCAGAGGGCAGCTGAACTCAGCGTGGGCATTCCCAGAGGCAATTGAGAAGGGTCTATTTGGGTATTCTCGGCATGAACCAAGTCGTTCTCCTCTCCTGAGGCTGCCTAGGGTGACAGGGGAGGTGACAGCAAGTTAAGACCTGCTTGGTTTGCTGCAGGTAGAGGGAACCATTTGCGTACAGCTCATTTATTTTAGATTGAACAGTAAGAGGTTGCCTCTTGAATTTTTGATATTTTTACCCTGTTCCAGAGAAACAAAGAGAGTATCTGTAGTCTAAATTTTTTTCCCCTGTACTTTTCTATTGTGCATTCTTTGCCTCTACATCACCATTAGGGATATGGCTGGCCATTTAAATATACAGGGAGGGTTCATGTGTGTATGTTTGTATGTACTTGTGCACAAAACAAACCTTATGAGATCAGGAGGAAATGTTCCCTTTGGTTGTTGGTGTGCATGTTTTTCCTTTCCCTTCACTAAGGCAAACTTTGGTGCTCCCTGCTTTTGAATCCTGGATGTAATTGGGTCAGAGGGTGATGATGTAAGTGGTATTGTGTGTGTATATATAGATTTGGTATGAAGATATATATTTATATATGTATTTACACAGGCACTAGAGATGAACTACTCAGAAAACCATGTTGTGGAAAGTTCTTTCTTATAATTATGTTAATGACTTGAATGCTTTTAAAGATCCACTGTTGCATCCTATACACTTTTCTCTGGGTTCACCCAAGCCCAACACATAACCTCACAGACAACTTATAGGGGGCAAGCAGGGGCAAGCAGGGCAAGCAGGGGCAGGGAGGTGCCTGCATACTGGCCAGTGAGCCAACACTGCACTCCCTTGAGGTGGGAACTGGGCTCAGAAATAGCATCTTCTCAAATGCAACTTTTCATGACTGACAACACTCCCTAGGAAGGGAGCTCCCAGGCAAGTCAAACGCTCTGTGGCTGCTTCGATGAGTCTTCACCGTGAGCTGGGAATGAACGGGAAAGAGTGAGGAGGCAGGGCGAGTGTGGGGAAGGGCTGGAATAAGAACAGGGTTGCACTGGACCTCCCTCCTCCTTTCTGGTTTTATATAGTCAATCTGCAATTGAGTCAGAGTCACCTACTCAAACCTTCTTTCACACAACAAACCAGTCCATCATACACATTCATGCAATAAACAACTCTGCTCCCTTGCAAGTAATGCACAGGGAAAACCATCAGAGTTTTTAACTCAATGTTCACTTACTCCTTCTCTTTCACTCAGAGGAACTAACACGAATTCTTGCTTCAACACAAAATCCTGCCCTTGATGAAGGAGACGTGGGTCTCTCTCACACAACTGAACACCCGACTTTGCAAAGTTGGAGAGACTGGGAAGCTGGCCTCCTGGGTGGCAGCCATCTTGGCTTCTTGCTTTCCCATTGGGCCTCCACTCCTCAGAAGAGCAATGATGGGCACTGCCTGTGACTGCCATGCTCCGTGGAGTGGGCTGAGGTTTTGTGGAAGGAATGCTGAGCTTGATCTTTATCTTTATTCAGTTGTGAGTTCTGCATCCTGTCTCCCTGTGTTAGGAGGGACGTGCTCACCGCAAAATCATAGCAGCATCAGTGACACAACAGACTGGAGAGAAGCCATGGTGTGTGCCAACTTAGATGCAGGATGGCTACAGAATAATGCGCCATCCTCTATTTACTCTTTCAACTGATTATAAGGAAGCATGATTTGGGGAAATGAAAAACTCTGCATGTTTTTCAGTAAGTTAGTCCACCTAATCTTTTTTCTCTGTTGGTTTTATTTTCTTTTGACATACACAAAATGTCAAATAGAACTTGGGGGCACTGAATGAATGAAATGAAGATGTCCCTTGAATGCTCTGAAAATCAGATCCTTGACGTGACTGGCTTGAAGCCAGTGTAAAGAAGCTGTTGAGTGTAGTCTGCAGTGTACTCTGTGAGCTAGAAAGAGTCCCAGATGGGGTCCTGATGGCAGGAGAGACACCCATGGTGCATGGGCTTTAACCAAATCCTGGTCCTGGCACCACTAGACACAGGACTCAGAAACCTTCCTAGTTAACAAACGCCTTTCCAAACATCTTGAAGCTGCCTTAATCCAAGCAGTATTGATCAGAGTCAATCTAGTTCTATTGGTTGGAGGAACAATGATTTCTTTCTTCAGCCACTGAAGGCCTTTATGACCACACTGGAAGATGCATTAAAGAACCACGTCCTTAGGGGGCAAGTCCCACTGAGCGCCTCTACTGGATGGTATTTCTTAGTACATCTCCAGGCTCTCTTGGCAGGCATTTTGATGCGCTTAGCATCAAAATAATGTCTGAATGACAATCACAACTAAACTTGTCCCCCTTCTTTTGATGATAATGGGACATGCATTGGAACAGTATAGGTTCAGTTTATATAATCTAGCTGTCCTAGAAGAGCACTAATTTGCTTTGCAATCATATTTTCTACTTGCATGCTGGGGCAATATATAAGCCCCCCACCCCCCACCCAACCCTGGTCACCTCCCCCTTGCCCCAAACCAGTATCCACCCAGCCTGGGTTTTACCTCTGAATGTCCCAATAACCCTGTGGGTTTCAGAGAGTGTACCCCAGTTGGGATGGAGAGACGGTCTTCCCGGTTTGGCTTGTGGGAATAGTTTGGAGGGCTCATTTCAGGGCCCCTACAGGCCCTCTCCGCCCAGCCCTCCCTCGTGCAACCTACTTTCCTAAAATATCCACCGTACCGGGCAGAATCCCAGTATGTCCAAGGTAGGCTGAAGGTCACAGCAATGATTCTCTTAGCTCACCTCCTGCACTTAAGAGGTAAAGCTCAGACTGAAGGTTGATGCCCCTCTTCAAATAGGTACTAGAAATATACTAGAGCTATCCCTGAAAAGATGCAGTTGTATTTATATATATATATACGATTATATATATATATTTATAATTTTTCTTTCTTTGTATTTGTATACAGGTATGTACTACTCTATAGGTGTGGAAGGAGAGGTATAATACAGGACCAGGCAGGGGTGTGTGCGTGTGCATCTATACATAATATATATATTTTATATGTATATATATCACCTCTGTCATTCTTTGCATCATGACAACGGCCAGCGAGGAGTACCTGTCAGCGGTGCAGGCAGAGAAGCCCCAGATGCTGGGATCTCTTTGTCTCTTGCATGGAGCCAGTGCAGGAGGCAAGGGTGGGAGCAGCCCAAGAAATGAGTGGGCCCAGTGCGAAGCCATCCCCTGTCAAAGCCACCAAGGAGGAACACTTGAAATGCCCAGGGCTGTGTGCCAGCGGAGGTCAAGGAGCCTACAACCCTGAGTTGGGGGGGGGGGGGGACAGTCCATGCTGTTGGCCTAAGATACGGCTTTTCCTGCTAGATGGAGACGGGGCACATGAGGATTCTGTCTTCCAGGAGGACGCTGACCACGAGGAACCCAAAGTAGAGGCCGAACATGGTGAAGCCCAGCACTTTGTTCATCCTCCATTTGCAGAGGGCGATGGAGAGGATGACGAAGAGCAGCATGATGAAGAGGAGGACGATGGCGCAGAAGAGGCCGTTGCTGCTGACGGCCACAGGTTGGAACCTGTGAGCGACGGTGTACAGGAGCCAGGGCAGTGGGAGCCTGTGGGGGGAGAGAAGCAGGGAAGAAGGGGGCGCAGTCAGGCAAGCGACGGAGCATTAGCTTCTCGGCATCTGTGATTGGAGACGAGTGTCCTGTTAGGTTCACCAGGACTCAGGCCTGGCTGATGCAGGAAATCATATTTACAAGGAAGTCAGGTGAACTTTAAAAACCTTGGTCTAGGGCTTCCCTGGTGGCGCAGTGGTTGAGAGTCTCCCTGCCAATGCAGGGGACACGGGTTCGAGCCCTGGTCTGGGAAGATCCCACATGCCGCGGAGCAACTGGGCCCGTGAGCCAGAACTACTGAGCCTGCGCGTCTGGAGCCCGTGCTCCGCAACAAGAGAGGCCACGACAGTGAGAGGCCCGCGCACCGCAATGAAGAGTGGCCCCCGCTTGCCACAACTAGAGAAAGCCCTCGCATAGAAACGAAGACCCTACACAGCCATAAATAAATAAATAAATGTAAAACAAACAAACAAACACACAAAAAAAACCTTGGTCTATTTCCCAGTCGAATTAGGGAGAACAGAGAGAATTTATTCTACGGCTGAATAAGATCAAAGACATGGCTGCTGCAGGTGATTTCTGAATTTGATTTGAAATAATTTTTTTGGTTTCCTTCCTAGTTGAGATTAAAGTGTTACTCTTAGCCCTAAAGAGGTGAATTGGAGGATCTGTACAGGATGACAGGAGGAGATGATAAATGGAGAAAAGGTATAGAAATCTGTGGTGAAAATGATCAAATTATTATTTTTTAATGGAGACAGAGAATAGCAATCTCACACACACACACACACACACACACACACACACACACACATCCAATTCTGGTGAAGTTGTGGTTGACAGCACTACAAATAGATAAAAAACCTTTGGGGGAAATATGACATTTTTAATACTTTTGACCAATCAATTCTATTGTCAGGGATTAAGCACAAGGAATAATTTGAAATGCAGATGCAATTTTATTCAGAAAGGTGATCATTTCAGTGTTATTTTGAGTAGTGAAAAATCAGGGACAACTTAATCTCTAATAATAGGCAGCTAGTTAAATAGCAAACTATAAGTCAATGTAATTTTATGTAGCTATTAAAAATCATAAACTTATAATGATACAGGTAAATGTTCATGATATGATTCTATATTTAAAAAGAAGGATAAACATAAACATAGCAATCTAACTTCAATAATAAATTTAAAAAGATTGGTGTTGGTTTGTATTTATGTTTTATATATGCTTATATGTTGGTCTGTATTATGCTTTATATATATTTATGCTTTATATGTATTTTTAAAATCCTTTACCTTGAGTATGTATGAATCCTATAAACAAGAAGAAAATGCTAGCAAGACTATGAAGAAACTGTTACACTCAATATATTGCTAATGACTTTGTAACTTGGTATAAACTCTTGGGAAAGAGTTTTTGGAAAAATATACTACATCAATAGCCACTGAAATGTTTATAATCTTCAATCCATCAATATTTCTTGAAGAAATTTATCCTAATAAAATAATTAAAAGAGGAGATGTTTCTGCATAAAGGTGTTCATAAAACACCCATGATATCAGAAAACTGAAAAAAATACAAAGGTCCTACTAAAGGGTAAAGGCTAAAACCGAAAGCAACAGGATGGAATATTTTGAAGCCATAGAATGTTAATTATGAGAGCTATGAAGAAACTTAGAAAAATGGTTGATTTACTCATTTACTAATAGATGCCTACTCTTTGCTGTGCATAAATGGCTTTAAAATGGAAAAATAAAAGCCCTCCAACAGGGCAAAACTGATTATTCACTAAGAAAACTTTCTGAAATATTAGGAGAAAAACACACAAAAGTTAAATGTTTTGGGGTAGTAGGATTAGGGGTGATTTTCTTCAAACTTTCATTTAAGTTTCATTTAAGTTACAAGATATATAAAATTTAAGAACAATGAACAAAAAGCATCTTGCAATTCACTATAATATTTTTCAAAAACACGACAAATTTGTCTCATAGAATACTTGTCATTTTTCCCAATATGTAGGATTTTCTCTTTTTGTGCTACAGAATATTTTCTTTCTGTTTATACAAGATATTGACCAAGAAAACTACTCTAAATGTGTGGGCAGTGGAACTGAGAAACACTGTTTATACTAGGGACGTCCTTCCTTTAAAATACACCTTTTCAGGCATTCACTCACTCATTCACTTGTTCATTCATTCATCCATCCACCCATCCATTCATCCATTCATTCTACAAACATCTGCCAAACCACTGCCATGCATTAAGCATTGTATTAGGCTTTGGGGAGTTCTTGTTCTTGGGGAGTTCACAGTCTAGCAGGCAGACTGATAGACAGGACCATGACAAGAGTGTGAGATACAGATATACAGAAAGTATACAGGAGCACAGGCCCCCAGGCAAGACTTAAGGGAATCAGAAAAACCAGGATTTGAGTTGACACTGGAAGGGTAAATTGGAGTTTTCCAGACAGACAAGCAGGGAGGGCTCCTGAGGGAGAGGTGCCAGCAGAGGAAGAAAGAATGGTAGGAGAGGGCATCTTTGGAACTCAAAGGTGGTTCAGACAGTGGAAGCTCAGAGCAGGGTTTTATGCACAGGTAGTGCTGGAGTTGAGAGCACAGACTCTGTTCAAATCCCAGCTATCTCATTACTAGTTGTGTGAATTCTGTGCCCTTCGGTTTCCTTATCTGAAAAATGGGGATGAAAATACATACATCATAGGATCATCGTGTGGCTTAAATAGATAAAAATGTATGTACAGTGCATGTGGTAGATACTGAATGAAAAAATTATTATATATATTAGGTAGTGGAAAGGATAAAAGAGAACAATATTCAAGATGTTCAATGAGAAAGTAGATCCGTTTTAGTGGTCTTCCAAACTCAAATGCAAGAGCTCAGTTCTTCCGGGAACATAAGGATAATATCCCATGTCTTACTTTCTCAAGGGGCTGTCCTTCAAGTTATTTATCAGACTACTTTTACTTGGACACATTAAACGAAATGACAGAGATGACAGCATCCCTCCCCAATCAGATCCACTTGAGATTATTCATATTGAGAACTTCATTTTGCTTAACTGTAAGAACAGATCTCATCTTCTGACTTTCAAAAAACCTAGACTATCTTCACCAGCACAGATAAAGAAATGATAATGCCAAACCTGCCAGCATTTTCCAAGGAAGGAGATGGGATATTTTTTCTGGGCCTATGTTTGTTTCAGTCTGCTTTCCAATCCAAATCTCATCTGAGGCTGGTGGGGACTTTAATTAGAATTAGAACATGGAAAAAAATACAGTGAAACCACCAGAGCATCTCAGTCACATATAAATGTTGAATATTCATGACATATAGCCAGTGCCATTTTATAGGTGAAATTCTCTTAAAGTATTTCCTACAACACCCACTCTGTAAGCAAGTTATGTGTTTCTGCCTGTCTACGGACAACTTATTCTTCATGAAGTTCTCTGAAAATGAAAATTGGAGTTGGTGAAATTGAATGGTACTACCAGTCTTTACTTTCTATTGGTGTCGGTTGGTTTTGGGCTCTGAGATCCTGGTCACGTCTTTACAGCTTCTAAGAAGACAAAGACAGTGGTGGAGATGATGTGCACCTTTATATAACTAGCTCTACTCACCCTACAGTGATGTCAAAGATGTTGCTTCCAACAGAGCTGGACACAGCCATGTCCCCGAGCCCCTTCCGGGCCACTATGACACTGGTGATCAGATCAGGGATGGAGGTCCCAGCAGCCAAGATGGTCAGACCCATAATCTCTTCACTAATGCCAATTGTCTCTCCAACCTAAAAGCAACGACAGGGACAAACATATGAGTGTTTGAAGTCACAAAACCATCAAACCCACTAACATTTGAATGCAACTCCCTTTTAATGAGTTCTTACTCTGTGCTGTGCTGAGTATCAAGATGATAACAAGGAAGAAGGCACCATCATTGACAGAAAGGATTTTATATTTTAATGATATTCAGACCCAAGGGATCAGGAAGGTTCACATGAGGATTAAACAGATAATCTCAAAAAAGAGCTATAGAAGACTAGAGTGCAGCCTCTATATGGTTTTTATTAAGACCAGGCAGGGGAAGCAGAAGATCAGAGTTATGAATGCCAATTGGTCATTGGCTACAGGGGCCAGTGCCTGACAATGGCACCAAATCCTGTAGCAGATTTGCCCCTGGATTTATCACTGAAGATTAAGAATTGACACCCAGTGTCCCCATTTTTCCTTAACATTTCCTAGTGTCTATAACCCACTCTTAAACACTTTTAGACTCTACCATTTTCACAGAAAACTTGATTTTGGGTGTTTTTGGGTTTTGTAATACAGGACTGTAAATCAGCAAGGCAGCCATGGAGAAAGCAACAGTTAGGGAATCAGAGGACCTTGGGCTAAGGTCTGGCTCTGGCATTTATTAAGTACTTGACCTACTGCTAACTGGACCAATTGGGCAATATCTTTGATCCTCACTTTCTTTCTTTTTTTTTTCCTTCCAGTTTTATTGAGATATAATTGACATACAGCACTGCATAAGTTTAAGGTATAGAGCATAATGATTTGACTCACATACATCATGAAATGATTATCATACAAGTTTAATGAACATCCATCATCTCAGATAGATATACAATTAAAGAAATAGAAAAAAATTCTTTTTCCTTGTGATGAGAACTCTTAGGACTGAGTCCCTTAACAACTTTCATATATAACACACAGCTGTGTTACTTATATTTTTATCCTCGTTTTCTGATCCATAAAGTGGGTACGATAATACTTACCTTATAAGGTGGCTGTGAGGACTAAATTGTAATTTATGGAAAAACCCTTTGTAAATGGGTTTGACAATGATGTATGTCATCATTGAAAAGTGACGGGGGACATTTATTATATTCTTTTGGTCTTTGCCTTTTAAGACTGATGACTTCTCTTTTGGACAGTTGGTCTAGCCTTCAATGTATGCTCCTCCAGTCTCCTGAGCAACGTGTTTGTCTTCTTGTTGTCTTTCTTTTAAAAACTTTATGTATTTTCTGGAGTTGGTGAACTGCAGTTCTGAAAACCTTTACGACAATTCTTTCAGTTTGGTTTCCTACCTGATGACGTCCAGCATTTTTTGAGAAAATGTAAAGGTCCAAAGTAGCATGTAAGAATAAAGGTTTTGGGGGAATAGAATAAACTTATTTCTTTTTTTAAAAATTGAAATATAGTTGATTTACAATGCTGTGTTAGTTTCAGGTGTACAGCAAAGTTAGTTTCAAGTGTACAGTTTTTTATATATATATATATATATTTATTTATTTATTTCAGATTCTTTTCCCTTATAGGTTATTACAAAATATTGAGTATAGTTCCCTGTGCTACACAGTAGGTCTTTGTTGGTTATCTATTTTATATATAGTAGTGTGTTTATGTTAATTCCAAACTCCTAATTTATCCCTCCCCCCATTTCCCCTTTGGTAACCATAAGTTTGTTTTCTATGTCTCTGGGTCTATTTCTAGAATAAACCTATTTCTAAATCTCTGTTTTGATTTATAGGAATAGCCTGGTTCCCACTAGCTTAAAAACATAGTAGGGAGCTATATTTATTTTGATGGTCATGCCTGCTCTAGAGCCTGGTGAGCTGAACTAGTTTACCTATCCTCGTGGTGCACAGATTCACTGCTCCCCATTAGAAAGTGACATCTACGTGAGCAGGGTCATGGCCTTAATCACTATGGTCTCCCTAATAAGCAGAACATAGCCTGGTACATAGTAGGCTCTCAATACCTATTTGCTGAATAAACAAATCAATCTGCATACTTAGACGATTTTACTAGCATGATTTTCACTGGCTCTCCTAGTGTTAAACAAGAGTTTTGTACAAAAGTGCCCTATTTGAGCAAAATATTCTCCCTGATGACGTTTTTTGTTAGATTTGGAGAGAAACATTTTCTTTTTACAAATTTATTTATGGCCGCATTGGGTCTTTGGTGCTGCGCACGGGCTTTCTCTAGTTGTGGCGAGCGGGGGCTACCCTTTGTTGCAGTGTGCGGGCTTCTCGTTGCGGTGGCTTCTCTTTGTTGCAGAGCATGGGCTCTAGGAGCGCGGGCTTCAGGAGTTGTAGCTTGCGGGCTCAGTAGTTGTGGCTCACGGGCTTAGTTGCTCCACGGCATGTGGGATCTTCCTGGAACAGTGCTCGATCCCGTGTCCCCTGCATTGGCAGGAGGATTCTTAACCACTGCGCCACCAGGGAAGTCCACGGAGTGAAACATTTTCAAAGACTGTGAAGATGCTGACTAAATGATTGTCGCCCTCAATAAGTTCCACACTATCTAATACGTTCTTGGTAATTTAAAATCTTAGAGGGAGTTTTAAAGCAGTGACTATTTTAAAAAAATTTGTATCTGGAGTTTGAATGCCACTATCGACAGAAAAACGCAGAAATTGAAGAGAGGTGTCAATGGTAGTGTGGTTAAGAGTGCTGGCATGGGGTACAAAAAGCCCTGGGTGCAAATCCTAGCCTGCCACTCCTTGGGCACAGTGGCCAACTTCCCTGAGTCTCAGTTTTTCTCATGTGTAAAATGGGGATAATAATATCTACCCTCAGAGTTGTTGGGATGAATACATGGGATGATGCATATAAAGCAAATAGCGACTAGTGTCAGGAATAAAGAAAATGTTCAATAAATATCAGCTGTGATAACTCAGACACTACTCCTCTCCCTCTCCAACATATCAGCGTGCAACCCTCAGCGTTCCGGCAGCAGGGACAGAAGCTGGTTTAGCAGGGTCAGTTTAC
Source organism: Eschrichtius robustus (assembly GCF_028021215.1). Lineage (NCBI taxonomy): Eukaryota > Metazoa > Chordata > Mammalia > Artiodactyla > Eschrichtiidae > Eschrichtius > Eschrichtius robustus. The sequence goes on from NC_090833.1 coordinate 68,948,548, forward strand.
AATGTGGGAAATCACATGAACCATGACGAATTTTCACTGTACGTCAAAACCCTGATGACTCTGGGTGGCTCTAGAAACACCTTCACTGAAGGAGAACTAGTCTTCAGAAGCTCATTTTGAGTCTGTTTCACTGAAGTGGGCTTTTGGCGAGTCAGAGGCAAGGTGATGGGTGCATGGATGGGACAGCACTCAGATCAAATCGGGTAGCATCAGAGGAGTTTACAGCTAGAAAGGACCTCAGTAGTCTCTTGGGGGAATTCCTTTGTTTTCTAATAGAAATAAATAATGAGGCCGCTCAGAATCCGTATCCATTGCTGCTCCAATATTCCATGATCCAGTTCCTTGCTGTGGTTTAGTGAGGATCTGCCAAATGTCATATTGGCTAAATGAGACATGAGGTTGTATCTGACTCTTAGCATTAACCGAGAATTAACATCTAATTAACTAGATGTGGGATAGATTTTAATCACAGGTTTTCATCACCCATGAAATTTACTAAGATGAAGATTCAAGATGTAAAAACAAAAACAAAAAACTCCCCAAACTAAAGGAAAGTATGCACAAAGTGTTTTATGTGAAGGGCATTTATTTTTGGCTAAACAGTAGCCAAATAATTGTATTAAATAGCATTTATTGTTGGTAAAACTGTGGATAACAGAATAGTTGAGCACTAAATGGTGCACTTGTTATCTTTATAGCTTTTACAGTTTAAAAGTACAAGTGATAGAATTAGAGCTACAGACTTAGAACAGAATCTGCTATTTTGATCCGCTGTCTGGATATTTTGAAAGAGAAAAGCATTTCTTTGGAGAAAAGAAAGAGAAACTTCTCATTCATTATTTGCTAGTAAGGCTTCTCTTTACGCACTTTATATTTCTGGGCTTTTTTTTAGTAATTATTATTGTTCCAGGCATTGTGTTTGTATTTTTCTACAAGAGAATGAAAAGGAAACAGGATTGTGGAATTCAGATAATCACTAAAAAGTAAAGAAAGAGATGGAAGCCTGTAGGATGATGTTTCCTAGGATGACTAAAGAGAAATATCTAGAAAACAATATATTCCAATAAGTGAAAAAAATAACTTTTTTTCCTTTATCAGTACATGGAAGAATAAAAATGATTATTAGGAAAGGCCATTATATATCTATAAATGGCAAACACTCCTTTTAGCCTGGAAATCTGGAGGCTGAGAAGTAGCTTACCTTCTGCAATGATTTCTGCTGGGTATCGGTAGCAAACGTCTTTCAACCAATGTAGAAACTAATGACTTTGGGGCAAACAGAACTTCTTCAGGGGGCCAAGGATTTTTGGAAATATTAAGGAAGAGTAACCTGAGGTCAAATAGTCAGTAAAATAACTGTGATAGGAATAATATAAAATATCTTGTAGGAATAATGCTTGGTTTATCAGCCAATATTTCCAGTGGATTTTGTTAGTGATGCCATATCTTCTTTCTGAAAAAATTAAGGTGTAATTTCCATACAGTAAAATTCACCCTTTAAAAAAAGCATACTCTTCTGCGAGCTTTGACAAATATATGCAGTCCTGTTTCTCCACATCCTCATCAACAAACGGTATTGTCTGTCTTTTTGGTTGTAGTCATCCTAATGGTTGTGAAGTGGTATCTTATGTTTATTTTTAAACAACTTTATTGAGATATAATTCACATACCCTAAAAATCACCCATTTAAAGCATATGATTCAGTGGTTTTTTAGTATATAGAGTTGTGCAACTATCACCAGAATTTAAGTTCAATTTTTTGTCATTCCAAGAAGAAACTCCATACCCGTTAGCAGTCACTTCCCATTGCCCTCCAACCTCCCCAACCCTAGGTAACTGTTACCTACTTTCTGCCTCTATAGATTTGCCTGTTATTCACATTTCATATAAACGGAACCATACAACATGTGATCTCTTGTGACTGGCTGTTTTCACTTAGCATAATATTTTAGAGGTTTATTCACACTGTAGCATGTATCAGTATTTCATTCATTTTTATTGTAGAATAATATTCCATTGTGTGGATACACCACATTTTATTTACCCATACAAGTTGATGGACACCTGGATTGTTTCTACTTTTTGGCCATTATGAATGATGCTGCTGTGAACATTTGTGTACAAATTGTGCAGATGTTTTCATTTCTCTTGGGTATATAGACAGTGGAATCACTGGATCATATGGTAACTCTATGCTTAACATTTTGTGGAACTGCCAAGTCTACAAAGTGGCTGCACTGTTTTACATTCTTACCAGAAATATATCAGGGTTCCAGTTTCTATACACCCTCTCTAACACTTGTTATTTTCTGTCTTTTTGATTATATCCATCCAAGTGAGTGTGAAGTGGTATCTCACTGTGGTTTTAATTTGCATTCTCTAATGAATAATGATGCTGAATATCTTTTCTTGTGCTTATTAGCCATTTGCATACCTTTCTTGGTGAAATAGCTACTCAAATCTTTTGTCCATCTTAAACCTTAAGATGCCTGTAGACGCTTGCCTTTCTATTATTGAGCTTTAAGAGCTTTTTATATATCCTGGATACAAGTGCTTTATCAGAGAGATATGATTTGCAAATATTTTCTCTCAGTCTGTGGTTTGTCTTTCCAATTTTTTGAGTTTTTTTTGGCCGTGCCACGCGGCTTATGGGATCTCAGTTCCCCAACCAGGGACTGAACCTGGGCCCTTGGCAGTGAGAGCGCAGAGTTCTAACCACTGGACAGGCAGTGAATTCCCTGTCTTTTCATTTTTTAAATGAGGTTTTTTGAAGAGCAGAAGTTTTACTTTTGATGACATTTAGTTAATCAATTTTTTTTTTTAATGCATCATGGTTTGGTGTTATATCATAGAACTCTTTGCCTATCCCATGGTTATGTGGATTTTCTGTTTTCTTCTAGATGTTTTTAGCTCTTACGTTTAGAACTATCGTGCATTTTGAGTTAATTTTTGAGTATCGCACGTGGTAAATGTCTAAGTTCATTTATTTTGGCATATAGAAATCCAATTATTCCAGCAGCACTTGTTAAGAACTCTATCCACATATGTCCTTGGTGTATATTTCCTTATTTCAAATTGCTATATTTTATTTCTGTTAAGAAGTATAATAATTTTAAGGGTATATTAGACAAAGAATACAAATGGGCAGTTGGAATTGATGTAGTTTATAATAGAGATTAAAAGCATGAGTTTTGGAGCTGCAGAGCGCTGGGTTAGAATCTCAGTCCTGCTTTTTACTACCTAAATGATCCTGGGCATTTTTTTTTTTTTATTAGCTCTAAGCTTAACTCTTTATCTGTAAACTGGATAATAATAGTACCCCCCTCATAGAAATTATACCCATGTACAAGGACAAAGGGATGTGAATTATCTGGCATGTAGTACACATTCAATCAATAATGGTAACCATTACTATCTTTGAGAATGTAAGACCTTTGCATCTCATTTTTCCATTCATGTGTTGCAACAAACAATTCCTGAGAGTTTATTCTGGTGATGGGCATTATGACTGGTACTGAATTAAAAGTAGTAAAAGGGAAATACATCATCATTTTTGTAAATGGAGGCTCAAGGAAGAGACCATTTTGTGTCCAGTTCTTTCCCTAAGAGCCAGTTGGATGAGAACGTGAGGTGAGTGGCTGCCCAAGAGAAAGTATAAGTGCTGCTGAGCCAGGAAAAACTCTGACATTCCTCCCGGCCTGGGTTGGCCTGGCTTCAGGCTTCAGAGGGCAAGAAGCAGCGAGACTTGCCTTTCCTCCACATGGCTGTCTGGGGCTATGCCGACTTGAGTCCACACTATAGGGAAAGGCCAGGAGACGAGGGAAAGTTAAGTGGAATAAATTCCTTTAGTCCTGGAATATGTAACTTGTTAGATGCAATACTGTTGTGACAGTTTCAGAAAGCAAACACACTGGTTAGCCACTTAGCAACCAAGAGAAAAGCCAGGCAGATGTGTGTCACTCTCAAGGTCTTACCTGATGTGCCCACCAGACCATCAAGTAAGAGAATACTGCGATCCAGGCGATGGAGCCGAAGAACGTGATGGGAAAAAACTTCCTTGAAGACTGAAAGAGAACCAGAAAGAGGAGAGAATGTGAGTGCTAACTGAGGTGATCTGATAGCTCAAAGCTAAGACCACCAATTCAGCTACTTCTCCCTCACTGCCTGCAGTCCTGGTAGAATTAGCAATCAAAATAAATGACCAAGCGTTGGTCAAGCTGGGACATTAAGATTCTCTCTTGAGAATGTGAAATTGGTGGAAGCCAAACCATCCCAAATCTAGTTTCTGAGATGGAAGCCTTTTGAAGAGAATGTCTGTTCCTGCTGCTGGTTTCTCAGATGCTCTCTGCTCCTGCCCTTGCCAAGGCTTGGTTTCTCAGCCTTGCCTTCAATCCCTCAATACCCCACATTCTCTCTCCCTCTCCTGCTCCCTTTTCTACCGTCTCTTCAATTTCATGAGAATCAGTTTCTATTGCTTCAACCCATGTATCCTAATAATCCATATGCCAGAAAGCCTACGGGATTAATTACATTTCACAAGAAGGATCAATAGTTTCCAAAATACACTGGCTCATTTTACGGTCCCATGAATTATGAGGAAAGGCCACACAGAAGAAGCCATCACCACAATTAATACAGATTCCTGAGGATGGCCAGTCTCCAGGACGTTGGAGCCACACAAGTATCAACAGCAGATGCTCACTTGTGCTGCTCTCCACGGGGGTGGCACAGTAGACATTCTTGGGAATGCTTTTTCTCCTGTTCTCCACCCCTATCTATGTTATACCCAATTATGCTTCTAGCCCTGGGCTTTGTGCAATCTCAGGCTTATAGTATGAGCACTTTTAAAGTTTCTTTCAAACATCAGCCAAAATCAGACACTCAAAATGCAGTGTTTCTTATCCATCCCACTATAGGGAAATCCACGCTTGCACTGGATGGTAGTGGTGTCCTGTTGATGCCCTTTTTGCAAAATTGGGATCCTTTAAAACATGCTCAGATAACAGAATGCTCTCAGAGAGTCTCTCATTTATTATTGCCAAACACTTTTTATTTCAAAGCTTTCCACTTTGAGAAACAATCTCACTTTTTGCTTTGATAACGCCATCCAATTTTGTCCAGAGAAATGAATCCCGGAGTTGACCTGGATGAAAGCTATCTCACTTGTCTGAAGAGCTGACCTTGGGCAGTCACATAGAACACTTCTGCCATGGCTTTTGAGAGCTTCATTAAAAGGAAAAGATAAACCTGTATATGGTAATCTTTTGAATATCTTTAATGATGAACACAGTCTATTGCTCCAAACAGTTCTCTCTATTAATTTCAAGTTTTAAATATATGTTTTCATTATCATTCACATGGTTCTATTAAATTTCACAATAACCATTTCTTTCTTTCAATGGTTGTGGTTTTTCTTGGGCCTTTTGTTAGCTGGGATGTCTGGAAGACCAGTGGGCTTGATTAAATTGGGGAAAGCATTAACCACGGTGAGTAGCCACACCTTATTCTTAAATGCTTCCCCCTACTCCTTCCCTTTCTTAGAAGGAAAATATTTCAGCCAAAGACTCAGACTCCTTCTGGGGACCTAAGCACCATTTAATGGGTTATGGGAAAAAAGTCATCAATTTTTCAAAGTGGAGCTTGAGACATTCACTTTGAAAGCAAATTCCTTTAAAGCGAGGGGTTCAGCTGGATTCTGGAGACCAGATTCCCTGAGCCTTGCAATTGCCAGTGCCAAGAAGTCAATTTTTCCCAGGCAAGGCATTTCGCTGATTAGAGTCCCTAGTCTTTTCCTCTGGCCACAAGTCACTGTTTCAGGATCCTAGGTGTGATGAGGGCTTCAGCTCCCAGGCCATGCTCTGTCACAGGGAAGAGAAGGGCCTCCCCTTGTGATGTGGGACCACCCATGTGGTTTGAGCAGTAGCCAATCCTTAGCTTGATTCTGCGCATCCTGGGAGGGAACAGAGTACCATCTCCACACTTTATGACATGGCACATGGACTGGATATCCTGGGAGAGTCCTCATTTCATAGGTACGCCCCCTTTCCAGGTTAGCTCACTTACAAAGTATGTAACTATTATTTTATTATTATTTAATTTTTTTGTACCTTTGCATGTCTGTTCATTGATACAGCGTCCCAAGTCAGAATCAAATTATTTGGACATATTTCTCATCTGAAAAATATCATCCCTGAACCATAGACCATTCCCAGTCAAAAGGCAGAAAGTAAGGAATCGGACTAAGGATTTAAAGGTGCTAAGTTTACACCAACATATTATTGAAAACCTCTGTATTTCAAAATTTGATGCTTATGAGTCTTAATCAAGAAGCCAATTAGTCATTAGTGGACATCTAAATGTACCTAGTATTGGATTAGGAACTCATTGAAAAAAAAAAGGTTAAAAATATTTTTTCTTTGTAAAGTTTCAGGTCTTCATCATTAACCAGGGGTAGGTAAAGGCTGGGCACTTACTCTGTACCCAGATCTTGAACTAGACATGAAATTCAAATCTAGGTCTCTCTGACTATATAGCACGCATTCCTAGATGTGAGGAATCTAGGTTATACTCATTCCTAAAGAAAGACAGGGCCAATGATGCTCAAAATATACCCGGCTTTGGACGCATAATGATCATCCTCATCATAATACTAGCCTATGCTCTGAATGTCAGCAAATAAAGAGCATCAGGGAAATACAGACTAGCATTCCAGCTGTACAACCGTCTGCCTCACCCAGCCTCCCATATTGTTCCTGCTTTGGAAGCATCAACCTTTCATGCATCAACAGTTTGGTTAAGTGTTTCCCCGACTGTCAAAGTACCTTACCATTTCCAATCTCACAGCCCAGGTCATTCCTTCCTTCATTTTTTTCTGGACTATTTCCCTTCTTTGGACTCTGTGGTCTCATTCCAGTTATCATACCTGTACTCTTATTTAGTTACCAGTCTCATTGGAAGGAAGAAAAGAGCTCCTGAAGCCAAGGTCTGATATGTCAATTTATGGTTAGTAATGGCGGTTCATCCTGACATCTGCTGGGATGGACCTCATACCAAATAGGAAAAAGCAAATTGTATCCATGTGTTGGCCGGCACATGTGTCTATTTTGTTCCAGTGTAATGGTTTACTTGTATAATTGACAGCTAATGTTCTCATTAGAAGTTTTTAGTACATCAGAGTGATATTTTCTTGGCTTAAAAAACATTACTGGACATTAGCTGGTCGCACAAATTGGCCATCTCCTAACTTATTTAAATTCAACAAACATTCACTGAGCATCTCCTCTGTGCAAGGTTCTGGGGCATACATATTTAACAGAGTTCTCCAAAGCAATCCTGTTAAAGATTAAAAGTATGGTCTCTGGACTACTATGACCAGTATTGAAATCCTTGCTCATCAATTACCAGCTATGTGCCCTGAGAGAAATTATTTAATCGCTCTAAATCTCAGTTTCTTTCTCTGTAAAATGGGAGGAATAACAATGTCTAGTAGTTCTGAGGATTTCACGCACATGAAGTGTCTAGCAAACTGCCTGGCACAGAACAAGTGCTTGGATAGTAATGGCAGATGTTATTAGACAATATTAAGCTCATTTTGATTTTTAAGAGATGAGAAAACTGAAACTCAGGGAGGTGAAAGTGATTGCAGAGATATGGCCTAGAGTCTTGGCTTTGCTTCTTATTAGCTGGTTTTGCTTGGACAAGTCACTCAACTTCTCAGGGCCTCAATCACTCCATCCTTGCTAGAACCGTGCTTGGTACATAGTAGACACAATAAATACTTGGTGAATGAACCAATGCATGACAGAAATTGCAAAAACCTAGCTGGGTTCTGCAGTACCTTCCTAGCTCTGATGGGTCATATTTTGATATCTCATGAGATGCATTCTTGTTTTGTAAGAACATCCATCCTAGGCCATGAGAAAATAAAACTTTTGGGGTCTTTGTTTCCTTTATTATTTTCAATTTTCACCAAAGACATATTCCTCATTAAGGTTTGCATTTCAGTTCTTGTACTTCTAAAACAAAGCCATTAATTTAAGAAAACTATAAAAGTGAAGCCCACCATTAATTATCTGAGCTGGAAGTATGCATAATTCAACAAACATTGTCATATAATTTGCTTATAAATGAAGTGTAAATAAAAGCAAGTGGGAGTACTATTTACTCAGAAACTAGATGTATACACTAAAAAAAAAATCGTGTTTTCATTATAATTATTGTCAAGGTTTGGGATGTTCATCTCCATGGGTAAAAAAAATCGTGTTTTCATTGTAATTATTGTCAAGGTTTGGGATGTTCATCTCCATGGGTAATTCAAAAACTACTCAGAAAAAAAAACCCCAGAAAAAACCAAACTACTCAGGAGGCAGAGCTGCCAGGCTCTGAGGAGTAGCAAGTGTCTATTAATTGATAGTTTTCTCTTCTGTCTCTCCTCTCCCTGGATAATTTTTCAAGAGGCCCTTGTGGCAGGACATGAGGACCATGGCAGACTGCAAAAATGACCGCATCACTTTGCAATTCCTCCCGTGAAGAGGTGAGGTCTATTTCCCAAGCCTCTGCATCTGGGCTGGCCTTATGCCTTGCATTGACTAATAGAATGTGGTGGAAATGACAGTGTGCAGATTCTGAACTAGATCTTTGTGGCTTTGCGGCTTTCATTCTCACTACTCTTGGAACTTGGCTGTCATGTGAATAAGCCCAGGCTAGCCTGCTTAAGGATACAAGACCAGTGGAACAGAGACAAGGTGTTCCAGCTGACATACGCCTACACCAACCAGCCCTCAGCCGTATAAGTAAGTAGCAGAACTGTCAGGCTGAGCCCCACCTAAATCGCCAACTCACAGAATTATGGGCTAAAAAAAATGCTTGTTGTTTTAAGCCACTAAGTTTTGGGGTGGTGCATTACACAGCAAAAGCTAACTGACACAAGATCAAACCTAATGAAACTCTCCTGAGCTGAGCATGAGTAAGAAGCCACTTACTGGCCTTTGTATCAATTGGCATGCTTTCGTTCGGCATTTCATGTATGCAAAGAATGACCATATAACTCAAACCAGCATGCTTTGAGAGTAAACTGGGACTATCTCAGGCAAACGGGGATATACGGTCACCTTAAATTAGCAATATTGTACTGATAGTTATCTCTTTATGCTTTCCTGAATCACAGAATGTCACCGCTGGCAGGGAATCTAGAGAGCTTCCTCCACTCCTGTATTTCACAGAGGAGGAAATACGGGGTCCAGAGTTGAGAAGTGACTTTCCCATGATTGCACAGCTCATGAGTCGTGTGGGAAAAGCCACGATAGTAAATGGTAGCATGAGAATGCTCCAGAGTCAGGAGACTTGGGTTCGAGTCTAGCTGCTCTTACTAGTACAGCTGTGCAATGTTGCCCTGTAGTTCTATGTGGTCATGATTTGTTTCCTCTACTGAGTTTAGAGCACCTTAAAAATGGGAATTGTGACTGATGTGTCTCTATATCTCTTTTAGGGCGTAAGCCTGATGCCTGGCATATAATAGGTGCTCAATAAATATTTGCTGAGGAAATCTAGAAACACCCAGTGTTTTACCTAGGAGTCTCATTTCTGCTTGGAACAGCACATGGTATACTCAGGAAAAAACAGAAAAAAACCCAGTCCATCCAGGGATGGCCCTTGGGGGTGCAGTGAGCAAAAGCCCCATTGGCTACCCCAGCGCACGCTGCAGGGGCCGGCTCCCACGGGGTGCTATCAGCGAATGACCAGTCAGCAGTACTACAGGGGGAACATCATGTTCAGCTGTATTTGCTTGCTTTGCACCCCTCAGGATAAGAGCATCAGCCTCTGTTTCGATCCAGGTAACTACAGCCATGGTGGGATCCTGTTTGCTGGCCAGGAGTTACAGGTTGAGAACTCTGATCTTCCCTAACAGTTCCCTTGACCTATCAGCTCAGATCACGGAGGGGACGAGCACTTTGCCAGCCTTTGCTCTAAGAGTCCCACGCAACCCTGAGATTCTAGGGCCTTGAGTCATAGGCCATTCCTGCACATCTTCCTGATGGCTTCAGCAGTTGTGTGCTGACATCAATCACTCATTTGTGAAAAATTTATTTTTAAAATTATTATTAAAATTTTAAAATTGAGGTGTAGTTGATTTATAATATTGTGTTAGTTTCAGGTGTACAGTACAGCAATTCAGTTATATATTGGGTTAGCCAAAAAGTTCGTTCGGCTTTAAGTGAAAATAAAAGACACATTTTTCATTTTCACCAAGAATTTTACTGAACAATGTATTCACTAACCGAATGAACTTTTTGGCCAACCAATATATATTATATATATATTCTTCTTCAGATTCTCTTCCCTTATAGGTTATTACAAGATATTGAGTATAGTTCCCTGTGCTATACAGCAGGTCCTTGTTAGTTATCTATTTTATAACATCAGTCAGTCTTATCAGTGAACCAGGCCCCTCTACTCTGGGCCATGATCACTCTAGGCCTGCTGTGGGGATTTAGAAAACCCTGTCTGTCTCCCTCATTTTCCTCCCTGAGCTAAGCAAAAGCATCGGGCTAAACAGCAGAGCAATGGCGACAGAAAGAGAGAGAGACAGAGAGAATAAGTGAGTGAGCGCCCGTGAGCACACACATCTCAGAAATGTCAATGTGATGGGAGCCAAGAAGAAACTGAACCCATTCCAGCTATTTGGCTGCAGGTTTCCAGGAAGCCAGGCCTTTGCATACAGCAGATGCTCTGTAACAGCATCTTGAACAAAGAAACCTAGATAGCACTTTAAGTGAGCCACACCTGCTACATTCACCCTTTCCTAGGAATCGTCTAATGTCAGGAGTCCTTAAATGAGGGGTCATTCCTGGCCTGTACTTGACAAGACAAGGCTCTCTATCAGGTTGGATTATTTCTAGGTCAAGGTAACGAGACAGGATTTTTCTCCAGTCTTTTTCAAGGGAGGAAGGTGAGATCATCACAGGGCTCTTGAAGAAGGATGCTAAATTACTCTGGATGTTACCACAGTATTCTATTCCAAATGCTTTTAGAAATGATGTTTTCAGATTTCTACCTTCTGGCGTCAAGAAATATGAGGAAGAGCCCAAGCTGTGTGATCACACGGGCCTGGGTCTGAATCTCAGCTCTATGCCCTAGGAAGTGACCAGGCTTGAGCTAGTTAACTCTTTTTGCCTAAGCTTCTTTCTACTTATGCCAATTATATGTGTGTGTGTGTATATATATATATATATATAATTTTATATATATAGTGCAGGCATATATATATGTATATGCCCATACTAGATGTTTTCTGAGATTTACAATAGAATTTATGAAGTATACCAAGGATAGAGCATGATGCATAGTAGGTACACACTTTTGTTGAATGAGTACGTGTGTGTAGGGCCATAATAAAAAGTAGAGCTGTTTCTCCTTATCTCTCATTAGTTCTTTCACCCTTTGGGGCAGTGGCCCAGGAACCCAGTTTGACACTACTGGGAAAGGATGTTCTTTTGATTTGATCTACATTCAGATTGTACTTTGCTGATTATAAGATGGTATTGTGTTCACAGCATCCAGTACATAATAGCGGCAGATAATAATATTGATTATGGTAATGATAATAATACTGGTGGGAGCAGATCAGACATATAGGCATTTACACCAGACGAATGCATTTCTGTAAATTATTTTTTGAATCAAGTGACTAATTCGTGTACACAAATATTCAACAAAATGTGAGTCACCCTTCTGCCTCAGACCTTCAGTTCCCCTTTGCAGAGACAATCACTGTAGTGGTTTTAAAACATGGCCACAAGTGCTCTGAAACTGCTGCCATCAAGGGTGTCATATGCTATAGGACACTGATATATTCTAGGGAGACTTCTTATCTCTTCCCCTTTAATCAAGACAGACTTATGACTGCTTTGAGTAGTAGGGTTCAGTGGAGGTGACTCTGTGACTGCTGAGACTAGGCCATCAGAGACAATGTAGCTTCTCCTTGTGTTGCTAGAACACTCACTCTTGGAGTCCTGATCTCTTATGTAAGACATCTGACTGTCCTGATGCCACCATACTGTGAGAAAACCCTAGTCACATAGAGAGGCCACGTTAGGCTCTCCAGTAGACAATCCCAGCTGAGCCCAGACTTTGAATCATCTCTGCCCAGGTGCCAGAAACGTGAGCCAGGAAATCTCCAGATGCTTCCAGCCCCCAGCCACTTGAGTCTTCCCAGCTGAGGCCCCAGACATTGTGGAGCAGAGACCAGCCACCCCCGATGTGTCCATTTGACTTACTGATCCACAGGACCCACGAGCAGAATAAAATGGTTGTCATTTCATACCACTAAGTTTTGGGGGGAGTTCATTACGTAGATTCAATAGCCAGAAAAATCACTATTATTGTGTATTTGTCCAGAGAAATTTCAGGCACACATATATATATGCATATACATGTGTATACGTCACCCCCTTTTCCTTTTAAGACAAGTAGAAGCAGGCTATGCATACTGCTATATGCTGTGCTTTTTACAAGGAATTCATTTCAAAAAAAAAAAAAAGCTTTACTCACAGGTTTGCGAACATCAGGTAAGGTAATCCAGAGAGGAAACACTATGGGGAAAACAATTAGGAATGTGACTTGTTTGCGGGTATCGGAAGGCCAGGCCAGGCTGAGAGGCTGGTCCTCCTCATCTTCACCCGTCTCTGTGGTCTGTTGTAGAAAGAGAGAGAGAGAGAAAATGAACAAAAAAGACAATAACATCCGCAGGCCACAGAGCAAGGAGAGAAGTTCTGGATCTCATTAGGAGTTTTCTTGGGTCATCTTGGCTGCTTCATCCATGTAATTTTTAGGTTTGTAAGAGAACCCCACCTGTCATAGTCTGAATCCCAGGAACAAACAATACATTGCTCAGCCATGAGAATTTAAGAACTTTCTTTCCTTTCCCTGAACGCTCTCCAGCTTCTCTCTTTCCTGAATTGATCATTCAACTGGAGTGGACTCTGAACTTAGGAGAAACCACATCTGCAGAGCAAAAGACCCCAATGCCAACCTTCTTCTCCTCTCTTCTTGAGGAGAAAGCCACAGGATTCAGAATCCTTGGGAATACATTTTTTTAAAATTAAAATAATTAAAAATCGTTTTTTTAGAACACAGATTTGGAGTGGGCAAATGAAAGTAACCACAGAAATCAGTCAGTAACAATGCTCAACTCCCTTCAGTGGCCCTGGAATAGTTAAGTTCATGGATTATTGTGTGGTTGTGAGTTTCTAACCTGCTTAATCACCTCATTAAATTCTAAACCATTTTATTTCCGGCCAAAGGCTTATTATGCAAACATATATATGCATTCACAGAGAAACAGAGTATGGAAGCAGAGGACGCTAAACCTGTGGGTGTCAAGCACACAGGGCTGCAGAGCCAGGGGCTAAACTTCAGAGTTTCTGACTTGGCAGCAAGCGGCCAGCGTATTATTCGCTGCCCGCTGAGGTCAGCAGCTTCTGAGGTCCCAGAGCTAGAAGGGACAGAAGGTGGATCAGGGCCTGGCAGGATGACCATTAGCCTGTCAGACGGGCCCTCCAAGCCTCCGAAACAGCACTGCAGACCGCATCAATCACTCCCTTCTCTGCTTGTTTAAAAATGAAAGTGCAGCAGCAGGACCAAGCGTCAGATCTAAAAATATCAATAGGAACATTTCCACGGATGCTTCCTTTTGAGACCATATAAATAACCCGCACAGGCTTCATACAGCTCCCGCCCTCCCCCCTGCCCCCCACCCATGGCTCTTGCTTCCAGCATCCTGTACTATTTCAGGCAGCACTGAATCCCCCCAGCACTTCTCTCCCTAGGGAGGTGCTAAGTGGGCCAGGCTCGGGCAAGTTGTCTTAGAGGAAAAGGACAAGACTAGAGGCAGGGCTGGGTGTGAGGCCCGACTTGCTGCAGTGTTATGTTTATTATTTGTAGTTTACACCCTAGTACTGCCAAAAGGATTTGTAGTGGTTTACACAATCACCCCCACTTTCTGTCCAGAAGTTAAAATTTAAAAAATAATAATTAAAAAAAGCTAGTCTTAAGCCATGCTGAAAAAGGTTCTTTCTCTTTGCATGTATGTCCTTGGCAGTGGGTGAACGAATTTTTTTTTTTTTTTTTTTTTTTGGGTGAACGAATTTTAAACAAGGGAAATAAGAGGATTAGGTAATAAGGCAGAATTAGGAAGTCAGCACGGTTTATTTGGGTTGTCTGGATCCTCATTAAATATACTTCTTATGCTCCCCATCTCTTTGCTATGCAATATGTTGGAAAAGAAGGAAGGTCTAAAATCAGTAATCTACATTTCCACCTTAGGAAACTAGAAAAAGAAGAGCGGATTAAATCCAAAGTAAGCAGAAGAAACGAAATAATAAAAATTAGGGTAGAAATCAATGAAAGTTCAACTAATCTATGAAAAAGGAGGCAAGGATATACAATGGAGAAAAGACAGTCTCTTCAATACGGGGTGCTGGGAAAACTGGTCAGCTACATGTAAAAGAATGAAATTAGAACATTCCCTAACACCATACACAAAAATAAACTCAGAATGGATTAAAGACCTAAATGTAACACAAGGCACTATAAAACTCTCAGAGGAAAACATAGGAAGAACACTCTTTGACATAAATCACAGCAAGATCTTTTTTGACCCACCTCCTAGAGTAATGGAAATAAAAACAAAAATAAACAAATGGGGCCTCATGAAACTTACAATCTTTTGCACAGCAAAGGAAACTATAAACAATACGAAAAGACAACCCTCAGAATGGGAGAAAATATTTGCAAATGAATCAACGGACAAAGGATTAATCTCCAAAATATATAAACAGCTCATGCAGCTCAATATTAAAAAAACAAACAACCCAATCAAAAAATGGGCAGAAGACCTAAATAGACATTTCACCAAAGAAGACATACAGATGGCCAAGAGGCACATGAAAAGCTGCTCAACATCACTAGTTATTAGAGAAATGCAAATCAAAACTACAATGAGGTATCACCTCACACCGGTTAGAATGGGTATCATCAGAAAATCTACAAACAGCAAATGCTGCAGAGGGTGTGGAGACAAGGGAACCCTCCTGCACTGTTGGTGGGAATGTAAATTGATACAGCCACTACGGAGAACAGTATGGAGGTTCCTTAAAAAACTAAAAATTGAATTACCATATGACCCAGCAATCCTAACTACTGGGCATATACCCAGAGAAAACCATAATTCAAAAAGACACATGCACCCCAATGTTCACTGCAGCACTATTTACAATAGCCAGCTCATGGAAGCAACCTAAATGCTCATCGACAGACGAATGGATAAAGAAGATGTGGTACATATATACAATGGAATATTACTCAGCCATAAAAGGGAACGAAATGGGGTCATTTGTAGAGATGTGGATGGACCTAGAGACTGTCATGCAGAATGAAGCAAGTCAGAAAGAGAAAAACAAATATCGTATATTAACGCATATATGTGGAATCTAGAAAAATGGTACAGATGAACTGGTTTGCAGGGCAGAAATAGAGACACAGATGTAGAGGACAAATGTATGGACACCAGGGGAGGAAAGTGGGGGTGGGGCTGTGGTGGGATGAACTGGGAGATTGGGATTGACATATATACACTACTATGTATCAAATAGATAACTAGTAAGAACCTGTTGTATAAAAAAAATTAAAAAAATATGTTTGTGAGGAAAAATAAATAAATCAATGAAAGTGAAAACAGGAAGTCAACAGAGAAAGTCAACAAAACCAAAAGCTGTTTCCTTTCGTATGTAGTTCATGAGGGTTCATCCACTGCTTCCTTTACTTATCCCGAGGGCTCCCGTCCCTGACAGAAGCTTGGGCGTGCTGTCCCTGGTTCCTCTTCTGAGCCACCTCAACCTCCTCCCAGAAGATGTAGCGGATGTAGAGAGTATCACTCCCCGTTGGGCTCACCAGCCTCCCAAGCTGTCAGTTGACTACATGAATAATCTCTGTGTCATGAGACCAGTGAAGATTAGGAGACAGGTGCATTTTACCTGTTCCCTCCCAGATATGATCTTTCTTGTTTAAACCAAATGAATGACTTTCCCCTCCCCACCTGGTAGATGCCTCAGGAATAGGGAGGACCATGGGAGAGTTGAGAATTTGCATTATGCCTAATAAGTACCCTGTCTCATGCAAGGTAGGTGGTTTTTTTCAGAGAGAGGATGCCAGCACTCTCTTGAAGACCCATCAAGCTGATCTGATGAGTTCATCAAGGCTCCTCCCCCTTCCAGAGTTGACACTCCCCCCAGTCAGGTCCCCCACTGCCATCTGCAATGGAGCAACTTATCTCTAAACTCTAAGCTAACCTTTTTCAGAGAAAAAACAAAAGCAACTCTTTATGACTCATATCATTTTAATGACACCAACAGATGGTGACATTTCATCAGTAACCCGTCTGCTTATAACCTACGGATTAGCTCCTTTCTCCATCTGCCCAAGTCACCAGGCAGGCAGTGCCCCTAGAAAATAGCAGAAAGTAATTGTCTGTTTAGATGCATAAGCTCTAAACATACTACTGGTCCAACGCAAACAATTAGCTGCATTGTACGGCTTCCAAAAGCTGCATTTGAGGTTGCTGTTGCTAGGGCAGAAATGGACGAGGAGAAGAGACTGGGTCTCAGGCTGTACAAACACTGCTCTCCGTGGGGACTTCATGGCCTCTTGGGGACGAATCTTGCTATAGAGAAGTACAGGAGCCCAGAACCCTGTGGAGGATTCTAGAGGTGCCTGGGGAGCAAGGTTGTCAGCATATTTTAGGGGAAATTCTCTTTGTCTTTTTGCCAAGTGCAATCTCACTCTGGTTCAGTGGGCAACAGCTTGCAAGCTACTTGGAGGAAAAAAATTCTGTTCCAAGTCTGGGAGCTCGATTTGCCTTTGCCTAAGCTGGGGCTGTTGGCATGCTCATTTGTCTCAGCCCCGGGAGAGGCTTGGCACTGATTTTCCAGCTTTTCCTGGAGTTGTGGCATCCTGGCTTTGACCTTGCAACAATCCATCCTTAACCTCCTAAAGCTTCTGCAGCACGTCTATAGAAAAAAAACAAGGCAAAACGATCCTGAAAAAATTCAAATGTCTCGTGATAGTTTAAGGTAGTTTGAGATCTACTGGGGTCTCCATAGAATCCCTAGAATTGTGTAAAACCAGGGCACCAATGACTGCTTTAGGGCCTTGTAATCTCTGACATGGAAAATCTGAACCTAAGACATACGACTCTAAGTTTCCACATTCTGGTTGTCTGATCTTGAAGGAGTCAGTGCAGCCTGGTGGGAAGAGCAGGTGGTGGAGAATCAGGAACCCTGGCTGCCCTTCTCTGCTCGAGCTGGGATTCCTTGGGTGGTGACCATGACCACCTGCAAGTATTCACTGAGTGCTTTCTAGGTAGAAAGCATTGCACTAAGTTCTGGGACTCTTGATTTGAAGGAGACTTGAATTTCAAAGGGGAGACAGAACAAATGGCTCCGAAGAATTTATTCTTTATCTAGTTACGGGGATGCTGGCAACAGCTTCTGCTTGTTCTCTAGTATCTATTCTGCCTGTTATGGATTGAATTGTGTCTCCCCAAACTCATATTTTGAAGACCCAACCCCCAGGACCTTAGCTGTGACTGGAGATAGGGTCCTTAAAGAGGTGATTAAGTTAAAATGAGGCCATTAGGGCGGGTCTTAACCCAATACGACTGGTGTCCTCATAAGAATAGGATATTAGGACTCATGGAGAGTCCTGTGCATGTGCATGCACGGAGGAAAGGCCGTGGGAGGACACAGCAAGAAGGCAGCCATCTGCAAGGAGAGGGGCCTCAGAGGAAAACAACCTGTAGACACCTGGATCTTGGATGTCCAACCTCCGGAACTGTGAGGAAATAAATTTCTGTGGTTTAAGCCACCCAGCCTATGGTATTTTGTTATAGCAGCCCTAGCAACCTAATATACTGCCCTTGTGTTTTAGTGATAGAAGGCCTACTTTTACCTGGGTTTGGAATAAAGACTATTTCTAGCCTTCCTTGTAACAGGGTGTGGTCATGGGATGAAGTTCTGGCCAATGAGACGGAATGGGAAGTATTCTCTGCAACTTCTGGGATGTATCTTTAAAGGGTGGAGGTGTATCCTTCCTCACTCCTTCCTCCTTCTGGCTGCCAGGAATGGGGACATTTTGGCCAGAGCTTGAACAGCCATCTTGGACCATGAGGTGGAGAAATGGTATAAAAGGATCTGACCTCTGACACCCATCAAGAGCCATTCTAGCTCCGGGCTGCCTATAAAGACTTGGGAGAGACATAAAATTCTATCTTACTTAAGCTGCTGTGATTTTGGGGTTTTGGTTGCTCACAGTAGAACCTTATCCTGGCTGATCCAGTGTCCTCTTTATGAGGAATCAAGGGAGAAAAATCTTTCACATCTCAGCACTGGGAAAAGTCATGCTTCCTCTGAGAAACTGAGAAATCCGTGCATCAGGGGAATGATATTCTTTATTTCTTGGCACTGGGGAGTTCAGAGCCAAATTTGTAACCCTGTCCAGCAATCACAGCACTGGAATCTGCACTCACCTTACTCTAGTCTTACTCTCTTCCTTTCCTTTACCATCCTTTGCTGAATTTTTTCAAACCAGTCATTTTATCCTTTTACATCAGATGTATTTTTGCAAGCAGCCTTGAATCTTTGTGAAGGTGGGGCAGACCTAAAAATAAAACTCTGCAGTGGTCCAACAGAATTTTGCGGATAACTTTATGAGAGAGTGAGAGAGAGAGAGAGAGAGAAGGACAGGGAGAGGGAGAGGGAGAGGGAGGGAGAGAGAGAAAGCGAGAGAGAGAGAGAGAGGTAAGATGTTACTGTACGTGACAACGCATGACAAATGGACAACTAGCTTCTTGGATTCATTATCAATACTGAAGGTTGGAATCTGGAGGTCTGGCTATCAGAACACCTACAGATAGAAGAGAACAGTTCCAGGGGGCAGTTAGCACCTATTGGGAGGTCTCTGGAGCAATCAGCTCATTTTTATTTTCTTTAATCTAGTGAATGGGAGGAGTGGCGGCAGCCTGTCCATTTGTGGCCTAGCATCACGAGAACTGGTTCATCTTCTTTGCACGTGCATCTTATACTATTTCCACTTGTGCCTCGTCTGGATGGTTTGCCCCAGAATAAGTGTCAGGTTTCCAGTGGAGGGGCTTGAGTTGGATTTATCAGTCCAGAAGTTGCCTCTTCAGCCAGAAAAATATTTCTTGGAGGCAACTCAATTTCTTATTCTTGTCTGTGAAGGGCACTGTGCAAGATTCCTGCGTGAAGGTGAGCCCACTTTAATGCAAACTCTGCTGTCAGAGAATTAAAATGAACACCCAGGAGGCATCTGAAAACTGGCCAACTTTGAGTTCAGTTTTGCTGATTGGTAATCACATCTCATCTCCAGTTCACAAGGAGCAAGCTCAGAGGATCGCTTGCACCTGCCTAGCTCTCAACTCGGTGGGGTTTGATTCTTCTTTAACCCCCTCAAAAGGACCACTCAGTTCAGCACTCAGGAATGCCACCTCTTCCCACTGGAGAGTCCCTTCAGTGTGGCATGATGCTGGATAAAATGCAATGCCAGTACTTAGGTATCTCTGTAAAAATATAATTCATTTACGCTAAAATACTGGGCCAGGGTCAAACTGGGGGAAGGTGAAGATTTCAAGTGATTTGGACTTCTACTTAAAAAGAATGGTTCCTAGTATATTTGTTGTTGTTGTTGTTTCTACGATTTATATCTGTAGAAAAAAAGAATCAGTTTTACCTCCACATTGTTCAGTCACACAGATGCCCACACGAATGATCAAATGGGGCAAAGCTCATGGAGTGCGGTGTGGGCTACGAATCCCCAACAAGACCCCGAGGGGCTGGGAGTGGGAAGAGACATCCATAAAAACATTCGCCGAGCCTGAGATATGAGGCTGGGTGGGTGCACCAAGAATATTGAAACTGTCACCCTCAACAAAAGTCACTAATAAAACACGTGAAATATGTAGGCTACGTGGGAGGTGTTCATCTGTAGACTGCGGATAGTAACTCTCAGGCAGTCGCAGGATGCACAGTACCTGGGAGAGACCAGGGGATCAGCACATGTTATCCTCTTCCTTTCTGCCATTAATCTCATCTCTGCCACTAACTAGCTATGTGACCCCAAGCAAATCAACGGAAATGCTGGAATAGCAAAAGAACACATACGTGTCACCTGTAAGGCATCTGGACCTGGGGTGCACCTCACCCCCTTTTAGGCCCCCAAAGTCCTTAAAAACCTTGTCATTGTGAGGCAGAGCTTCTCTGTCCCCTGCAATGTTTTAATGTGGGACCACCTTCCTGTCCAAGAACTTGTCATTCATTTTATCATTTGGACACTGAATGATCATGAAAGACAAGCTGCAATCACATAGACCTCTGCAATCATCTAGTGTAGGAACTTTAGGGCCCCAGAATTTCAGAGCTGGAGGGGTCCTGGGTCATTGAGCGATGCCCCCCCCCAATTGAGGACCCTAAGATGAAGTGATATGCTGAAGGAAGGTCACAGTGCCAGGCTCATCTCACTCCCAACTCAAGGCTCTTCCAAAATACCACATGGCCTCCCCTCCTCACTCCTAAAAAGTAGGTATGAATGTGCTGTATGTCCAATTACACTAGGTTTCCCAGCTTTTTGTAATAAATCAAATCTACTAAAACAAAAAATGCTAGCTATGGCAAGCACTAAGAATGTAATTGACATAATTTTGGTTGATTTTCTTGAGTCTAGAACTAATTTCTGGTGGTTTGGCTGCCCCACGTTCTTGCAAAAGCTGATCAGAAACATTTGATTCTTGGACGCACTCTTTTCCTTGAGTCTGCTATGGATGGCATATCTGTGTTTCTCCAAAATTCATATGATGAAATCCTAACCCCCAAGGTGATGGTATTTAGAGGTGGGGTCTTTGGGAGGTGATTAGGTCAGGGTGGCAGAGTCCTCATGATTGGGATTAGTGTCCTTATATATAACTGGGAAGCTAGCTTGCCCCTTCTGCCATATGAGGACACAGTGACTAAATGTCCGTCTGTGAACCAGGAAAAAGGCTGTCACCAGACAATTGATCTTGGACTTCCCAGCCTCCAAAATTATGAGAAATAAGTTTCTGTTAATAAGCCACGTCGTCTATGGTATTTTTGTTATACCATCCAGGGCAGCTTTGAAGGGGAAATGAAGGGCAGATCTGGGCGTCGGTGGGGAGGAGGAGCCATTGTGATTCTCTCTTCCCTCCTCTATCTCCTTGGGTGATATCTCCAAGGAGCCAGGTACAAATTTAAAAATGAAATGTGGGTACTGATAAGATAGCAAAGAATGTCAGGACTTCAAATACAGGTGAAAAAGAAAGACTTGTTCTTTAGCATCTCTATCCAAGAAAAAAGTGCAGAAATTTAGCCCAGGTCTGAAGTAGGAGGAGGTGACAATCAAGTACACCATAATGAGGGCTCGAGATTTTATGTGCATTTCATTGCTTGATGTCACCCCTGATTCCCATAACTGTGGATAATCCTGTACTGGCTTCTTCTAAAATGAGTATCTAGGGGACGTTGGCGGAGATGGATTAAGCCCTTTACAATCATAAACTTTCCCGAGGCTAACTCTAGCAAGAAATGAAATAGGAGGTGGGTTATTTCCAGACTCCAGCATTCCGTGTTCAAAGGCCAGTGGAACCTCAGGGGAAGAATATGCACAAAAGAACAGCATCGTCTTGGAACAGGGACCATCTGCTTCTCCTCCTGCCTTTGTCCTCTTTCATTATTGAAGCATTAAAAATACTCTTTGACAAAGGTGGCATGTTTTACTTTTCCAATTAGGTTTCCTTGGGAACTGACGAGAAGGTGTGTGCACCCGTACAAAGCGTATGTGGGAGGCTCCTAGAGAGAGAAGAAATCTTGAAAGTGCCTCACCTAATGAAGGGATTGCTGGAGAAGGGACTAAAAGACGAAGAAGACCTACTTCTGCTCCAGAATGTTCTTTTACAATGTGACTGCTGTTACAGAATTAACTGAGATAGTCCAGGAAAAGCACCTAGAACTGCGCTTGGCACAGAGTAAACAGTCAATAAACATTAGTTATTATTATTATTTTTAACAAATGGTTAGGAGAAGAATCTCTTCAAAGACATCCAGGAGACAGAAGTTTGACTAGGTGACTTATGATACCTCCAAGCAATAAAATTCTATAATTCAATTTTTTTCATGTGAAAGTGGAAACTGCAATAATTGTGTTCCCCATCTATCCATTCATCCAACATTTACTGAGCATTCATTGACTACCGTGATGTCAACAATCTAATTTACTTTCCTCTTTGGTAAGAGGAATAAACAGAAGGCCTTTGTAAATAAGATGAAAGGGAAAATTCCATAGCCCTAAGGAGAAAATGCTCTTTTATTTCAGTAGATGGGCTGTAAGTGGACTTTCTATCTGAAACAAAGCTTCCAAGCAGACTCATAATATTGTGACACCTTGATTCTGTCTTTTGAGCAGAGCTAAAAACAACACTAGAGTTGGAGCTCTCAAAAATGCACAGTCACACTTTAATACAGTGAAAGGCTCTGAAATCAACATCTGTTTGGCAAGTAGAAGGTGCCTTCCAAGAAACATTCCATGGAGTGCTTTACTACAAAGGAAATCTATTCAAAAAGGAGATTTTAAAAAAAGGTAAATATCCATATGGTCAGCGTATTAGTCTGCTTGGGCTGCCATAACAAAACACCATAGACTGGGTGGCTTGAGCAGTAGACATTTATTATAAACTCCCACCATAAATATCAGTTGGCTCAGGGACAGTAAGTGGTTTTCATCTCATCTCCATTTTTTTTCCTAAAGTGGTTGGCCAATTAGTGGGGTCAACATACCAGTAGCCTTCATTTTGTCTGTTACAGAGCTAGAACATTGTGCTTGAAATTCAAAATATCGATCCATAAAAATCTCATTACTAGGTTGTGGATCATTTTGTCTTACAGACCCAAAGACCTATACTCAAAACGTCTGAGTGACACAAGGGAAAATGAATTTTTGGGACCCCAGAGCTATCGTTCAGGACTTGCCAAACAAGGTGTGTATGAGTCATTTTGAGTGCAAACTCAAGAGTTCTGGGATGGGTCAGCTAAGGGCTCTAGGGACAACTTCATTTGCCATTTGCCTTTCCTCTTTGAAAAGGGAATAAAAACAGGAGAGCCAGGAAGAAAAACTGTTAGACACAATGATGGAAGACCAGAGTCGTGTTTGGAAAAATTCAGTTACTCAACTCTAAGATGAATCCTTACTGACTATTATGGACAGAGTGTTTGTGTCCCTCCAAAATTCATATGCTGAAGCCCTAACCCTCAGTGTGGGTGTATTTGGAGATGGGGCTTCTAAGGAAGTAATTAAGGTTAAATGACATCATAAGAGTAAGCCCCTGGTCTGATAGGATTAGTGTCCTTGTGAGAACAGACATCAGAGAGCTCTCCCCTGCTCCTTTCTCTCTCCACCCACACCCTTTTGTGTAGGAAAGGCTCTGTGAGGACAGAGAGAGAAGACAACAAACTGCAAGCCAGAAGGAGAGCCCTTGCCTGAAACTGAATTGGCTGAAACCTTGATCTTAGACTTCCCGCTTCCAGGACTGTAAGAAAATAAATTTCTGTTGTTTAAACTACCCGGTCTGTGATTTTTTTGTTATGGCAGCCCGAGTGGACTTATACACACTGTCCATATGGATATTTATCTTTTAAAAATATCTTATTTTTGAATCCTTTTGTTTTTTTGGCTTTGAAAATAAAGTGTTCACTTGCTATAATTTATTTTTAAATCACCCTTTCACTCATTCTTTACCGAGTCTTTGAGAAATCTCTTTATTTTTGTTCTCTGAGTTTCTCAATGTCTTTGCCCTTGCATTATTTACCAATATCCTTCATCTCTCGACTCCGTTTTTATCTCTGTGTTTCTATCACTTATCTCTTTCCAAGAGATAAGTCAAGAAGAGGTCAGTCAAAAAGCATCTCTTTTTGGAAGGCAGCACCATCTGAGACATCTGTATTGCCTTCTGTGTGGACATCCTGAACCAACAGAGCTAACATTTATGTAGCATACAGATTTTTTTAAAAGTGATTAATCTCTGCCTGTCTAGCAGTAGGAAATAATTCCCCCCCCCCCCCAAAATACCACCTATGGTTTGTTTTACATATAGATGGAAAAAAATCTAGCATCAAGAACTTAGCATATTAAATACAAAACGATAAGGTTTCACTCAGCAGTGGCGACCTGAAAAAACTTCATCTGCTTCTCCATGACTTTGAATTGAAACCAAGATTTCAAAATATTTTGCTGTGAGTGATGAAGCTGTCTGGACCTAAGTTTTCCAAGAAGACAAGAAACCATTTTATATTAATGTAAAATGGCTTTTGGAGAGTCTGGTGAAGTGCAATTACTTTCCTTCACTTTGCATTTTGCCCAAATAATTCTGAGGTGCAACCTACGGACAAGATGGACTTCTTTCTGTATTGCTATTTTAAACTGGTTTTTGTATAGTTTTCATGGGCTTCGTAAATCCTGCTGATACAAATCATAAAAGATCTGTCAACATAAAAGCTACTGAAGAATCTAAGAAACAATTCAAAAGTCATTCTCATCGTTTAATCATCAACTGGATTACAATTACTCATAGGAACAGTAATATTAATGTTGGTATTTTTTTCAGGGTGTCAATGGAGTTTTTTCCTTTTTATTAATAGTCAGCTCTTAATGTATCTTTTTTTTTAAATTTTGTTTGTTTGTTTGTTTATTTATTTATTTATTTATTTATTTATTTATTTATGGCTGTGTTGGGTCTTCGTTTCTGTGCGAGGGCTTTCTCTAGTTGCCGCAAGTGGGGGCCACTCTTCATCGCGGTGCGCGGGCCTCTCACTGTCGCGGCCTCTCCGTCGCGGAGCACAGGCTCCGGACGCGCAGGCTCAGTAATTGTGGCTCACAGGCTTAGTTGCTCTGCGGCATGTGGGATCTTCCCAGACCAGGGCTCGAACCCGTGTCCCCTGCATTGGCAGGCAGATTCTCAACCACTGCGCCACCAGGGAAGCCCCTTAATGTATCTTATGTGAATAATTAATAGACTTTCTTCAAACTACTTCAGAAAGCACAATGACAAATGGTGTTATTAACAGTAAGATTCTAAGTGAAGTTATAATTCTCTGTCAGTATTCAAATTTAGGCAGAAACCCAAGAGCCAGATCTATCTATTTCATTTTCAAGTGTGGTCAAAAGGCCTCTGAGTGCATCTTAAGCAGTTGGTAAATATTGTACAGGTCATCAGATATAGGAACTAGATCTCAACTTTTCGTTAAAAAATATATGTATAGATTGAAAGGAAAAAATGTTATCTCCTCCAGAAACGGAACCCATGTACTAAGGCTTGGTAGGTAAAACACTGTAATTTTTGCTTTTTTCTATAGTTTGTATTAGCTCTTCTCAGATACTAATAAGTTTCTTGGCTTGGACCTTGCAAACTCCAGTCTGATGAAGAATCTTTGGATATTCTTTTTCTTTCACAAGAGAAAGGCCTTGCCCTCTCTCCCCAATACTGCCCTTGTGCTCTGGCTGTGTCAGACACAGAGATCCAGCCCCAGTTTCCACTATTTTCTACTTTCCTCCATTTCTTGAGTGCCAGATCCTCTTATTATGCTTCACCAATGTTCCAAGAGATTGAATAATCTCATCAATAGTGGGAAATTCGGTCCTTAGCTGTTTTGAAACTTTCAAAATGGTGGATCTGGCTATTCCACCTTAATCATTTAGAAGAGATACTTGCTCTTTGAATAACGGGAAGATTTGAGGTTTGAAAGGCCTCTATTAAAACTTATTACTGCTAAGAAAGTAAATGTTTACTAACTAAAGGTAATATTTTAGGAAGAAAGACATCATATGGATTCTAGGTCCCATCTGCTTGGATAATCTTGGAAATATTATCAGAGTTAATGTTTTGGACCAATGTTTATTATGAAGTCTTTCTATGGAGCTTTAAAATCATAGCTATAACTTTAAACGACAACAGTAATCCAAAACAAACTGCTGTCTTTGACAACAACGCTTTTCTACCACCCTCAGAGATGCACATTTAATAGTAGAGAAATATCTTTGTGCATTTTATTTTATTTTTCTTAAGAGAAATCTAAGCTCACAATCACATCCATCATCTTTTCCCTACTCATCCTTTACTTAGTCACATAATACCCAAATATTTTTATCAGCACTGAGAGCAGATCTTAAAAACCATACTGAGTTTAGGTGAGGACGAATGCTAGACTGGGGAGAAATAAGGCAGGGTTGAAATCCCAAAGGGAGAAAGGAAGGGCTTAATATAGCAAGATGATATTTAAGTTGTAAAGTGAGAAAAAAAGAAAAAAGTCTGCGCTTTATACATTTTCTATCTATCATCTATCTATCAGTACGTGTGTGTGAGTATACGTGTGTGTGTGTACACACACACACACACACACACACACATACATATTCATTTTTCCTAGGAATGTGATTATCTTAAATAAGTCTGTTTGCCCACTGGTGCATCTGGGCAACTCTTAACCAAAGCAAAGACAATCTGGATTTCCCTAAGGACAGAGAGAAGTCTCAGAGGTGAAATGAAATAAAAGCTGCAACATATAAAAAGCATAATACAAGAAAAAAAAGTTAGATTTTCAGATTTCAGAATCTAAGAAATTTGCAAGGCATTTCCCCTCCTACCCTTTCACTGTGCGTGTGTATGTAAAGAGTTTGGATGTGTCGTGTCTGGAGGATTGTGATGCAGCAAGGCAGGCAGCTTCCCTGAGCAAGCCGGCCACATGCAATCACCTGGCTGTTGTCTAGACTGGCCAAATTAAAATGTAAGAAAATGCTGGGTTCTGAGTGGGAGAGAATATAACTTAGAATTGTTTTTCAAACCTGGATAAATTTCCAACACTGAAAATTTAGAAGGTTGGTAAATTCTCAGTGACAGCTCAAATCAGTTCTGTTAGAATTGACAGCATTTTGTTAGCAGGTACTGGGAGAAGATAATTAGCACTAAGCTGTTTGAAAAGTCAAATTATTTCTTGGTTCCACAAAGTATACAAATGAAGCAGAAAACCTCCTGCAAAGGGGCTTCCTTGGTAAGAGAGAATATTTTAAAGTGCTCTTCATTGCCAGTGTAAAGCCTGGACAGAAGGAAGGTCTCAGAGCTGAGGTGTTGGTGTAAAATTAGCTCATTGGTAAACAGGGTTTTGAAAACAGCAGGTTAATTACACGAGACAGGTTAAACTCTCAAGAGAGTATCAGCAGTCAGTGTGTGGTGTGTGGGGCTCATCACTTCCATTAATAAAGTCGAGGTGCATACCTCATTCCTCCTGGAGCCTGATAAAAATACAACTGGGAAAGAAAGAAAACCAACACAATAAAAAGGCATTGAATCCTTTCTGTGAAGTTGTGCTTTGGGTGGCCTGAGTGTCCTGATTTCACACCTTTTTTTCTGACTCTGGAATCACAGCCTTAATTTACCGTGTTACCCAGTTTTTCCAGCCTTGAAACTCAAGCACCACCCACAGCTGCTTTTTCTTGTTCACGCTCTGTGACCAATTTATTACCAAAGGGTCTCAATTCTGCCTCAGAAACAGCTCTCACAATCCAGCCACTGTCACCCCTGCCACAGCCAATACTTGGTCTGAGGCCTTGTCATCTGGGCTACCTAACAGCCATTTTTAAACAGTTTTACTAAGTACTGCTAATAGCAAACACCTATGCAGTGCTTACCATGTGCCAAGAACTGTTCTACGAGCTTTTGAGTCTCACAATAATGCTATGAAATAGATTACTATTCCTGTTTCAGAGAGAAGGAAGATGAGAACAGAGAGGTTAAGTAACTTGTCCAAAGTCACACAGCTGGTAAGTGGCAGATCTGGGATTTGAACTCTGTCTTCAATTTGTGGTCTGTCTACAGAGACTCTACTCTTAAAGGACTAACGCATATTGTTTCTGTTTTAATTTAACCCATTATTATTTTTAGTTGTTGCATTTTTTTGGAATAGGTAAAACAGTTAACTCATTCAAAATTCAAAAGCTACAGGAAGCTACATACTGAAAGACGTGTGCAGAAGGCTACCTCCCACCCTGGTTCCCTACCACAGGCCCCTGTCCTGCAGGTAATCAGCATGACCAGTTTCTTCAATAGCATCCAAAGCAAATGTTTATATGTTACTATGTTATTTCCCTCCTTTTTTTCCTCTTACACAGACAGAGTATATTGGATGTAATTTGGCACATTGCCTTTCCCACTTAACAACATATATTGAAGATCATTCCATATAAGTGCATGAAGAGCTTCCTCATTATTTTTTTCTTTTTTCTTTTTTTTGGAAAGACTGCAGATGGTTGAAATGAGGGGTGGGCAAACTTTTCCTGTAAAGGGCCAGATAGTAAATATTTTAGGCTTTATGGGCTTTATGGTCTCTGTCACATATGCTACTGCTGCCTTTTTTTTTTTTTTTAAATGTTCAAGAATATAAAAACATCCTTATCTGATAGGTTGCACAAAAACAGGCTGCAGGCCAGATTTGGCCACAGATCATAGTTTGCTGATCTTTGAACCAAACAGGCTCTTACCTCGCTGCCCTGCATTCTGTCCTCCCTCACTCTGGCCCCTTCTTGACCATTCAGAAAGAGCTCTCTTCTTATCACATAAATCCAAAGCTGCCACTGCTCCCTTTAAACCCTCTACACCTCTCCACTCCCAGGACGGGGAGGTCCAGACTGCTGAACAGTGCCTACAACGCCCTTCCTTATCCCTGTGCCTCTCCTCCCCTGCCTGTCTACTGCTCTGGTCCAGGCCACTATCAGCTCTGCCTCACCTCCTGCAGCGACCTCTTTGCTCCACTACTACTACACGATCTCCTGCCACAAATCCACTCTCTATACCCCAGCGCAGCCCCTTGGATCGTTTACAAGTGCAAAGCACATCTGGGAACCTCTGATAGCTTGTTGCTGCCCTAGAATGAAGTCAACTCCTGTATCATGGTCTACAAGGCAGGCCAGCTCCACTCGGCCCTCCTGTCAGACCTCACTGCCACCATCATCCCTCCCTCCGCTCCCCACTCTCCAGCCACAGTGACTTTTCTGTTCCTCAAACAAGCCGAGCTCATCTCTGCCTCTGTGGGTGCTGTTCCCTTGACTGACCTGTTCTTAAAGTTCAGCATCCGTTCAAATGCCGCTTCCTTAGTGAAGTTTTCCCTCACCTTCCAACCTAAAGGGGCCCCTCCACTCTTGCCCTCCACTGAGTCACCAGGCTTTATTTTCTTCATGGTCCTATGGCTGTCTATAATTATACCTTGGTTTACATTTGCAGGCTCTCTGCTCTGCTAGGATGGGTGGGCATCTCCGGTGCTCAGCACATTGCTTGACACACATTAGATGAACACCGAAAATTTTCTGATTCAACAATGGAAGAATTTCAGCCCAATTTACTTTTCCTAGTGGATTTCTCCTCACTCCTCACCTTATATTTCAGTCTTCAGTTCCCCTGGCTTTCTCAACCAATCACTACACAGGAATCTCCCTCCTAAGCGAACATGTTGTCATCTTGGTCATCTCCTCCTTCTTTGAGCGACAAACTCCTACTTAACCATCAATACCCAGCTCAAATGTTACCTCTTCCCTGAAGTTTTTACACTTTCTCTTGCCAGGGTCAATTTCTTCCTCTGGCAGGCTCCCAGAGCACTTTGTATAGACCTCCCTGATCACACTGGGCCATAATGATTTCCCTACCACAGATGTTTTTTTATTTACTTATCATACCCTGAATACTCTCAAATTTATATATATATATATATATATATATATGTTTCATTTTCATTTTATCTACAATAAGCATTTTACCTATAGGGAAAGGACACTTTGGATGCTCTTTATATAGTAGGTATGAACACATAATAATATAAATAGCATCATTTAGCTCCGTGCTATGTGCTTTATGTATATTATCTCACTTAACTCTCCTAATATCCCTAATGAGGCAGGTACTATAGTTATCTGTACTTTGCAGATAAGGAAACTAAAGCGAGGTTGGGTAACTCGCTCCTGGTGGATCTGGAATTCACTGTCAGGCTGTCCTGCAGGCAGCTGGTGGCCTGCCTCTTTGAAGGTCTGTGTGCCCTTGAGCTCTCAGTGTATCAGGATGGTGCCCAAATCTGCCCTCTTACCCTGCGTGAGACCCGGGGACACAGCTCTGCTCAGAGAGGGGTCAGCTGGGACTCTGTCACTCCCCTGCAGCAAGGTGCCCCGTGTGTGGGGGGCACAGATGTCCCTCTGCCAGCCAGATGGAGAGGCACGATGATGAGGCTGCCCTCTGCACACCTGTGACTGTGCCATCCCCAAGGGCAGCCAGGTATCCTTGGGGCCTGCTTCCTGCTGCCACATGCTGCTTATCCATGTGGCCATAAGCTGCTCCGCCAGCTCACCCTTGAGCTAATACGAAGGGACCGCAGGGCTCTGGGCAGGAGGATGGGAGCCTAGAAGGCAGAGGAGACAGGGCAGAAGGAGCTGCCATTTCTCTATCTTTTCCTTTAGCCATTTCCCCCCCTCCACCCCAGCTTTACTGAGGTATAATCGACAAATAAAAATTTTATCTATTTAAGGTATACAACATGATGATTTGATATACGTATACCTTGTGAAAAGCACAGCAAAGGAAACAACAAATGAAAAGGCAACCTATGGAATGGGAGGAAATATTTGCAAATCATATACCTGATAAGGAGTTAATATCCAAAATATATAAGGAACTCAAACAACTCAATAGCAAACAATGAATAACCTGATGGAAAAATGGGCAAAGGGACTTCCCTAGTGGTCCAGTGGTTAAGAATCTGCTTTCCAATGCAGGGGACACGGGTTGGATCCCTGGTCAGGGAAGTGAGATCCCACATGCCGCGGGGCAACTAAGCCCGTGCACCACAACTAGAGAGCCCATGCGCCACAACTAGAGAGCCCACGTGCCACAACGAAGATCCCTCGTGCCACTACTAAGACCTGATGCAGCCCAATAAATACATAAACAAATAAATAAATATTTTTTAAAAAAAGGGCAAAGGACCTGAACAGATATTTTTCCAAACAAGATGTACAAATGGCCAACAGGTACATGAAAAGGTGCTTGACATCTTTACCCTTTCCTTTAAACAAAGAAACTTTCCTTGCACCTTTCTTCAGGGAATAAAGGCAACAGGTAACAATGAGCAAGTGTTTGTCTAAGACGTACAGACTTCCTCTGTTGCAGAGTGTATCCCGGTGTAAAGGAGAAGAGAGTGCTGGAATGGATTTGCTGTAGTCTGGCTTCATTTTCAGCTCATCAGGAAAATTCTGCCTAGAGAAGTGGGTCACAAACTGGAGGGGAATGCTACTCAAAGTGTGGTTCTCGTACCAGCAGCATCAGAATCACCTTGGAGCTCAGGAGAATTGCAGACTCTGGGCCCTACTCCAGACCTGACAAATCAGACCCTGAATTGTAACACGATCCCCCAGGAAATTCCTAAGCACATTAAAGTTTGAGAAACACTGACCCAGGGTGACTGATTAAAATGTGAGTTTAGGGCTCTATGCCTTAGAAATTCTGATTCACTTGAGGAGGGTGAGATCCAGAAATCTAACAGGCACCACCTACTTTTTGTTTCTGCCTACTTTTTTGAGTAACTGTGGTCTAGAGGCAGTGCTGCTTGGTGGAAATAGTACAGACACTATATTTAGACAGTCTTGAGATCAAATCTCATTTCTAATAGCTACAAACTAAGTAATCCTGAATAACTACTTCATCCTGTTAAGCTTTAGCTTCCTCAGCTATAAAATGGAGATATTAAATGTCTATACCTTCAGCTGGATGGTTTAAAGCACCTAGCACCAAAGTTGTGGCACACAGTACGTATAAATGTTAAATATTATAGCCATTAGATCAAACAGCTATCTAATGGTTGCAACACTGAATGGTGGACTGGGCCAGAGTACTGATTAATTTCAACTGCAGGGACAGGGAAGGCCAAAGGGGGCTAACCAAGGTGTGATGGCTGTGGTTTCTCTGTTACTTAATCTTGGCCCTAAAGACAGAGAAAGGATTAGACTGCAGCAGTGATCAAACTTTATCATCTACTAAGAATCACCAGGGAAGGGAGTTAAAAATGCTGATTCCTGGGTGCTGCCTCTCAGATTCTGTTTCATCGGGTCTGGGATATGGCCTAGGGATCTGCATTTTTATCCCCAGGAGATTTGATGCATGAGTCCTCCAGTCTCACCCTGAGAAACAGTGGCTTAGAGAATATGTGCACTTATTGGATAAAGGAAGAGGCTGACGCATGTGGTGCCCTGGCTGGTACTGGGAAATATACACAAGGATGGATGACTCCACCTGGTGTCCACCCAGCTGGGAGCTGGGGCCTCCAAGGAGAACGTTAAGTCCGTGCTGCTGTGCTAGAATATCGACACGAACAGCGGCCTGGAAGAGCAATGGAAAAGAGGCATACCTGGGCTTCCGCAGCTTCAATGCTGTGGGAGAGATTTCCATTTTGTACAGGTTCCGAAGCGTCACTGGATGGTGTCATCTCCACTTCTGTGCTGGTGCTGTTTGGGAGCTCGATTTTTTCTGTGACATAAATTAGACACATACAAAGAAAGCAAATGGAGTCAAGTAGGTGTAAGAGCCATATAGAGAAGAACACCCTATACTGGGCCAAGGGAGAAGGTAGTGGTCTCTGAGGGGTGATAAGGTCCAGGGCTGAGGTTGTGTCAGATGGCAAAGGATTTCTACCCTTCTCCCCCATGCCTTTTTGTGTACTCAGCCCTCCTCCTCTCTTTAATAGCTCTCTGG
Source organism: Eschrichtius robustus (assembly GCF_028021215.1). NCBI lineage: Eukaryota > Metazoa > Chordata > Mammalia > Artiodactyla > Eschrichtiidae > Eschrichtius > Eschrichtius robustus. Next base: position 68,981,456 of record NC_090833.1, read on the forward strand.
CATCCCCTCTGGCCTGATGTCTGACCTTGAGTGCCCTATCAACTCCCAGGGTATGCATTCTCTAGACTAGGCAAACTGACCAACTTGCCATTCAAGAACATGAGCATGGGCATTTTTATACCAAAAGCCAATCTACACACTAACTGTTTATACCCAGGGCCACATCTCTCAGATATTTTTTATAGCAGAATCTTTTCTTTTGTATCACATTCCAGAAAGGATATTTATTAGCTATGGCCTCAGAAGACTTCGGTCCTAGGCTCTGCTCTGCCCTCATCGGGCTGTCACCTCGGGCAAGTCCTCTTCTTCCTCTGGGCTTTAGGAACCTTATCTAAGAGATTAGGGGAATCAACTGGGTGACCTCCAAGGCCCATTGCTTCCAGCTCTAATTCCCTCAGGCTCAGTGAGTAGACAACTCTGCCAGCGTGTAGGTGCCATGCGTAGGGCAAACCTGGGAACCCGGCCTTCTTGAAATGCCTGGAGAATGCTACTTAGAACATTCCACACCTGGGCATCCTATTGCAGGCCAGGCAAGAGCGGGGGGCTGAACAAGTAATCGTTCCTGAATGAGAGGTGACATTTGGCTAGAGTGACTCCCGGGCAATGGTTGAGCACTGGGACTCGTGGACACCGGGCATCTCAGACAGGCCTGGGTTCACACTCTGATTCTGCTACTTGTGCTGTGGGGCCTTTAGCAAGTGACTTAACTCCTCTGAGATTCAGCTTCCTCATCTGTAAAATCGGGGTGATGATGATAATAGAACCACCACTGCTGCTATGACCAACAACAACAATACAATCAAAGGGTACGCTGATAAAGATTACATAAGAAAACGCATCCAAAGCTCTCAGCACAGTGCCTGGTACAGAGCGAGCAAACAAGAAATAGAAACTATTGGGATCCTCATTATAGCACCTGCCTTGCACTAGAAGATTTTTTTTCAGGGCTCAGAGGAACACCGGCAGGTGATCAGTGATAGGCACCACTGAGGTTTTTTTGCCATGCTTTCAGTGACAGGGAAATAAAAACGGTTCCTAGGCCCTCTGGCTGTGCTGGGTCAAGTGTTGGATTTCAGGAGAAAATGAAGCTGTGTGGTTCAGTGTCAGGGTTGCCAGGAATACTGGAATGCTCATCAGTATCAGATATGGGCAGTCTCAGGCTGCTCATAGAGTATCAGAGTATTTCTAGCAACTTCAGAAAAACTAAATATTTTTATCACTGGTAAACTCTCACTGGAAAATAATTTGAGAGTTACATAAAAATTGTTGGGTTTGAAGGTGCCAAATTTTGGAAGTCACAGGGAAACATTTATGTTTATGTATTTAGTTGTGGAATACAGAGGCATAGATATATTTAAATATAGAAAGCCACTGAAACTCAAACTTATTTTATCTTTCCATGTTTTCAGTCATGATGACGTTATCTTAATGATGTTCTGCTGTGTGTGACTGTGTCTGTTTTTCCTGGTATACTTGGTTTAGTTATTTAAACTAAAAAGTACTAAGTACCTTGGGAAATATTAAAATTGTGTTTAGGGTGTCTCTTGGCTGAAGTGATACAACTTTAGGATTGGCCTTCAATGGCCAGACAACACAGGAGGCTGGGTCCCAAAGTGGAGTTAAGATGTCCAAGAACAGACATGAACAGATGAGAAGAAGCAACCTCCCAGGCGTGACAGTTAGCATTTTAGCTTATTTCCTTTAAGTTTTTCTTTTCATACCCAGTAGAATCTTGACTGTTTCTTGGCCAAATAGTTTCCCTGAGCTAGAAGTCAGGGTAACAGGAGAGACAGAAACTCTTCTAAGGAATGTCATATATTTCGAGTGCAACACTGTTGAATTTTGTCTGCAGATAATTTTAGTTTCTTGCAATAGTATTGTGTATCGCATAGTTCCAGATTAGGGTAAATTTAGTCTGAATTTAGAATTAAAGAGCTACAAGAGAGTCACAGACTGGAGATGAGGAACATTACATTCCAAGTTAAAATGAGATGCCTGAATGTCATGATCTGGTCACACAGGAACTCAGAAAAGGTCAACCACAAGAGATCCGGGTGAGTACTGTTGAATTCTTAGGAAAGGAGAGGCAGGGTCATCCTGTAGGAACCCTGCCACTCAGTTCAGGAGTGACCAAGTGAACAATCGGGTAATTTACTGGGGGTGCTGCAGGCATTGTCACAGGTATAAAATCTGGCTACCAGGCAAGAATTTCAGAAGGGGTACTCTCACCTTTTGTTAAGCATTAAATGACAGGTCTATATGACCTCTTTATGTGCAATCCCTGAAATGAAGTGACTTTCTACTCTTCAGTGGAGATGCCTGGCTAGGAGCTGGTGTAACTTTGCTTATTTTTAAATTTTTATTTATTTAACATTTTTATTTATTTATTTTATATGGTTCCTCAGAGAATCATTTCACTCTTTTTAAAGTTCCCCTGGGGGTAGGTGATATATTGTGTCTATTCATGCCCTGTACCCACGAGGGGGAAGTGGGACTCTTCCTGACCCCCAGGAAAGGGCTGAGTTGCAGGGTTCTGTGTCTGCACTGAGTTGGGGTGTCCACACTGGGTCCTGTCTCTCTGCCCCCCTCCACGTACTTCAGGAAAGGCACGGGATGGAAGCCTCCCCGGACTCACCCACGTGATTAGCAGCCCCATTCTGCCTCTCGTTCTCATCCACCTGACATTTTTTCTTGGCGATCTTGTGGAGAATTGAAGCCTTTTCTCTGAATCTTCCTGAAGCAAGAGAAAGTAATGGAAAGGAGACAGGGTGAGAAAGAAGATAAAGAGAGAGGCTCGTGGCAAATGGCGAAGCGCTGGTGAAGCAGGCACGTGGCTTCCTCAGCTATGGGGCCGGTCAACAGCAACCCCTCCTTTCTGCCCAGCCCAAAGGCCCTATGACCTGCAAGAAGGGTACTTTCTTACCTTGTGATTCTTCAGCCCAATTCTCTCTCTGAGAATCTCAAGCTGCCGGATCACAGATGAAAGGTGACCTCTTCCCTCCCTCCCACTTGCTTACAAAAAACGAAAGCACCAATCATCACCAAAACTCCCTCTACTGCTGAAGTCCGAAACAGGTCTAGAGAAACAGAACTGCTCTGGAGGCATAGCCGTGTGTCTGGAATTATATGCTCATCCCAGAATTGGCTTTTGACCATGGAAAGCCAAGCCCAGGGGTCCTTTGATTTGACTTTGGTTTTCAAACATTTATCTTAATTAACACTGCAATTTCTACAGGAGTTGGGATGCATCACAGCTTTTCGAATTAGCTGAGTCAGCTGCAATTAAAGCATCAGGGAGGCAACTGATTCCAGTTAGGGATTTAGGGTAAAGGATGAGCAACTAAGCACAGCAAGTAATGTCTGTTGGTGAAGAGACGCTTAGGGAAAGTTGCTGGAAAAAATACCATTTTCAAAGTAATCATTTTAAACAGCTGTACCACAAAAGTAATGCTTCATTTCTTCTCCATTACTGACATAATTAATGGGTAAATGCATGCAACAAGCACAGAAAAAAAGCATGCAAAAGTGTAGAGATTACTTTATGTGAAACATAGCGCATTTTTCTTTCTCTTTTAATCCTTGATTTTTTTCCCCCTGGGAACGTTCAAGGTACAAAGGAGACTTATTTTAAACTGACTGATTATTGCCTAGATTCAGATATGATGAGTCCCTGAAAATATCACAACTCCTAATTTTCCCACTAGGCATTGGGGGTTGGCTGGGTTCTCTAGCAGCATATTAGCAGAGGAGCTCATTCTACTTTTCTAGTTAGACCAAAACCAAACCAAATCAAACCCCAAAATGTTTCTCTTGGAGAGCCTGTCCTCCTAGGATGGGGCATGGCAGGTTGGCATCTGCACCCCACCCCTCCTTGTGAATGGAAATCCTGGGGAGTGGTCACAGAGGTGACTTGTGTGCCTGGCTGGGGACGACAGAAGCTGTAAACTAGAGTGGGACCAGTTGACTTCAATGGTGAAAATGATGGGGGACAGAGCCCCTTCTGCTCACAAGCTCCATTAGCCTTAAATCTAGATGCCTGCTATCATAAAGGTAGCCTCTAGCAGGTAAGTACCTTAGTGTAGGTAATGAATGTGCCCTGCTGGGCACACCCTCCAAGGAAGCAGGAAGAGGAACATTACGCAGAGAAAAGTGGGTCGGTATGTGGCTTGGGCTTCATAAGGAATGAGAAGGAAGGACTAGGAGATGGGCATGATGTCCATCCTTGGGGGATGTCGAAGGTCAGCATTAGGTTCCCCACGCTGGAAGGTAATTTGAATTTGGCTGTTTCTATTTAATCTCCAAGGAAAACTCGGGGAAGAAAAGAGGAAAGGAAAGAAGTCTGGGGACTAGGAGAAGGAGGAGGTAAAAGGGAATCAGGAAAAAAAAAAAAAAAAAGAAAACGGAGAGAAAAAGAAGGAATTCAAGAAGGAGGAAAGAGGCAGGGAGCTGGGATTGTCTGGAGGTTGCCAGGCAGCATGGATGCAAGACACGTCCCTGGCTGCCAAATCTAGTCTTATTTGGGGAGTAGGTGGATAATGCAGAGTGATTCTCAGCATTTGGCAGCCTGAAGCCTAAAGAGGGGTACTTCTTGTGGAAGACGACCCTAAGAAGACCTCAAATCATCTGCTGAAAAGGCAAGAAGAGGAAAAGGGAGGTTCTAAAACTTTATAGAAGGTGATGATTCTAGTAATAATGCCACCCTGTGGATTTGGGGTCTGTCTTTGAACTTAGAACATTCTGCAGCTCTGTGATCAACAATCGCTATTTAAAAATTATATGTAAAATAATAATAAAGCAAGAGAGCAATCAGAAGAGGAAACAAATAAGCCTGGGGAAATAAAACCTGAAGTAATCCAATCCAAGTAATGCCCAAAAGTCATGAAACACGGCAGAGAAAAATATTTGATAGAAACCAGTTAATCACATGTTGTGTGTGATTCCAAGGATCTTTTCAGAGCTCAGATGAACGCCAGAGAGAAATGGTAACAAAAGGGGCCCCAAAGCATGGAAGGGTTTGGCCACTCCCTCTGCCAGGAAACATCTTTCATAACAGTGTTGGCCACTGTCACTCGTGGGCTCGTTTCCCCAAATTCTCTAAAGGAAGAGTGGGAGGACAGGGCAGGGAAATGATTCTAGAATTGGGATTTCATAGGTTCTCAAACATTTTCACAGACCAGCAAGGGTTTTCTAGACTGTGTGTGTCACCCGTTTTCCCACTGCAGGAGCACCTCAGATTTTCTGTGCTATGGAAAAATGGGAGGGATAGACCTTACTTGTTTTCTCTTGGGGTTCAGCCCTTGGGCAGCAAGGCCAAGCTGCAGAGGCCGCCTGGAGAGCAGCTTTTGTCCACCCACCCCTTCAACTTCTTTAATACAACTTCTGCCCCAATTTGCAGGACCTGGCAGCCATTCTGCCTTGTGAGTGCTGACAATGGCTGCTCCAAGGCCTAAAAGGATTTTCAGAGATGAGTTTCTAGAAAAGCAGCACACAGAAAAGGTGAAGGAAAGGGGAAGGCCCACCTTTAGAATTTGGCACACAGGGGAATTCCTTGCGGTGGTGGGGCAGAGCCTCGCCAGCAAGGGATCTTCATCCCAGTTCAGTGGACACCCCTGGGATCACCACAGGGCACCTTTTGGGAAAAAGCTGTGAGGATCATGCCGACAGGACAAGAGTGGGCACAGAACATGTGATTCTCAAAGGGACCCTCTGTGTTTGGGGGTAGGAAGACCTGGCACCTTCCGGACCTGCTCAGCCTGAAGCCACAAGCTGGGAGAACACCTCGCAGGGTGCGTGTGTGTTGGGGACAGCACAGTATTGTGGTCAAAAGGATGTGATTTCGAGGCAGCTAGGCCTGGGTTTAAGCCCCGCCTCTCTCACTGGCTCTGCTGGCTGAGAACTGGTAAATACATGAATATTTCTGAGCTTCAGTTTTCCCACCTGTTGAATAGGGATGTTAACGACTGACTCCTGAGCTAAATGCAAGGCTTAAGTGAGAAGATAATGTGTAAAGGACTGAGCACAGCACCTGGCATTAGCAGAACTCTGTAAATAAGAGGAAAAAGAAAAACAAACCAACAGACAGCCCAGGGGCAAGGGTGACATGGCCCTGATTGCTTTAGAGCAGCTGTCCCCAACCCTTCTGGCACCAGGGACCGGTTTCGTGGAAGACAATTTTTCCACGGACAGGGGCGGGCGGCGGTGGGATGGCTCAGGCGGTAATGAGAGTGATGGGGAGAGGCAGAGGAAGCTCTGCTCACCTCCTGCTGTGCGGCCCGGGGGTGGGGGACCCCTGCTTTAGAGGAATCGTTGGCATCGTCTCTTCTCTCAATCCACACAGGCGGGACTGGAGCATTAGCTGCATCTGACCTGACAGTGTAAGCGTCGGGGGCCTTGTCGGATTGGTGTTTAGTTTTCAGTGAGTCCTCCAAAGTCAGTTCCAAAACCAATTAGGAGAAGGATCACTTTATACTTTCCCGAAATTAAGAAGGTCAAGGTGAGGGAGCTGGCCCTCTGTGTTTTAGATACCTTTGTGATCTTAAAATGAAAAGATAGTGATCAGCTTACTCCCATTACCTGTGAGGACAGAGTACAGGGAAGGACTATTGGTGTTGCACAGTGGATTCGGGGTGGCTCAAAACAGCTTCCTGATGCACAGGGGCTTTACCTCCTCTGTGTCTCAGGCTCAGAATTTTAAAATGGGGATAATAAATAGAACACCCAGCTCATACAGTTGCTGGAAGACTTAATGGTTTGATACACAGCAGGTGTTTAGATGGCCCTGACATACAGTAAATTACTCAGAAAGGGTTGTTATTATTATGGAAGTGAATGCAGGACCTTCACCCCATAAATTACTGAAAATAAAAAGCTTGATATTTAAAAATAGAATGGAAGCTTAGCAGCCTCCGGTGCAAGAGACCTTGGCAGTAAAGGCACTGCTTCCATAGACTATTTTAGGCATGGATTCCACGTTGGCATAAGGGTTGACATGGACAGATCTAAGAAAAAACTGTAGCTCTGTGCCTGGTGACAAAGAAGACATTTTTGAGCACTTTAAGGTGAGAGAGGGAGTGATTTTTAACATTTTTTAAGGCAACTTTAAAAAATATACTCTGCTGCAGTGTGAACCCTTAAAGTGTTGTATGTTTATACAGCGACAGATTATTTGTATACTTAAAATCGCAGAAATAGCAAATTCCGCTCAAATCATGAGGCACCTAGTACGTCAAAACCTAGTACACAATTTTAATATAGTTTAGCTTGCTCTGAAATTTGCAGAAGAATACCAGCTGAGTGTCCTCAGGGGAGTGTGTGTTGAGGGGGTGCGGTAGGGAAGTGTGGGAGAAGATCAGAGCAGAAAGGCCTATTATGAATAAGAACAAATTTTGGAAGAACAAAATTTGAGGAATCAAACTCCTCAACCAATCTCTCTGCCATAAAACAGAAGCTCTAAGCCGCTTTGCAAAATAACCTTTGGAGGTTCTGTTTACTCAAAGAAAAAGCGTTTTGCTTCTGTTTCTGATGTTAATTAATGAAAACAGCCCCTGGAAATTCCTTCACATCTTTCCCACCAAGTAATCAGCAGCTCTGGACAGGAACCCTTTGGGCTGGAGGTGAGATTCCCTCCCGGCTGCCATAGAACAACCTGAGCACCAGAAACACAGAAGAGATAGGACCAAAGAGATTTATAGATGTAAAGGGAGTGGCCACACACACCTCAGTGAACAGACCTTGGTTTGGGAGAAGAAAAGGGAAAATGAAACAGGAGGGAAAACTTAGTGTTTTAGAAACTATTTTTGTGTTTTCAGTTCTGCCTTTCCTGTCTCCGTCATTGAAGTTTATGGCTTGGCTGGTAGCTTAAAAAGTAAAAGGGCACTGAACTTTCTTCCTGTTTATCCCCTGTCTTTTTGTCTGGAAGCAGAGACTCAGGTCAGGCAGCCAGGCCATCGTCACTCTGAGAAGGCATGCAATGGAACTGACGTGGCAAAGAGCAAACACTGACCTTGGGGTCGTCGTGGGTTCCTCTCCTCTCACATCCCACGTGTTATCCACCAGCAAATCTGGGGTCTCTACTTTCAGAATATTTCATAATCTGACCACTTTTCCCTCCCCACCCCCTGGGTCGAGCAACAATCCTGCTGGCCTCCTGGCCAGTCTCCCTTCCACCTTTACCTCTCTGTCCCCCCCAGGCTGGTCTCAGTGATCAGATTGCGCCACTCACTCCTCTGTGCAAAATCCTGCAGTGGCTCCTGAGGTCAAAGTGAAAGCCAAAGTCTTCCCAATGACCTGGAAAATTCTGTCCAGTGAAGCTCACCTCGACCCCCTCCCTCGGCCCCTCCCCCTCTCCTAGCTTACTCTGCTCAAGCACTCTGGCCTCCCCGCTGTTCTGGAAAACACTGTGCACTCTCCCACCTCAGCGCCATGGCCTTTGCTGGTCCCTCTACCTGGAATGTTCTCCCAGGGATCCACGGGCTTCACTCTCTCAACTCCTTCAAGTACTCGTTCAAATGTCACCTCATCAAGGCTGCTCTGAGCAGCCTATTTAAATTTGCAGCTTTTCTTTCCAGCATTTCTCATCCCCAGCTTATTTTCTCTCAAGTGTTTTTCACCATCTAATTTACTGTATCATTATTGCTATTGATTATCTGCTGCTTCCCATTAGCAGTCAAGCTCCACGAGGGTAGGGATTTTCATTGGTTTTGCTCGCTGCCGTATCCCCAGCGCCCAGCGGGGCTCAATCAATCCTTGTGTTTGTGGTTTCCTGGCAAGTTGATGAGTTTCGTACATGCTTCTTGTTGGCTAATGACCCAAAGTAAATCCTTTCAAGTCCACCCAAGCCCAAGGCCCCAGTAGGGCTGAGGGTTCATACGTAGAGCCCCAGGAACTGTCCGAAGGTAAAGAGGTGAAATGGGCTGGACCAGGTGTTTATGCACCAGAGATGGAAGACAGAGGGGCACACCAGTCATCTCCTGCACCTCCCTCACCAGGCTGCCCAGGTGAGCCCTGGAAGGAAGAGGAGGAAGATGGAAGAGGAGGCCCGGCGGGCACAGCAGAGAGCAGAGCAGGGAAAGCTGGGCTTTGGCTCCTCCTTCTGTAGGAAGATACTCCTCATTTGTCAAGGCCTAACTGAAGGCCAGACCCGAAGCTTTTTCTCTACTGATACACACACCCATCTTCCCAAGTGAAAATCCGCCCGCCGTTCTCATGGCACTTTGTACCCGTCACAGCCCTTATTTCAGTTTGCTGCCCACCTGTCTGCTTTCCCCACCAGACGGCAGGCTTCTCAGGGGCAGAGACCTCTCTGCCATCTGCGTATCTTTGTGTCCCTCAACAAGCGTCTTAGAATCGTGCGTGGCACGTCACATGCACTCACTGAGTTACAGTGAGGCTCTCGGTATATTAGCTCCCCTGGGAAGTCAGCTTTTTTTCCAAGTCAGTACAAGTCACAATCTTCTACTCTGCAAATATTAACCAAGCCTGTGCTATGAATCAGGCAACATGTGGCAATAAGATCCAGCTGGTGGGTGCCCTTGTAGCGTTCACAGCCTGGAGACAGAGAGACGAGAAACAAGGACTTAAGATTCATGCTCTGATGGTGCGGGCCTTCTCGGGAGGGCATGGAAACTCAGAGAATAGTGAAAGTTCTAAGATACAAGACACTACCTAGCAGCTTGAAGGAATAAACTCCTCTTGCATTCCACAAGCTGTCCTCATGGGGCAGCTTATTCACCTAATAGGATCTGACCTGATTTTTTTTCTTAAAAGCAAAATATTAAAAATAATATTCTCGTCCTGCACAAAAACACCAAGAACATAGAGTTTACTTACTTATTCTTAAATCTACTTTTGCGGTACAACCTCTAAATTATTTCCTCTAATTTTTGTGAAACATCATGTAAAACCACTTATTGTAAAATTACATTGACATTAATGGAAATTAAGCTAGTATTGTAATAAAGTAGTTTGTAAAGTGTCTTTGTAAATATTTTGTGAATGGACCACATAATAAAGATGATGAACATAATTTAATTGTAGTTATAGTTATAGATATAATCATAGGACTGGTTTTTGTAATTAATGAGAATATTTACATAATTGTATCTCAAGCAGTGGCCAAACCCATCATATAATGAAATGAAGCAGGCTGATTTCCTTATTAAGGCTTTTAAAAATAATTTTCTGTAATAATGACCTTTGGAGTCACAAGTAAAGCACAGTTCTGTCTACATGTGAATTGGTTCTATATCATCTCTCCTAACGGGGTCACCTTATCATTGGAAATATGAGAGTGTCTTCCTAAATATTTTGGAAGATTTCCAATGTGTTTCAAAAGTTGGTATCTTAAAGGTTGAAATTTTGTCCTTTATCCCAATTTCCTGCCTTTTCAGGGACTCTGCCTGATCAGTCATCTTATCCTCAATCCTTCCCCTTCCCCTCAGTATATAATCATGCTTAAGTCTTTCAATGTGGCAACTTTTCTCTTGACTTCAGGTTTCCTGCGGGCGCTGCTCTCTCTTCTTGCCTTCTCTTCACGGACAAGCCTCTGGAAAGATCAGTCTGTGCTGGTGCCTCTGTGTCCTTAGGGGTCCTTTGGTCACTTCTTAACTCTGCATCTGCCATTTGTCAGCATTGCTCCACTGAACCTACCCGTGGCCACTTTTCACTTCCACTTGCCTGGATCTCTCAGTGGCATCTGATATTCCTCACTCCCCTCCTCAAAATCCTCTCTGATTTTCAAGGACGCCTGAGAGTGCTCCTTAAGTGTCACCACTCCTCAGGGGCCCCTCCTTGCTCCCTCTTCCTCACACCTCACATTCTCCCAAGGGCCCCAGTGGACCACTGCCTGGATAGCGATGATTCCCGCATTCAGATCTCTGGCCCAGATCCTCGCATCCAATGGACTTCTGAACACCTTCACTGGGAAGTCCCTCTGATGGTTAAACTCAACATGCCCCAAACTTCCATACATCATTTTCCTTCCTAGGAATCTGCTCCTCTGCTTGTATCTGTTGGTGATTTCCTCACTCCCAGTGTTTTCTAGCCACCTTAGAGGTCTCCCTCTCCCCCATATCCAATTAGCTGCCAAGTCCTTTTCAGTCTACCTTTGAACACTTTAGATCCAACCTTTCCAGCCTGGTTGTTGGTTACAGCTTCTTAATTGGTCTCCCAGCTTTTAATCACATTGCCGACCTGCCTCCTTCTAATTTACCCTTCATATGGCTTAGAGTGCTCCGCAGTTATTTTCTTGTCTTACTCCTTCTTAAGACTCTGCTTTAGGCATCTCATCTTTCAGGAAGCTTTTCCCGAGTCCCTTTCCTGGGCTGGCAAGGCACCTTGGTACTTTTCTCTATCACAGCACTGATACTGATCCTGTCATGGCAGTTATCATAGAGCCTCAGAGGTGTTTTACTGACCCTCTCTCCAACTGGCCTGTGGGCCCCTCAAGGCAGGGATGCTGCTTGTCATCTGTCCCCCCAGTACTTACTTCTTAGGCTGGTCCTCAGTAAGTGTTTATGAATATAACAACATTAACACAAACAACAAAGGGAACCTTAGTGTGTGTGTGTGTGTGTGTGAGAGAGAGAGAGAGAGAGAGAGAGAGAGAGAGAGAGAGATGCTTGGAGTTCTTGCTGTATGCAAATCTATTTGAAATTTACATTCTTTTCCAGGGGAGAGAAAGAAGGAAGATCCAGAAACACATCACAGGAAACTCACCAGACTCTCTTCCCAGTTAATGTTGTGATTAAATCTCCAAAGTCTAATAGTGTTTACAATTAATGTTTGTCTATTTTGAGACTCTCTTTAAAAAAAAAAAAGATAACCTAATCAAGTTCAGGCAAAATCGGAATTTTACAAACCAAAAAACTCGCAGCAGGTATCAGATAGCAAACTACGATGTTTCAGGCAAGGAGCCAATTCACTGACCTTAGCCGAGGCTGACACGGCTTGAGAGCTACTGTTCTTCATCATTTTGGGTCGCCTGTTTTATTATTTTAGGAACTTAATTTTCTGGACATTTCTATCTCATATACACAGATACCAATGGCTCACACCCAAACATCCTCAAAGGGGTTTGTCTGATCTCAGCTTTGGAGTTCTGAGCCAGGGAGGGGCTGCCGGATAGAAGGCTTGAACATCTTCCCCCTGCTCCCATCCCTTGCACCCTGTGGATATCTAAGAGATAAACGAATAAAGAATCACTTTACCCAGGCATGCTTCAGATCCAAGATTTGCCAGCATCCAGCCCCAATGCCACCTAAGGGGTGGAAAAGAGCTTCTCGGAGTCAGTTTGTCAAAGTCTGTATCTTGGGTATGTCTCTCTGCAAATGGGCTGTGACATTGGTGTATTCATTTGGGCAGAGTTTTGATTTGTTCACAGCACTTGGCAAATAGTAGGTGCTCAATAAATATGTGTTGAATGGTTACTCTGACTTGTATATAAAAAACAGAACATAACAAAACAGTTCTTCCTTATGATGAGCCTATATATTACCCAGTTATTTATCTTGGCATAAAGGGAAAGATTTTATTCTGTAGCAGCCACTGTTTCATGTACACCCATTCTCTCCTGTCACTTGGATTTCATGTGTCTGCAAATTGTCAGTTAACTTGGATTCTTATGTTCTATTTTTTTTGAATCCTCAACTTTACATTGTAAACTGGTGCCTGTAAATCTCATTTGAAATGTGGGTTTGCAACAGAAGTGCCGGCACCTGCCGTGGGTTCTTAACTAAATGGGACTGAAGGCTTAGTGGCCCATAAAATGAGATACTTCAGTTCATTTCAGATTTAATCAAAAGAGAAACTTACCATGCTTAATTGAACATGCCAACCTCCTGGTATAACAGATTCCCACTTTTTTTTTTAAAGAGAAAGTTTCATGGGGGCGGGAAATTATATTATTAATTTATAATAACAATATTCAAGTTTGACTGATGAAGGCGAACTTAACATTTTCAGTTCTGAAGATGTCAGAAATAGACAAAAAAAAAGCATCCATGGTTTGCCTCCTGCTGCCACTTAACACCTTCTACATATGCAATGTGGCAAAGTCTGCCTTTACTTGCCAAGTCCAATCTTTCTGCTTTTACTGCTGACAGTTTAGATCATGAAAATAAGATGCAATGAAGTTTGAAGAGCTGGATGTATTCTAATGAGAAGACTTCCTTGGTCCTGGTTTTCAGGAAGACCGTGGATTTACCCACACAGCTGGTTTGGTCTTTCTGACAGATCTGATACAGGTTACTAGCTGATTAGTTTGGTTATGCACATACACGAGGCTGCTGTCTTCCTAAGATCCAGCCCCAGGGAGAGACCTGTAAGAATACATCTCTAAAAAAGTAATGTGGTTAATAACTGATGAGTTAAATCTGTTTTTCTTTGGAGAAGGCTCAGCCTTAGCAGAGAGCATCTGTTCAGGTGCCCAGAAAAATTGTGTGGTTATGGAAAGTTGGACCGAATGAGTTAAACCATAAACCTGGAATGAATGAAACATAACATGGTGCTGGAAATGGTGTCTGTGCACAACAGAGGGTGCCCTCATTGGTAACTGGAAGGGAGAAAGTTAACCTGCAGTGTACTTCTCGGAGTTTCTATAGGGATATCAATGGTCTTGAGGCAAGAAGGCACATGCTGCGGTGGAAATTGGATGTTCTGTGTGGGAGGAATTGCCTTGTCATTGCATTTAGAAAGGACAAGGACTTCCATCAGAACTGCACCCTGGCTTTCAATCAACTTTGGTAAAAAGTCAGGTTTAGCAATGAGTAAATTAGAAGGTAGTTACATTATGAAGGCTTATCTGCTTTGGAATGAAGTCAGTTTGAATCTCTGGTCAAAGAACTTATTTAAATTTGTTGTTTAAGGCTTGCTCCTTCACTGTTACTAGGAGTGTAGATTGGTGCAATGCCATTGGAGGGCAATTTGGCACTATCATTCGAAGTCTGAAATGTGTATGTCTTCTGATCTGTCATTTCTATTTCCAGACATTTATTTTATATCTTTATTTATATCTTCTATTCAGTAGAGTTTATTATATGGGCAAAGAAGATGCTCATGTAGCACTGTAATAACTAAATGAACAAAAATGGAAATATCCTAAATCTTCATCAACAGGGGACTGATAAAACCCACCAGGGAAGAGCCAGGCAGTGGAATACTATGCACCTGCTAAAAAGGAATGAGGAAAGTAAAAAAGTGCTAATACGGAAATATCTTCAAGACATATTAATAAACCAAAGCCAGGTACAGAACAGTACATAGAAGAAAAGAGAATATGTTAAAAAACTGATAAAAGTGGTTAACTCTAAGGAATGAATGGAATCTGGGGTAAAAGGGGGACTCACTTTTATTGTCTTTCCTTATATGTTTGCTTTTAACCTCTGTGTGCATGTAATGTTTTTATAATAAAAAAGAATAGTTAAAATTAATTTGCAATTTAAAATTTCTACTGTGGTAAAAGTTTAGATTTGTAACTAAGAATATAGGATTTTTTTGGGGGGGTGGGTTGTTGTTCTTTTAAGGGTCTATTCCACAGGAACTATCTAACGGACTACTTGCTGTATTTAACCACATTAATAAAGAGTTGGGCTGTGAAATGGATCAACTAATACACAAGCCTTTTATTCCAGATGCTATGACCCAGGAACATACCTACCACAATCTTGGTGGCAGCTTAACCAAAATGCAAGATCAAGTTAATCTTAAAGGTAGACTGCAAACCAAAAATGTCTGCCGTCACACTTAATAAAGGCACCAGGACAGAATCTTGGACATGGGACTGGAAGGGGCATCAAGGTGTCCATTATCTGAACATCCTTCTGATGGAGGCTTCTTTGGCTTCTCCAGAGATGGGAGACTCACTCCTGTCTGAGACAGGCCATCCCATCTTTGGCCATGTCTGTAAGAAAGGTCCTCCTGTGCTGGACTGAACTCTCTCTCCCTGAATTAAGGAAGGCTGATCTCCTTCCTCAACCTTCCCCACTCCAAGCTGGACTCAGGGGGATTCCCCAGAGCTCCTCTCTCCTGGAAAGATAGACCCCACTTTATCACTGCGAACTGCCCATGCAATCAATCACAAGAAAGAGGCTCTAGGAAGAACTTCGAAAACATTGTTAGGTTGTTCCCGTCCCATGCTACATCCTTGTTCACTTCAGCACCATCCATCACCATCGAGATACTTATCACCAAGTGGCTCTGAAAATCCCTGGACTGACTCAACCTCCCAGCCCCGCCATCGGTAAATCTCTTATGTCTTAACCTCTTCTATGAACATTGTCTTTTTGTTCCAACTGAAACATAGCTGTTTCCTGATGGTCCCTTTTCTCCTGTGGCCTTTGAAAGTGACACTACTTGTCTCTCCAAGTGCCCACATTCCATTCCTCCTACCTTACCACTTATAGATCATTTCTCTGTCCTTCTTTGAAGCCCAGGCCAATAAACTCTACCACCTATACCCCAAACGACTTCCAAGTCATCCTTCCCTCTTTCCTGAATATATTAGAACCCAGTTCACTCTTTTTCTCTCCACCATTACTCGTGTTACCATCCATGGTAACCTTACGTGGGTGAGCCCTGCAACACTTGGCTCCTCACCGCCCTAACCTACTCGCTTCCAGCTGCCCTTTCCTCCAGCTCACCTCATCCATCCACTCCTGCAGTTAGATCTTAGACTTTGTCACTAGCAATAACTGCACCACGTCCAAACTCCTGATTGGAAATGTCTCACGTTCTGTCTATAACTCTTTTATCTTTCTATTACAAAAATTCTTTGCTCTCATTGGTCAATTCATTGATGCCATCACCTTTTTATGTCCCTCCTTTAGAACAAGTTCTTCCCTTGGCTTCTGGGATGCCATTCTCTCCTGGTCCTCTGCCCACCCCAGTCTCCTTTGCTGGGCCGTCCCCTTCTTCCCAGACCTACACTTTAGAGTCCCCAGGGCTCAGTCCCTGGCCTCCTCTTTCCTATCGATTGGCTAGGTATTCTTATCCAGTTCTGTAGCTTTAAATGATATCTATATTTTACGACTTTCAAATTTATATCTATAGCCCTGACTTCTCTCCCAAGCTCCAGACTCCAATTCCACTTTCTCCACATCTCCATTTGGATGTTCCATAGGCATCTCAAACTTAGCATGAGCTCTCAATCTTCCTCCTAGAGCTTGCTCTGGTCTCAGTCCTCCCCATCAACATACAGTTATATGAAAGTGATATTTCTCTGTTGTGGAGAGATTGCACGTTGACTATCAATATCTATTCCTTTTTCATTTCCTAATGACATAATATCTGAATTACTGGGGCTAGCAAATCACCCAGCTTAACATACTACATTTCCAAGCTTCCTTGAATTATGTGTAGGCATGTAACTGAGTTTTGGACAGATTTTACTGGGAGGGTCTAAAAGGAAGCCTCCTTAAAAAGAAGACAAAACAGCTGGGGAAAATAATTTTGGCCCTTCCTCCTTCCTGGAATACAGATGCGATGGCTGGAGCTGTAGTGGCAGCCATTTTGGACCATGAGGTGCCCTTGAGGTTGAAAGTCTTATATTAGGATGGTGAAGAAGAAGGATGGAAAGAGTTGGGGTCTAGGATTACTGTGAAGCTTCCATATCAGCCATGTACAGCCTGCCTCTGGACCTCTTTTACTTGAGAGAGAAATATACTTCCATCTGATTTAAAGCACTGTTAATCTGGATTTTCTGCTATATAGAGTGGAAACTATCCTGCTTGATATATCAGGGTATACAACACAGTCTCATCCATTCAAAGCCAGGATTAAAATATAATGTGAAGGCCACAGATAGCACCAAGGACCTGTTTTAGGATTACATTTTCAGAGGATACCTCTTGGGCAATGGAAACTACTGTTGAATAGTATTCCAAAATTCAATTTCTCTTTGAGAAAGAACCGGAATATTTCACTGCAATTAAGAACATCAAATGACTGGCTAGACTATGTAACCTTAGGGTGCTTCTGTTTCTTTGAAATAATGTGGGTTTTCAAAACTCAGCCACATGACTAATTGAGGAAACCATGATTCACATAAGACATTATTAGTTTCTCAGCTTGGTAAAGAGGTTGCCAATAGGTTGCCATGAAACTAGCCTTAATTTCATTAAAGAAAAGATCATTATTATTTTTGCCTTTGATATTACAACAAACTTTTCTATCTTCTTTTTTCCTTATACAAATGAACAAAGATTGACTTTTTAAATAGTGGAGAAATTCTTTTTCTAGAAATGGCTTCTGTTAAATGGCAACGAGTTTAGGACAATACATTGCATCTTTGCAAAGTATCCTTAGTCAGGATTTCTGTTTACCTACCTACCTACATGTCTCTGTGAATGTTTATCTCCAAAGAGCAGAAATGATTAGTTGTGTATACTGCCACTGGTGGAAAGGCATCTCTCCTTTGAACGTCTCTGTTCCATCACATGAGTTTGTTTTCTTTTGAACTAACTTTCTACATTTTCATTTAAAGTAACTTTAGTAAGGAAGCCAAGTTCAATTTATTGAGGATGTTCCGGAGTGATAATGGTAAGAAATTTGGGTGTCTGCAGATGAGAAATAAACTATGGGTTATTTATTTATTTTTTAACTGAAGTATAGTTGATTTACAATGTTGTGTTCGTTTCAGGTGTACAGCAAAGTGATTCAGTTATACATGTACATGTGCATATGTACGTGTATATATATTCTTTTTCAGACTCTTTTCCATTATAGGTTATTACAAGATATTGAATACAGTTCCCTGTGCTATACAGTAGGTCCTTGTTGTTTATCTATTTTATAGATACTAGTGTTAAACTACGGGTTATTGACATTAAGTAAAAATCGGAGATTGCTCTTCCAAGAATATTCAGTATCACCCCATGAGGAGATAAAGGGATGGATGCCCATGTAGGGGGATCTGAGGTCACCAAAAGACTACCCCTAGAGTCATTTGTTTGTATCCTTGGAAACATCTTGTGACAGAGGGAAATAGAGTCTTTGGGAGGAGTGAAGCTCACGAATCTATCAAGTCTAGGAACATGACTCATACAGAGGCAGGTGCTCAGCTATTATCAAGTGAACACACTAGAATCAGGTGGCTGGTGGGAGAGTCATCACCTTGGCAAGCAGGAATGAGGCAGTGGAGACATGGCCCCTTCTGAGAAGCCTGCCCTCATTTCCACTGGGCTCCCCTGGCACCTCGGGTCTGCCCATCACACTACTCATCTCTCTGCCTGTGTCTCCCACTAGAGCGTGAATTCTTCAGGAGAAGCGCTGTCTTTCGTCTCCACAGGCCCTGCACCCAGTCTAGTGCCTGGTCCATACTGAGTGTTGCTGAATGAATACGTTAGGGAATGAATGAGTGAGTGGATAAAATTCTGATTGGCTCGGGGTGGGAGAGGAAGTTGGGTGTGGCCCAGGCAGCTGTTCCCATTTATGTTCTGGGCACCTGAAGACAAGGGAGGGAGGGAAAGGGCTCCGAGGGGAGGGGCAAATTTTACAAAAAAATGTTATGATTTTGTCCAGTGTCTGAAAGTAAGTAGATTGTTTTATTAAAATAACATTTTAATGGTAAAGTGTTCCAGTAGGGGGGCCATGTTTCAGTCAATAGCTCACTGTCATTCTTAGTCCGTGGTTCAACCTTTCCCATGGTCTGGTCTCCATCAAGCCTTTCTTCCCACTCCTACACTGTAGCCAATCTGAACTGTCCAGTTCCTCATTCCACCTTGGGGAGAAACCACAGTGGAGCCAAGAGGACAGGGTGTGGCATGCCACAGTCCTGAGTTCAGGTCCCTCATCTCAACTTACTACCTACGAGTCCCAGAGCCAATTACTTTTCTTCTCTGTGTCTTCATTTCCTCATCTAATACAACACTTCTTTGGGCTTTGGTTTTCTCATCTTCGGTAAAATCTACCTATGTGATCATCACAAGGATTAAATGACACAGAATATATAAAAAGCCCACAGCGCTGCACCTGGCAGGTGGGAGGCACCCAGTAAGGGTTGGTGTGGCCCCTCTTTTCATCCTTCTCTCAGCCTGGTGGCTCGGAACTTACCACTCCTCCTTTCCCAATTTACCGTATTTACTGATCTTTTAGGGTGCAGGTCAAAGATCACCTTCTCCGTGAAATCCCTCCCCACCCCGCCCCCCGCTGAAAGCAGTCTTTCCTTCTCCCATAGCCTGTCATCTTTTTCTGAGCACCTATGGTACTTACCACTCTCTTCCTGGTGGCTCAGTGATTGCTGTGCTTTATTCCTCCCCCGTCTCTAGGTTCCATGGGGCAAACTGCCCACCTTTTAATCTTGTGTTTCAACAAAGCACCTAGCAGAATAACTTGCATATAGTAGGTGCTTAAAATAATAAACTGAATCTGTGCTGGACAATTCTCTATATTGAGGAAATCGTCACACAATTTCTCTTAGGATAGGGGGTGGCATATATAATTCATCTTTCCATTTAATCCACTTTAGGGAAAAAAGTAAAACAGGCCTCGTTGCAAGTAGCTGATGTCACACAACATCCAGAGCACTTTCTGGAAACATTACAAATAATGACTAGTCACACGGGCAATTACAATAAAGCCCTGTCAAGGGCTAGTCACATTTCTAAAATTGTGAAAAGAAATGCTCAAATGGAGGGGGATATTTCCTGAAGGCTATACTAGTCCCCTATTGCCCATAACATCTTCACCTTTATTATACCTCCCTAAACTGTACAACATGGAAATGATATATATCACAGTTATTGCTATTATTTTCAATGAGAGGGGAGAGGCCCTTAAGAATTTGAAGAAGTCATACATGGTGGTTGCCAGGTCTGAGGTTACTGAGCTGGCTGTGCATCTTTTAAATTGAATCCCAGAATTAGGTTTAAGCCAGGCCTGGCTTGTCATAGAGGCAGCTGCCAAAGGGTATAATCTGAGGGGGCTGTAGGGAGACCTCCTGTTCCAAAGTATCCTTTCCATGAGTGCCTGAGAGGGATTGCTATGTGTTTAGAAAACTTCTGAATCTTTCAGAGGTTCCTATTCTAGGTGAAGGATAATGCCTTAACCAGCATTTCTAAAAGAGTTCCACAAGAGGCTCCATGGAAGAATGGGTCCTCTGACCAAAAAAGTCTGGGAAATACTGCAAACTCCATCCCTCTATACGATTTACTATTATATGCTGCAGTGCACGGGTACATATGGAAGGCTCTAACAAGTCACATGGTAAAGAAATCTATTTAACTTAACTCAGAAGCTCTCCTGCTTATTTAACTACGAAATCAAGCTTGCTTTCTTTTTTTCCCCCAATTGTTGCAAAATTCCTAATGACATGATCTGGAAGTAGTATTTCATAGAACATGCTTTTCAAGTGCTCCCTTAGCTATTATTGGCTATCACTGTAATGGATGAATTTTCAGCTAAGCGTGGGGCACAAAGGGATGTGCATGAAGGAATGGGGCAGTCGAGAGAAGGATAAGGAACATTATAGGTGACCATGAGGGCCCCCAAAGACAATTTCACAATCTTGCTAAGATTTCACAATCTTGCTAAGCTGGTCAGCCTTCTCATTCCAGATATTATTTTGGCTTTGTTTCCCTGCCTAGAAAGCCCAGCTGTTCGATATCAAGTGGTAGCATCAGCTTGGAAGTAGCATTTTTGCATCTTCACATAATCTTGGTTTGTCTGGCATGGGGAGGAAGAGGAAGGAAGCACTCGGATGGCCACATTTGCTCAAATAGATGTGGAAAGAGGAAGGAAGGGAACAGTAAGGGAGAAAAGGGGCAACTGAGGCAACAGAGAGCCAGAAGCTGCTCTGGCCACAGGAAGCTAAGGGCGGAAGGCAGAGGACAGGATGGAGGAAGGAGAGAAAAGTGAGGGGTCGTCACTGCTCAGGTAGAAGGTAACAAACCCACCAGCTGCCCAAGCCATGAGGCCGAGGCTGAGGGCTGTGAGACGCCTGAATCGAATTATAAAGTCAGTGAGGCCCAAACCTTTGGCTTCCCAAGCCAATCACCACGAAAAATCAAAGTGGTTTGAAGACATGAACTAAAAATAACAGCCGGGTCAGGAGCCTTCCTTTAAGGTACGGATTGCTCTTTCTATCCCTGCGGTGGTGGGATACTGATTCTCATAAGTAGCTTTCTGCCTTTGGCGCTCTCAGTGCCCAAGGGTCTGCATTTCCCCAGGTTGTGGGGAGGGCCCTGGGCTACAACAGAGCCCAGTCTGAGATTCTGACTGTGGCCTGCTGCTTTAGAAAACATCACAGTGGTTAACTGAAAGCACAGAGATAGCAGCAGAGAAGGGCCCGGGTGCACTGCAGAAGCCAGAGTGGGGAGGGGCTGGAAAGGGCTTGCTCTTACCAAGGGCTGTCGGATGTCCTGCTTCCTGCAAAGCAACTAGGAAATCTTTGGCAAGCTAAGGCAACTCAGAAATACTAGAAGCTGAAAATAAGATATACAACACTTTTGGGAGTTTCTCTCATGTTGAAGGATAAAATTAACTGATTCCCCTTCTAGGGTACCTTTTGATTTCTTGTCAATATCAGTGTAAAAATCACGGGAAGACTCCAAATGTTTTCGTAACTTACAAATATTATTTATTAGTCAAAAGGCGGAGGTATGTGTGGGAGATAGGGCAAGAGAACAACTCCCTTTACAAGAATGCAGAAATTCTCAAATTGCTGTTCCGTGGTACACTTATTTCAGAAAAGTCATTCTGACTGGGGCAAGGCCGTGCTCTGGGACAGAGCCTGGAATTCATCAGTAGATACATTGAAAAAGAAGTTTCTGCCAGACTTCACTTATTCAGGGGAAATGGTTAAAATGATACGTCCAATCTCACGGACTGTGAATCCCAATATATACAATCCCACTGGCTGGAAATGGTGGCCCTGGCCTCTCTCGGGTGAGTTAACAGGGACCGCGACAGCTAAGGACATGAGCCTACGCGGCCCTCTGCATCAGAAACAGGTCTCCAACTGGTTTGGGGCCTAGTGGTTCCTTTAGATCGCTCATTCCTTGGCATAAATCAGAATATTACCAGAACCTCCCCACCTCTGAAATTGGGGCATATTAAAAGAAGAGTGTTGGTTGGATGTGTTTCTATATGTTGTGAGCACGTGGAGGAAATAATGATGACCCAGTGGGTGTGGGCTTGTGTTTATGTTGCTGACACCATTTCTCTGACTGTGTTACACAACTGAGATGGTTTGGATCGTTTGAATGGAATAACATGATTGCTCATGGTATTGCATGTCTCCAATTCCAAACCAACACGATGGCAAAAACTAGACGAAAATGTGGAAAGAATAATAAATCACACAATGTCACTGAAGTCATGCAAAGAGGGGGAAAAAAAATGATTAAAAAAAAATGGGCAAGCCACAGACACCATAAATGAAAAAAAAAAAAAGCCAATGCATACAATTCTAAAATCATTCTTACCTTCTTCAGTCATTGTGTCATAATATTTTAGTTTTCCATATGATCCAAGTTCTACAACATCACAGTAAAAGACACAAAGATAAGGAACGAGCTGTAATGCAAGAACTTTGTTTTTACACATTCTCAATTAATCAGATTCAGAGTTACACTGTCAAATTCCACAATTGTAACTATATAGAGATGTGCAAACATGGGCCATGTGGCGGATGGCTTTCACGGCCCACTTTCAGAAATCACTTAAAATATATTATTCCACCGGGGGTAGGACTTGCCCTGCATTCCAGAATAGGACACAGTTATTTTAACGTCTGATGAAACAAATGCTTGGCAAAGACATCTTCACACCAGGTCCAGCCTAGGCCTATAATTTTTAGAGGTGACATTCCAAGAGAAAGGGCTGGGCAAGGACAATGCCCAGACCCACTGAGGCTTGTAGACGCCAGGATTCCTTGCCGTGGAACTGCAGTCCCAGGAGGTCATTTCACAGCTTTTCTCCAATAGAACTACTTCCTAGAGATTAGTAAGGAAGGCTACCTGGGAAAATCCCAAAGAAAAAACCAGGTTCTAAACTTCCCTTTCATTTCTAATCTTGTATTTTAGACAGAAAGCACTGAATACCATGGGTGCAGCATGCTTTGGTGTGTGTTGGGGGGGGGGAGGGGCGGGGGATGGGAAAGGCGTGGAAAGCTTTGGGAGGAAGGGGGAGGTGTATTCCCAGGGAAGGGCACGTGGCCCAGACAGGTGACAGAGCAGCCACAGCTCCCAGCTCAGGGCATTGCCTGCTGCTGTGTAGACTGCAGGGGCCAGGAGGCAATCTCCTGGGTGCAGCCCACCAAAGGACTCGGCTGTAATGGAAACCACGGGCGGAAAGCAAGCTCTTCTGAGTCAGCTGGTGGAAGTGGCAGCTTGGGTGGAGGGACGGAGGAGGTGGGGACGCACCATTTCTGTTTTCTTACTTCAGTTCTAAAATAGAAACTTTCATTCTTGTTCATCTGAAAATTCCAGATTTTTTGAAGCATCATTGTGAGCAGGTTAGAAATATTTTCCCTGGTCATAACAACACTCTCCCAATAAAATTCAAGAAATTAATGACACTCAAGAGATCTTCCTGTGATTCTGTAGAATGCTTCCATGGCTCATTAACTTGGTCGACTGCTAAAAATTCACATGTGAATGAACTAATAACTGATGGGTTTTGTGTACAAAAGGCTTTAGCTTAAAACACAATAATAAATATTCTTCTGCTTATATTATGCACATTCTATATATATTCTTTTTCCATGTGCCTAAAATTTTACCTAAAGCTATTTTAACACACCAATACAAAATTATGTCTTGGGGAGAAAAATCACCTCATCTTTATATTTCTGCAAAAGCCTGCCTATTCTGGATTTTGTTAGATACACGACAAAGGATGCAAGTGTTTCAATAAGAAATTGAATTTTGTATAAAAAACAAGAAAGTTTAAAAAAAAAAATGACTTCTGGGGATTGCCTTCTGTAGAAAATTTTTTTTTTTCTGGTATTTTAAGAACAGTAGTCTATTATATATGACATTGCACAAGTTTGGGATTTTAAAATGATCCAAATACCTTCATAAATATTAAAACACATGTTCATGGTGGCTTTACACATAATCTACGCATTTGTATTTGTGTGTGTGTGTATAATCTTGCAGTAAATTGATGAATTATATCAGCCAACTAATTTTTTTGTAACCTCTACTCTTTCCCTGAGGTAAAGCAGTAGAATAAGCAGCTGGCATTCTCTTTACTTGCCGAGGAAACAGAACGTGGGCAGCTCTGTGTTTGCAAAGTTGGGTGTAAACCATATTCTACACAATGAAGATACATTACTGCATTTTTGTCTTTTGAGATGCAACCTCTCTGTATGCACACACTGGCCTTCATGTATCAACCCGAAACTTTCAAACATCTGCTTGTGGCAGATGTGATTATTTTTTACCTCCTCTCTCGTGGAGCCAGTTATAAATAAATACAATCATATTCTTTAATTAATTTATTTTTACATAGTCGAAACTGGATCTGTGGGTGACTGACAAAGCTCACACATTCTTGCTGCTGTGGCAATGCCTAGATTGTTTCTTAGCTGCTTCCTTGGATGAGGACTGGGGCAGGGGGACAAGAACCGGACAAAACATATAAAAAAGGAGGCTAAAGGTGGTGGAAGAGAAGGAATAAGAGCAGTGAAAGGCTGAATAACAACAGGTGATGTAGCAACTTAAAGCACAGTGAGCGAGGAGGGCAAGGGAACAATATTTGCCCAAGTGAAGGGAACCATGTTTGTTGCTTACTAAAGAAAAGGCACGCAAGAATGTGAAGGAAACCAGCCTACTGGAATAAAGTTTTTAACACTGACAGCAAAGGCATGGTGAGACGGTGAACTCAGCACCTCAACGCTTTCAAATGGTCAGGGCGGCATCCTGGGGCTGGTGAGACAGCATCTCCGAGAGCTGGTGCCTCCCTTCCTTGAACCAGGGGCTCAGGGGGTGTAGGAAGAGGAGTGTGACATGCGACTAGGACAAACACGACTTGCATCCGTAAGCCAGAGCACATCACGCACCTGGCTGGTGTCCCACATACCATGGACACCTCATGGAAAGTGGCCTGAGAGGCATGAACGAAAACTCACCTGTAAGGGGCAATGGCCTCCAGTCAGCGCACTCCCCATGGACAGTAGCCAGGGCACCTTTAGCACCGTTGGATTAAGATTCAAACTGCGCCCAATCCAAGCTGAGTTTCTTTGACACGGGAGGGAGAAGTGGGGGGGATTCAAGAGGCTGCTGTTTAATACCACTGAGCAACTTCCATTATGTCAACTGAGCAAGAGGCAGCCAGGACTGGAAGAGGAATGAATCAGCCGTGAATATCATCCTGGGTACCAGCTGGTGCCTCTTCTATGTAACATTTCTCTAAGAAGACACACAGCCTAAGAAAAATTCCAGAACCCAGTGGTTGGTGTTTGCGATGAGGCTATGAGCCCATTGGGAATGCTGTCTAACATGGCGCCCACACTCGCTCATGCTAGTTGGACAGCTGGGTCCACAGGCACCCAAGCTCCCAGGTCTCTAGGAGGGCTTGAACCTTTTGTCATTCCTCTGTCCACTTCCCTTCAGGTCTTGTCAGCAACATCATCACCTGCCTTTAAGGTACCGCTGAATTCTTGTCCATATTTCTTGGTTGACAAGTCAAGGGAAGGATCTTGTCTTCAGTCTCAAAGAATCTGAATAAGAACTAGTGTTTTGGGCTCCTAATTTCTTCCTTTCTTAAAAAGGGCATGGACACAGATTTCTCCTTCCAACGTTGACCTTCTCAGCTCTACTTTTGAAGCCTCTGGCATTCTCAACCCTTTTCTCAGCAAATCTCCCCAGATAGGAGCAACAGAAAAGTGACTTCTCACCTTTCAGGCCTCAAAATTCTGACGTATACAACAGAAAGTCAACAGAAGCATCTATGCTGAATTCATTTTGTTAGAATGAAGACTAGAGGTAGAGAAATCAGTGAGAGCAAGTATTTATTAAGTGTTGGTTGATGGAAAAAAATGATTAACTTGTTTGTTTTCTTAAATCAAAGAGCTGCTTTATTTTTGATACCGGTTTGAACTGAGTTTGAAGATCTAAAAATTAAGGTTTCTAAACAACAGAGAGTAGTTTCTTGGTAAAGTTGTCTAATACCTATCAAGGAGGTGTGTACAGATACCAGATTACATCACATCCATGAAAGGATTATTTTCAGTAGCAAATAGAAGTTAAGAACATAGGCTTTGAAGCCAGGGTATAGGTTTGAACCCAAGATCTGCCACTTATTAGCTGTGTGACTTTGAGCAAATTTACCTCTCTGAGCCCCAGTGTCCTCAGCTGTAAAGTGACATGACTGTATCTACCCTGCAAAGTTGTGGTGAAGAGTAGATGAGATAATAGTACCCACTAAGCGATCGGTAATGGGCAGCTTCATTATTGCAAGCATCACTAAGAAGAGTAGAAGAGAACCTATGGGACATGGAGCAGAACACTTAGAGAACTTGGTATTTTACACGGGTTTAGTTTGTTAAAACTAATTCAACAGTACTTATAGAAGTTTAAAATAGCTATTTGTTGCCCAACAATAAATGATATTCTGCCTTGC
The DNA here is from genome assembly GCF_028021215.1 of Eschrichtius robustus. Taxonomy (NCBI): domain Eukaryota; kingdom Metazoa; phylum Chordata; class Mammalia; order Artiodactyla; family Eschrichtiidae; genus Eschrichtius; species Eschrichtius robustus. The sequence goes on from NC_090833.1 coordinate 69,008,015, forward strand.
TGGGGCTAGAATTAGAAAGAAATTTCTTCATCAGTCCTGTCCTTCTACTCTCAGATCTATGGGGAATGTCAAAACATGGACCATAATCATTGGAACAGGATGTAAAAAGCAGACCCTTCATTCATCTGACCACCATGTTCCAGCTTTGGACGTATGCACCTTTCCTTCTAATATTTGCACACAAGACTGTCTCTCCACATGTTGGAGGCTGAGACCCTCTTTGGATTCCTCTTTGGATCTCTCCCAACTAGAGCAGTGCTTTTCTCATATCACATGCTCTCTTCACATTTCTTAAACAAAGCATATAAATGCACAGCTCCCAAATAACAGTGAGGTTTAGGATGCTTTGGTTTGTTGAACTTCCCTGGACTTGCTGAAGTCAGGAAGGCAGGCACTGATGTCTAAGACTTCTGGACTGCTGATACCAAAATATCACTATCAAAGTTCAGGTGTTGGGGTGGGGGAGGGATGGCTTGGGAGTTTGGGATTAGCAGATGCAAACTCATATATAGAATGGATAAACAACAATATCCTAATATACAGCACAGGGAACTATATTCAATATCCTGTGATAAACCATAATGGAAAAGAATATGAAAAAGAATTTATATATATGTATAACTGAATCACTTTGCTGTAGAGTAGAAATTAACACAACATTGTAAATCAACTATACCTCAATAAAGTAAACTAAAAAAAAAAAAGAGTACTTCTGAGTACAGTACTTATCTGAGACAGATAAGACAGCTAATTCAAAGCTTGGTTCTACTACTTATGAGCTGGGTGATCCTCTCTGCACCTTAGTCTCTTCTTCAGTAAAATGGGGACAAGAGCAATAAACACCTGTTCTCAGGAGGGTTTTTGGAGGATCAGATAAGAACATGTCTCTATAGCACTTTGTGCTGGGTGGCAGAAGCATCCTTAATAACTGGTACCTCTCTTCACTGTCTCCCAAAGTTCCAAAAGGAATATCTATCTCAGCCCAGCATGAGGTTGTTAAATCCTATCAAACTCTAATTATCTCTGCGGGTGGGCACCAATGTCAATGTCAATACTCAATGTGTGCAAGTCAACAACCCCCGATAGACATCTTAAACACAAGGAAGACTGTCAAAAGGAAAACTTTCAGTTTAATGAAAGGCTGCCCTGGCTCACTTCCAGAACCATGTTTGGCAGTATTAACATTTTAGCCTCAGGTGGTTTTTTTTCTTTTTTTTTTTTAATTTGTGAATTTATTTTCATTATTGAAGTTTTGTGAATGAATAGTACGAGAGTTGTGTATTTGTCATTTTCCGTTCACTCCCTACAAACATAACATTTATATTTGTAGATCTATATAATTTTTAAGTTTCTTGCAGGGTATGTGGGTTGATCTTGATTCTCTTCTATTCCTGTGTGAAAATTTTCATCAAAAAAAAGCATGTATGGGCTTCCCTGGTGGCAGAGTGATTAAGAATCCGCCTGCCAATGCAGGGGACACGGGATCGAGCCCTGGTCCGGGAAGATCCTACATGCCGCGGAGCAACTAAGCCTGTGTGCCACAACTACTGAGCCTGCGCTCTAGAGCCTGTGAGCCACAACTACTGAGCCAGCGTGCCACAACTACTGAATCCCTTGCGCCTAGAGCCCATGCTCCGCAACAAGAGAAGACACCGCAACGAGAAGCCCCCGCAACGAGAAGCCCATGCACCGCAACAAAGAGTAGCCCCCGCTCGCTGCAACGAGAGAAAGCCCGCACGCAGCAACAAAGACCTAGCACAGCCAAAAAAAAAAAGTATTCTGAGTTAAAAGGTATTTCTAATATAGCCCAATTTAAAGCTTTTTGTTTGATTTTACCTAAAAAAGGGCTGCATGGACCACCGAAATTAATTGCCTTCCATTAAAAGGCTTTCTTCGGTCATTATTCTTTTATATCAAATGTTCATGTCAAGGCAAGTAATTTTGTTTTAACTAAAAAAATAAAACTTTAAGAGATTGAGGTTAAGTGAGGAAACAACCATATTCTCACTTCAGACTCAAGTCAGAAGAAAAGGAATATTTTAACCTTCAGATTCCAATTCTCACTCAAAAAAAGCTTTTAAAGTACTGACTCATTGCAGAAGCTCTGCTTAACAGTCTGTGGGGGAATGATATTTGTGTGTTAAACTTCCCTAAGAGGCTCCTGAATACACGGTTACCTGGGGACAGCTGTACCCAACATGTGGTAACACATCTATGTCATACACAAGGTATAAACGGAGGTGATTTTGCCCTGTGGAGTTCTTTTCATATTCGGCTCTTCCAAATCTATGCTAACGAGTGCTTCTTTTTCTTCTATGAGATTAAAACCTCTCACTTAGGCTTTTGGAAGCAAGGCAAGAACTTTCCAAATGAAAATAAAGGGCTGAACTTGTGGGTAACCCTCCATCAGCTACTGAGTGTCAAGTAGGATTTATGTACATACACACACACCACCTCTTAGACATTTATCACCTGATTTTCACGCCCTCTGAATCCAGCCCCTTCATGAAATACTCACTCTTCCTTTTCAAGCTTCCTGCAAGCCCAGACACACTGGTTTGTTACTGCTGTTGTTCTCATCTCCCTCACTTTCTACATATATTTCCTTGTTGATGTCCATCTGCTGATATCATTCTGAGGCCCCAGTCACTAGGAAATACTGATACTACATTGGTGGCCAAATCAGGGGTCAGAAAGATCCCCAGCAGCTGGCCCAGTGCCTGGAGTACAGCAGCATTCTGATAAAGCACCAATGAACCACAGGGCCCAGGTGTGTAGGTGAGAAAGTAGACTGGGGACCACAATAGGGAGTGGTGGGGATTATGGAAAACTGGCCAGTGCATGCCTAAAGAGGGGCAGCAGCCAGTCAGCTCCCACTCCATGCGGGAAGGCAGGCACAGTGCTGACAGATCTGATTATTCAAGGGAAGCCAGATACCCGGATTTTTATGTGAAAATTCCTGATTTTAAATGTTGGCAACTAATTCCAAATTAAAAAAAAGAAAAACACTCTGGGTCATTATTTGGCCCAGCAATTTGTAATCTTTGGTTTAAAATCAGGATGCTTAGTCCAATTTTCTTATAAATATTAGTTGAATGAATGAATGAAGAAATGAGACCAGTTAGGCTATTGGAACTGGGAGGGGTCCTTGTTAGGCCACCCTTCTCCAGAAGGTCAAGGACTCTGGTTCTCTTCCTTGTCTCCCTCAAGGCTTACCTATCACCTCAGGCTCCTCTGGGACACCAAGGCTGAGTCCATGTCAGGCCAATGGAGCTGCTATGATGCCATGACTAATACCCTCTTTTTTTGTATGTCCTTGCCCATCCAGCTCTGCCATCACATGAGCCAACAGAGTAAATTTTTAAAAAAAATCTTATTTTGGAGAGGAATGAACACTGCCCATTAGGTATAACTGTTCCCAATTATTTTGCAGGGAAATATCTGCAATGTGAAAAACACAATGAAAGGTTCTGAAAGGTAGGTGAGGATCACAGAGGGAGGTGCCATAAAATTATATGGGAATTATCATCCTCGAACAGTGAACAATAACGTGTGGTCATTACTGTGGATCATCCAGATGGTTCATGATGAAACGCCCAAGCGAGTCCCCAGATACTCCAACTTCTTATAAATTTGTCACCTAATTTGCAGCCGTGCTGCTCTGCGGTGTTGCTTAGCAATATCAATGGTTACTGATTTCTGTCCTGTGAGGAGCTGACTCAGGCCGTATTTCACTGTAATTTACATGCTCTGGATGATCAAGCAAGAAAAATGGGACTCAGAAGCGCTGTTGTGCTGCTTTCCTTCTGAGGTAGATTGGGGAGGGGGAGAGAACAGGAGAGAGCAAGCAGATTTCTGGAAAGGATTTCTAAAGAAAAACAATGAGCCACCAGGTAAGAGAATCAACCCCAGTGTGGTTAAAAAAAAGATTTCCTGGGCTTTTATGAGTGTCCTTTTAATTGTGTAATTAAAAATCTCAGTAACAATCTTAAGGTAACTTTAAACACTGAGACTTTGGCAGAATGTTTTTCCTTTTTCCCAAAGGGACGGAGAAAAGCACGTGACAATATAGCATGATGGCCCCATCATTTGTACTGTGGAGCCCTACAGGCTTTGACTTGACAACTGAAACATGTTACTCATAAGTTTTTTGGGTAGGTAGTGGGTTAAGAAGCTAACATATTCACTAATGACATCTAACATCTTGGGTACTTTTTTGCATCTCTGTAAATGCAAAGATTATGTTTACCAAATCAGGCAAAAGGTACTTTCTGATTAAGTCTTATCAAATTTGGGGTGGAGGATACAAACACATTTATTGCTCAGTCTTAAAAGTGGCAAAGTATTCCATTCTCTTCCCCTATCCGTGTTTTAAAGGATTTTTCGAGGTGGCACATACAGAGAAGCCCACTGTTTTCTTTCATAGAGATGTGAGCTCGGTTATATCACATGTGACTAAGATCCACAGGGCGGGGCTTTAGGTGATGCTGATACTTCTGTAAGCCATACCCACAACCCAACCAGTCATGAAGCCCTATCAATTCTACCCCTAAATATCCTCAATTCTGTCTTTTCTGTTCCATTCCCACTGTCCCTGCCTTAGTAGGAGGCCTTGCTGAGGTCACTGCAATAGTCCTATTGGAACTCTCGTTTCCTAACCTTTCTTACTACCTACCGTGACCTTTCACCTATGTTTCACATTGTTACCAGGGTAAGGCTTTCAAAACACCAACTGAACATACACCTCTAAATCCCACGCATACCGTCTTTTTTTGTGTTGGAAATTTATTAGGTCTCCCAACTTACTGAATCACTTGGAACCCAGGTTTGAGGTTCCCTCCTGCAGGCAGCATTCCTGAATGCCCCTCGTCCCTAGTGTAAGTCACTTTCTCCTGCGTGTCTGTTCCAAGTATGCCCTTCTGTGCGTGCTCATCAAAGGCGTCTTAACCTACTTGCTTTCTGTCCTTTAGGGCAAGGAATCCACACACTCATTTTGTTAATTTGAACACCCAGCATAGTTCCTGGCACTCTGTAGGTGTTCAAATGCTGCTGAACTGAATTAAATCTCTATTTAACAGTGCTCTGTTAATCTTCCTTAGCCTAGCTGCCTTTGGTATGGACGTCTATGATTCCTTCCATTTTAGTGTTTTAACTCCACAGTTTCAACTATTCTGTCTTTGCTATCTCTGCAGGGAGGAAGTCTGTGAAGGGAAAATGCATGCAGCCTCAACTGTTGGAATCCTCTTCATTTCTTCTGTAAAGTAGGAGGATTTACATCATGCAAAAGTGCCATCAGGAGAGTCCTCAGCACACAGAAGACAAAATGGTGGCAATGGCTTGGAAATGGAGATAAAAAAACAAACAAACAAAAAACCCCACTGGTGTGCGGAATGGATGGCGCATGCTGGCTAGAGAACAATTTGGATGTTCTCCTGGATCCCATCCTGCAGCCTGGCTGGATTCAGAAGAGTCTGCCAGGCAGAGAGAATCAGTGCTAAATTATATCCAGCCATTGGGTCAGCACAGCTGAGTTTCTACCCTCTGATGCACTGAGCATCAAAAAATATCAGAAAAGTATCTTAGAAGAGGAGAGGAAAAACAATAAAATAGACAAACAAACAAACTTCAGCCATCCAAGGGGGAAAAAAGGGCAAGAGATAAGAGAGAAGAATGAGAAGGCAAGAGAATTTAAGAACAGAATGAAATTGAGGGAAAAAAGACTGGAAGACAAAGGAAATTAATGCCACTGATGTGGAAGTAATTCAAAGTCAAAACTACCCTTATAATTTTGTATTCTACACTTCAGTACTGTTCAGGATGTCACTGCATTGAATACCTGGCTCCCTACCACAATAGAAACAATCACCCCAAATTATGAAAAACTTAAAGGATCAAATTTAAAGTAGAAAGAATGTTCATGCAATCCTCTAAATTTCATTGACGTGTAAATCCATTTACCATTACTCCTACTTAAATACCATATTATATAAAATGGGACCATACGAGTGAGTTTAAAATCCAGGATGCAAAGATAGGGTAAAAGATTAAGATACGTTTCCTAAATAGTCCACTATGTGCCTTATATTAAACAGCAAATGCCTGCCAGTGAACCAGAGCTCTGATGACATAGGAGGAAGCAGGGCACTGCAGGATCTTATAACCCCTAACTGCACAAACAGTGCCCGAAGGATGTTTCAGCAGGGTTAAAATATTAGTACAGTAATTGCTTTTGCAGATTTTTATCAATATGTTGGAAAGAGGAATTTTTTTTTTTTAGTCTGCCAAATATCCTAAAGCTATGGACCCCAGAGGAAACTGGGACTTTTTGGAAGGAAATGAGTTAAGTACCATGTCACATTGATGCACTTCTCATTGTGCAAAGGACAGGAGAATGTGGAAATACAGAAAGTATAATTATTCAATTTCAGGATAACTTTTGCTCAACTAAAAGCCAGATTGCCAAAAAGACCAGTTCCCATCTTATCTTACAGACAGGTGTGGCAGGATCTCAAAAACTGGTGCATGGTGAAGAGGCTGCTTTTTAAGGGAAAATAGAGATAAGATACATAATTCAATGAATTACCATTGAACCACTGAAAACTGCCTAAAAATATGACAGCTGCAAGAAGAAAAAAAAAAGAACTGAAAGCAATTTGGCAAATACCTACCTAGAACTAATGAGGTACCAAGCACCGTTCTATGTGCTCTGTGAACAGCACTTTATTGAATACACTCAATAGCCTCAAGAGATAGATGCTCTTGTCTTCCCTATTTTACAAAAGAGGAAACTGAGTTATAGAGAAGTTAAATAACTCACCCAAGGTCACACAACTAGTAAGTGGCAGAGCTGGGGTTCAAACCCAGGTGGCTGGCTCCACAGTGTGTCTGCTGAGCAACTAACTACACTATACCCCTCCTCCCATGAGCCTAGTGGGAAGATGCCACCACGAACACACCTAGCGTAGGACAGAGTCTCTCTAAATGGACATATTGCAAGATGCTACCTTTAAGCTCCAAGGGTCAGCTCCTCACCTTCTAATCCTGACTTGCACAAAGAAGATGGGGAACAGTCCTGAGGTCAAGAAAAGAATTTGTAACTTTTTCCAGATAGGAAACTCTGCGTGACCTGTTGTGCCATGGATGGGAATAGGATGCATGGAAAGGGAGATAACAACTGGGTAAAGTTTTTTTTCAGAAATGGAAGAGGAAACTTTTCATTATGAAGAGTTTTCTGGAATGAGATGGACTCACCATGATTTTTAATTCCTGCCAATGATGGTGGTTCTGGCCTAAAGGCCTTAGAGTTGAAGCAAAGCTACCTTCGCTCTTGGTTATCTGGGATTAAGTGCCGCCAGCCTGGGAAGTCAAAGAGAGAAATCACCACCGCAGAAGTAGCCACAGAGGTTACTGCAACTGCACTGCTAAAGCTCAGCTTCAACAACAGCATTTAAGCCGGTTTTCAGGAAGTTATCTAGTCTGGGGCAAGCACCGGCTTCTGTTCCCCCAGAGACTTACCTACAGTGGGGGCTTGTAAAGAGAAACGTTCTCAAATGGCGTGACTACTTACTCAGCTTGCAATAGGAATGCATTTTGTGAATGAATGAATGAATGAATGAATGAATACATGACCCCACACACAAATAAGAAACCAATCTGATGTAGATCCATAAGCTTTATATAAATCACAATGCTGCTGCACTCTTTGAGTGCGTGTGTGTGTGTGTGTGCACGTGCACTTGCACACATGCGTATCATATAGTCTCATTTGAGCCCCAAGGCAACCGGTAAAGGACAGTTTGATGCGGGTCAGGGAATTCTTTTTAACGGCTGAGGCAAAGAGGCCAGATTGGGTGGCTCTGATATCGTGAGATCAGAAGAGAAATGGACCCTCACAGCAGCTCAAGGATTTGTTTTTATAGTATAACCAACATCCAGAGGTGAGTGCACAGCACAGTGCAAATCCCAGACCAAGACACAAACTAGGAAGAGATCTGGCTACTGTCAGAGGAAAGTGTCTCATAACCGAATGCAAGTCGTCCAACCTGCATTCCACTAAGTGAGGCCTGGCTATTGATTAAACAAAGCAGAGGTGTCTTTAGTGTTTCATTGAGAGAAAACACTTTCGAATGCACTTATCTCACAGACGATGTTTCTGTATCAACATGCTTTTGGAATGGGCCGTCACTGACAAAACTGAAGTGCTTTTTCCACCTTCACTGATTGGCCCCATCCTTCGGTCCTCCACATAGACATCACTGTGACAGCTGCTTTCTGTCTCTGGGATTTCTGAGTCCTCTCCTCGGAAGGAGTTCTAACTGCATCTCTTGAGCATGTGATAAGTTCAAGGGAACAAAGATGAAGCTGTAACCTTATGGATGCCTCATCATCTTTTTCTTTCTGCGTTCAATGTTTACATTCAAATGGCATCAAGTCAATTTTTTGGCCATATACCTTTGTGCACTTGACTTCAAAGCAAACTTGAGAGAGACAGAGAGAGACAAAGAGAGGGAAAGAGAGAGAGAGAACCTATTCCCATCCTCAAAAGCATTTATTTCAGTAAGACCATTCACATTCCCTTCATGCCCCAAATGAAATGTATTTGTAATGTGTACAACACAAAGAGAGATTCAATTTCGACCATCTTTGATGTTCAAATCTGAGAGTAATGCTTTACTACTCCCCAAAGAGAGGAGCTATTTAACTTGTTCCTGAATTTGCTCTATGAGAGGCATTAATAGCCTGCCTTCCTCTCTCCAGGCATTTAAACTGCTGTCATCTTATTAAAAACAAGGCCAGTAGATTGCATTTTATTCTTCTCCAGTGAAGATTTTCACTCCTGTTGCCTGTTCACGCACCAGCTGAGGCGGCACGCAAACATCTTTCTTGTTAATTTAAACTGATCTACGATTTGGGACAGAAAGAAAGGTTACAATATTGCCTTTCAGGGATAACTTCTCCCCATTTTGAATCAAATAGGCATGAAAATGACTTTCTTCTGGTTTCAAATGACAATTTTTGAACGCTTATATTGAAGCTGTTTTTAAAAATAGAAGCTGGGGAAATAGGTTCTGCTGTTTGGTGCGGAAAAAAAGAAAACCCAGCAAGCCAGTGAAAGTTTAATCTTAGTGTCAGCCCCAAATTAACACACAATGTCTATGTTAAAGAACTGAAGTGATCTTACAAAATAGGGAGCTTCACGGCTGTGTGTACGGGAGATGGACATTTGTGGCTACAGACGAAAGTCCTGTGTGAGTGCAAAGCGTTCAGGCTCCGAAGGCAAATTTAGGAGCTGGGTGACCAAGAGCAAGTAGTGTCACCTCGCTGAACCTTACTTTCCTCAGAGGTAAAACACACGATAATTCCCAGAGTCACTGCTGGAAGAACTCCAGGAGGTGACTGGTAGTTGTGTTGCACAGAGCAAGCACTTCGAAAGTTTCACTTTCTTGTTTTCCCTCTTCAGCATCTCTTAGGCCTTTAGCTTCCTACACTTAAATCACACACGCACAGGTATGGTAGACACACACACAGACACACGCAGACACACACATACACAGAGACATATAAACATACACGTACAGACACGCAGACACACATGCAGACACACACAGACACAAAAAGATACACACACAGACACACCACAAGGGCCCCTGGACAGGAGAAGCCGCCGGAGCATTAGTTCAGCGGGCAAACGGCCACATGCCCGCTCATCTTTCAAAGGAGCCCCATCTCGGCTGGGCCAACCATACGTAGTTTCGAGTCTCTCCAGCCAGTTCCATTGCCCTGAATTTTTCACCACCTTTCCTGCCCTCCCACACTCCTCACCTCCTTTGAGAACCACTCTGGAAGCTCACTTCCTCTGAAGGCACCCTTTCCCGATGGCCCTGCCCTCAGGTTCGCACGGAGATGAAGTTCCTGAAGCTCTGGCCAGCACAGTTCACCTGCACTGAGTTTCCTCTGCGGCCGCTCAGCGCCGTCTGCGCACCAGCCAGAATTCTCCGTTGGGTTTATTAATCTGCACTTGTCATGATGCGATGTCGATTCCGTGAACGTGTGCTTTCACCGCCTCGGGAATGAGGGCCTCGCTCCTTCACACGGCTGGATTCTAGTGCTCGAGGAAGCCCCTGAAGCCCCTCTCCCGTCCCCAAAGTGCTTCACCCAGAGCCGGTAACAGACCCCCCAGGACAGCGGTGCTCACAGCTTCTTCCTGCTCGTCGGGGGCCGCCTCTGGGGAGACCCTGGCGGCTTCTGGTCCAGCCTCCTCCCCTTCCTCCCAAATCCTTCCACAAGAGCACCTAAAAGCTGCTGCTTTGTGATGCACCTTGATCTCTGCTGGGCATATTTTCCCTTTTTGTTCTTTTGTGTGAAAAGTGCCTTTGCTCTTCCTGCTTATTCTATATAAATTTAGAAGTCCAGTTATGAAGTCGCATAGATATCTTTTTGGGATTTCACTTAGGATTGAGTTTAACTTGGGGAGAACTGATATCTTTATAATATACCAACATTTGTTTAGATCTTCTTCCATGTTCTTCAGAAATGACTACTGTTTTTGCTATAAAGTTCTTAAACGTTTTCTTTGGGTTAATCCTTGGTACTTTTTGGTTTTGTTGCCCTTGCGAGTGGCCCTTCACTTCTTTTATGTTTGATATTGCTGGTCTAGAGGAAGGCAACTGAATTGGGCATAGTGATACAGGATTTGACATGAGTGAACTCTTAATAGTTTTAACTATTAAAAAAAGTGTTTATTCTTCCCTGTGGGAATTCCTTTGAACAAAAGGTTCTGCTGCTACTAAAAAACATGTTTGAAAACACATAATCTAGGGTACAGGGAAGATGGTGAAAAAATAGAGAGTTGCCATTCATTTGTGAGGCTTTTACAATCAAGATGTCCTGGAATTCGTGTCACCTCACATTGCCTGAGCCAGACTGATAAAGCAACAGGAGAGATGGCATCAGGATGTCACAGGAGCTAGTGGGAGGAAAATGAGGGAGCCAAACTGTCCCTTTCAGAAAGGCAGGGGAAATGCTCCCAGGACACTCCTCCAGTCAATCTGAATGAAAGTAACATAAACGTGTTGGATGGAAAGTGACAACAGCAGAGACTGGCTGTGATAACGTGATGTGAATTTACCATGGGGGACATTTGCCCGTCATTCTAACAGCAAAGAAGGCAGGTATCATACTATGAGTACGGTATCATTTTCAGACATCTTATTACAGGATTCTGAAGATTTTGTCATGAAAACAGCCTCAAGAGAAACACATATCGGGCCTGGAGACCTGCTGTTCTAAACTGTCTCATGCCCCGTGGTTAAATAATCCTTCACTTCAATTACAGGCCCCCTAGGCAAGTACTATCCCTACTTTTGTGTTTCTAAGGTATCAAGTGTGCTTATTTGTTAAGTTTTGCTATTGATAATAAAATTGTTGTTATGATGAAAAATTGTAAATCAAAGTTTGAAATTCCACAAGGAAGGAGAAATTACTAGAATTGTGGAAGGGAATCCAAGAATCCATAAAAATTGAATAAGGAGCTTCTTCTTTTGTAGTTTTCTTCTCAAACACAACTTAACACTCAATTTCGTGGTAGATGCTATTTTAGAGGTGTTTGAATTTGTAAAATGAACGGTTAAAACAAACTCCTTACAACCTTGCAGTGATGGTAATTCTTTCTTTAAAAAATTTTTTTTAAATTTATTTTATTTTATTTATTTTTTATTTTTGGCTGCGTTGGGTCTTTGTTGCTGTGCGTGGGCTTTTCTCTAGTTGCGGCGAGCGGGGGCTACTCTTCGTTGCGGCGAGCGGGGGCTACTCTTTGTTGCAGTGAGCGGGCTTCTCATTGTAGTGGCTTCTCCTGTCACAGAGCACGGGCTCTAGGCGCGCGGGCTTCAGTGGTTGTGGCACATAGGCTCAGTAGTTGTGGCTTGCGGGCTCTAGAGAGCAGGCTCAGTAGTTGTGGCGCACGGGCTTAGTTGCTCCGCAGCATGTGGGATCTTCCCGGACCAAGGTTCGAACCTGTGTCCCCTGCATTGGCAGGCAGATTCTTAGCCACTGCGCCACCAAGGAAGCCCGATGGTAATTCTTTGAACATATAAAGTTAGGCCCATGAAATGCAACAAATGAAGGGATCAACAGTTTATCAAAGGGAAGAAAAGGAAAGGAAGTAAGAGAAGAACAAAGGGTTTGGAAAGAAAAGAGACAGAAGTGGACAGGAGAACTCATCAAGAAGGTGAGTGGCAGAGAGCAAACCTTTCCCACTGCAGCAATATCTCTAGACCTACAAGGAGATTCACTCATTCAATCATCCAGCAAATATTGACCAAGTCAGTGCCATCCTAGAGACTGGAGATACAGTGGTGGCCACAGCAGACATGATTGCTTCTCACTACTGCAGAGACAACCATCAACTGAACAGGACTTTGCTGGTCACAACCAAAGAGCCTTTTGGCAGGGCATAGATTAAGACAATCTATGTGGCTAGAGACATATGTTCTCCAGCAGAAACATTATAAAAGCAGGCACTCATTCAATCTACTCAACAAATATGGATTGGGATCCATGTAAGCTGGGCCCTGGAGATAGAGGAGTGCCTTCCCTATGTCCTGCCCTGTCAGAGATGTAAGGGTAGAGACAGGCAGCAAACAACAAATAAATATATTCATGGCAGTTATGGAGAAATATATTGCAGGGCAAGAAAGGTCCAGAACTCTGCTTTATTATCATTGTTTTGATTCTGCTATTTTTCAAAGGCCGATTGAGTAAGATCTTTGTCATCAGGTGACATGTGAAGGCTGACTTGAAGGAAGGAACAGCAGAAGCCACTTGGATGTCTGGGAGAGGAGGGAACATGTGCAAAGGCTCTGAGGCAGGAGGCTGCTGGGAGTTTGCGAGGAGGAGCTGCCAGGTAGCCAGAGGAGTGGAGCACAGGGAATGACACCTGAGAGGAAGGAGAGAGGGGCTGAGAAAGAGGAGGAGAGGAATGGAGGAGGGAAGAACAGGACGGAGAAGAAGGGAGGAAGGAAGGTCACAGTGGGCCTTAGGGTCACCACAAAATCTCAGGCTTTAACTGCTAGTGAGATGGTTTTGAGCAGAGGTAGGGCATGATTTCACCTGTGTCTTAGGGGAACCAGGGTCCTTAGATGGCAAGTTTTGGGGCATGGTTTTTCTGGGGAAGGATTCAGGGCCACTGTATAAAAGTTGGACTCATGGGCCACCAGAGAACGCTTTAAAAGGGAGGAAGAAGGGGAACATCACATCTCTTCTCTGTAAATCAGGAATTTGAAAAATCAGGATGAAGGTTACTAGGGACAGGAATAAGAAGGGACGTTTGACCTTCACTGGCATCTACCATGGAGTTCCCTGTTTGGGGAGGCAGAGTGCCCACTCCTGGTTCCTTTGTAGGTTGGGGTGGTCACATAGCCCTGTTCTGACCCATGTGACGTAAGTGGAAGTCTGTTTCTGGGAACACTAAGGGTTTTTCTTTGTTTGTTGTTTTTTTGTTTTTGTTTTTGCTGCGGCATGCAGGATCTTAGTTCCCTGACCAAGGAAGGTTTTTCTGATTAAAAAAAAAAGACAGCCGGTGTCTTCTCCTTCCCAGAATACAGATATGATGATGGTGGGGGAAGGGAGTAGCTTCCATCCTCTGGGGATGAGGATGAGAGAAACAGGCTCCGGATGAAAGAATGAAAAAACAGGAGACCAGGTCTCTCATGGCAAGGAGGAGCTATATTACTAGCCTTGAACTGCTTTTAATGGGCTTCTAGTTAAATAAGAGAAATAAAATCCTACAGAACTATTAAGGCCAACCTAAAGAGGCTATGTACTGTGATTCCAACTATATGATGTTCTGGAAAAGGCAAAACTATGGAGACAATAAAAGGATCAGTGGTTTGCAGGGGTGTGTGTGAGAGAGAGGGAGAGAAGGATGAATAGGTAGAGGACAGAGGTGTTTTAGGGCAGTGAAAATACTCTGTTTGATACTACAGTGATGGATAAATGTCATCATACATTTGCCTAAACCCACAGAATGTAGAACATCAAGAGTGAACCCTGAGGTAATCTATGGACTTTGGGTGATTATGATGTGTCAGTGTGGGTTCATGCTCAGCAAAAATGTACCACACTGGTGAGTGACGTTGATAATGGAGGAGGATATGCATGTGTGGGGCAGGAGGTATATGGGAAATCTCTGTATCTTCCTCTCAGTTTTATTGTAAACCTAAAACTGCTTTAGAAAAATAAAGTCTTAAAAAAAAAACTATTAAATTAAGCCACTGTAGTTGGATTCTATTACATGACACCGAACACAATTTTAACTGAAAAGTCATTGCCAACAGTCACGGAGCGCTGATTATACGCTTTTTGGGTACTGTTATACTGAATACTCACCATAAACTTCTGATGGTGGAACTATTATTATTCCTTTTTACAAATGAAGAAACCAAGGCCCTTTCAGGTTGGAAATACTACTCATAAACTTATGCTCGTGCTGCTATCATTATTCCATTTTAAAAGTGGAAACACTGAGGCCCGATGAGGTTGAGAAGCTTGTTCGAGGTCTCAGAGCTAGAGGCTGAGCCAGGATCTGAACGCTGAGAGTCTGACTCTTGGACCACATATGCACCACGGCCAAACCCTAAGCCTTGTCCTCACAGCAACCTCTCCATGTCATCACCCAGTCACTGAGTTCTCCCGGAATTACAGAGTTGGCTATGGGCTTCCTTCTGCTGTGTAGGACAGTACCCATGTCATCCTGGATGGTGAGATTAGTGGTAATTCCATGCGCTTAAGCAAAAGCGAATGAGAGCAAGGTGCGCTTGTGGATTCACGAGTGTGGCTGCAACTCAAGGTGTGGGGGAAGGGAGGGGGGGAAGCTAAGGCCAGGCCAGGCCTTGCTGCAGAGGCCTCTGTAGGGGAAATTCACGTCTTACAACATGAATGTATTCCAGGGATAGGTCAGAGCTCCTGGTATTTAGGCTGGCGTCTACATTAGAAGAAAAAGGGACACTGAGCTGGACACGAGGTTACACAAGGAGACAGAGCAGCACAAGAACTACAAGAATGGACTGAGTCAGGCAGCCATAGGTTCAAATTCTGGCTCTGCCATTTACTTGCTGTGTCACCTGGTGAGGCAAGACACAGCCTCTTTGCATTTCAGTGTCCTTCTTTGACTGACCGAGTAGGGCTAGTGTAAGGATTAAATGGGATGGTTTATGTAGAGCACTCAGCATAGTGTCTGTCTTATAGTAAGCACTCTGCAAATACTATCATTATTATTATTATTAGGCAAATTAATAACAGCTACTTCTCACTCCAAAAGCGCTACACCCAGCATCCTTGTTTTAGGTTCACAAAGATGTACACTTGGGTAAATATAATGGCTTGTTTAGAGAAATGTTAAAACCAACATGGGACACTGGATTTTTTAGAAAGATCAATTCAGACAGTCATACTGTGATCTCAAAGATCAATAGTGCTACTTCTCCAGGGCTTTCTTATAAAAGAAACAAAATCTTTATTCCAACCATTTATATGAGCCTTAAGCAGATTCCTTGTTTTCATCAACAATGTCCTGTTCAGAATTCTGTGGCCATGGAAAGGCATAACTCGGTCTTGTTTGGACTAAATCTTCACCCAAGGCAAGCTGACGATGGCTTTGTCCCTTCCACACAGTGTAGTGTGCCCAGAGCCCACCAATGCACCACGGACAGACGAACCTCTCAGTGATGTGTGTCCCTGAAACAGATTAGGTTAGATGAAAGGTGGTTTCACGTTCTCTGCTATCTTCCCATGGAGAGGCAGAGTCTCCTCCTCCCCGTCTTGAGTCTGGGCTGGCCTTTGTGATGGCTTGATTAGTAGAATACAGTAGAAGAGACTTCCTGGGACTTTCCAGGCTAGGTCATGGGAAGCTTTGCTGCCACGGCCTGGGCCTCCTGGAAGGTTTGCTCTTGGAGTCCTCAGCCACCGTGTAAGAATGCCAAGCATGTGGAAAGGCCCTGAGACAACCTGGAGAGTCATGGGGCCCAGCCGAGCCTGGCCTTCCAGCTGTGCCCTCAAAGGTGCCAGACGTGTAAGCGAGGCCCTTTTGGACCTTCTAACCTGCAGGTCTCCTAGCTGAATAACATCAAATGACCTCTGTTGATACCACATGGAACAGAAGAATCACCCCGCTGATCCCTGAATCACCCAAATTCCTGATCCATGAAATCACGAGCAGGAATAATATGGGGGTGGTTTTAAGCCACTAAGTCTTGGGTGCTTTGTTACATATCAATAGATAACAAACACAAACACTGCCGGATCTCGTGGCTCGGGCTCAGAGGCCCAACTGACTGACTACCAATTAAAGCTTTTAGTAAGGGCTCCATCACTGGATTGACACCAGAATGGCACAGATGAGAAAAAGGGCATTTTTAAATTTTATTTTATTTTTTTAGTAGTTCAGTTTAATTTTCTGCTGTAACAAATATTTCAGCACCCTCCTCCTCCAGCAACAGGGAAACAATAGGGCCAAGAGTGCCCAAGGCCAATACAAGCAAACAATTAGGCCCCCATAATAAGGTGGCAATCAGTGTAGTGTAGGAATCAGTGCCCTGGGGAAGGGCATTGACTGTCTTTCCATAGGTCATCTGTCCTAGGTGATGTTGAAAACTTCCCTTTATGAACACTGTCTGCCATGTGGTGCCAATGCACAACTCAGCAAGGCAGACGCCAGGAACCACCATTAGTATAACAGAGAAGCCACTGCAGTGTTCATGCGGTCAGCTTGGTGATGTAACCAGCATGCTCTATATTGTTAAAAGGTGACAGTTTGGCATGCGGATGTGTGAACTCAAGTGATTAGATGCAAACTAAAAGAGAGATGACTATTTCTGAGAGCTTGGAATGTTCTTGGAATGGAAAATGATTGTGAATTTTTTTGGGGGAAAAATACCAGAGCAATCTGCTTTCTTGGCCGCGTGCTATGGAGCAATTTTAAAGCATTGAAGTACTTTCCATATTTTCTAATCACTCAAGTCCAGAACTGATTATGGCTCTCAGCATTCTCCCAGATTCACACCACTGGAGCACTCCACGTCTTTCAGGGAGAGGTTTCACCTTGAAAGCAGACGTCCAGATTCGGAAGGCACATCTTGGTACAGCAGGAACAAACATTTTAACAGCAGCACAGCCCTACAAGGGCCAGGTGTTCCGGAAAATCACTGATGGCCCAACTCCGAGACAACTCAGATTCACTCTCTCTTATCTCACAGAGTATAACCTCCCCACCAAACAGAAAAACAAAAACAAGCCCTACCAGAAACTGAACTCCCTCAAACAAAAACCACAGAAATTTAGATTGTTGAGACCTGTGGGCAATGACACACACACACACACACACACACACACACACACAGAGTTGTATATGCATAGATCATCTCTGGAATGAGCCCCAAGAAATTGGTAGCTGTGGTTTCCTCTGGAAGAATTGGGGGACTGGAGAAAACTGGGAGGTTGTTGGAGGAGGAAGACTTATTTTTTCCGCATAACCTTTTGAATGTTTTGAATTAAAACATTCATATGCTGCATTATTTTTCAAAATAATGGAACAGAGTAATTCCAAACCTGTATATGGTGCTTACGATCTGCTAGGCAATGTGTTCAATGCTTAATGTATATTCACTCCTTTAGTCCTTATAACAACCTTATGATGTAGACATCATTACATATCATCCTGATTTTTACAGATGAGGAAACTGAGGTACAGAGAGGTTAAGTAACTTATCCAAGGTCACACAGCTAATAAATGCAGAGCTGGAATTTGAATCCAGAGAGTCTGGCTCTGGAGTCTGTCCTCAATTACTACATAACGTGCCTTGCCAGAAATAAATATATCCAGTTGTCTGTCTGCTCATAATCAAGTTGGGGCAGAGAAGATAGTTCATTTCTTCTCTCACCTGACTCTTTTGGGTGATGGGTGGAGAAGACGGTGGCTCAAAATAACCAAGACACAATCTTAAACCCATGGGGCTTTAGAGGGCTTTGAAATTGTGTGACTATCAGAGCAAAAGCATGACTTTGGCCAAGTTGCTTAATTCTTCTAAGGCTTAGCAGCTACCATGTGCCAGGTAGACTGCTAGACCTTGGGGACAACAAGTAAATAAACAGAATCCCTGCTCTCTAGAAGTTTACTATGTCCTGGGGGAGACAAGCAGTGAACAAATAACCACACAAATTGTAATGTGGGCAAAAAGGAAAAATTAAAGGGTGCATTGAGAGAGGATGATTGGGGCCCTGATTTATACTGGATGGTCAGGAGGTGTCATTTACACAGAGCACTGAAGAACGGGCAGGAATAAAGCTGGGAAAAGTGGAAGAAAATGGGAGAAAGAAAAGTATTCTGGGCGGGGGGAACAGCCTATGCAAAGACCCTGAGGCAGGAAAGAAGTATCTGTTTTACGACAGAAGGCCTCTGTCTGGCTAAAGCAAAGTGAGTCAACGTGAGTTTGGAGAAAGAGACAGATCATGCAGACCATGGCAAGTATTTCACAATTTTCCTAAGAGCCACGAGAAGCCACCGTAGGGTAATAGGAGCGACATAATTTGATTTACTTTTTAAGAAGATTACTTGGGCTGCTGT
The DNA here is from genome assembly GCF_028021215.1 of Eschrichtius robustus. NCBI lineage: Eukaryota > Metazoa > Chordata > Mammalia > Artiodactyla > Eschrichtiidae > Eschrichtius > Eschrichtius robustus. The sequence goes on from NC_090833.1 coordinate 69,026,631, forward strand.
GTGGAAAATATGTAAAGAAAGAGGCAACGGAAGAAGTGGAAGACCAGCTAAGAAGCGATGAAGATGGCTTGGAATAAAGAGCTGGCAGAGAGAGAAGGAGATACATTTGAGATCTATTTCGGTGGTACCCGATTTTATGAAATTAGAATAATAATGTTAGCTATGAAGTGTTATTATAAAGCAAAGATTCACAGGTGTGAAAATACTTTGTCAATTATAAAGTGCTAGACAAAGGTAACTATTACTGTAGGTGAAAGAACCAAGTACTAGAGAGGCTCTAAGTTGCCCAAAGTCACACAAATGCTTCGTGGCTGGGCGGAGGTTGGCCTGCGATCCCCTCACTCCCTGAGATCATTTTTCTGGGGGTGACCCTGGTGGGGAGGAAAAGAAGGCTAGTGGCCAGGGCTAATTTCCTTGTCATGTGGACCTCTGGTAAAGAGAGTAATGATATTTAGGATGTTCCCGGCGAAGGATTACCTGAGTAAACAGAACCCAGGATCTATGAAAGAAGGCTCTTTGGAAAATATCACATCAGCTACGTAACTCTCTGGGGTATAAGGCGGAAATGTTTTATAACTGAAATGCTCCACAGTGAGAGGTGAGCCCGTGATCCTCACTTATTATTCTGGGTGAAGGTGCGTGTCCAGTGAGGGGAGAGAGGACCTGGGGAGCTGCTCTTGAGGTCCCAGAGTTTTCTTGACTGCCTCTGAATCTCCTGATGGCCTGAACCCTTGAAATTATTTAGCCAAGCTTTATATTGGTTAAGAGCTCTGATTTATGTGGGGATAATTTGTCAGTGGCAGAGACCTGTTTCCCAGGCTATTCGTCTCCGTGTAACATCAGGCCTTACTGTAAGGTCCAGGGATGAAGGGAGAACAGAAGACTTGGTTATATTTGAACCCTTTGCTAGTAGCTTAACTCGGATATTTATTTGACACATCAGATATCTGCTTCCTTGAAAAATTAATTTTTTAGGAAACTTATGCAATTCAAGAAACAAGATGTACCTGGCTTCCTTGTGAATGAGTAAAACTGGAAGAACACAATACTGAATTCTTCGTGATGGTTTATATAATGTCCCTAGGAGGTGAACCAGGCCTCTTCAGTCTGATCCTAAGCAGTTATCTTAGAGAGCGCTCTTTGGGTGCTTAGAAGCTCACCTCCCATCTTCCAATTGCCAAAGAATAGGTACAACATCAGTGCTCTGCAGTGAACATCATTCCCCAAACTAATCACAGCCCTCCTAAGTCACGGAGTTCTTGTCTCCTCTTTTTCTTTTTTAAAGATGTACAATTTTTCAATTTTTCTTCACATATAACTTCATTTCGAAACTTAGGAGGATGATGAAAGAGAACTGTTACTCTAGCTGGAAGGGAGAGAAACCTCTCTTGTCTTCTCCACCTCGTGACAAACTGTATTTATGCTGGAGGCATCAAAAGACAGAATCAGCAAACGGACTTCCGCTCCTGCTCCTGGTGAAAAATCTCTGATCATGAGCTGGGCGGTTGCAGATAAGCACGCAGAAGGGCCAGGGCTGCCTCTGGCAGAGGTTAACACGCGGACATCAGCCGGTTTGTGACGGAAGCGTAAACATATTTTATGAAGAGAGGACTTTTCACATCCTCTCCCCACCCCCCAAGCGAAAGCCTGATGTTTACCTTCAGCGAGTGGGTCGAGGGTGTGTATCATGAGCTGGAAGATGCTGTTCCTCATGAGACTGTTGTGGAGGGAGGCGGAACTTCCACCCCGCTGCAGACGCGGCTTTGCCTGAGCAGAGAGACCAAAGAGGCCGTTAGTCCTCAGAAATGCAAGGCAAGTCCTCACCTGGTCTGTCAGAGGCTCGCACACAACTGAACCAAAGATTTTCAGCGTACGTTCCTTCAAAGTCTCCTGAAGGAATGGCATTCTCACATCCTTTCCTACCAAAGGGATTAACTGCTATCATCTTTTGAGAACTTATTATATGCTAGTCAACGTGCCATAGCCTTCACCTCCATTCTCTAACTGAACCCTATGAACTAGATACCATTATTGTTCCCTTTAGACAGATGAGGAAATTTAGTCTCAGAGAAGCGAAATGAGGTGTTCGGGTCACACAGATAAAAAATGGAGGATAGAGGAATGGGCTGCAGGTCTGCTTCACTCAAAATCTGTTCTCTGAACCAGTGGGTGGTCTCTAAGATGTTTGGATTGTGCATCCTATCAGTAAAATTTTTGAGTGTGTATATATGCATCTATCTATATCTGTATCTATATCCATATGTATCTCTATCTATATCCAGACACATACTAAAATATTGGCATATATATCATAAAACATTTGCAAAAGTAGAAATAATGAAGAGTAACAAAGAAAGCAAACAATAGAGGTGCTAATATTTCCCCCTTGCTCCGCAAAGGGACATCCTGCACACATTCCGGGGTACCTCATCTCCACGATGGGAACCACAGCTCTCATCCATGAAGCCTTACAGTCTATGTTAAGTGAGATTTGAAGAGAGAGAATCTCCTATTATGAATCCACAGAGAACCTTCCTGGCTCCAAAGAGTCCTTTACATTACAGGGTTTTGCAAAATATTCCATCACACTCCAAATCCACAAGGGGGTTTCCCAAGAAAAGTCCCACAAGAGACTCCATGACCAAATATATTTGGACATTGCTACATCCTAGACCAACTCACCTTTAGAGTTTTAAGATACACATTAGACCACTAAGTCTAACACTAAAGAAATCTGGTTAACTTGATTAACTTGGACAGTGTTTCCGAACTATTGCCCATTTGTCCCTTGTTTTATAGAATACTTATTGAAACTGAGCCACGTGTTTGGAGACAAACAGGAAACCCAGAGTAAGCTTGAAGTATGGGTAATATGTCAGTGTGAGATACATGGAGAAATCTGAATTTTTTAGAGTGATTTTATTATAATTGATATTCTATTAGAAATAGTATTTCCAACCCTACAGGGTTTGGAGAAGAATCAGAGGAGATTACTGGTGTCTCCTTGGTGAACCAGATCATGATTCACAAAGGAAGAGACCGGGTCTGCACCCCTAGCCCAGTACTGGATCAGGCATATCCTATGGGCTCTCAATGCATGTCGGAAGTCTCTGCTTTGAGCATCACAGGAGGAAGAATGGGGTCATATGTATTTTCATTACTAGTCTTTTCAGCCTCAAAAATCTGGAACATTTTTTAATGCATTGTGTTATTTGATTCAGAAGATTAAGGCTCAAAAAATTTTAGGGTCAAGGTTAAAAGATTTGAATAGAGTTGAAATGTAATCACTGTTTGATGGCTGAACACAAAAACTGATGGTCATTTCCTTGCCACGCTGCACAATACAAAATGTGACATGTTAATTGGACAGGAACTGGAAAATATCTTGTAGATAATTTTTGGATCTTTGTTGTTAATAATTTGTCATTATCACTGTTACTATGGTCCTTATTTTGGGAAACCGAAAGAACTCTCTTGTGGAAATCTTCATTAGCCTAGGATTATGTCTACAGAACTTAAAGCAGTCTTCGGGGCATTATGTATATATTGAATATATAGATCTCATGCAACATTTCTTTTGATGGAACCAAAAGAAACTTCCAACCAAAAAAATAGGTGCATGCAGATACACAAATAGATACCAAGCATTAGATCCCTCGCTGTCCCCAAATATCTGCTCAACATCCCTTGGAATGTAATTTGGAAATATCTCACTCTTTCAACTTTTCCATGCCAAGTGAAAGAGAGAACTCAAACTTTTTGAAAGCCAGTCCCAGAAATAATTTGTCATTGAATGTAAGAATTCAGTTGACACTAATTATAGGACAGAGCGTACACACACCAGCAGATTAAACCCTTTAAGTATTCCAAGGGAGAGGATGTTGAGCACAAGAGCCCCTTCCGCCCACCCCTGCCCTCACACTCTCCACAGGCACATGAACAGGTACAGGCAAGGCCACTGCTTCCTACCGGTAGAGCCTGTTCATCCTTGTCGCTGGCTGCAGATGACTGCGTAAGAGGAAAAGGCAGAAACAGAAGACACAGAAATAACTAAACACATATAGGTTTTACATTTAATCACAAGCATCAGTATAGGGAAAGATTTGGTTCTTTCTGCTCCTGGGAAGGACTATGCCAACGCAGGGGGTCAAGAGTGTATATTTCTAGCTAATATATCATGGTTTATTTAGGCATATGGTACTTTCGCTTGAAAGATCAAAGCTGAATGGCCAACTTAAATGTCCAGTAACAGAGGGCAGTTAAATCAATTGTGGTCCAGCCATCCAGTGGAATGTCATGTGGGCACTACAATGAATGAGCTAAGTACACATGTGTTGACAAGGAAGAATATCTAAGATATATCGTTAAGTGAAAAAAATTTAAAAGCCTTATTTATTACCTCATTTTATAAAAGAAAATAAATTAATAATACTGCAGTATATGTAAAGAAAAAGGTTCTGCAAGAATCAATAGTGGTTATTCTTATTAGTGGTCATTATTTGGGGCTGGGATTACAAGGACCTGTCATATTCCATGTCTTTCAGAGGGAACTGACATTCACCGTCCCAAGTGTGATGAATAAAATAAAAGCCTGAAGACCTTAAGTCTTTGAAGTAAAGACTAAGATCATCACACACGGAATCCAGATAATCCACCTTCTTTCCTGCCCCACCACTTCAAATTTTCCATTCTAAAAAAGGAAATATCTGTCACACTGAGAACAGTTGACTAAAACACAAGGGCACGTGAGGGCCGGTCATCTGTTGGGATAGAACACAACTCAGACAAGGGACACTGGTGCTCTTCTAACATGTCCCAACTGGACGGCTTTGCTTCCCCTGCTTAATATGAACACCCGCTCTTCAACAGAACCAGGCACTGTCCTGTGATCTTTCCAAGGGTATGCAGGTGCCTTGGGAACTTCCTTGTGATCAGACCACCGCCTCTGTCACTTCACCTCAACTATGGGTGCATACAGCAAGAAGAAACTGGTTCTCCAATTAGCGTCTTTGCTAACCTGTGTCTTCAGGACTAATCACACACTCGGAGAAGAGAAGACGAGGGCAGAGCTGTTTTAAAATCTTCATGGGCCCTGGGCTCTCTTTTTTTAGTCCTACCACACATGTCACAGAAAGAACGTGAAGATGCCCTGACATCCCACCTAAGATATACATTTTTGTGTAAAAAAAAAAAATGGAAAGGATTCTTATAATTTTGCATTTCAAATTATTGGCTATGTGCAATTCACTTAATTCATGATTGGCATGCTGGAAATCTTGGAAAGTGAGAAAACTGAATCCGCGATTTGGTTTCATGTAATTTTTAAGAAGGCTAAATTTAATACTTAATGAAGTTGATAGTACATATTTTGTCGACATTCAATTAAACATTTCATAATCTTGTAGATAATTTTTGGATCTTAGAGTCAATGTCAACATGTATTTTTTCTTCTGGTCCCGAACACTTTTGCAGACCCTTGAAGAACTTGTAAGGCTCAGGCACAAATGGAAGAGTTTAGGCTGGAGATAATTTCTGAGTACAGCCCACAGGCATGACTAAATTTGCCAGAACCTCCTAATCTGGGACTCTCTCTCGGTGACTTCTCTAAAAACACTAACAAGAAAATATCCCTGCTTCCCTAGTTCTAGAAACATGCTTGGGGAACTAGACTGGAGCTGAAATTGTCCTTTGATTTCCCTTTTTGCTCTGAAAGCCACCGTATGATCCCGTTTCTCTCTGGCAGTCCTTTCATTTTCTCGTCTCCCACATTAGACAGCTCAACAAATGGCCCCCCATTCTACAGAACAATCCCCCAGGGAAATTATCCAGTGCAGCCAGATCAGCCTTTGGACACACATGGAGATTAACTGTCAGAGCATGCCTTTTCAGGTCGCAAATTTACACCTTGTGGCTAAATGGGAGACAAATAATTATGAGCTGGGATTGATACCACAGCAATATCACAGAACATGAAGGAACGGGATGAAACTGAGGAAAGAAAAGTGTGGTCTTTATAAGAACAAAAATATCACCAGCAGAGAGTTTGGATTTAAAAGGTAGATTTAAAAAATATTTGAGGAAGAAAAAAAAATCCCAACCTGTCCTTTGGTCTGAAAGGAAGAAAGAAATATCTATTCCATTGACTTGCTTTTTCTCTCACAAGCAAGGAGGCTCTTAAGACACAATAAACGTAAAGAAAATGCATTGTACATAGATTCTACAAAGATAAAACTCAGTGCAGAGAAAGGTCTAAATCCTTTACAAAATTTCCCACCGCTTAACGTCAGCAGAGGTTGGCATCGTTAGTTTACTTTCAAGTGTAGTTTGCAGACATGAATATACATCAGGTTACAACATGTAAATTTAGGCACACACACAAATGGCAGCTGAGGCCATTAAAACACCCCTGCACTTTCCTTTTATGTAGCCTTGTTGCAAAAGAGATGAGAAATGTGACATATGATGATAATTGCTCATTTTCAGGGCTTTGCCCACCTCTACTGATGATTCCCGATGCTCACCTGACTTAGCTCCCCTCTAATTGCATCTTGAAGCAGCCTCACAGTCCTGGAAATGTGCCTCTGATTATGTCAGGAATTCAATTTTAAAGGCGCTTTAATTCCACTGGAAGTAACTAGTGAAGGACCAGAGAAATGATCCAGATATGCACAGCTCGTAGTGTTTCTAAGAACTGAATTATTTAACTAAGTATCTGGGTTTTGGATTGGCCTCTGTGTTGTGATTTTCTTTTCAGGGCCATTGAACATCTGGCAAGTTTATGCTAACCCACTGGATGTCACAGAAAAGACAACTTCAAAAGAGGACTGATGTGACTTTAAGGATTAATCCTGGCATATTTATTACACATTCTGCTTTTTTAATTTCCTTAATTTTAAACACACCAAAACATCATACATTTGGGCTGTACCAATTTCAAAGCCCAATTCCTGGTGGTCCGTTCACAAAGGCTGTGCCAGTTATAGGAAAGATCTTTTAAGCCAAATCCATAGTATTCCACAGCAATTCTTGAAGAATACCTCTTTTACTTGAAGTATTCTGTAATTCAATACTTTAATTTAAACTGACTCTCTCCCTAATTACTGCAAGTAATTGAGTAACTGAGCAACTGAGATGATGTCATTAATATCTGTTGTCCTTCCTGGTGGAAACCCAATTCTATGTGGGAATTTTGCTACCCGTTCGGTAGGTGTTTTGAAAGTGCCACATTCCTGCACCCCGGATAATAAAACACACAGCTCATTTACAAAGTATTTTTAATGCTATCAATCATTCACAAATCCTTAAACCACCTCTCTTCCTTTGGCCCTTAAAAGCCACTGGTTAGAAATGATTCCCCTGACTACTAAGTATAGTTTTGATGTGACTTTGTACAGAGCTTACCCTGCATACAGGCCCCCAGGGCTACCTCACACACATAAACATGAGGCAAATACTGCACAGTTTATAGCTACATCATGAGCACACAGCCCCTGGTTTACTCTGGTTGGTAATCACCTACCTGAAAATTACATTATCAAGTGGGTTACTGGGAAGATTTCATGTGCCAAAAGACAAGTGTGTAAAATAAAGGGTGGATTTGCTGGCCAGTGGCTTTGGCAACAGATATAGAAAGACAAGCAATTTTTCACAACAGTCAGGTAGCAACCATAAACTTCCACCACCATAACCTTTCACTAAGTCCTGTGAAATGCACCTAAATTCAGTGTGCAAAGGACTCAGAAGCACTATAAAGTCTACAAGAACAGACTTAAAAGTATAATTGTTTTGTCATAAATGTGATTCAAAACATATATGCTGGCAATTAGAAATATTAATCCATTATTTAATTGATATTAACTTTAATGTCTTAGAATTTAGAAAGGTTGGGTGAAGGATGATTTGAATGACTGATTTTCATTTAAAAAATTAACAAGGAAGTATTAAATGATGTCTCCTTGTGCTTTCAATACATTTACACTCAATAAGCAAAAACATTTAAAATCTCCCTTCTGGTTAAAGATGAATAAACCTCAAAGCCCAGGGGAAGACTGGATAAAAGGTGCAAAAACTTGAAATCTGAAATCTAAAAGGAAAGAAACCCAACCACTTCTTAATCAGACGCAAAATCATGTCCCTTTGCCTCCCTTTATTGTGCCCCTAACATACTCCCTAAAATATTAAGGGGAACAGGATTAAATAAATTCCTAAAGAAAGAAATACTGAGATTTAAATTCAAATTACTTTTACTACTGGTTGCCAGGTAATTACGCCACTGTCACTGTCCTTTAGGAAAGTAAGAATCTCAAAGATTAATGAAGTGCTGAAGTGGCAGCCCAGGCTGCAAGAATACCCACTTGCAACTCTGGTTTAAAGAAACACATTGGGATGGAGAGAAAGGATAGAAATTAAGTAAAAAGCACGGTAATAGAAACTTTCGAAGCAAAGCGTTTTGATGATTTATCTGAATAATTCCCATGATCTTAAAATATTTGGGATAGTAGAAAGAAACTTCAGAAGAATAGATACCCTTCAAAAAAATGAAATGGAAGTGAAATTGCTTAGAGACAGCTAGGAACAACATTTTGCCTTTTAAATAGTTGTATGAGGGAAGAAATAATGTAGGATGAGAAGTGGTGTCATACAGTTATTAAGAATATGGAATTCAGGCCCAGACTGTGCAAGTTCATTTCCTTATTTTTGTCACTTATGAGCTGTGTGACTTTGGACAAGTTACTTAATCTCTTTATGCTTTAGTTTCCTCATCTGTCAAATGGGGATAATAACAGTAACTACTTCAGAGGGTTGTTGGGAGGATTACATGAGTTTATACATGTAAAGTGCTTAGACGATGTTTGGTGCATGGTAAATGCTATGTATTAGCTCTACTATCAGTACTATTAATAATAAGAGCCACAAGGAAGAATAAAGACAAACTATATGACAAAAGTAGGTTCAGGGTTGTGAACCGGCTTAGAGAACAAGGTGGTTTCTAAGGGAAGTAGGAAAATTCCATTGATTAGGATGGTGAGAGGTGACTTGTGTAGGACACTAGAGTACGGTTAATTGAGCATGTCCAAGGTTGGCAGCCCAGGGAAGAGGAGATGTCACAACAGATTATATTTCCTTGGCTTGGCTTCTGACTCCGTCCCTGTCCCATGAGTCAGCATTGTCTGAAGGATACAGGATTGGCAAGGCGAGGCCAGCGTTTCGCATCTCATATACTTTAGTGGGCCTGGTTTTGATCAGGAAGCTCTGGAGGCTGGAAGATTCAGGGAAGGTAGGACCCCTACACTTAACGGATGTTATATATATATATATATATATATTATATGTCAATGACATCTCAATAAAGCTGGAAAGAGTAAAAGAAAAACAAAGAAGGAGTTTAAATGCTTCTCACTAAATTGGTAAGCTGTATTGGGTGTGTACCACAACTGCCCTAGCCAACCTCCTAAATAGTGGAAGCCGTAAGATCCCTGAGAGCAGGATTCACCTTGTGCCTCCTATGGTCCCTGACGTGGCTACTAAAAATGCAACCAGGTGGCAGGAGAGAGTGAGGCCACTCAGGCAGAAAGGGGATTGTGCGGTCCTGTGTCAGGAACCAAAGCTCCTCTGATGCTTGCTCCAGAGGCTAAATTAATAGTAATGATGGTTATTTAAATCTACCCCTAAGAGCCCCTATTGAATCCTTCTTATTAAGTAGGTACATAAAAGACATTAATCCCCATTCTGTAAATGGCAAGAGAGAAGCAGGAAGTGCCTCCGGCTGTTTCTGTACTCAGGATACTGAGCACCTTTGTTAATTCACTTAATTTAGGAATTAACAACCCGACCACCACTGCCATCTCTCACCTCCCCCTTAAAAATCCAGATGTTGCCAATATACTTTGTTGTATCGTTTGAGCAATTCTCACAATGGCTAATGAGCCATTTTGATATGCCAATCAAACACAATCTGTTAGTGGTGTTCTGGCATTAGTCACACAAATTTCCTTTGACTGGTAAAGTACCCCAGTGTGCTCACATGTTAAGTCTGGATTACCTGACTTCCAAGGAAGAGTGTCTAAATTGATGTGAACTTAAAAGTCCAACAAATGCTGGTGCTGGACATACCACAGAATAATTTGCCACAAATAAAGCAGATTCCAGTAATAATGGATAATATTTATTGAAAGCTCAGTACGTGGCAAGAGCTTCATGTATAATATCTCATTGTATCCTCACAATAACAGGTATTATAACCAGTCCTGCCCCCTCTAATACATGAGGACCCCGAGGCTGATGGATGTTGGACAATTTGTCCATGTCCATGTAGCCAGTAAGAGGCAGAGCTGGGATGTGAGCTCAGACAGCTGGGCTCCAGAGCCTCTCTAAGTACCGGGGAAACAAGAAACTGGAATTTTCCTTGCAGTGGCCTGTGGGAAGGAGTCACTAGAACTGCAAATACAGCAAAAATAGTTTACTATTTTATATTAAGAACTATTTATGAGCTCTGACTTCCAGTGGAAGCCAGAAAATCGTTGCCAGGTGATTGCTGTTAATACAGGACAGATTTTGTGTTCATTTGGTGCAAAGTTGGTGCCTGGGAATAGAGAAAGTATAGAGGTTATTTTCTGATCTTTTGTCTCTTCCAGCATTATTATTTAGACTTGTCTACAATTGTCATAAATTTTCTTCTGAATGTCTTGAAGGTCACAGAGGCACTTTTACGACCTTCACAATGGTGTAGGTTCAAGTAACACTGCAAACTAGTTTATCCATACATCAAATTGACCTGTATTGAGGAGTTTATAGCTCAGCAGTAGGTGAGAAAAGAATATGAAAAAGAATGTATACATGTGTATAACTGAATCATTTTGCTGTACAGCAGAAATTAACACAATATTGTAAATCAACTATACTTCAGTAGAAAAAAATAAAAGTGTAATTAAACTTTGGGAAAACAACAGAGGGCACAAATAACAAGTATATAACATTTTCCACTGAAAATGCAGTAATATTGAGAATTGGTCCCATTCCTTGATCTGCTCTCCTGTTCCTAAGAGAGGCCAGGAGGAAACTAAGATCACCCATGTCGTGGGTTCACTTCGAACACAGCTTGGCTACTTTCATATTCTACTCATGCTCTGTGTGGCCCTCCATTTTCTCCCTAGTTCATTCTTTTGCATTATTTGTTTCATCTCTCTCTTTCCCACTACTGAGCACCCTTCTGAGGGCAGAGACAGTGCTTTTTTCATTTTATATTATTCCACAGCACAGTAGTGCTAGATGCTCAACAAATACATGTTTAATAATAAATAAGTGAAATCGAGCCCACATGCTCATATATAATGAGGTTGCAGGCACATGGCTTCTTTCTAGTCCAACACCAAACCGTGTCACTTTCCTCTAAGCATCTGACACTGCTAATGACCCACTGCTTCTTGAATCATTCTCCTCCCATGTATCTGAGATGTGTGTGCTGACCAGGCTACTCCTTCCTCATACTTGTAGAAATGTCATAATATAAAACCTCCCTTCTTTGAACTCTGATTGTAGTTACAATCATCATTTCACAGTTATTCCCGATTGCTTGTGTTTGCCATTTTGCTTGCTTGGTTGGAACTGTAACCTTCTTGAACGTGGGTGTCTTACACATTACACATCTTTGTATTTTATATTTTGCCTACCTGTGTGCCAGCATCCTGCGGATGCTCAGCAAACACTGATCTCTTGACTGACAGCTAGAAAGTTGTGGGATTAGAGCTTTGCAAGGAAGGAGGATGCTGGGATAGGCAGGAAACTCACTCTGAGACAGAAAAGAGTTGAGGGACCTGGACCCAGTGTTGGGTTTAGGTCACGGTCAGCAGAAACTCTTTGGACTAATACAGAGTGGTACTGATTCTCTGGCTTAATCCCTAGACCCTGTGCCCAAACACTATCGCATGGGTCCTTTAAACTAAGAGAGCCAGTCTTCTTTTTGGTGGTTGAATGGGACCTGCAATAGTAGTGGCAGAGGCGAGTGTGGTGGAAGCACTGAATGGAACAGGACCACCATGTAGTGAAGTGGAGAGCATGGGAGTAAGGAACAGTTCCATCGGACACTGACCATTACATACCTGGGCACCCTAGAAAAGTACGGTACACAATAAAGACTACGAATCCCACCACTGGGGCCTGACACAAAGACAGTTACCATTCCACTTTCCCCCTAAGGCTGATGCAATCTACAGTAATGAGAATCACATGAAGGTTCAAATTTATCTACACAGATCACTTATCTTTCCTACTCTTTGCTCTCATAGGCAGTCCAGGCAAATTGCCATTTTAGCTATTTCATCTGTGTCCTACCTTGGATATTACCAAGTTATTCCCTTGTGCTCTACTTGCCAAATATCTTCCTTCATGGTATCTTCAAAACCGTTCTTTCATTCATTCTTCAACACATATTTAATGAGCACCTTATATGCATCACACTGTTCTAGGTATGGGGATAGTCTAGTGAACAAAACAGCCCAAATCCTTGCTCTCGTGGAACTTATATTCTAGTTTAAATCTCTCTTCTAAGACATAGTCTTCCAATTAAGTAGCAAAGGTGGCCATTAATATATAAAATCCCTGCTGACTTTTACTGAGTACTAACTACACTAGAGACAGTGCTAAATGCTCATTGAATCCTCGTCATAATTCTAGGTGGAAGGTTCTATTAGGAAGCATTGAAAAAAAACCTTTTTATTTTGAAATAATTATAGAGTCACAGGTAGTTGTAAAAAAATGTACAGGGAGGTGCTGTGTACACTTTACCCAGCCTCCCCTAAAGACAGCATTTTGCACAACTATAGTACAATATCAAAACCAGGAAGTTGGCATGTACAATCTACTGAGTTCACTCGAACTGTGCCACTTTTATGCGCACTTACTTGTGATTGTGTATGGTGTGTATGGCATTTGTGTTGCTCTATGCAATTTAATCACATGTATAGCTTCAGGTAACCATCACTGCAATCAAGATACTCAACTGTACCATTACCATAAGATTCCTTTCTGCTACCCCTTTATATCTACATCCACCCCTCTCCTCATCCCTATCACCTGGTACTCACTAATCTGTTATCTATCTCTATAATAATTTCATGATTGTTATGTAAGTGGAATCATGCAGTATGTATCCTTTTGAGACTGGATTTTTCTACTCAGTATAATTTCCTAGAGGGTCATCCAAGTTGTAGCAGATATCAACAGTTTGTTCCTTTTATTGTTGAATAGTATTCTACGATATGGACCAACCACATACATCCATTGAGGGACATCTGGATAGTTTCCAGTTTGGGGCTATGTTGAATAAAGATGCTTCGAGCATTCATGTACAAGTTTCTGCATAAAGATAAGTTTCATTTCTGTAGGATATATGCATAAGAATACAATTTCTGGGTTATAAAACCATTTATAGTTTTAAAAGGAACAATGAAACTATTTTCCAGAGTGGCTGTGCTATTTTATATTCCCACCAGCAATGTATGAGTGATGCAGTTTTTTCTGCATTCTTGCCAGCATTTGGTATTGCCACTATTGCCACTATTTTTTATTTTAGCCATCCTAATAGGTATAGTTATATCTCATTGTGGTTTTAACGTGCATTTCTCTAATGCCTATGATGTTGAACATTTTTTCATGCACTTACTTGCTGTTTGTATATCCTCATCAGTGAAATGTTCGTGCCTATCTTTTGCCCATTTTCTAATTGGATTTTTAAAATAAATTTATTTATATTTTATTTTTGGCTGCGTTGGGTCTTTGTTGCTGCACGCAGGCTTTCTCTAGTTGCGGCGAGTGGGGGGTTACTCTTCGTTGCGGTGTGCAGGCTTCTCATTGCAGTGGCTTCTCTTGTTGTGGAGCACGAGCTCTATGCACGCGGACTTCAGTAGTTGTGGCACACGGGCTCAGTAGTTGTGGCTCACGGGCTCTAGAGTGCAGGCTCAGTAGTTGTGGTGCATGGGCTTAGCTGCTCTGAAGCATGTGGGATCTTCCCAGACCAGGGCTCGAACCTGTGTCCCTTGTACCGGCAGGCAGATTCCTAACCACTGTGCCATCAGGGAAGTCCCTCTAATTGGATTTTTTTTAAATATTATGTTTCAAGAGTTCTTTATATATTCTAGATACAAGTCCTTTGCCAGATATGTGGTTTGCAAATATTATCTCCCCACCTGTAATTAGTCCTTTCATCTTCTTAACGTTGTCTTTCACAGAGCAAAAGTTTTTAATTTTGATGAGGTCCAATTTATCAATTTTTCTTTTGACACACTGGGATTGGTAGCACATCTAAAAATTCTTTGCCTAGTCCTTGGTCCGGAAGATTTTATTTCTATTTTTTTTCCAGAAGTTTTAATTTTATGTTTCACATTTAAGCCCCGATCCATTTTTTTTTATTGGAGTATACTTGGTTTACAATGTTGTGTTAGTTTTAGGTGTATGGCAAAGTGAATCAGTTATACATATACATATATCCACTCTTTTTTAGCTTCTTTTCCCATATAGGCCATTGCAGAGTATTGAGTAGTGGTCTTTGAGTTAATTTTTGTATAAAATATGAGCTTTGGTTGTGATCCATTTTTTGCCTATGGATGTCCAATTGCTATTATACCCATTTTAAAGATCAGGAGTGGAAGGTCTAGTGAAGTTAACTGATTTGCTCACAGTCATACAGGTAGTAAGTGAAGGCACTGGGGTTGAAATGCAGGAAGTCTAACTTGAAACTATGTGCTCTTAATGGCTATACTTCCCTGGGTCCAAGGCATCACTCTCTCTGCATTCCCCAAGTAAACATGAAACACACTCTGAATTCACCTTCCTGCAGAAGGAAATTTATTCAGAAAATGGAAGCCATCTAACCTCCTTAGAGCTATTTAAGAAAATCTAGAGTTTTATTCATTAGCCTTGCTTTGAACAAAAAGTACATGATTTAAAAAATAAACCATTATTTCCAATGTCATGCATCCTTTCAATAGCATAAAGACAAAGTGCAAACCAGAAAAACAGAGATGAAATTGAGATCTGCCATTAAGTAAGGACAGTGCTCTATTTTTGCTGATGAAGTATTAAAGGACTGACGATGTTGGAGGTTCAGGCCTTAAAATAAAATTTCTGGTTCCACAGAGTGGCTGTGGTCTCTGAGGGCATATCTTATCTGCTACCTGTCAATAGCACAACGGAAGTTGTGTATCATTGAGAACAGATGTAGCCTCGCAATAACAGAAATGGAATAATATACACTCTGGGAATCCTAACTGCATTACTGTTAAATGGAGCCAGGAAGTGCCGATATTACAGTCAGTACCATCTTCTTGGCCAAATACTCAGCACTATTTTCAGTGTTGGAATTAAAAATCTGTTGCAGAATTAGGGGAAAATGACATGAGGAATATCCTATAGAAAAAGCTTTCTTTCTAATCGTTGTTGACTCTGAAGCCTTGGCTTTAGACATTGAGAACTTCTAGATAGTTCTAGAGACTTCATCTTGCAGCAGGTCCCAGGGCACAAGTTTACTGCCCAGAGAGCATCTTAAATGCCGATAATAATCATATAATGTTGTATAATATCATCACTGAAAGTTTATTATTTACTCAGCTATAGGAATGCTGGACATCTGAGGACAGGATTCTAATATAGTGAAATTATGTTCCTGTGGGAAAATGATGCTCACTGATTGAAGAAAATCCTGTCCAAAAGTGAAAGATTGTGCTTGTGTTGACATTTCTCTTAAAATAATGTGTGTTTATCCTCTAAGGTTCTATAATGAAAAATTTCAAACACAGGAAAAGCCTGAAGAGTAGTACAATGAATCACCATACTCCTACCACTTAGATTCAGTAATTGTTAGCATTTTCTATATTTGCTTTATCAATATATGTATATATTTATAATTTTTTTCTGAATCATTTTAAAGTAAGTGGCAGATGTCATGCTAAACATTTCACATGTTATCTTCTAAGGACATGGTCATTCCCCTGCATAATCATTATACTGAGTGCATGTGCATTTTGTCTGTATGTAATAGGTGGCATGTTGCCTTAACTGGCTAACACCTCCTAATGGTGTTTTTTTTTTAAACATGGTCAATTATTTTTATATTTATCATTTTGTCCTCAAGGCTAGTTATTAACTGTATGTAAAACAAAGTATCTGTTTTACTTGTGAAGACCTCCTCCTTTCCTTACTTATCTCACCAACCCATGAGAGCAGATCAAGAAAAATCATTTGGTTCATTAAAAAAATTGCTCTAGACACAAATATTCATTTCCTGACTCTGTCTGGTATTAGCTTATTGGTGGACAATACTGTCCATACAAATATTTATAAACACAAATACTACTTAGTGCTGGAATTTGGGGTCCATAGTCTGGATTTAAGAGGGGAGTTGTGAAATCTCTGAAATGATGTGTAACATTTGGTGTGCATATGAACTTTCAGGGGCAGGAGGAAGAGTATCCATAGCTTCTATCAGATTTTCGTAAGTGTCCAGGACCTTAAAAAGGTTAAGAATCGCTGATCTAACGCTTTCGAAAGACCCTTTGGAAGCTGGATGACATTATTACAAAGGGCACAAATGATCAATTGCTAAATGACAGAAAGAAGGAATTCCAAAAGGACCCACCTAGTCTATCCAATGACAGCTCGATGCCACTGAAGTGTGTTCTGGCAGAGGGGAGCTAGAGCAGAAGGCAGCACAAAGCATGTTACACACAGTGACAAGTTCTCAATTAGTTCAGACTCTTCAGGAAAAAGATCTGAATGTCACTGCAGATGATCCAGTTCTATTCAGTGGGCAGAGACTGGGCGGAGTGCCAAAGGACAGCTCCACGGACCAGGCACTCATCTCACGCAACTGTGTTTGTTCCAGATGTCCCCCGTCTGCAGGCTTTGGCAGCCTTTAGGGTGACTTACTACTGTGATTATGCTCACCTCGAAGAAACACAGAAGGATGCCGAAAAACCCAAAGTAAACAAGTGAGAGAAAGGAAAAGAGTCTCCTCTTTTACCTGCCAGGCCATTTTGGAAATGAGAATAAATGCCAAGTGGAATAAAACAGGGGCATAAAGAAGCACCGGCACTGTGCTAGGTGTTCTCACATGGCTATCTCACGGCATTAGCAGAACTATGAGTATCTCCTTTAAACCGTTTGGTAGCTGGAAGGAAGTGCAGCTCAACCGAATGAAGTAACTGGATGGCGTAAGGACAACTAGTTACCCAGTGAGCAGAGGCTGGCGTTAGAACCCGTGTCTTTGAATGCCATTTCCCATCACAAATATTTAATGTGGGAGGATAGATGTGGAACACACAAATGATAGAGAAAAATAAACAAGTGAAATCCCCTGGTTCTGTGGGGTTGTTCGCTTACTGTGCTTTGTTTTGTGTTAGCATCTATTGAAAAATGCAGGTGAGAGACAAATCAATAGCACTTAGCTTTTGAACGAATTGATTTACATGCATTATCCCACTTAATATTTAAAAAAAAATTTTTATTGGAGTATAGTTGATTTACAATGTTGTGTTAGTTTCTGCTGTACAGCAAAGTGAATCAGTTATACATATACATATATCCACTCTTTTTAGATTCTTTTCCCATATAGGTCATTACAGAGTATTGAGCAGAGTTCCCTGTGCTATACAGTAGGTCCTTATTAGTTATCTATTTTATTTAATTTTTAAAAATTTATTTATTTACTTTTTAGAAATTTCTTTGTTTTCTTTTTTTTTAACATCTTTATTGGAGTATAATTGCTTTACGATGGTGTGTTAGTTTCTGCTATATAACAAAGTGAATCAGCTATACATATACATATATCCCCATATTCCCTCCTTCTTGTGTCTCCCTCCCACCCTCCCTATCCCACCCCTCTAGGTGGTCACAAAGAACCGAGCTGATCTCCCTATGCTATGCAGCTGCTTCCCACTACCTATCTATTTTACATTTGGTAGTATATGTAAGTCCATGCCACTCTCTCACTTCGTCCCAGCTTACCCTTCTCCCTCCCAGTGTCCTCATTCCTGTCCTGCCCCTTTATTCCTGTCCTGCGTCTTTATTCCTGTCCTGCCCTTAGGTTATTCATAACCTTTTTTTTTTTTAGATTCCATATATATGTGTTAGCATACGGTATCTGTTTTTCTCTTTCTGGCTTCACTCTGTATGACAGACTCTAGGTCCATCCACCTCACTACAAATAATTCAATTTCGTTTCTTTTTATGGCGAGTAATATTCCATTGTATATATGTGCCACATCTTCTTTATCCATTCATCTGTCAATGGACACCTAGGTTGCTTCCATGTCCTGGCTATTGTAAATAGTGCTGCAATGAACATTGTGGTACATGACTCTTTTGGAATTATGGTTTTCTCAGGGTATATGCCCAGTAGTGGGATTGCTGGGTCGTATGGTAGCTCTATTTTTAGTTTTTTAAAGGAACCTCCATACTGTTCTCCATAGTGGCTGTATCAATTCACATTCCCACCAATGGTGCAAGACGGTTCCCTTTTCTCCACACCCTCTCCAGCATTTATTGTTTGTGGATTTTTTGATGATGGCCATTCTGACTGGTGTGAGGTGATACCTCATTGTAGTTTTGATTTGCATTTCTCTAATGATTAGTGATGTTGAGCATCCTTTCATGTGTTTGTTGGCAATCTGAATATCTTCTTTGGAGAAATGTCTATTTAGGTCTTCTGCCCATTTTTGGATTTGGTTGTTTGTCTTTTTGATATTGAGCTGCATGAGCTGTATGCATATTTTGGAGATTAATCCTTTCTCAGTTGCTTCGTTTGCAAATATTTTCTCCCTTTCTGAGGGTTCTCTTTTCGTCTTGTTTATGGTTTCCTTTTCTGTGCAAAAGCTTTTGTTTCATTAGGTCCCATTTGTATATTTTTGTTTTTATTTCCATTTCTCTAGGAGGTGGGTCAAAAAGGATCTTGCTGTGATTTATGTCATAGAGTATTCTGCCTATGTTTTCCTCTAAGAATTTTACAGTGTCTGGCCTTACATTTAGGTCTTTAATCCATTTTGAGTTTATTTTTGTGTATGGTGTTAGGGAGTGTTCTAATTTCATTCTTTTACATGTAGCTGTCCAGTTTTCCCAGCACCACTTATCAAAGAGGCTGTCTTTTCTCCATTGTATAGTCTTGCCTCCTTTATCAAAGATAAGGCGACCATATGTGTGTGGGCTTATCTCTGGGCTTTCTATCCTGTTCCATTGATCTATATTTCTGTTTTTGTGCCAGTACCATACTGTCTTGATTGCTGTAGCTTTGTAGTATAGTCTGAAGTCAGGGAGCCTGATTTTCTCCAGCTCCGTTTTTCTTTCTCAAGATTGCTTTGGCTATTCGGGGTCTTTTGTGTTTCCCTACAAATTGTGAAATTTTTTGTTCTAGTTCTGTGAAAAATGCCATTGGTAGTTTGATAGGGATTGCACTGAATCTGTAGATTGCTTTGGGTAGTATAGTCATTTTCACAATGTTGATTCTTCCAATCCAAGAACATGGTATATCTCTCCATCTGTTTGTATCATCTTTAATTTCTTTCATCAGTGTCTTACAGTTTTCTGCATATAGGTCTTTTGTCTCCCTAGGTAGGTTTATTCCTAGGTATTTTATTCTTTCTGTTGCAATGGTAAATGGGAGTGTTTCCTTAATTTCTCTTTCAGATGTTTCATCATTAGTGTATAGGAATGCAAGAGATTTCTGTGCATTAATTTTGTATCCTGCTACTTTACCAAATTCATTGATTAGCTCTAGCAGTTTTCTGGTAGCTTCTTTAGGATCTTCTATGTATAGTATCATGTCATCTGCAAACAGTGACAGTTTTACTTCTTCTTTTCTGATTTGGATTCCTTTTATTTCTTTTTCTTCTCTGATTGCTGTGGCTAAAACTTCCAAAACTATGTTGAATAACAGTGGTGAGAGTGGGCAACCTTGTCTTGTTCCTTATCTTAGTGGAAAGGGTTTCAGTTTTTCACCATTGAGAACAATGCTGGCTGTGGGTTTGTCATATATGGCCTTTATTATGTTGAGGTAAGTTCCCTCTATGCCTACTTTCTGGGTTTTTTTTTTTTTTTTATCATAAATGGGTGTTGAATTTTGTCGAAAGCTTTTTCTGCATCTATTGAGATGATCATATGGTTTTTCTCCTTCAATTTGTTAATATGGTTTATCACATTGATTGATTTGCATATATTGAAGAATCCTTGAATTCCTGGGATAAACCCCACTTGATCATGGTATATGATCCTTTTAATGTGCTGTTGGATTCTGTTTGCTAGTATTTTGTTGAGGATTTTTGCATCTGTGTTCATCAGTGATATTGGCCTATAGTTTTCTTTTTCTGTGACACCTTGTCTGGTTTTGGTATCAGGGTGATGGTGGCTTCGTAGAATGAGTTCGGGAGTGTTCCTCCCTCTGCTATATTTTGGAAGTGTTTGAGAAGGATAGGTATTAGTTCTTCTCTAAATGTTTGATAGAATTCACCTGTGAAGCCATCTGGTCCTGGGCTTTTGTTTGTTGGAAGATTTTTAATCACAGTTTCAATTTCAGTGCTTGTGATTGGTCTGTTTATATTTTCTATTTCTTCCTGGTTCAGTCTCAGAAGGTTGTGCTTTTCTAAGAATTTTTCTGTTTCTTCCAGGTTGTCCATTTTATTGGCATATAGTTGCTTTTAGTAATCTCTCATGATCCTTTGTATTTCTGCAGTGTCAGTTGTTACTTCTCCAGTTATCTATTTTACATATAGTAGTGTGTATATGTCAATCCCAATCTTCCAATTTTTCCCTCCCCTCCTTAGCCTCTGGTACCATAAGTTTGTTTTCTACAGCTGTAACTCTTTACCCCATTTAATATTTATAGCTGCATAAGCTTTATCAGTCCCATTTTACTGCTGGAAAAAAGTGAGGCTCAGTAAGGCTGAGTAAATAGCCCAAGGTTACAGATGTAGATAAAGTTGGGGTTCATGCCCAGCACCGTCTGGCCTGGAAGCAGGTCTTCTCTGCAGGCTGGAGGCTATGGGATCAGGGACTATGTTAACATCTGGAGGGCACAGACTTTCAGGCCACTAGAGAGCACTTAGTTGAATGAGGAAAGGTTATTTTCTCCAAATGAGCCCCCCTTTTATCCAATACACACATTCTTAAGAAGTTCTGTTGGAAATCAAGTTTTAGTAAATTGAATTTATCATTATTGTCAATGAATATGCATTAGGCAGATGATTCTAATACTTTCCTTTTACTCGTTCCTTCTGTTGAATTGGAGATTCACAAGCATTTAAACATCTTGGAATAGCTAAAGGAATCTCTGTTTTGTTTTTTTGTAATGGAATGATTATTTCCCAATGAGTTAGACTGTCACATCTGTATTTCTAACATAGCACTTAATAAACATACATGAGAATATGAAACTACAAGAAGCTACAACTGGAAGAATTAAATATCTAAACTCAGAGATGGCAGAGAGCCAGGTTTAAATTCCTACCCCTGAACAAATCTTGAATCTCTCAGAAGCTTTGGCCAAGAATTTCAACTTCATGGAACTGCAGAGAAGTGGGCAAGTCGGTCATGCTCACCCTAGATAGATGAGAATGGAATCTGCTTCAAGTTTTCCATTTTCTCATCAAATAATGGTCATTTTGCATTTGCAAGTGGTTTTCCCAACGCAAAGATTCTTTCTCACAGCTCTTCATCCCTCTCTCATAACCTTGTTAAAAAGTCACTAGGTGAAGCCACTATATTATAGGTAATTGTGTGGGTTTTCCACTTTCATGTGGTGGTTTGTTTGCAAAACGGCTGCAATTATTCTCCTCCCTGTATCCATGTACCTTTGCAACAGTGACTGTAGTTCCCCCACATCAGGGGATGGAGTTTATTTCCCTTCACTTTGATCTGGGCTGGTCTTATGACTTGCTTTGGTCAAGAGAATGTGGTGGAAGGGACAGCATGCCAGACTAGGTCTCAAGGGCCCTTGCACGCATGTAGACGTTCCCTTAGAATTCTGCCCAGCCACCATGTGAGCCAGCCCAGGTTAGCCTGCTAGCGGTCCCCTGTCAGGCCAGCCATCATCCAGCCAGATGATAGAATTACCACTGAGCAGTGAGGCAAATACTTTGGGGATGTGTATGTGCACGGTACATACCTATGTGTCTTTCTCACCAAGGATCTTGTTTGGACATGGGGTCATATTAGCAATATCTGGATAATGAATTTTTAGTGTAATGATGACAATATTTTGCATTAGCAGATTCTCAAATCTCCAATATGGAAACTGAGATAGACACACCTCCTTTAATATAAGAGCTTGACTAAGATGAGAGTCAATAGCTTTTAGGCCTTTCTGAATCCATTTATCCACAGTTATTCAGAGGAAGCAAACCAACTTTTAAAACATAAGGCACAGTGATGAGGGAAGGGGGCGGGGAGAGGCCAAGAGAAAGAAAATATTTCTTGTTAACTTGGAAAACCTACAAATATTTACCCTATTAATCAAACCTCAAACCATATGCACTCTTAAAAATATGTTCGTTAATAGATTTCTGAGATCATTCATGCTTCAGTATAATAACTTGAATTTATTAAAGGAGTGAAGAAATTAAAGTTTCCTGGTTATTTTCATTGATAACCTGGTAAATAAGAAAAACCTCTTCTCTCTGCTGAAGAGGTCACAAAATAAAATTATGATCATAACATATTTAAGCAGTTAAAAAGCATTATGTCTTATACAACTTTAATCTGCCTGGAACCTTTCCATGAAAGCGCCGTCAGTTTTACCTAAAAACGGCTCCACTGCTGTTATTAACCCATGTGCTTCGCTGAGCACTCACTGCATAAGTGAGATCAGATCCATTTGGAAAATAAGAAGTTGAATCTTCACCTTTTTAGATGTTAGTGTTCGGTGCCTTTCTCTCTGTACTGCTGGGCAAAACATCTTCACATGTCTTGGGTTTATTTTAGGTTGTTTCAACATTTAAAAAAACTAATATTTATGTTTTTGACCATAAAAACAATACATGTTCACCGGGAAGTATAGGTCTTGATATGGGGTTTGCAGGGTCAGGACAAAGGTGAGGCAAATGTCTCATTGGCGTCATGCACAAAATTTAAGGGGGCATCAAAAAACTTGGTAATATAAATGATACAAATGCAATCTTTCAAAAATCAAAATTAACGCACAAATTCCATGTTGAACAAAAGATCAAAATTTTAAATAAAGATAGGCTCCGACCCTGTACTTGCATGACCCTTTGTCATGTACCTTATCCTAATCCTGGCCCTGGTCCCAATAAACTTTTATTTATAAAAACAATCGGCTGGACTTCCCTGGTGGCACAGTGGTTAAGAATCCGTCTGCCAATGCAGGGGACACAGGTTCGAGCCCTGGTCCAGGAAGATCCCACATGCTGCAGAGCAACTAAGCCTGTGTGCCACAACTACTGAGCCTGCACTCTAGAACCCGCGAGCCACAACTACTGAGCCCACGTGCCACAACTACTGAAGCCCGCGTGCCTAGAGCCTGTGCTCCCCAACAAGAGAAGCCACCACAATGAGAAGCCCGCGCACCGCAACGAAGAGTAGCCTCCGCTCGCCGCAACTAGAGAAAGCCCGCGTGCAGCAACGAAGACCCAACACAGCCAAAAATAAACAAACAAATAAATAAATAAACAAAAAAAACCCAAAAAAACAATCGGCTGGCCCATGGGCTATTGTTTGTCAATGCGATTTTTAAAAACTACTGCATTAAAATATGATTTATCTTGAACTGAGATTTTGGATGCCTGCTTAAAGTTTGTGCCTCACTCACCTCACCCCAGTTCCAGCCCTGGGAGTTCAGATTTTATTTTAAGTTGAAATGATAGGCAAATGAAGTTTTTCAAGCAAGGGCTTGATGGGATTGAAGTTTTAAATAGATGGCTTTGGCTGCTGTATAGATTGGAAGGAGGTCAAATGCGGAAACTAGGAGACTAGTTAGGAGGCTGATGCTCTAGTCTAGTGATTCCGCTCTTATCTAAGTCATCAAAGACCACTCTGGTGTAAAGGCAGTGGCCACGCCCCTGTGCTCACGTCTCACTGGACATCTCAGCATCTGTCTTCTTCCTGTCATTGTCTCCTGGCTCTCCTTCTACCTCACTGATCCCTCCTTCCCAGTCTTGAGGACTCTGCTCCCTTCTGTTCTCAAACAATCCCTTGGCCTTAAGTACCATCAACAGACATCTCTAGTCCTGACTCTGTCCTCTCCAAACATGCACATCCAACTGCCCACCCGCCACTTCCATTCCATTTCTAGTGGGCAGACCTCACAGGCCAAAGTTCACGGTCATAGATATTAAGGAAGGTGCCTTTCTATCTGTACTGTTGGGATCAGTCCAATTACAAGCTTGGATGTTACAAAACACCTTCATATTTCTTTGGTTTATTTTAGGTTGTTTAAACATTTTTTTAACACTTAAAATAACATGTATGTGTTTGGACTATAAAAGCAACACATGTTCACTGGAAGTTTTTTTTCTGCTCCCCAAACCTGTTACTCTTCCCCCTCCCTTTGAGTAGAGGATGGCATTGTCATCTACCCAACTGTTCAAGCCAAAAAATTAGGAGTCTTGCTGAATTTTTCTTTTTCTCTTTTCTCCTACATCAATCTACCAGCAAATTCCATCAATTCTATTGCCAAAATGTGTCTCCATTTTTCTTTTAATAACATCAGCACCAACCTCAGTAGGCTGGGGACCTAGCTCCCACATACCTAGGGTAGGGTCTGCCTGGATGGAAGAAGCTGGGGTGCAAGGGGTTGGGGGTGGGGAAGAATGTGTGAACAGGAGTGTTAAATTTCCAGCACGGGTTGTAGGGAGGGAGACTGGCTTGGCTTTTGGGAGGGGGAAGATGCAGGCTGGAGAGGACTGGTTCCTCATGTGCCTGGGCCTCCCCAGGTGGCACAGAGGCTACAAGGCGTCCTAGCTTTAGGCCCACTGCACACACTCCCTCACGTCCTGTGCTGGGTCCACACATCTGGATCTGGGACCAGAGGGAGAAATACTCCAGCAGGCCCTGGGAGGTGCATCTGGTCGATCTTGGAGGGAGCAGGGTGATCTCAGTGAAGATGCGTCTAGTTATTATCTGGGAGGCTGCCCAAGCAGAGAGGTTGGTGAAAATGTGCAGCCAGAGCTCAGCTTGTATGGCTCAGAATCCATGGCCTGGTGTAGGGTTGACACCAGGTGGCAGTGTACCAAAACCATAGGGTCAGTGTGCTAAGCTAACTCCTCTGGGAGCTGAGTTCACTAATGCAGAGGCCATTTAACCAGCAGTATGCCCATGGGTCCTGCTCACATAGACCAAATGAAGTTTGTTCGCCTGATTTGTTGTTTGATTTGAAGGTGCCTTATATGGGGCTGTGATGCTATGACTTTTCATGTTTCATGATTGCAAAAGCCAGCTTCCAGAGATGGTATTAATTTTTAAAAATACAGATCTGAATGAATTCATTAATCTTCTTCCCACTTACAAAAATCAGTGGATTTGATTTAGTAACTACTGATTTTGAATGCTCTTTGCATATCAAATGTAAGCTGTCGTGACCCTATTGAGACGAAGAATTTTTATCTTAATGTTAAATACTGAAAAATGATAAATATGTGCTTTACTTATACTTGCATTTTACTAAATTCAGTGGATACTATACTATAAAAATGTTAGATTTAATAGCTCTTTTCTACTAAATTGTCTGTTGCAGAGATCAAAGGATCCATTATTCAGGTCAGTTATGTTTTTCATTGATCTTATTTGTTTGAAGTATCTCTAGCTTATTTTTTGACATGTTCCTGCTACTCCACACTTGCCACCACTATTAAATTTGAATAACTGGTGGAAATGTCCCTAAAATGGTAGCAAATTGAGCATGGAACCATTGGGGTATATTTCTCTGTATGTGGAGTGTTTGCTATTGATGGGCCAACAAGCGAGTCTAATCCAGATATGCTCCAGAGGATGGGTAAGAGGGGCTTGTTGCCATAGACACCATGTCCCAGGACAACTGCCCCAAACACTCTTGCATCCTTTGGAAGGAGCAGACGTGTCATGTCTGCGCCTTCTTTCTATAACATATATTTACCGAAAATAACGATGAACATCTGTGTATGCCTTTCCAGTTTGCAAAGCACTTGCAGTACATCACTATTAACATGCTGCTTAGGACAGCAGTTCTCAACATTAACTTTTCCTGTAACACTTGAGAATGATACTGATGTGTGTGACACTCGCACAGCAAAGGGCTAATGATATGCTTAATCCACAGAGTGTAGGATTTCCCAGAACTTTACATCTTTGCCTCCTTCCTCCTTGTGGAAGCTTGTTGGAACTCAGTTGAGTGAGGCTAAGGTTACTGAGATAACCTTGAAACTACTTTAATTGGTGCAAGTAAATTTATGAACCTGGGTACTTAAGTCATTGTGAATATAAACTACCTATGACACGCCTCACACCTGGAAACACACTAGTCCCTCTCCACACTGTGAACTTGGAGCTCAGTGAGAAATAGCATGTTTCATCTAAAGGTCAAAAATTTATGTAAAGTAAGAGTAAGGTGCAGTGTTGGAGATACGGATGATGGAAGCACTGGTATTATTGATGGTGGGGAGAGATGGTGCTTAGAATTGTTGATTTCTGTTCTCTTCTGGAAATAGATAAGAGTATTAAGACAGTCAGATTCAAAAGAGTGTAGGTGGAAGACTGGCTTCTGAGGAATAAGGACATTCAGCCTAAACTGACATGTTTGTAATTTTATAAGGTGACACTGTTTGCTTACTCTGCCAGGAAGGGTCTATGTATTTCACATAGATTCACTCATTGAATCCTCATAACAGCCTGTGAGATAAGTTCTATGTTCATCCCCATGTTACAGAATGGCAAAACTGAGGAAACTGAGGAAGGGGAAGATTAAATTACTTGCGTAAAGCTTACTGTAGTAAATGATAGAGCTGAGTCTGAAGCCAGGCAGTCTACCCAAGGTCTGTGTCCTTAATCATCATGCTACTCTCTATCTCCAATTTTAGCTGGTTTAATGTTAAATTACAGTCCTGTTTTTCTCATTTGACCTTCGCTTATGTACATTTTCTCTCTATTTTTACACAAGTAATATGCTTGATATAAGAAGTTCATGTTTATTAAAAAAATCATGCCACTTTCATGTTTTGCTTAATGGATACTGGCACATATCTGAAAATAGGATTCTTCATTAAGAATATCTGTCATCATTAATGCTGCTTATTCACGTTGAAAATTTTGTAGGTAAATGATTATATTAGTATTCTCATTCTGTGATCTCTAAGTCTAAAAGTACATTTATTTAAATAGGGCCTTTTTCCTGAACTAACCTTGGATTGGAACTTCCAGAACAAACTTTGACCAGGCATGAAACTACACAAGGAGAATAAGAAATATACAGTACTTAAAAGTGAGAAAAGACGTCCTATTCTATTACATTCTATTTGGTACAGTTTCTTTAGATGCTCCTCACTCCCATTGATGAAAAGAATAATTTTAGTATTCAAGCTGTACACTGTAAAGATACAGAGAGAAGGGGCACATAACCAAGGACATAAAAAATGCCTGGATGTTATAATATATCCAACTCCCAGAGATTACATCAGCTATTGTATTAATGTAATTTCTATTCATACTCATTTGTAAAGATCATGATATCTGGAATTGCCACCATTTTAGGAATATCTTATATTGTGGTTGACTGTAAACTTGACACTTTTTTTTTAACTTAAAAAATTTCTTCGCTCCTCACAGAGTGTGCTGCATTGTTACAATTAATTATTCAGGACTCCGATTTAGCATATTTTAGTTTGTGAGCTTGTGACTGTAAGAGAAAAATAAGGACATATTTTGTACTTCAGAGTAAAATTTCCACATATAACAAAATAAACATGGTATGTTTTTTAAACATGGTGGCAAAAAATAAATGTGTGTTTTTAACACCTGATGGCAAAGAAGGGTGTGGAAAAAGTGGAGCTCAGGACAGAATGTGAAAGGATGAGCATTTGCTAGGCGGGTCCCAATGACAGCGGGTCTGAGGTCAAGAGCAGCACGGGGTTGGGTGATAGTGGGGGGGGGCATCTCCAGTAGCCCAAGTACCCAGGGGCTCCGGCCCACCCCATACCTCAATTTTGGGTTCCCTACATTGGTTCTGCAAGAAAGAAGACTTTGCACTAATTTTTCACTATGAATCACAAACATAAACTTTTCAGGTCTGTAAGGAACCTCTGAGAGAATTGTTCTTGCTGGGTCCTCTCTTTGTACAGAGGAAGAAGCCCATCCCTAGAGAAGCAGCTCTGTTTGAAATGCAAAGGGCACTGGATCTGGGGTTGTTCTTGCATCTCCCCACCTGTGTGATCTTGGGAAAGCTATCAGCCTCTCTGGCTGCAGCATCCCCAACTGTAACATTATGATAATCCTTCCTAGGAATGCTAGGAAGAGTAAATGCGACAATGTATATGAAATCACTTAGAAAATTATGCAAAGCAATGCAATTGTTGCCATCAAGTAACTCATTTTAGGTGCACAGTTGAGCAGGATCTGAGCTTTAGCCAGAATGCAAGGAATTCTAGCCATTTTGTACAACTAAGAGTCAAACAGCTCTATTTTGGTGCATATAAATCTTATAGGTCTTTCTTCCTCACAAAGTAAAATGTAAACTATTTGCGTTTCTTCCTTGTTCTCAGACTTCACCAGCAGATCAATTCTCTTCTCTGAAATTGCCCTTGCCGCTGATTATGACAAAACCCGGTATTCTTCTTGGCAGCAAGCAGGGGGCTGTCACTTTAGGGCTGACACACTTTCTTTCTTTCAGAAAGAAATCCCTCTAAAGCTCTGAATGCTGAATTCAAAATATCAGTGATGTCAGGCCAGGTTTGCCTTTTAAAGAAAGGTCACTGCTGTGAGGAATGGACCTGTGTCCAGGGCATCAAATTGGGTGGGATAAGAGTGACAGACACAGTTCTACCAGAAAGATTCTGATAGATAATAAAAAGCTTTCCCCTTTCAAGGGAAAAATCAGACAGGAATGAGATTTAAACACACTGTCCCCCAGTTCTCTCCCTCTCTGATATTATCTCTTTGAGCATGTTTAGAGTGAAAGTAAGTTTTTGTAGCTTTTACAGCCTTAAAACTATGGCAGCAACCGATCTTCCCAAGCATGTATTTGCCACTACAATTCTTTCCTTCATTTTCAAATATGTTTTTGTACACACACACACACACACACACACACACACTCTGAGGGAAAGGAGTTGCCAGTTGTTTAGCTGTAGCCCTTGTCTGGAATACTATCTTTGATTCATTCTTCTGTAGAAGTCTGTTGAATTTCTGTCCTTTGACTCTCAGCTCTTCCATGAAGCCTTCCAAGATTTTCCCAGATAAAATTAATTTCCTTTTCCTTCTTATCATGAGGATTCCTCTACTGCAGTAGTACCCACAGTCTGCCTTGATTTAGCAGGTTATTTTTATTTGTTTCCCTCCTATGTTTGAACTCTTCCTTGACAAGGAGTAAGTAAGTTGCAGTATCTATGCCTCTCCCATAGAAACTAAGACTTTAGTGACAGTATTTATAGGAACATTTAGCTGTCAAAACTCTGGTTCAAAGTTATCTTTTTATCTCCGGGAACTTACAGATGGTCTGTTGGGATTTCCTAAATCTCCTTCACTGGAAATTTTGATCAAAGAGGACAAGACCACAAAGAGGTCTCTAAAATTAGAGAAATAAGGAGCAGTGGGAAGGAGGGGAAGGAGGTGGCCTTTCATGGCTGTATTTTCACATGACAGATGTCCCTGAGACGAGGGGGGCAGCAAGCACTGCTCAGAACAGCACTCCTGATCAAGGAGCACCATGGAAGGGACAGGAAATGGACTACTAAAAGGTAATTTAACATGAACATATACAAAAGAAAAACATTTCTGGATTGAGATGAAAAAGGAAAATATACAAGATTCATTATCAGCAGGAAAGAATGCTTGCCAAATGAATCAACTGAGTACCAGTTATATCTCTACTGTTAACCCCAATCCTTTAGGGGAATTTAGGTTCTTACCTTTATAAAAATCATTAGCTCCTATCAATAGATGGGGAAATGCTTGATTTCACAAGCAGCACAAAGAGAAGGCCTGTGATAAACAAGATTACAGGTGTCTCACTTGAGCTGGCCAACATCCATTTTACAGTGGATATTCAAATAAGGATTGTGAACTCTGAGTTTGAAATCCCTTCCTCCTCCTATTGGTGACAGTGATGGGGGGCTGTTGTGAAAGGCAAGAAAGGAGAATAAAAGGTGATAAGTCAACGAGCCACGACAGCCCTATGAACTAGGTTTCATAAATAAAAATGGTGCTAACATTAACTGAAGTGCCATAAGCTGTCTGAGGCAGTGGGGAGTCATTAGTTCATAAAACCCATCCGACAATCCCATAACGTATGCACTACTATTACCTTCATTCTCCAGATGGACAGCAGAGTTAAACAAGTCATAAGGCATCCAATTAATAAGTAGTAGTATGATGCCTGATTCTAATAAAGAAGGAAAATCTGCCAAATAAGGATAATACATTTCAAAAACATTCGATTCAGATTAGATGGGCAAATTAGAAAACAAAAACTAAAAAACCCAAGCCCTCAAAAGAGTTGGATGCCACTTATGGAAAGAATTTCAGAACACAAGAGAAAAAGTTAAGGTAAGAAAAGGAATCAAATTGGCTAAAACTAGAACCTGCACAACATAAGAGAATGCTACAAAACAAGGAAGTTAAACCAGATCATTTAAGGAGAAGAGAAGGAAATAAAATTCACCTGTAGAAAGAAAGCCCAAACTAGGAGACAATTTGTAAGGGTATTATTTGGAAAGCAATATTTAATTCTCTTGGGCAGAGGGGAACTGGGTAGATACTGATTCAGTGACAAGGAGGGACATTAAATACAAGAGGACACTTTGAAGATTAAGGGGTTAGGGTTACTTATTGGGTTTTATGTTTATAAAACAATCTCTGAAAAGGGTCAGTCTGTATTCAGTTTCACAGACTCTGTACCACCCACGTGTGCTGGCAGGCTGAGAAAGCTAAAATAGGGAAGGAAATGACTCAAAGTTACTTAATAAAGCTCGCTTTACTGAAACTGTCTGGGCCTAAAGATATTCATTCCAAAATAAGAGGACTTAGTGAATTTTACCAATGTTGATTAAAAACAAACTATACCCACTTCCCCCTCGTGCCCCAGCAATTCTTCGGAAGATGTGGATGATGGGAAATGTAGAAATCACTGAGAAAAGTTCAAGATCAGGGATCAGTCAGAGACATTTAAATACTAGAAAGGAATCAGTGCCAAATATTAGCCAACCTGTAAGCAATGTAAGCATCCAGAGGTTTGAAGTAATAGCTAAGTAGCTTCGAGAATCAAGGTATACAAAACTTTGTTTCTTGAGATGGGGCAGCAGGCATTTTGTATTCACTTTTATTATAAGAATTGAGAAGTATTAAGTTTTTTTTTTTTTCAAAATAATATTTGTTGATCTACAGCTTGAGTTGTCCTGCACAAAATGTTTTGGGTATTTCAAAATCAACAGGGAGATATGAAATACCAGCGCACTAAAAAAACCGCTGATGTTATACCGTTCAATTTCCGAAGCCACTAGAACCTATCTTCCTGATAAAGGTTGTGGGCGTGGGCGGTTAGGCAGAACACTATGTTTGGACTTTAACATGGAGTTTCTTGCAGCATGTGAAAATCACTTCCCAAAATTGACATTTGGAGAGAGTACATCTGTAGATCAAGGGATTCCTCAAATACAGGCTTCATTTGGTCACAAGTATTAGGGTGTTCAAGCATCTCTGTCCGATAAAATATTTCTGAGGTACAGATAATAGTCCACCTACCCCAGTGGCATGTGATTCAACTAAGAAGTATGGACAGTGCACAGGAATAAGATTTAACTGCTGGCACAGAAAGAGTGTGTCCAGTTAGCACGGTTTGCCAGGTGGCCGTCTTGGATCTAGCGCCAATAAGGGTGATACAATAAAGGGCACCCCGGCTCCAAATCACGTACCGATGCAGAGCAGTGTGAATCTGCAGTAATCACTCAGTTGCTAGTTCTTCTGCCCACAGTGTCATGTTTGCAGGGAAGTATCATAATGGTGTCTAAAGAGCACAGGATCTGGAAGCAGACTGCAGGAGTTTGAATCCCAACTTTCTGAACACCAGGCAATGTAACGGCTCTACACCTTGGTCCTTGTTGGAAAAAAGGAACAGTATGTTCTATCTCATAGGTTATTTTGAGGATTAAAGGTGATAATTCACATAGAAGGCCTTGGCACAAGGTAAGTACTCAATAAATGTTAGCTCTTATTAGCAGATTCTTTGGCAACAGACTCAAGAGCTGAAAATGTAAGAAACCAGAGATGCAACACCTTCCAAAGACCAAAACTAATGGTACTAATTGGGTCCCAGGAGTCTACTCTGGGGTAAAGAAGATGGATGCTGAAATAATCTAGTCTACTGGTTAAGAGAATGGAGCCTAAAACAGATTTCTGCAGGGACCCAGCCCAGAGAAAATTAAGAAGTGGTTCACATGAAGACAAAGCACAACCTGATGAGAGATCATAGCTAACATTTCCGGAGGCCTCTGGCTGACCATAAGCTTGACTGCGGTTGTGGACCATCCCTGATAATCTGCCTTTCCCCCCCATCCTCCCATCCCATGGGAGACAGCTTGGATGTGATGATTAGGGACCAGCCTCTGGCTACAAAAGGAAGCAGAGAGCAAAGCTAACTGGCCAAATGGGAACTGAAACCATGCTCTTGGCCTCATTAGAAAGAGTCAGCAATGTCCTTGAGTAGACCAGTTTTTCACAGACAGCCAAGCCACCTGCAAAGAAAACAAAATATGGCATACACACACATATATGGAAACACACACACATACACAAATAAAAACAGAAAAGCAAACAACAAACAGGATTTACAACTAAAATAGAAATTAATTCACAGATATTTCTACACATCAGCTTCTATGTTTTTCTGGTGCCAACATCAATAGCCTTCTACGAAGTCAGTTCTGTTGGCAGGGTTGAAAGACTTCTGAAGGGGAGTACTATATGCTATAACCTCCATTTGAAGAGACCTCATAGCTAAGTGGTCAACTTGCATTGATAGGAAATCAACCTGCCTCAAAGATAAATAATGTGCTACCTTCTAAAATCTGAAAACTGAAAAAGAAGCACCTCTTCAGAAACAAGCTCAGGTGTGGACCTAACAGTTGTAGGCAGCACAGATCTGAAACTCTGATGACCTCATTTGCTTTCACAATATGGTGTGACATGACCTGCCCTTTCTGCTTCTGCTCTAGCCACTCCTTCCACCTTTTATGCCCTGTCCCATTATCTGCTGGGGAAAATTCAACTAGTCGTACTACGAGCCAACTCACCTGGCTTTGCTTCACATTCACTGTTCCAGTTGGGGACCTCAAAACTGACTAGTGATAAACTTAGCCCACCTCAGGCTGCCTCCTGTCCACCTCCCAATCATGGACACATACAGCTAAGCTGTGAACCTGCTTCCCTGAGGACAGAGGCCTTTCACTCTCAGGGCCCAGCCGCAGGTAACAATGGGTCAAGAGCAAACAAGATTTGTCTTTGAAATGCCCCTCAACAGCCTGAAGAAGTGAGTGTAAGCTCTCCTGAGCACTGTAGTGCATTGATGTTCTCTTAGGATACTTGATCACATGCCATCTTGATTATGATCAGAGTAGGAAGATTGTCTTCTCTCTTCTTCTAGTTTATAATCCTCTTAAGAATAGGGATTCATTCATATGCATGTCATTTTCAGTGCCTGACACATGGTAGGTGCTCCAGAAATGTGCTGAATGGGACTTCCCTGGTGGCACAGTGGTTAAGAATCCGTCTGCCAATGCAGGGGACACGGGTTCGAGCCCTGGTCTGGGAAGATTCCACATGCCGCGAAGCAACTAAGCCCGTGTGCCACAACTACTGAGCCTGTGCTCTAGAGCCTGCGAGCCACAATTACTGAGCCCGTGTGCCACAACTACTGAAGCCCATGCGCCTAGAGCCCGTGCTCCGCTACAAGAGAAGCCACCACAATGAAAAGCCCGTGCAATGCAATGAAGAGCAGCCCCCGCTCACCGCAACTAGAGAAAGCCCACGTGCAGCAATGAAGACCCAATGCAGCCAAAAATAAATAAATAAATAAATTTATATATTAAAAAAAAAAGAAATGTGCTGAATGAAGAAAAGTACAAGCTAGCACTCATCATGAATAAATATCCCTGCCAGAGTGGAGTAGCATTTTCATAACTTATCAATGCTGATTAATATTCTTCATTATGAAAGCATCATTCCCAGTTGAAAAGTTAATCTCCTGAAGTTACCCAAGTAGCCATGCTGATAAACTTGCTATGAAACAGTCCAAATACAGTAGAATGTTGAACCTGGAGTCGAGTTTAGAGTTTTATCCCAAGTCCTGACTTTAACTTTGTGATTCCTCTATCGTCATTATATACCTGGGGCCTAGCACACAGTGCCTGGCACATAGAAGACGTGCAATGTATGTTTGGTCCCAAGCAACCACTGATCTGCTTTCAGTTATTATAGTTTTGCCTTTTCTAGACTTTCATATAAATGAAATCACACAGAATGTAGTCTTTTATATCTGGCTCTTTCACATGTTTCTGAGATTCATCCATCCTGCCATATGCATATGCATGAGTTCATCTTCTGTCTTGCCTGGGCCTTTGGCTTCGGTGCATTCCTGACATTTGGCCTGGCTGCCTTGCCCTGCAGCACCTGCGTGCTCCCAGAGAGCTGAGGGTTCCTAAATCGTGTGCATTTCTCCTGGGTGACACACTACCATTTCCAACCACCTGGAGAACCTGCCCTTCTCCTCACTTGGTTAATGGTCCCCCTTTCTCTGACTACTCACTGTCCTGGTGAGGAACCTGAAGCTTATCTTCCACCTTCCCTCTCCTTTAGGTACATTGCCTGTGAATTTCATTCCAGGTAAAGAAAGGGGGCATTGCAAAATATGGTGTTTAATATTGTCCTAAAAATAATCTGTCTGGTAGGTCTGAGGACTTCGCACCAGCTGTAATTATTTAAGAACAACTCGAGGGCAGCGATCTTCTCCTTCAGCTATAAATATCCTTCTGTACCTGCCCCTGCCGTCCTCAACCCAGCTTATCACCCCAGTTCCATGATTTCACTGCTGTCAGCTGCTTTGCTCAGCCCAGACGTGTTCCCTTTGGCCATCTTAACGACTGCTGCAGACTCATGCTCATCCTTGCACTCATTATGGGAGAGTCTTTCTTGTGCTTTCTTAGAAGATGTTTATGTGACTGGAATTCGGATAACTGGGGACCTTTGTAAATCTGTAGTGAAGAAAATGCTTCACTAATTAATGCAGCGATACCTTATTTATCTAGCCACATCATCAAACAGGAATTATGAAAAATGCATCTTCCAGATAACTGAACCCTGCTCACTTCAAGTGTCATTTCTGATGGAAATCTTTCTAAGGAACACTCGTTACATCCTTCCTTGCTTGGCAAACAGAGTATATTAGACACAATTTAACTTTTTCTTAATTTAGCCTTTCATTTTTTGAACATATTTAAGAATATTTTGTGTACTTCTAGAGATGGCTCAGAAGACACCTTCCTCTCTTCCTATCAGCTTCTACACCTTTAGAATGCCACTGGTCAGCTTCTGGTGGTCTCACTGTCTTCTAATTTTCTGCCTCAGTCTACATAGACAGTATGCGAGGTTATCAAAGACCCTGGGTAATTAAGAATGTTAAATCTTTAACCCATTTTCCACACATCACCACAGTGAGGTAGATGGACTTTGTGAGGAATTTTACCTCTCTGCGGTGATGGATATCTTTTTTATATACTTCTGAATTTGACGCTGTGTTACAGATGTGTGAGGCTCTGGGATTTTAATTTCAAGATGAATGGACTACTTTGGCATTACCTGAAAATTATTTTCTTTTGTTTTGCCTACATTACTTGTTTTATCTAAAACAAGCTAATATGAATCACAGGTTAGAACTAAGTTAGAGACCACAAGCAATGAATATGCATAAGAAGAGTGGCTGGTGGCAGATGAGTCTCAAGTCCCCTGGCAATTAGAGTTGGTGGGTGGAAGGTGGCCTGGAGAGCTGAGCTGAGGACAATTTTGAGTTCCCATCCGGCTGGGATCCCTGGGAGAGTCTGCTGAGATTGACTAGTGATGTCTTCTGTGGGCATGGGAGGAGGGCACAGAGGCTTGAAAACCGAATGTTTAACTTTCCAATCCAAAGGTGCCATCGTTGATTGTGAAAAAGGGTCACGGGAGGCCACAAGTTCTAATTGTCCCTGCAGAGCCTGAGTCACTTTCCCCCGGCTGGATTTCTGAAACTTGGTCTGCAATTACGACAAGTGGGCCCTTTTGGAATTGTTTGTGTGGACCTCGGACTGTCAGCTTCAATGCTGTGAACCAGACTGTGTTTCTCTCCGAAACCAGAGAATGGATCATTTCCATAGAGAGAACTTCCATTTATGTCCAACTGCTATGTAAGATACCACAATGAACAGAACACAAAGTTTCTGTGGTTGCCAAGACTACAACCAATATTAAAAAAAAAATGGCAGTAGAAATACTACAAACTTATAGCTGGGAAATCGGGATTGTTCTGTGTGGTTAGTTCTGTTGAATTTATATCGATTTGATTTTATCCCCTGTTTGTGGCTATCACGACCTACATTATTTTGGCCTTCAGAACTCTAGAATGATCTTCCCTTCTTTTTGGCCAATCTAAAAATCTTTAGTGTTTCACTTTCCATCTCAGGTCTCTCCTTTTTCATTCCCCTCTCTCATTACTACTGGATTCCAAACACACTCTCTAAAATCCTCATGGATTGACCTGCCTTTAGTCTCTTTCACAGATTTTCACTTTTCCTGTTTGGAAGATTCCCATTTTTTATTCCCCCCTTCAGAGCCCACAGACCAGACTCCCCCTGCTCCTATGTTCCTTGTTCTTATCTCTCTGCATCTTCTTTCCAGTTCCTTTGCCTCTTTTGAAATATGATGTGCACCTGGGGTCTCTCCACACCTCCCACCCGTTTCTCCTCCCACTTCTTTGCAACTGTGGTAGTTGAAATGCCTCAATTTCTCTTTTGTCACCTGCTCCCTCCCCCGAACTTCTTTTGGGTCTAGTCCAGTGGGATCTCTCACCCACCAGGCAAAGCTGAATTCCCTTCCCTGATTCCACCACACACCACTCCCACCTCCTCTCACCTCCACCAATCTGAGGGGGCCTCTCTGTTTCCCAGGCTTCCTTCCACCAGGGTGACTCTCCCTCTGGCCCTCCTGAAAATCCCAGGGAGCTGCCTTCTGTGTAGTGACACTTTAATGACTGGTGGCTCTGCCTTTCCTACCTTTGTAGTGGCAGAATAACTACCCACCTCTGGCTTCCAGAAGTTGCCTCTTTCAGCTCCAGACTAGAGTCTCAACTTAATCGCAGAAGGACCTTGAAACAACTGCATATATTTAGGAGGGAGGGCCCACTTGTCATAGTTGCAGGCCAAGTTTCAGAAATCCAGCCGGGAGAAAGTGACTTTGGCTCTGCAGGGGCAGTTAGAACTTGTGGCCTCCCGTGATCCTTTTTCACAATCAACGACGGCACCTTCGGATTGGAAAGTTAAACATTCGGTTTTCAAGCCGCTGTGCCCTCCTCCCATGCCCACAGAAGACATCATTAGTCAATCTCAGCAGTCTCTCCCAGGGATCCCAGCCAGATAGGAACTCAAAATTGTTCTCAGCTCAGCTCTCCAGACAATCTCCAATCTTCTTCTAAGGAGGGAAGAAGAGCCAGTTTACATTCGGAACATGAAAGACAAACTGCTATGACCTAGACAGTCCAAGGATACATCATGTACTGAGTGCCATGCTTTTGGTGCAGACAACCAGGCATTCTAGATCCTTCCCCATTACTACTGTTTTTAGTCCCATTTCCCCCATAATCCTATTTGTTGCCTTGTATCTTACCTTTCACCCTCATTGATGCCACCACATCTGTTCCTGGCCCATGTGGACATTGTGTGGTCCACTTTGACTTTGCTTAGGCTGTTGCTTCCCCCGCCTCCCAGTCTCCACTTGCCCAAGTCCCACTTTTTCCAGGTTCAGCCCTAATACTATCCTTTCCACAAAATCCTCTCAGATGAAAAAGAAATCCTCCTCGATGTCCCACTGCATAACAATTGGTCATCTTCTCAGTCTGAACCCCTCAGGATTTCTACTTGTCGTGAGAGTTATCTGTGCCCTGCTCTTGAGGGCATCAGCCATAGCATCTCCCAAACAATGTGCTTCAGGCATTGGACTGGTCCTACCTCCACTGTGGAAATTACCCCAGCCTTTGCCCAAGCTGCCGTCTGGCCAGTATGGGTCCCGGGTGTTGAAGAACATTCACTTGGGTTTATGACTTTGAAAATCAGAGAACATTGCTGGGAAAAAGGCCTGTGTGCACATTTGTGTTCATTCACAAACGTGACACCTAGTCCTCTCACATTCACCAGATGCATAAGGTAGTGGCCTGGAAGCTGGGTGATTGGAAGATGACCAGAACTCATCATAAAGCAATCGTTAATATTTATGATTATTATCTGCTGAGCACCAAGCTAACAACCCTATGCGGTGGCAGTATTATTATCCCTAACTTACAGACAGGTAAACTGAGGCTTGGAGAAGTTAACAGGCTATGCTAAATATTCTCTGTTTGCCCCTCCAAATCCAGTCTTCACCCTTTCACCCTGCTCCACGCACAGGGAGGCCAACCTTTAGGGACTGCATGAACGGCTTCCTGCCCTTGGGCTTCCTGTTGGACACAGTCACTGGGAGGTGCCAGCAGGAGATCCAGGAGATCAGAGGTGGGGAAGACAGAGAGGTCAGAACGTTTATTTCTCTAGCTCCCTCCCTGCCTGACTGTTCATTGCGTCGCTGCAATCTCTCCCCAAGGCACAGCTCTGCCAGGCATCCTTTCCTGCAGCACAGGTGTCAGAGGGCTCCAGTAACCCAGGGCTCCAGATGGACCAGGTGCTAGAGGGACCTTTGCTGGCTTTCCTGAACCCCACTGTTACGAGTTGATTTGAATCCCCTGTTGACTTTCTAACTCCCAGTACCTCAGAATGTGACCTTATTTGCAGATGCGAAGAGTTAAAGAGTAAGGGAATCCTAATCTAATAGGACTGGTGTCCTTGTAAGAAGACCGCCATATGAAGACAGACACAGGGAGAATGACGGCAGAGATCAGAGGTAGGCAGCAGCAAGCCAAAGAATGCCAAAGATTGCTGGCCAGCACCGGAAGCTAGGGAGAGGCAAGGGGGGGTTCCCCCGGTTTCTGCCAACACCTTGATTTCAGATTTCTAGCCTCCAGAACTGTGGGATGATAGATTTCTGTTATCTGAAGCCATTCAGTTTGCGGTACTTTGTTATGGCAGCCCTAAGAAACTAATAATCCAACTCCCTACACTTTGGAAACAGTCTTTTCATTGAATTCTCTTCACTTGCTTATTTTGAGGGTGCTACATGTTTTCTGCTGGGTCCCTGACTTTCCTAAGGTGAAAAAGCTAGGAACTGGATCCAGGGTGGCAAAGCGCAAGTGCTCATCCTCTGTCATGATACTGATAACATCACAGGTTAAACTTATACGGTGCTTTTATTAACTCCCTTAATGCCGCTTGGCCTGAGGGCAGAGCTGCAGATTGTACTTTCAGTGTTGATGACATGCCTGATTTCTTGCTATGTAAGACCAGCTGGGTCTGTGTTAAACGGCAGAGCTGTGATGAAGAGTAAACTCTTGAGAAAGCTGATTTTCTGAAGAGGCACAAATACACCCAGAATGGGACAAGTGGAAGCCAGGGTCCGCGGGGGTCAGGATTTTCAAATACGCTCACGAACTTCTCATGAATACCATCAGGAGGACAGCCAAGCAGGAGCTCAAGTCCCGGCCTCCATTACCATCAAAGCCTAAAACTACAGGACCTTAGCTTCATTTTTAAGGTGAACAGGCAGGGAATTGTGAGGCAACCAAGCCCCTTTTAAATGCAAATAGGCTGGCTACTTGGCGAGCTGCAATTCTTCCAGATGAAAAAGAACTAAAAAGCAAACAGATGAAAGGTATAGACCTGAAAGTCTTCCTTTGTCACAGAGGATTCCCTGATTGTTCTACCCTCTGGACCATCTCAGAGCCTCTGTCTTTACATCCTGCCCAGGGAAGCAGGTGGAGGAAGCTGCTGTCTAAGTAATTATTGTTTTACCATTTCTTCTTAAGGATGTCACTATTTTTAGTAGAAGTGACTCATTCATATAAGTAGGTGCACCGGCGGGGGTGGGGCGTCGGGGGGGGGCGGAGTTCTTAGGGATGACTTAACCCTTAATGTCTCAGTGTATTTATATTTATCCTCACACCTTATCCCTTCTCTTGATGATCACCACAGGCCAGTTTTGATACAGGGCACCAAGAAGAACACCTATCCCCCCTCACGTGAATAATTTAAAGTGTTCTCCACGCAGATATCTAAGAAATGGGAAAGTTTTTAAAAATCTCTAAACCTTAGGAGTGAGGGGAAGAAAGGGGAGATGGCTGCAAGTCTTCCTGAGAAGAGGGACAGGTGAGGCAGTAGCCAGGAAGTGGAAAGAAAGATCGAAACAGTGCTACTTCAGAGTGCCTCACTCTTTATTATGGGAGCAGCCGGGAAAGTACTGTGTTAGGAACTGGAAGATTTAGAAGCCTTGGGGCAAAAGCAATTCATTCTGGAATGGCAGTTTCCTGATTCCTCTTGCAAAAGGAAAGCTTATATTAGAACCCCCAGCACAACCCACCACCAAGCTTGCAAACCTTCGGCATCGGGTGCTTTACACACCTAATCTCATGTAGTCCTCAGGACGCTTATAAGACCGGTAGCGTTACTATCCCATTTTACAGATAAGGAAGTAGAGGCTCAGAAAGGCTTAGAAAGGTTTTGTAATTTTCTCAAGGTAACATACTAGTAAATGGCAAAGCCAGACTTGGAACTCAGGTCTGGCTGAGCTCAGACATGTGGTAATTCTGGCTCACTGGGGTGTTGCTAGCACACCAGAGTCTACCAGCTAGGGATCCTGCTCAAAAGATAAGTTTTTGAACATTTTGGCAGAACTTCCCTCTTGGGGATGAACTGACCTCCTCCGTCATGAGAGAGTCTACCTGTGTGATTCTGTGGGTTTGCTAGCTAAGAGAAACAGGGTAAAAATCTTGCCATTATGAGCACTTTGGTTTAAATAACCTTTCTTATAATTCCTCCTCATCCAATACAACAATGTAATTTACCCATATTTATGTATTTTCATATCCCAGTCTTTTGTGTATTTATTATTTAACTGACATTAATTATGTAACTGACAAGTCCTTATCACATCGCCCGTGGTAGAGTATGAACCCCCAAATATCACAGATATTTCTGTATAAACGACTAGATAAAGTACCCCGTACAATATCAAGGCAGGAGCTTGCTTTTTATCATCCTTTTGATGGTTAAGGAAGAGCGAGCAATTATTATAAAATCATTATGTGCGGGGATCTTTCTTCTAAGTACTTTAAACACAAGAATAAAAAAATACCATGTTGGATCAGGTCAGCTCAATATCTCTTGTTGCTCCATGTGGGGCATTTCTAGTATTGTCTCACAGGATGTCATCATGAGAGAATAGAGACATTTCTTAATTCTCCTGTTAAGAGCCTCATGTAGGGGTCTGTCTCCTGTGCTTTCATCCATATATTCCTTGAGCACATTTATATTTATAACTCCAAGAAGTCACTGGGTTGAGGAAGTTCACATAAGGGGCACGACAAAAGTCATCAACCCTCTCATTTTTTCCAAAACTTTAATCATGAAATAGCATTTTAATGTTCTCTAGGACAACCCTTGACTACAAAACCATCCAAAGCGAAAAACCAGGGAATCTCCTTGTAAATTTCCATTGTTATTGCCAGTGACGGACACTACTTCCTATTTATCATTCATATGAAGCCTAAAAACATATCTGAGTGTGCATGACCAACATATGTCATTTTATCAAAACACCATGGAGAGCTTTTCATCTGTTCCATCCAGACAGCCTACTCATGGTTCCCTAGATACACCTTGCACATTCCTCCTGGTGTTTACACACATATCATTCTCCTTATTCTGGAAAATCCTTTCTCTTTCATTTTGTGCACCTGAGCCCTACTCATTTTCCACAGTAGTGTTCAAGCTCCATGTCCTTCTCGGCTACCCCAGGCCAAGACCTTTCAATCTCAAGACCAGCACTGTCCCATAGAAATATAATGTGAGCCACACTTGTAACTGTGAATCTTCTAGTAGCCACACTTAAAAAATAACAAGAACAGGCATGATGACTATATGATGACTAATAATACTGTATCAAACCCTGGAAATATCCTGAGAATAGATTTCAGGTACACTGATCACATAAAAAATGGGAACCACGTGAGGAGATGATACATTAATTAGCTTGACTGTAGTGATCATTTCACTATGTGTGTGTGTGTGTGTGTATATATATATATATATATATAGATATAGATATAGATATAGATATATAGATATATATATAAAGATAGATATAGATATATATTATATCAAACACATCATCTTGTACATATTGAATATATATGACTTTAATCAAAACATACGTAAATTTAAAAAGATAATTCAAAAATAAATTAATAAGAGGGAAAATTAGTCATTATCATTTATTTTACTTAACCCAGTATACCTACATTAGTATAATCTCAACATGTAATCAATATAAAAATTACTAATGAGATATGAGATATTGACATTTTTTGTCCCAAGTCTTTGAGAGCTAGAGTATATTTTATACTTCCAGCACATCTCAATTGGACTCGCCACATTTCAAGGGCTCAATAGA
Source organism: Eschrichtius robustus (assembly GCF_028021215.1). Classification (NCBI taxonomy): domain Eukaryota; kingdom Metazoa; phylum Chordata; class Mammalia; order Artiodactyla; family Eschrichtiidae; genus Eschrichtius; species Eschrichtius robustus. The sequence goes on from NC_090833.1 coordinate 69,069,636, forward strand.
GACATGTACTGGACAGCACAGCACGAGATTGTACGATTCTTGAGGGCACAAGCATGGTGCCTGGTACACAGAAGGAGTCATGCTGCTTGTTTAAAGTTCTCTCTCCTTGAGTTACACTTCTGTCTGTTCTGCTCAGTTTGCAGTGATCATGGTGCCCTCCACGGCATGTGTACTTCCCTCAACTAATCTACCAGCCCTTGGACAGAGACCAAGGCTGACACTTTGATTCTCCCACGAAGCATGCCGAGCCACCTGTGGTCCCTGAACCTGGAGACCCAATCCTCATTGTCTCGTCTTGGTACGTACAGGCTGTCACTCCTGCCCAGAATGTTCCTTCCACTTCTCCTTTAAAAAGTAACACCTATTCTCAAAAAGCACTCTGTCCCTGGCCATTTCTCAGTTTGATTTAATGCTTATTTTCCGAACATCTTTTATCAGCATTTATGTTGTACTCTCACAGTTAACTTGCTCACTGGTCTCATCTACTGCCCTATGAGTCGTGTTGTGTTGTGTTGTGTGTGTGTGTGTGTGTGTGTGTGTGTGTGTGTATTCCAGGTCCTACTGGTTTTAGATCACTAATATCAAATACCATACCTATAAAATTAATGCGGGAATAGTACATAGTATATGCTAAACAAAATATTAATTTATCTTCATAATTTTGAGAGGAAACAGGTTTCTGACTTAAGATATAGTCTGCATTTATCACATGCAAAGCAGGTAAATGGTTAAGTATTCAATACATTGACCCATTCCCTGGAAAGGGAAAGGGAAAGGTGGAATCCAATATTCACCGAGCACTTTTTACTTATTTACGCCATCTCATTTAACCCTCATGACAACCCTGCAAGGGAAGTATCATTACCCTGATTTCACAGGTGAGGAAACAGAGGCTCAGAGAGGTCAAGAGACCTGTCCAAGGCCACGTAGCTACTGAGTGCCTGAAGAGGAAAGTGAGTCTCTGAAGCTGATCTTTGTGCTGCTGTCCCAGTTACAACAAAGTTCTAGAGCAGTAGCCTTCTGATGGCTTCAAACAAACCCGAGTTCAGGTGGCCTCTTTTCACAGATAATGGAGGAGAGCACAATGCACAGGCAGCCATCTCTTCCATCTCTATTCCCCCCACCAGGATAAGCTGCTCGCCTCCCTGCCCTGTCAACCATAAAGGTTAGTGACAGAAGATGCTTCCTGACTTGGCAGAAGAATAGACTCTTGGGGACAAGGGGGTGGATCGGAACAGTAGGAAAAGCCCTGGGTCTACATTCCACAAGCTGTCGGAGGGCAGGGGTCAACTCCAGCTTCTGAGTGTGAGAAATAGCTTTGCTGTGCCCATCCCGCTTTCCAGCGAGGCTCTCATTTTCTCTCTCATTAAGCATTTCTGCCACCCTCTGTACTGGAGTCTGCCGAAACCTCACCCAATTGCACTGATTAAACTGTGTGCACAAATGCCTGGCACTGTGGTTGGTGCTGTCACAGGCAATCCCAGGGCCGCTGAGATCTCCTGCAAGGCACCGAAGCTTCTAGCAACAAACCTGGCAGCGAGCAGCACATCGGGGTGCGGATCTGAATTTGCAAGCAGGGATGATTTCCCCTCCAATCTCCCATCTCTTTCTAATAAGCAGCTGGACCGCTGGAAGCAAAAGAGATTGGCAGGGCTGCTCTTAGAAGCTTCTGCTGTCCTGAGCACTGAAGGGTTGTGACCCCATAGGGGGATGGATGGATTTCCTCAACCAGCTTCTCTGCAGACTTAGTCTGAATTCACATCACACATAGATTAGCACCCTTGCATAAACGTTTGAGTTTAAATTTTGGTTTGTTTTATGACAGTCTATGTATCTATCCTACCATCAGGAGACTCAAAATACAGAAATCAGAATAAAAACACAAAGTAGAGACAAAATTATTTGCTTTGTTTCACAGGGTATTTGATGCAGGATTTCTTTAAATATCAAGTTTCCTTGGTGCACTTAGAACAGGGGTTAGTTTACAGATAATTTTTTAAAGGAAAAAGTCTGATAATAAATCATAGCGGCCATTTACTGAGTAGTCTCTATGAGACGGACTGTAATAAACATTTTATGTGCATTATCTCAATTACTGTTCACAGTTACCCTGGAAATTAGATATTGGCATTCCTGTCGTATAAATGAGAAATCCAAAGTTCAAAGATGTTCAAAGCCAGGGGGCAAACCTGGTGTAGTGGGTTGAATTGTGTCCCCCCGACAAAGACATGCTGAAGTCCTAATCCCTGGTACCTCTGAATGTGACCTTATTTGGGATGGGGTCTTTGCAGATGTACTCAGGTTAAGGTGAGGTCATACTGGATTAAGGTGGGCCCTAAATTCGAAGGCTCATGTTCTCATAAGGAGAGAGATTTGGACTCAGAGGACACAGATACAGACACAGACACAGACACACACAAACACACACACAGATACACAAACACAGAAGGTGGCCATATGATGACAAGGCAGAGACTGAAGTGAGGCAGCTGCCAGGTAAGGGACGCTACGAATTGCCAACAACCACCAGAGGTTAGGAAGAGGCAAGGACACTTCCCTAGAGTCTTCAGAGGGAGTGTGGTCCTGCCAACGCCTTGATTTCAGACTTCTGGCCTCTAGAACTGTGAGAAAACACATTTCTGTTGTTTCAAGCCACCTGGTTTGTGGTACTTTGTTATGACAGCCCTAAGAAACTAGCACAGCTGGGATTGAAACCCCAGGTTCTCTGATTGTGCAGATACGCCATCCCCTCCCAGGACATCAAGGCTGCCTGGTGTGTGGTTAGTGACATCATAGGTCCTCACTCTTATCTACATTTGATCATTTGCTCTCAAGGAAAGCCAGTGAGAGGGATTAGGCAGGGGAATGACACAATCTATCAGAGGTGAGTTTCCCAAACATGGCCCCGGGGAATGGGGGTTGAAGTGGTGCAAGGACAGATGGAGAGTATCCAGAAGGGCTGCTATTGTCTAGGAGGAAATGTAGGTGGCTTGACAGTGGGAATGAGAAGAGATTGATGACTTTGAGAAGTGCTGGGCAGGCAGACTTGTGGAACTGCCAACACACTGGATTTGGGGTAAGTATGACAGGGTGTCAGCTGGGAAGCCCAGGCTTCTGACCTGGGTAACTGGGTGGGTGGTGGTTCCATAGTGAGAAGAAGGGAACAGTTCACTGTGAGTGATCGAGACTTGATAGACACAAATTGAAATAGATTGGTTGTAGAATTCTCTAAGGGCATCAGGCAAAAGTAAGTACGAACCCCGGAATGGCAACACACGAGCTACGATACGTTGGGCAAATCATTTAACCTCCCTAGGTTACTGTTTCCTCATCTGTAAAAGGTAAGGATAATGATATGAGTTAATACATGTAAAAAGCAATGGAAAGCACATGATGAATGGTTAGCTTTGATAAAATATTCTATAATTAATAGAATGCTTTCTTCTTTGAATGCTTCAGTGACACATCTTATTCATTCTCATTATTTCCAAATGAGGTACAGGGACTTTGTTTTCATTTCCTCAATTAAACATGAGAAAAATGTGAGTTAATTTGGGTGGTATAGAGTGGTTAAGGACCAGTGCAAGCTCCCTCTAATGTCATAAGAAAATAAAAATTATTTCTAGCTCTGTCCATGCAACTATAAAGTATCCATCATTTTTAGTGCAGAGATTGAAACATCTTTGATTAAAAAGGGAATGTAAGTGAATTAAAGCCAAGTAGTGTAGAGAGCATATATTTATTTCTAACGATTCATGGGAACAGCATGTACCAGTAATAAAATAGCACTTTCTCTTCCTTAACAGATTTTTTTCCACTCTAAAGGGCTACTAAAACCATTAAGTTTTGTTCAATGCAGGACATCTTGTCCTTTTCCCTGAGGCTATATTACTTGGTGCCTTTCATGGTTTCAGACAGTAAACTGCTCCTTAAGTGGGGCTCTGTTCTTTGTCCAGAACATTTTATCTATTATAAAGCACAGTGTGGCCACGACAGGTGCTCTTTATGTGCACGCTCACAGAGCTACACAAACAATTCACTCTTTTCTTAAAATATCTGAAATAAAACACTCAGTACAAATTAATAAAGATCAGGCACTTTTATGTTTGTATAGCTGGGCTCTGTTCTTTCAGCTGAGATACTGATAAATCTAGATGCCTCTACTAGTGCGACGTAACTCGATTTCCCTGCGATTTAAACACATAACCTAAATGAGTTATCATATAAAAAGACGAAATAAAATCTCAAGAATCATAATGAAAGGATGAAGTTGCTAAAATAATAAGGACAGAAATCTTGCCAAAGCCATTCGTTCTCCAACCTGGTTATTTCCCTCTGTGTTTCCCTCAGGTGTCTCAAAATAAAAATGTTCAAAAGTGAACGCGCTGTGAGTTACCGTTTCTACTCCCCCACCCAGGTCCATTCTTTCTCCCACATTCCCTTTCTTGGTTAATGATTCCAGCATCTAGCCAGAGGCCGTGAGCTGTCCTAGGCCTTTGTGCTCACTGCCCAGGTCTGACTGGTCACCACATCCTGGAGATGCCACCTCCTGATCACTGGTTCACCTCCTTCCTTCTCTCCATCCCCAAGTTTGCCCCCTGGACCAGGTGTTATTGAGCTTCTCTAATAGCCTCTTCAAGGGTATTCTTTTTTTTTTTTTTTTTTAATTTATTTATTTGGCTGCATCGGGTCTTAGTTGCGGTGTGTGGGCTCTTTGTTGTGGTGCATGGGCTTCTCTCTAGTTGTGTCGCGTGGGCTCAGTAGTTGTGGCATGCGGGCTCTCTAGTGGTGGTATGCGGGCTTAGTTGTCCCGTGGCATGTGGGATCTTAGTTGCTCGACCAGGGATCGAACCCACGTCCCCTGCATTGGAAGGCGGATTCTTAACCACTGGACCACCGGGGAAGCCCCTTCAAGGGTGTTCTTGCTTCTCATCTTGGAGCTCTTCATTCATCCTCCACTATGGTCCAAGGAGCTTTCTAAATTGCCTTCTCTCTCTTCCTCGGTGAAGCCTTTCACTGGTCCTGAGACCTACAGACCGGAGTGACAGCTCCTTGGAACGGCCTGGAAAGCCTGCCAGAAGGACCTCTTCCTCCTGTGGAGCCTCCTACTGGGCTTCTCCCGGCCCAGCCAGCACTTGACATCCCAGCTGTTCCGTGCTGCCTGTGGTCTACCAGCCACATCATGCTGCTCCCTCCGCCTGGAAATGCTTTTCTCCACCTTGTGACCCTAGACAACCATCCTTAAACCCACTGCTAGTTCTGACAGTGCCTCCCCCAGGAAGCCTTCCGGGACCTTTCCTTCTCACCCACTGCCACCTCAGTAGCCTGGAGGTGCTTTGACCCTAATTCTATTCTTCTCCATTTCCCACTCCATTTATAATGTTTTAATTTACACGTCTGTCTTCCTGGCCACAATGGCAGCTCCTTGGATGTGGAGACAGCCACTGATTCATCTTTGCCTCCCCAGCCTGCCACGTAGTGCCTGGACATGATAGACAGCCATCAACTATTGAAGTGATTTATGATCCCAGTTTTTCACTGCCAACATCCTAACATGTCTGCTTTTCAATATCATCTCCTAACACTCCATATCCTCCCAGCCTATTTTATTTTTCAATCTCACCAGACTCTTATCTTCATTTTATAGATGAGGAAGGTGAGGCTCAGAGCATGGAAGTCATTCCTAATATCATACTGCTAGTAAGTAAGAGTCAGGATTTGATCCCAGAGCTGTGTGAGATCATATAGCCCAGATGCTCTAGCACTATTCTCTGCTGCTTTCCTAGGATATAAGCAGTAGATCGGGAACAATTTCTTTAAAACATAAAACATTTCATATCTCCATGTCTGTGCTTCTCTCCTCCACCTGTGAAAGTCCTACTCCCCCTTTAAGGTCTAGTTCAAATGTCACTGACTTTATGAAATATTTTCTGTTCTTGCCAATTAGAAATAATGGTCCCCTTCCTGTGCAACCCACAGTATCTTCACACACACACACACACACACACACACACACACACACACACACACACACACGTACTCATTCACATGCCCAGATCTACACCTTCTTTTCCATGGCCTCAGTTATTTGCTAATTCCTATAATGGTTATTTCTGCAAAACTTTTTCCTTCATTAAGCTGGAGTGCCTTTAGTACAGGGACCAGGCCTTTTCCATCTTTGTATGGCCCCAGCCCCAATACAATGCTGGGCACATAGAAGTGTCATACTTCATTGGTCTATCTCGGAGAATGCTGGGCTTTCTAAATATCCTTACCCTGGTAACCTGAAAATAAATATCTTACCTTATTTGGCTCAATTGTACTATTACACCTTATACAGTATAATTGTTCCTCATAGTTTGAGAAAAGGAAAGAGAATAGGAAGGGGGAAGGCATATGTAATTTGGGACTTCAGGTCTCAGTCCCTGAGCTCCAAAACCAGAAGAAGAAAGAAAGAGAGAGAGAGACAATGAATTCTTGCTCAGGAGACTGTTCTCAACCACAGGTGGTATACTCTCCTATGGTGCCTGTGGAAGTGCGTGCGTGTGTGTGTGTGTGTGTGTGTGTGTGTGTGTGTGTGGCTGGATGATGCAATGACTGGGAGCAGTACTAGCATTAATGGCCAGAGCCTGAGATGCTATAGGCACTAGAATGCTTTGGGCAGTCTGACATAACAGAGAATTATGCTGCTCAAAATGCTTATATGCCTGTATTAGTTTTTTATTGCTGCTGTAACAAACTACCAAAAGCTTAGAGGCTTAACACAAATTTATCACATTACAATCCTGTAGGTCAGGAGTCTCACATGGGTCTCACTTGGCTAAAATCAAAGTATCAGAAGGGCTGATACCTGTCCGGAGGCTCTAGGGAAGAATCTATTTCCTTGCCTTTCCCACTTTCTATAGGTCACCCACATCCCTTGGCTTCTGGCCTCCTTCCTCTTTCTATATAACCAGCAATAGCGGGTTGAGTCCTTCTCCCACTGCATTATTCCAATCTCTTTTTCTGTCTCTCCCATTTACACTTTTAAGGATGCTTGTGATTATATTAGTCCCATCTGGAGAATCCAGGGTAATTTCCCCGACTCAAGGTCAGCTGATTAGCAAGCTTAATTTCATCTGCAACTGCAACTCCCTTTGCCATGCAACATATTCACAGGTTCTGGCGATTAGGAAGTGGACATCTTTGGTGGCCATTATTCTGCCATCACAAACACCCCACACTGATTGATCATTGGTGATTATCTTCTGTGTTAGATGGGTCACCCTCAAGACAGGCACTCAGGAAATGGTCTGAACCCAGAGAGATCCAAAATTTAAAATCCCCAGTGAAATTCTCAGCACTCGGTGTAAGTATCACTCCATGCTCAGAAGCCCGCCACCTCAACATTCCTTCCCATTCCTCGTGGTACCCGTGGGAAGCCTCAGGAATATCATATCCAAGTCCTGAGATTCCCTCCTCGTTTAAAGCTACAGGTGTTAGGCACAGGTGAGAATTAAGGTCATAGGGAGGCATATTATCTCATCCAGCCCTGGTTAGCCCTGAGCTTTATTAGGTTTTCTGGCATCCTAGTTCCTAATGCTGATACTGATAGGAGCTTCCAAGTGTGACCACACAACAACATATTTACAGCTATTTATGACTAAGGTAATCTTAAAAAACCAACTTCCTACAACAGTCATATATTCTATGAATCTGGGAAGTGAAAAGAACTCATGATATCCCATGCATGATTTTGTTCCTAAAATAATAATCATAGTTATTACAGCTACCATGACAAAGTGCCAGATGCTTTATGCACCATATTTTATTTGTTCCTTATGACAATCCTGTGCAGTTTTTTCCCATTTTATAGATGAGAATATTGAGGCATAGAGAGATTATATTATCTGTCCAAGAGCACATAGCTAATAAGCACAGCCAGAATGGCTGTGATCTGCCAGCCTCTAGAGCGTGTCTAGGCCCATAAAAATGGGTTGCGGGGGAGAAGAGGCAGACATTGCCCAGACTCTTGCATATCTCGGGATGAGGATAATTGTTCTGTGTGCTCCATAAGTCGTCCTTCACTGCCCAGGTCACCAGGTGGTAGAGCAAAGCCTGCTTTATCTGCACTGGACAAACTTTATGGCTTTCTAAGGAACATTTCTGATATCTCTGATAAAAACTGTTAATCCACCCATCAGCATAGAGACCTCAAGCTAATTAGCCTAAAGCAGTCAGAGTAGACTGGGGTTAAGTCTGCAATCATTAAAAGTTGTTTACTGTTTCCTGGGAGTTTTGATAATAAAAAGAAACTTAGATCTTTGTTTCAAGGAGTTTTCCTAAACAATGGCATTTACTAATTATTGTGCTCAATAATTATTTGTTGAATGTATGAATAAGTGAAAACAGCATTTAAAAATTAGATGCTTTAAATAACCTGGACTTTATACACCTCTTACATTAGCAATGATCATCTCTGGGTGGTAAAATTATAGGTAATTTTTGTTTGTTTATCTGTATTTTCTGTTTTTTCCCACAATGAAGGTACTTTTTCCACACGTATATCTAACACAGCGGGAAAAGTTTTTGAAAAGAATTTTTCATTAGAAATTAGGTGAGTAAGATAAAGACCAAAGAAAGCAAATAAAGCAAGATAAGTGAACTCTTGATTACTGGAAATTTTTACTATCAGCAACCCCATTCCAATTAAAATGTCACATAAAACAGGTAAAACTTTGTCCTCTATTGAGGGACGTATTAGGAAGGACAGATTTGGCTTTGGAGAGAAATGATTTTATTATTTAATATTAATTTCTTAACCCAAGGGATTTCTTTATAAACATTACAACAATAAAAAAGTGTTTTTTTAAGAAAAATCCAAATTAAAGTGAATAAAACCTTCAAGTTTCATGTATTTTGGCAATTACCTATGTAAATATATTTATGTGTATATAAATACTGTATTCAGTTATATGTGGTATATATTAATATAATACACATTCTAGACTATATGGAATACATTGTATTATACATTTATATATAGATACAATAAATATAGTTATATATAAACATACATATATTGTATGTTTATATATAACATTTATATAAACAAATGCATACATATAGCATACAAATGTGTGTAAATAAATATGTAAAAATATAAAAATAAAATATAAACACACACACAAGCACATAGAAAAAAACCAACGAACAGTGATGACAGAGCCAGGCCCCAGGCAGCAGAGTGCCACTGAAAGAAATAAATGGGGCTTCAACCCAACAGTCCTGGTCTCAAGCTCTCTCTCTGTCACACTAGCTTTGTAACCTTAGGCAAATGACTCAACCTCTTTTGAGTCTCATTCTTCATGATTAATAATGGGCTCATAATACCGACTCCCAGGGTTGTTATGAAGATGAAAAGAGGTGATGGAAGTAGCAGACCCAGCACAGAGTCAGTGCTAAGTGATGGGAAATTATTCTGGTTTCTGCTTCCGTTTGCTATTCTGACTCTAAATTCTGTGCTCTTTGCACCACAACACCATAAGGCGCTAGTCTATATAGTTCTCAGTACCCTCTCCCACATCTATTTCTGGTAAGGAGCTTTGCACCCCACTCTTCGGCTGCCTACTCAGCAGGAGGATTTCCAAATCGGAATGTGCATCCAGCTTGCATGCATCTGTAGACTTCAATACCTCCTAAGCAGCCTGAGCAGGTAAATCTATGAAGTGATTAAGGAAACCGAGTAAAGCCCTTGCCTTTTGATTTCTCTCTAACTTGGCTGTCTGGTGTGATACTTTATTTCTATTTAATAAACATTGAAGGGTCTTTTTCTGGTCCTCCTTACTTGAATTTTACTTTTTACCCAAAAGAAATCGAAGGTATTACCACAGCACGTCAAGAGGAAATCTAAAGATCTCCTCATAATGAACAAATACAGATACTTTGTCCTTTCAACTAATTCCTGCTAAATAGCTCATATTGCCTGCACTAAAATAAAATTTACAAAAATGTCTAGAATTAGGAGACTGCCTATGTGAGAGAACTACAATGGTTTTTTTTTTTGTAAATAATGGTTTTCTTCTAAATACCTTCTCACTCTTTATAGAATTGATATGAATCGACTATTAAGTGATACTGCAAATTCACAGTTCTTCCAAGTAACTGAATACAGAAACACCCATCATAATATGATAAGTGGGATGAGAAAATCAATTGTGTAAAATATGGAGTTGTGAATTAGAAGGTTAATGAAAAATAATATATTTAGTTAGTCTGTGCTGTTACAAACTCCACAGAGGGTAGTAAAACTTGTACAAATGGCAGTACACTGAGTTGAAGGAGTTTCCAGGCAATCATGCTCTAATTCCACCCTGATGCCCTCAAGACAAGAGTGTAGCTCCCAAACTGAGAACAGGGACCAAACGAGGGTGGGAAGCAATCACCCACCCTGTCACCTGACTTTGTGTTATAGGCCAGATTATGGTGGGTTTTCACCCAACAAGCTGTAGATTGACAGCACACTTATCTACACATATTAAAGGTAAATAGTGTCCTGAGGTTCTCTAAATTGCCTATTTTGTCATTTCTAAGACTGCATAAAGATATATATTTTACTGCCTTGCCCTTCTGGACCTTTGTTGCCCTATCCAGAAAATAGGGATAAAAATACCTTCCTCATAGGGTCACTGCAGGCCTAAATGAGATGTTTGTAACATGCCTAGCTCAGTACCGGGGACACTGCATACTCATAATAAATGGTTGTCCACAGGAAGGAACCTTAATTGGTTCCTGCAAATGCAGCTATCTAACATAAAACGATAGGTAGGGCTCTTTCAACCAAACATCAATTCAACACACACTAAATACTGTGCGCTGGGCAATGTTATTTTAGCAATGGGACTACAAACAAAGGATCTGCCACAGTTCCTGCCCTCAGGGAGTTCACAGTCTAGAGGGAAAGACAGACACAGAAATCCATTAACACTGAGAGGTACTCAATGAGGGAGGTGAGGGGGGGTGCAGCAATGGAAGCAACAGGGGAAGCACCGAACCCTGCCAGAAGGAGGGGTCACTGGGCTGAGTTTCGAAGGCTGACCATCGTAGAGAACTGGACGCTCCAGATGAAGCCACAGATAAGCAAAGGCACGGGTGCAGAAAGTGTCAGGGCACACTGAGAGCAGAGTGTGGCTCAGATGGCCCAAACCAGGCAAATCCATTGCCCAAAGGGTGAGGCCAGAAGGAAGCAGACCACACAGAAGGTGCGATGCTGCAGCGGCGACTTACCCATGGTTGATGAGTTTCTACTGAAAATCCTAGTTTCTCTGCACAACTTTTGTTCATTAAAATGACTGAGTTGGCAATAACTCTTTAACTGCACTTTCTTGAACAGTATGGGAAATGAAGACAGTTCTCCATATATAATTTTCACAGCGAAAATTATGAGAATATAGATTTCGCTTTGGGGAATCCCTTATCCCTACAATCTTTCACATGACTCAAATTTACTTATTTTAAGGCAGAGTCATGGCTTCAAAGCATTTGAAAACTCCTCAATTTCAAAATGTTGCGAAGCTCATAAATACTACTAACAAATTTCTTTCCCGTCAAGAGCTGGCATAATAAATGCTCTGACAGTTTTGCTGACTTGAAACACTCCAAATATACAGCAGGGGTTGTGTGTGTGTGTGTGTGTGTGTGTGTGTTTCACCGTGCATCCAGAATCCGACTTCTTCTTGAGGCCCTACCGCTACTATCTGGTCCATCACTTTTCTGCCTAAGTGCAATAATCTCTGAATTCTTTATTGGTCTCCTCCTGCCCCATTTAGCCTGTTCTCAGCAGAGCAGGCAGAGCGGGTCTGTACAAAATGTTGTCAGAACACGCCTCTCCTCTGCTGAAAACCTTCCAGATGGCTTCCTATCTCAGAGCATAAGCTGAAGCCCTTACAGAGACCCTCCAGGTATACAAGGGCCCCCAACCCCACGTCTCTGACCCCATCTGTCCTTGCTCATCTTCTCCAGCTACACTTCAGAATCTTGACCTTGCTCTTCCTCCTGGAATGCCTTTCACCCCAGATATCCAAAAGCTTTCAGAACTCTCCTTCCCTTCCTTCAAATCTTTGCTCAGGGCTTCCCTGGTGGCGCAGTGGTTAAGAATCCGCCTATCAATGCAGAGGACATGGGTTCGAGCCCTTGTCCGGGAAGATCCCACATGCCGCGGAGCAACTAAGCCCATGTGCCACAACTACTGAGCCTGCTCTCTAGAGCTTGCGAGCCACAACTACTGAGCCCGCGTGCCACAACTACTGAAGCCTGTGCGCCTAGAGCCCATGCCCTGCAACAAGAGAAGCCACCGTAATGAGAAGCCCGTGCACCATAACAAAGAGTAGCCTTCGCTCGCCGCACCTAGAGAAAGCCCGCACACAGCAACAAAGACCCAACACAGCTAAAAATAAATAAATAAAATAAATTAAAAAAAAAAAAATCTTTGCTCAAATACCACTTTTTCCAAGGAGGCCTTCCCACCTCATTTCAAATTGAGGCTCCCTGCCCCTCTTCTCTGCTTCGTGTGTCTCCATTACCCTTCTCACCTGCTAATTTATTATTTTTATTTTTAAAATTTATTGTATTGAAGTATAGTTGATTTATTACAATGTTGTGTTAATTTCTGCTGTACATCAAAATGATTCAGTTATACATATATACATTCCTTTTCATATTCTTTTCCATTATGGTTTATTACAGGATATTGACTATAGTTCCCTGTGCTATACAGTAGGACCTTGTTGTTTATCCATTCTATATATAATAGTTTGCATCTTCTAATCCCAAACTCCCAATCCATCCCTCCCCCACACCCCTTCCCCCTTGGCAACCACAAGTCTGTTCTCTATGTCTGTGAGTCTGTTTCTGTTTCGTAGAGAAGTTCATTTGTGTCATATGTTAGATTCCACTTAAAGTGATATCATATGGTATTTGTCTTTCTTTTTCTGACTTACTTCACTTAGTATGATAATCTCTAGGTCCATCCATGTTGCTGCAAATTCACCTACTAAATTATTTATTTTCTGGCTTCCTCCTCTAGAATTTAATCTCCAAGAGGGCAGGAACTATTGGCTCTCTTGTTCACTGCTATAACCCTCAGGTTAACCCAGGTGAGGTCTGGGGCACAGTGCAGAAAGCGAACCATCTATAATCCAGTGGAGAAATGGGGTCTCACTGGGATTTTGGTGTCTCCATTCCCTTTGTCCCTAGTTCATATTGCTCAGCTAAAAAAAGAGTTTTTGAGTCAAGACACCCTCTACGTAGCACAACCATAGACTATAAAGTGATGGGCAACAATAGAGCCTGCTAATATAACAACAGCAAGTTAGGCTATTATCTTTGTTCTCAGTTAGCATGAGCATTACAAACACATATTTAGGATCTGTAGATTAATGAGTGGGGAGATCACTTACTTTTACTCACTAGTGACTCATTCAGTCAACCTTCGGGAAACAGTATATTATGTTTGCAGAATATTTGAGCGGGAAGTGACAAACACTCGTTTGCAAAAACAATTCCTTCACACAACAGAAATAGGCACTGATGAATGGGTTCCGCCAGGGTGATTTATCATCATTTCTTCTGCCCAAATCCACCAGCTTCATTTTCCTGTTGACATTTCTTATGCAGATCTCTCTGCCACAGGTTAATTGGAACTGGGACCTAGACAGTAGCCTCTGAAGCTCATTATCCTGCATCATGGATGTGCTTTACATGGACATTTACTGAAGTGAGATTCTAATTTTAACAGTGCTGACTTGCAGTGATGAACATCCGGAAATATTCACCGGGCCGGGAGTAAGATTCTCAATGGCTAAGGCAGCACACGCGAAATTATGTTTAGTAACTTCCTTTTGGTACTGGTAGTAGGTACGTACAGAACTGAGGTAGCTGAGTGCAAAACTTGGGCCATTCTGTCAGCCCAAATGGGAGAAACCTTACCTTAAATTAAATTGCTAATGAATACTAGAAGGCATAAAGATGTCAGTTTCCTGAAATCGTAATCCTCTCCTTTAGAGCTGTTTCCCTTCCTATAAATTTTAACAAAAATGTCAAAAGGGGAAAAAACTTCAATACCTAACCCCAGGTGTGGAGCAGTCCCAATCCCTGTGGCCATGGTATGCAGACAACCCCAAAGGAAAGACCTGTTTCCACCGTAAAGTCTAACCGGCAAATTACTTTGTGTGACACAGCAGCAGTCCAGGGAACAGGAGAAACACAGCATGAGTAAACACATGAAGGCACGGTATGAAATAGCATGGCATCTTTAACTTGGGATCAAAGAGAGATTTATAGTTGATCTTAAACTATGTAATTGTTGCAACTAATTTGTACTGATTCTAAGCAAGTGATGGAAGATGTGGAAGATTTTTGAAGGTAGGGCCCAAAGGGAAACTCCAGAAAAAGTAATGGCTTTCATCCATTTCCAACGCTTTTTACTTTATGTATTGATTGGCTGTACTGCCTTGGAGCGAGATGGATTAAAAAACAAAACAAAACTGAGAGCAGTGGTTTCAAAAAAAGACTTAAGGTAAAAAATGCAGACTAACTAAGGTTGCAGTAAAGTCATGAATCCACAATGAATATTCAGCTTCACAAGCCTCTTCCTAGCATAATGCTGATGTAAAAGTCTAGTGCAGGGAATTCATCAAGGAGAGGAGAGCAAATCACTTTAAAGAACATTAGCTGAGTGGTTACATATTATTATAGTCAGACACTGTAATAAGTGCTGTGGTGAAAACACTGAAAGCAAAGCTCCCACAGGCAAGGAGTTCACAGTTTAGTGGGAGAGATGGACGGACAGAAACAATTACAAAACTGCAAAGTGGGAAATACAGGTTTTTGGTGCACTGGAGAAAGGCAAGGAGTGACTGCCTCAGCAGAGGGAATTGAGAAGGTTCCAGGGAGATGACATGGATGTTGAATTGTATTGTCAAGGATGCAGGGGAGCTCACTGTCCTTCTAGAAATGAAAGGGTCTGGAGAAGGTGACGGCCATCCGGTCTGGTCACACACAGCCATTCTGATCAAGTGACCTGCATTACACACTCAGCAGCCAGCATCCTGCTTGGAAATTGTGCTCTGAACTATTAAAAAATCTCCTCGAAACGTCTTTATATTTTTTCATGAAGATGTGGCCAACCAAGCTTCATGAATTAAACAACGTTTAGTTCATTTCCCCACTTCTATTAATTGGAGGCTTCCAGTTGGTCCTTCTGAAGTAGCAAGGATCACTACACTGGGTGATGAAAATCTAGCTAAGCGCAAACAACTGAATTATAGACAGGGCAGCTTTCCTGTGGTTCAATGGGGGAATTAAGAAACATTTTTGGGGGAAACATTTAAGAACGCTATTGGTGACCTGATGCCCAGGACTCCAGGTGGGGAGTCACCAGCCGTGGGCACATGGGCTCCACACACCTCTTTGTTTTCTCATACTTCCTGGCAGTTCCTCCCTGTGTCTATGACTCCTCACCATCTCCCTCTTGGTGGG
This sequence comes from Eschrichtius robustus, assembly GCF_028021215.1. Taxonomy (NCBI): domain Eukaryota; kingdom Metazoa; phylum Chordata; class Mammalia; order Artiodactyla; family Eschrichtiidae; genus Eschrichtius; species Eschrichtius robustus. Next base: position 69,085,152 of record NC_090833.1, read on the forward strand.
TGGGGTGGGAGCGGTGGGTAGCCCTTAGGATTCTATGGTTACAAGCAAAAAGGAAACTTTCTGTGTTAACATGGAAAAGGGAATTTATTGGAGAGAAATTCACTGGATTGAAAGAAAATCAAGAATCAAGTTTAGAAACAATAGGCATAGCGTTCTCTGGGGTTCCGGGCAGCAGGAACTGATGGGGTATCTCCCTACGGGGTCAATCGGCCCCAAGTTTTTAAAAATTTTTTCTGTTTTTGTATTATTTCACTCAAATGTCTAAGGCCCAGGGGAGAGACAGGGAGACTTCCTTTAGCTGTGTGGTTGGTGCTAGAAGAACAGATCCCTTCCCGCAGTGGACATCATGATGCTGCAGCTAAGGGAAGAGGAGCCCCTCCCCTCAGGGGTCTCCCTCTAGAACCAGGGTGACATCCTTAGATCGAAGCTCCACTCAGGAAGTACTGATGATGCCTTTTGACCAAGATGGTCAAAACCAGTTTCCGTGATGGTCAAGGAGAGACAGTGCACATGTCCTCAAGCAGTTAGTACATGTGGCTGGGGAGGGCTGCACTTTATAGACCCACACTGTAACTGAGCACGACGACACCAGTCAAAATGAAGGAAGGTGAAACCCTGAGTGTACCTGACAGGCAAACATTACGGGGTTCCATTTTGGAGGTTCCAGGACGGTGAGTTTCTTCTAGACTTGTTGATATCTAGAATATGGTTCTTCCCACTGATGGGAGCCAAAGGTATATAAGAAAGTGGAAAAAATCCATCCCCACAGATGACAAGATGGCAGCATTGCAGAGCTGAGTTCTAATCCAGTTCCACATTGGCTCTGTCATAGTAGCCTGCATGGGTTAACCAAGTCATTGCGCTTTGGGTAAGGAATGTGTAAAATGGGACATTACTCCTGTGTGCATAGACCTAAGTTAATTAAATTTTACAAGCCTTTATGAAGCTCTGTGGGAATTCATGTGGAAGACTTGAAGGAGGCATCTACCTGGGAGCAAACAGAAAAGTAAATTCATTTCACCCATGTGGGTCATCCCACACATTGGGCAGGGGATATGACAGAAAAGGGCTTCTGACTGCCTCATGCTGGCCACATTCTTCATTCTGAAACGACTGTCCCAATGTGCCCCACACCATGGTCCTCAACTTGTTTTGGAGCTTCCGAGTTTTTCATTTCATGGCTCACTTCCTGTTTGGGGTTCTCCCTTCCCCACTCACGTGACTCTAGTACTTGCTCTCTGGCTTTGACCTTTGCTTCTTGCCTTGAGTCTAACTCAGTTTCCCACCAGTTACTACTTTCGGCTGTCTTGATAAGTTCCCCAAGTTAGAGGATTGGTTTTGGACCCAGTAATTTGAAGGACAAATTCTCCAGTCAGGTGCCCTGACCCCTTGAAAGGACCAGGGCAATGGCTAAAAAATTAAATGCCCTGACCCGTGTTAATTAAATGTTACTCAGCCTTGGCAATTCAGTGGGGAGTCATCCCTCTGCCCCATACGTGTGTCTTCCAGTGTTTATGCATAAACACTCAGTAGTTTCCAATCATTTCTCTCGCATTTTTCCATTTCATTAACCTGCAAGGCAATATTTCTGTAGGCTTTTGAAAAGCTCTGTGAAGGCTGCTTTCAGTGATGGGTGAAATGATTTCTATAAATAACTTGCAAATCAATTGTTCAGCTTGTAGAAATCTTGATGAAGAAAGGTACTATTATTACTCAGCCATAAAAAGAAATGAAATTGAGTTATCTGTAGTGAGGTGGATGGACCTAGAGTCTGTCATACAGAGTGAAGTAAGTCAGAAAGAGAAAAACAAATACCGTATGCTAACACATATATATGGAATCTAAAAAAACCAAAATGGTCATGAAGAACCTAGGGGCAGGACTTGAATAAAGACACAGACCTACTAGAGAATGGACTTGAGGACACGGGGAGGGGGAAGGGTAAGCTGGGACAAAGTGAGAGAGTGGCATGGACAGATATACACTACCAAATGTAAAATCGATAGCTAGTGGGAAGCAGCCACATAACACAGGGAGATCAGCTTGGTGTTTTGTGATCACCTAGAGGAATGGGATAGGCAGGGTGGGAGGGAGGGAGACGCAAGAGGGAAGAGATATGGGGATATATGTATACGTATAGCTGATTCACTTTGTTATAAAGCAGAAACTAACACACCATTGTAAAGCAATTATACTCCAATAAAGATGTTAAAAAATAATAAAATAAAAATAAGACAGTAATTAATAAAAAAAAAAAAAGAAAAAAGAAAGGTGCTATTAAATGTGAAAAACGAAAAAGTCCATTTTAGTGTAGAGTATGCTAGTAATATTCTGTGAAGAGATCCCTGGACTTAGAATAGGGCAAACCTGGGCTTGATAACCTGGGCTTTCTGGGTTCCTGCCTGTGTGGCTTTAGTCAAATCATGTAAGTTCTCCAGAACCTCAGTTTTTTTGAATGCAAAATGAGGGAATAACATCTCCCTCATTGTATGATGGCAAAGCCAAAATAAAAGAACACATGTAATTGTTGCTAATAAGATGCTGGGTACCCTTTGATAGGCTGATTACATTTTTGTTGAATCTGAATTTGAAAACTTAACCTAAAAGTGACTGCAAATAGTGGTTGAGGTCTATGAGAAATTGCTGGGGATTTTTCTTGTTTTAAAAAAGAGTTGTACTTCAGTTGACTAGAAAGCAAATTTCATTAGAATGAGTTTTGTTTTTACCTTCGCTTTACAGATATAAATCAGAATGTGTTCCTGGTGAATAACTTTCACTAAGGAAATATACTAGGAGTGCATTTGTAGAAATTTTTAAAATCATGTCACTGATACTGGGTTTCTTATCTGTCCCCAGCATACATGGCTTTCTCTAAGCCAGAGGAATGTTTCTTGTTTTGTATGTCCTGATACCATGCTCAAAGTTCCCAGAATTTAAATTCTCTTAGTCTGTTATTTTGAATAACTACAATGTCTCATAAGGTTAAGCTGCAATCGTTAGTGCTACCTCTGAGTGCATAATATAAATTACAGTTGACCCTTGAACTACATACAATTTAGGGTTGCTGACCCTCCACACAGTTGAAAATCTGTGTATAACTTACAGTTGGCCCTCCGTACATGTGGTTCCATACATGTGGCTCCTCTGTATCCACAGCTCCTCCATACCTGTGGTTCCAACCAACCTTGGATTGTGTAGATGCCGTAGCATTTACTATTGAATACTAGTTGTACAAAGCTGTACAAAGAGTTCGAGACAGAAGACAGAAGACAATGGAGAGAAAAGCCATGTTGAAGGCAAGAGACACACGGAGAGAAGCAAAGCCCAAATGTACTGCCTCCTTAGATCCAGCCGTGCCTGAAGCTGCTGGACAACTCATTTCCTAAGCTACTGCATTTTATTTTTATTTTTATTTATTGTCATTTAAACAAGTACAGATAATTCTGATTAATATACTAGGCTTTTATACATTCTCACCTAATCCTTATACTTATCCTATAAGGTAAGTATAATTTCCCCCATTTTAAAGAAAACTAAAGCTCAGCAAAGACAAATCACTTGAACAAGGCCACTTTCAAACTCTGGTAAGTGGTGGACTTGGAATTCAGTTCAAATCCTTTTCCTCTGTGATTCACTGGATGATACCTGGTGCTAAATAACGGATGTGTACAGTGCATAGTGGATCTTGGGAGGGTTGAAATGGTGGATCAGCTGAAGTACATTCACCACCAAAGGAGGTCTATTTCCTTTCTTCGTGTGTATGTGTGTGTGTATGTGTATGCACCGGCAATAGAGAAAACAGCATCACATTCAAGCAACAGGACCATGAGACAAATCTCTACATAATAAACACCTTTGAAACTGCCCCAAATAATTTCAGAAGACTAACACCAGACATCTAGCTAGAGAAGATGCTTTATTCAAGTTTAGCCCACTGGCAACACTGGAACACTCTCCGCCTTTGAAGATGTAACCAAGAAAGAATGAGAGGAACCCCAAACAAACATAGGATGCACATGCATGTAAGAGAGATTCTGGAAGGGTCTTTTATCAAGAGCCAGAGGTCTCAGGATGGAATAATGCTCAGCGTGGCTTCCTGCCGACCCCTGCGACTCACATTGGTGGGGTGACCACAGGGCAGCCCCAGCTGTGAAAGGAAGAGAAGAACATTCTATGGGTACAAAGAGAGGGGAGCAGAGGAGGTTATCAGAAAACTAAGAAAAGAACTACAGGGAGCCAACCTTCACAGGGCTCGAGGTGGCCGAAGACCCCAGTGAAGGTTGTGTTCACGCTGACTCAGTCCTCCATGTGCCGCTGTCATAGTTTTGCCATGTCTGCTCAATCTGCTTTATTTTTCTTCCTAGCACTTGTCACTATGTGTCACTATCTAATTTGATGTGTTTAGTGCAGTGGTCCCCAAACTTTTTGGCACCAGGGACCAGTTTTCTGGAGACAATTTTTCCGTGGAGGGGGGGATGGTTCAGGCGGTAATGTGAGTGATGGGGAGCGGCAGATGAAGCTTCGCTCACTTGCCTGCCACTCACGTCCTGCTGTGTGGCCCAGGTCCTAACATGCCACAGACTGGTACTGGTCCATGGCCCGGGGGTTGGGGACCCCTGGTTTAGTGTCTCTTTCCTCCTCTAGACTGTAAGCTCTATGAGGGCAGGGACTTTGTATTCTTCATGGAGTCTCCCCAGACCTAGCAAAATGCCCAGCACACAGTAGGTGCTCAGTAAAAATTTGTTGAACGAATGAATGTTGATTAATAATCAAATGTTTACAGTTAGCAAATCCTCTCATTTTTCAAGCTCTACCCATCAATTATCAGATCTGAAAAACACACACTTGTTAGCCATTTGACCTTTGTCAAGTCAACCACACAACCGCTCACCGTTTATGTCTCTGTCTATAAAATGGAGGTGCCATCAAATCACAGGGCAATTGCGAGAATAAAATGAAGGAATATCCATGAAAGTGTTGGCCCCTCTATGTAAGCATCTGCATATCTATCTATGTCTCTATCTATGTATGAATGAAACCCTTTGGCCCAGGATCTGGCTCATAGTAGGTGCACCATAAATATGTCTATTAGTTTAATCATTTTATTCATTAATTTGGCCACAGAATATAATTATTTCTTTTCCAGTTGTTGGTGTCCCTGTCTAAAACCAAGAAATCAACAGATGAAAGCATTGCCTCTATATATACTTTAACTCTTACCCTTATATATCTACAATATGAAGAGGCTTCAAAGCTCCTCTCCTTAATCAAGTACATTTAGAGGACAAAAACAGAACAGGACATTGACAAGACTGATAAGCACTAAAGTTGTTTTTTCTGTCCCTCCTAAAAGGTCAGTTTGGTTTCAAGATGCTTCTCACATATAGAAAACAGTGTTAGGGAAAGGAGGAATTTGAGTTTTAAAATGGTGATTTCTTAGGCAATCCTTCCTTCCTTCCTCCCTCCCTCCCTACCTCCTTCCCTTCCTTCCTCCCTCCTTTCCTTCCTTTCTCTCTCTCTCTTTCTCTCTCTCTCTCTCCTTCTTTCTTTCTCTTCCCTCCCACCCTCTCTTCCTGCCTTCACTTCTCTCTCTCTCTCAAGTGTCTTTACTCATTAACTAGAATTTTAAAATTTTGGCTGTCTTCTTCATATAAGATAAATATCTAAAAAAATAAGTAGGTCAGAGGGAGGGAAAAAATGGTCAATAGATGTTTTCTTAGAAAATTAATGTACATTAAGTAATTTTCAAATTAGAATTTCACCACTAAGGTACCACTAAGGCAAAATGAACTGGTTGAATTATAGGAGTTGCCCATTAAAACATGGTTAACCAAGATGCTCTAAAAAATTTCTGAATCATTACAAGTTTTATTCTAAATAAACATCTTTTAAAAACATTAGGAAAATAATGGCTTATTTGTACAGGAAAATAATAAATGATAAAATCTCAACCAATAAGTTAAAGGTATTCCTACAGAGTATTATCTCAGCCATTGGCTCGATGGCTTCCCACTCAGTTTAAGTGTCTGAATAAGAGGCATTTTATATGAGGGCAGAGCCGAATCAAGATATTTACAGGCTACTGGATACATTTACATAAGTATTTGTTCTCCCCCCAATGAAGAATTTTCCCTCCACTTCAATATCTTTTTTAAGAACTGATTTGTTATCCGGGGTGAGGGGAAGCAAAACATTTTTACAATACGATGTTCTATCTCAATAGCTCTATCTCAATAGCTTTACAATTTATTTTACTTTTATTCTCTGATAAAGAAAAGGCTACAGGGAAAGTAACAGGTGAATGCTGACCAAAGGAAAGAAAAGAACTGTGATTAGATGAATATGCATTGCCTGTATCAAGGGTTGAGAATGCAAATACTGAGAAATGTATTTTAAATTGCATATAATTTTCAATACCACTTATTGGAATTAATAATAAAAAATTCAGATATGCACAAAGATACAAGGACACTATACAGGGATAATGATGCCAATGTTGGTTCTGGAGGTAAAAAATTGCAAATCCTTGTTTCTCACACCTTTCAGGTAGGTGAGACTACCCTATAGAGACAGGAGGCTGAGTGTCAGAGGAAATTTAACCCGGAGGCTTTGGACTCAGGGATACCAAACACAGCCAAGGGCGGACATGGGACACAGAGTGAAAATGGAGGACTGAGTAAGTGGCTGTACCAGGCCCTTCTTCTCTGATCCTCCTCCATCAAGGACAGGAGACTGGAGGAGTCCTTCTGGAGATAGGGAATGACCCCAGAAGAAAAGGCTTTTAGAGACCTGAACTAGAAGCAAATAAAAAGCCCAGCCAGCCCCTTATTTATTCTAGAGCAGTGGTTCTCAACTTGGGGGGCTGGGGGCAGGGAAGTGTCCCCAGGGGACATGTGGAGACATTTTTGATTGCCATGACCAGAGGCGAGTGGAGCTACTGGCACCTCGTGGGCAGAGGCCAGGGAAATTACTACAAGGCACATAACAGCCCACAACAATGACTTATCCAGCCCCAGATGCCAATAACCCTGCTGCTGAACCTTGAGTGAAGCCCACAGTTAATGCCTGTCCCTGTCTACATCACTCACACAGGACTTCAAGGGGCTTCAAAGGATGAACTTTCGGACTTCCTCCTCAAATACGAATGGCTGGCCCTTCACCACACATTTGAGAAAAGCCCCACAATGAAAGTCAGAGACAAAAACAAACAAACACCCACCTAATAAGAAAAACCACCTAATAATAAAAATGATTGGTGGAAACAGAGACTATGCAAAAAACTTAAATAAAAACAACAACCCTGTAACTGGTACAACCAACCCTGAAATGCAATTTGGCGATATCCAGCGAACACAAAGCTGAACAAACTGTGACCCAGCAATGCCACTTGTAGGGATCTATCTTAGAGAAACTCTTGCACGTGTCATGAGGAGAGATGCACAGATTATTCACAGCAGCATTGTTTATTAATTATTAATAGCAAAAAGCCTATCCATTCACCAAAAAGAGAATGGATGGATTGACAGTGGTCTATTCATATAATTGAAAGCCATAAATTGCTTAAAATGAGTGATATGGAACTATGTATTTCAATATAGATACATTTCACAAATACGATGTTGACCAAAAAAAACCACATTGCAGTATTAAGATACTGTTTTCATAAAGTTTAAGAACGTGTAAAACCTTACTATACATCCTTTAAGGATTTGTTACCTGTCTACTAAATCTGTAAAGTAATGCATTTTAGTATCTACCAGATTCAAGATGGAGGTTCCTTCTAGAAGGTGGATGGGAAGAAAATATGACTGGGAGGGATACACAAGGGAATTTCTACTTTGAAATGTTTTATTTCTTAAGCTGCATTTGGGGTTTACAGTTGCTTATTGTATTCCATTTTTATGTCTTTGGTATGTTTCAAATTACATAAAAACTATTTTAATATCTTCAGCAAGATAAAATAAAATATTATATCCAGTAAAATGTAATGAGTCTCATTCATGATGTAGGAATTCTGAAAATACAGTTGTTCTAAGAAAATGTAATGTGAAGTCAAGTTATTACATGCTTTTAAATATAAAATTAAAATGTATGGGCTTTTAAAAAAATCTGCAATTTAATTCCAAATACATAATTTAAATTTAACCTCAACAGCATCACTCTAAAATGAACTGATTTTTTCTTTTCTAATAACAGAGCATATAAGAAAACTGAATCATGCACCCATTTGGCAAGTTTTATAGATAGGTTTCAAAGGTCATATGCCATGCCCAGCTATTTTCTTTTAAATGTTGTCTATGTGAAGTATCGGGGGAAATTGGTAATTGCTAAAGAAGAAAAAGCTGATTATATTTTAGGCATTTAGCAGTTTAAGTCCACAATAAAAACTCTAAGAAACTAAAAGCCAACATGTTTGTCAATGTTTTAAGATCTCATCAGTGAATTAAGTCCCTCAGATAAGTGGCTGCATCAAAGGCTTTTAAAATTGTAATAATAACTTCTGCAATTATGTAACAAATGCCTTTTTCTTTGGCACTAATTTGTTCTAACTAGAGAAATCATTTGGGATTTGAGAAAAGCACAAAAAGCCTGTCATTTTTAATCGTATAAATAAGTGATACAAGAAAAACTGAGTGGATTAGTTTTAATTTCCTTACACTGGCTTTGCTAAGAGTATTTTGTTATTTTAGAAATTTTACATGCCAAGTAGTAAAACATTAAAACATATACACATTTAGCAAGTATAAAATAAACATGTTCATTATTCAGGAAAAAAAGATCCTCAAAGACATAATTTATACTTTCCAGTTTCAATGGCTTCATAAGTACTCATTAAATTAGCTTTGGAAACTGAAGTGATAACTTTACCCTTCTTTGATATGGTTGAAAAATTCATATAAAAAATAAATTTGTAATCTAATCATTGTTTCATACATGGTGTGCTTCCACTAAAAGGGAAAACTCTATACGTTTCGATTAGTAAATTCATATTAAGACCATGGCCAGTAACAAAACAAAGCAAAACACAAAGAAACAAAAATGGTTTAATATGAAAAACTTTTATCAAATTAAAATTCCCTGGCTAGTTATTTAAATTTATCCTAGCAAGAGTCTATAACGTAAGGATGCTAATGTAGCTGTGTTTGCAAACATAAAATTGTAACCGAGAAGATGGTCTCGAAAGTGAGACCTGTAAGATCTCCTCCAGCTCTAATATTTCATCCATTCATCCTTGCCTTCCTTTCTTCCTTCCTCCCTTCCAGATACTTCCTATGTGCCATGCACTGGGCTAGACTTTGAAAGTAGAAAGAGAAAGAAAATGAAATGGGCTCCAGCCACAGTGCATCAGTATGAGCGGTGGGAGGGAACTATAAACACGGGGAGTCTGTAACCTGCATGGAATTCTCCACATTCTGTGCTAGATGAAAGAGAAGCTTGCCCAGGTGACGGGCACACAAGATCCAGCATTTCTCTAACACTTAGTTCACATAGCACATCACATTTCCATCCATTTAGAGTTGAACACACAGAGACACAGAGAGGAGACCTAACTTGTTGAAAGTCACAGAGCAAGTTAGAAGGCCAAAATTAGAACATATGTTCTGCTGTAATGCTCTCAAAAAATGCGTTCAGAACCTGCCAGGTGTCTGGCTCAGAGCCCGGAACGGGGGACAAGAAAGATGATTAAGAACCAGTTCTTGCCCAGAGGTGTTTAACACTCTCAGGCTGGCACTGGCTTGACGTGGGAGTTTCGGGAATCATTTTAATGTTGGATTGTCTTGGTATCTACTGTTGGGTCTTTGAGGATTGCGGCAGCATGGAAACACACCTGGTACTATGTGGATTAGAACACCTGATACAGTCCACATGGGGAAGCAAGTTCAGCTTGGCTGCCATCTGTAAAATGCAAACTAGAAGAATTTTTTTCACCTACCAATCTTGCAAAAATTTAAAAATAACAACACTCAAGATGTAGAAATTGGCCGTCTTACCCACTGATATTGGAAAAGTAAATTTCATGTTTACATGCCAAAATCGCTGCATCATGTGTAATAGTTTACAACCAGGAATGATTTCTATGTTCAACAGTAAGTGAATGTTTAAATAAATTAAGTTTACATTCATGCAATATTATGGTATATGAGGCAGTTTCTTAAGATTATTTAAGCATCTGGGGAAATACTCATCATCTAATGTTAGTTAGAAAACCAGGATATTAAACTATATACGGCATAATCCTACTTTTCTAGAAAATACAGTGTGCATACATAGGTGCATTACATGCACTGGATGTAATGTATCAAAATAATACTTGGGTGGTTTTTTTCGGTATTGTCCAAATTTTTGATAAGCAGACTTATTTAATAATTAGGAAAAAAGAGTATTAAGTGTTAGTTAATTTTTTTCTGACCAGATTGATTGTCTGAAATGAACTGCCTGCTACCAACTGGTTTTAGGCCACAACGACTCAGCCCCTTCTGGTCTGGACACCAGAATGGACTTGAAAAGCCCCGTGACCCAGACCTGTTTCCCTGCTTACTGGCTGAATCTTTGGGGAAAAACAGTTCTAAACCTTTGTAATTTTACCTGTAAAATGTGGCAACTGATATTTGCCCCACAGATGAACTTTAAAGAGAGCATAAGAAAAATGCGTTGAAAAGCACTATATAAATGCAAGTTGTGTCTTACATGAGAAATAGGATAGAGGACAGATGCTGAACCAGATTGAGGCTCAAATCCCAAGTGACCAACTTCTTAGTTTTATGACATCAGTCAAATTACATAAGCTTTTAGAATCTTAGCCTCATCATTTGTAAAGTGGAGCTATTAATGCCTTCTGCAGAGGGTCACTGTGAACCTAACACCTTGCGCAATGCTAGTAAAAGTTAGTTTCCTTCCTTTCCTGGGCTCTACCTTTCACCACCCCACCCTTACTCCGAAACAAGGATTAAAACAAAAACAAAAACAAACCAACTCTCCGGCATCAGCAGTATGTGTCCTAATTTTAAAGCATACTTATTTTTGATATGTTAAAAATGTAGACTCTCTCGTTTCTCTACCCTTCAATGGTTTGGACCAATAAGAAGTACTAAGTCAGCACAGCCTGGGCAAATCAATGTGAGGACTGTGGACAAATTTTAAGGTAGTCATCTGAGCCTGACGTCTGCCATACAAACTTTAAGCACTTCCCATCAGGGCAGGCGGAGTAGGAGGGGTGAATGTCCTTGCTTTTGTGCGCTGAAGTGATTTCAGCATATTATGTCTCCTTGGATTCTGGGTTTATCTAAATATATGTGTGACATTCTCTAAATGTGCAGAACTCAGAATTTCTCAGGCTCGGTGTCTCTAGTGTCAATTGACAACCGCATGTCTTAAATGTTTCCCTTAGTTAACCTTCTCCATTTTCAAATCAATTTTCTCACTTCCTCATGGTGTTACTGCTATTCTAAGGAACGCAGACCTAAGGGATCCACATTTCAAGGTTTCAGAGGTCCATATGCCAAGCCTGGAACTCTGTCCACAAATAGATATCCAAGCACATCTGCTGTCTCTTCTGCACACCCAAATTTCAAAGTTCAGGGTATCAGGGGATTCAGCCCTGTTTTATTTTCTGACCTCTGGGCTTCCTTTTGTGCGGATCTTTCATTATGAAAGCATTGCAGATGTTTGAGAAAGGGAGCAACCCACTCAAGGCCCTCCTTATTCTAGGAAGATTAATCTGTAAAATGCTGGGAGACTGCCTGGAAGGACTGATCTGCAGGGGAGATGATGATGGAGGCAGAGTAGACAGGAAGAGCAGCTGAAGGGCACGTTCCGGCAGACACTGTTGGTGCCCCGTCCATTTCCCTGGAGTCTTAGCCCATCGTTGTGCTCTGGCTGACTTGGAACTGCCTGTGTCTACCTCCCTTTACTTGAGAGCTGAGGAATTAACACCCTCACGCCCAGCAGCCCTCAGCCAATGAGTGACAGGAGTCAATACATAAACACCGTGCCTTTTGGGTGGAAGAACCCTAAAATGTGTTGTATTTGTTTCCTATTGCTGCTGTAAAAAATTACCAAAACTTAGAGGCTTAAAGCAACACAAATTTATTATCTAACGGTTCTGGAGGTCAGAACTCCAAAATGGGTCTTAGTCCAAAATGGGCTAAAATCAAGGTGTCAGTAGAGCTGGGTTATTTCTGGAGGCTCTAGGGGAGGATTATTTCCTTGCCTTTCCAGCCTCTAGATGCTGCCCACATTCCTTGACTCTTGGCCCTTTCCTCCATCTTCAAAGCCAGCAATTTAACAACTTCAAACCTCTTTCTGACTCTGACCCTGTTGTCTCCCTCACATAAGGACCATTTAGATTATTTTGGGCCCACTCGGATAATCCAGGACAATCTTCTCATCTCAAGATCCTTAATTTAGTCATATCTGCAAAGTCTCTTTTACCATATAAGGTAACATATGCACAGGTTCTGGAGATTAGGGCATGAGCATCTTTGGGGGGGACATTGTTTGGGCTACCACATGCATGTTTTACACCATCTCCTGGAGTTTCCCCTCAAGGAATAAGCTCTAATCATCCCCAGTGGTGGTGGCTTTATAACTCACTCTTACATGCCTGCTTCCCCTGCCCTGCATACTCCTCTGATGTCCTATCAGTGTTTTCTGAACCTCCCAAGTAAATTACATGTCCTCAAAGTCGTGTCTTGGGGTCTGCTTCTAGGGCAACCCAAACTTAAATATTATGAGGGGAGAAGCCTACAGTAGTGGAGGTGGAGGGAAGAGTCAAGAAGGATAGACTGGGCCATTAGGGGAGAATGGTAACAATGGGGGGTCAGAAGGGGATCTGAGTTTGAGAGAAAGAGAGTGAGTTCTATTTTAGTCGAGGTGACATTAGGACAACAAAGTGGAAATGTCAGTTAAAGGGGTAGGGTGTCTCCTATGAGGTGAAGGCTTTGAGACATGATGGAAAATCTTGTACTTAGAACTTTGGGGATAATAACAATTTGTTAGTGAAATAAACAAGAGATATAAAGGGCACTGCCATCATTTGATTCCAGAGGCAGTACTGTGAACCCCAGAGGAGTCTGAAATGTCTAAAACATGAGCTCATACCTTCCTTTCAGAGATCTTTTTCATCTTCTTAGTGAGTGTTTTCTATACCCCAGGCAGGCATGGTTCAAAACATGTTCTTTGTTTTACCACATTAAATCCTTGTTATAAGCATATGAGGTAATTACCATTATTCTTCCCAATTTATATTCGGACTAAAGATCAGAGCCATTCAGTAACTTGTCCAAGATCCTATGGACAATGGTAGAGGCAGAATTTGAAACTGAGTTTATTCAATTCCAGAGCCTCAGATTTTAATCACTGCATTTTCCTGCCTTTTTTTTTTTTTTTAAAGAAGAAGAATTCAGGAAGGCTCCTTCAGGTCTCATGCAGACAAGCCACCCACAACTTGTTCTACCTGCATCATCCTTCAAATTGAAGGTACATTTCTCTCTGCTGTCTTCAAACCAATACACCATTAATCCCATGATTTAATTTAATCCCATCTAACTGAATCCCACTATTGTACAATCCAAGTCTAGAACCATTGAGTCAAATCATTTAATCCCCTAGACCAGCAGGAAGATGTAGGAAGCATCCTAGAAGCTCACCCTGGATGGAAATAAATGATGAAATGACAAGATCCACAGAGTCAGAATCTTTTATTTTTCATTCTGGCTATAAATAACTTTATGACCTTAGTGTAATCACTTAGCCTCTGTCTGACTAATTTCATTTCTTTATGTAGAGTTAGAATTAACAGACCTGCCCCTCTTTGAGAGATGTCACAGTGTTAACTGAAAAATTCTATGTGAACTTGTTTTGAGTTCTAATACAACAGCAGTAATTATGTTAATTCAGGGCATAGTAAATCTTTTGTTTTTTTCCATGAATGCAGGCTTTAGTCAAATCTTTCCAAGCAAAGTATCCTCTGTACAATTGGTGCTCCTCAAATACTTATTGTTTTTGATAAGAAGAGAAATGACTCATTGTCAAGTAACACACTCTCTACTTTCTCTGAATTGTAACTGGTATACATTGCACCATCCTAGTCACTTTAATCAACCCCCTCATCACATTTATGTCTCACTTCTTGATCCGAAACAAACTCTCTTCTCTATGTTCATTGGGTTTTTCTGCAAGCTGAAATAATGAATAGTCATATGTCAAATAACAGAACACTTGACTTTTGGGTCTATTTTTAATCACACTTGTGCAATTTTTATTGAGACTCTGTTATGTCTAGGGCTCTGTTGGAGAACAACCCACAGAACTGGTCTTCCAAGAGGTTACATAATAATAGCTAAAATAACAACTGACATCCATATATTGCTTTACAGTTGGAATGTGGCTTCCTATGGTTAGAGGTTTCTCAAACTTCCATCATTTTTATAACATCAGCATGATATTTTACCATATTTTCATAACTTAAGCTCTACTATTTACCAACCATTTTACTTTATATTGACTTGCCTTTTTTTTTTAACTTAAAGAAGTTTATTTAAAAAGTGAACTTCATATCACTCTTATAACTAGAAAACCAATACTGCTTGCCATAAATAGAAAGTAAATAAATGCAATGAAAACAAGACAACACTGTTTAATTCCTGCTGCATACTGCTGTTGGGTAAAGGTCTCTGAGCCTGAGATAGGCTCTTTTTTGTGAGGGGTAGGGAAAATGAAAGAAAGAGATTTGCATGTATGAGATAAAGTTTCAAGACAACAAAGTTCTAAGTTGAGATTTTTTTTAGTGAATTATTTAAATTTTGGATAACAATATAATGGATTGTAATCTTAATTTGCACAACAACCTGGTTAAGTAATTTGTTAAGTAAGCAGCACAAATATTATCCCCTATTTATAGGTGACAAAACTAGGGCTCACAGAGGTTATAGGACTTTGCTCCTCGATCATATAAGCTGGTAAATGACAGAGCTGGGCCTCAAACACAGACTTCCTCATTCCAAACTGTGGCTCTTTCTACTGCACCAAAATCCCTTCTGCAGTAAATCCCTGTGAGGAGAGTCGCAGAGGACTTGGGTGGAGCACGCATTCCCTCAAGCAGTTCACAATCTAGTCATGGAGATGAGAGATGCCAAGTGATGTATTTAAATGGCATCAAGGGAAAGTAAATAAGTGTGCTTTGAGATAACCAGCCCAGAGAATAACAGGTGAAAATATTTAGCAAGTGAGTTCATGATAAGTTGGACTATTAGGGAAGGCTTTCTGGAGAAAGTGAGATTAAAGGGTGGATAAAATTAGATGAATTGAAGAGAAGACAGAGGGAAGGCATTTCAAATAATAACAACATTGTGATCACAATTACCAAAAATATCAAAGAAAGCTCTGTCATGGTTCCCTGCAGATAGGGGAGAATGCAGATGTGACAGGAAGTGTCACAGCTACATTTTAGTCTCATGTGCTATGAGGTGGAATTAATTACTGTCTTGGACTCTTTAAAAATAAATTATTTCCCCCTTAAAAATATGTATGATTCAGAAAACTGCTTACAGAATTTTTTTCCTAAGGAAATAATGTCAGATGTGGGCTAATACAGAGATGTGCCTCATCCTTACAGGGAAATTGGAAATAACTCTGATGTTTGACAACATGGGACTTAGTTACATAAACTTTGACACACTGACACTGGGGACACAGCAGACTTCAGAAAGGATGTCAACCTTTGCTACTGAAATGTGGTCCTTGGACCAACCCTATCACTTTTACCTGGAACTTGTTAAAATGCAGTTTCCGATTCAGTAGGTCTGGAGCCAGGTCTGAGATTCTGCATTTCTAACAGTTTGCCAGTGATTCACAATGCGTTAAAGTTTGAGAAGCACTGAGGTAGATGATTAGAGGCATGGAAAGATATTGCAATTAAGTGGCAATTAAACAGGCTGATTTCATAAGAATTAGTTCTATATGGTACTACACTGGTAAAATTTTAAAATACGTATAAATTCATACATATGAGTGAACAAGACAGACATACAGGGAAAGAGACAGAGAGAGCAAGAGAGCCAGTACAAGACAGCAAGACAGATAAGAAGAGTATTTACCAAAATCCCAGCAGCAGTGGAATTAAAGGAGATTTAAATATTCTTCTGTGTTTGCTTATCTGTATTTTCTACTATGAACATGCCTCTTTAAAATATAAAAGCAATAAAACTATATTTTTAATTCCTTTTCTGTTCTCAGAACTTCATTGAGTTCTTTCTGGAAAAATAAACATGAACCAACAGGCTGAACTGGAAGACAACTATGCACAGGGATTTAATCAGTGTAACAAGGTGCTGTCAGAGGAGAGAAAGACTTATAAGAATTTTCCACTAGGTGTGAAATAAGTCTGTGTAACCTTCACGTTGTAGTCCCTGGAGCTCTTGGGATACATAAAATAATTTTTTTTTTAAAAAAAACAAGGCTATAAAGCTACAGGAACATAGACATTTTCAAGACTGCCAACTGGGAAAGTGCTTTTAAGATGAAACATCAATTTCCCTTAACAAGTATTTTCAGTGGTTTTATTCTGAGTTCTGGTTGGGAAGATTCCAACCATGCTAGCTGGAAGTTGAAAGAGGATCCAGCTGCTTTGTCAGAATGATTCTTTGCCTGAATTCTCTCTTGGAAAATTTACCTGAAACTTTACTCATTTCTGTCAGTTGTCCCTCATTTTGGTGATCCCTTTATTTCAGCATACTGTGGTAGGAAAATGATTCAAATCCCAGGTTCACTATTTCCTAGCTACAGGGAGGATTAGGCAACAGAAGTAAAGGTACAAATTCCTTTAACACAAAATTGGGGGGAATGGTATCTCCTTTAGTTAAGAGGATTAAATAAAATAAAGCATTTATTAGGGAGTACTAGGAAGTTATTAAAAAGTTGATTGATTGGTTGATTGATTCCTCATTCAACAACTGTGTACCATGTGTCCATTATATGCTGGAAACTGCTGAGGGTAGAGAATATAAATGATCCCAGACATGTTCCCTTACCTCAGAATGCTTTTAGGCTCAAGATATAACCAAGGCAACACCATTACTGTAGAGCGTCAGAAGTGCTACGATAGGGAGAGGGCCCGCTATCGTGGGAACAAATAAGAGGAGGACCTTACCCAACCACAGGAGTGGTGGTGGTGAAGTCTTCCTGGAGGAAGTGACACTGAACTGAGGGCTGACAGACTAGTGGGTCTTAGCTGGGAAAGGCTGGGAAGTTCCAGACAGCGGGGGTATCACAATTAAAGGCTCAAAGGTGAGAAAGAGCATGCATATTCAGGTGCTCAGCAAACTAAAATGATTAAGATATGAATTTGGGGTAGAGGATGGGGGCAGTGGAAAGAAGGTAAGTAACACTGTAGGGGTCAGCAGAGTCCACTCATGAATGGGCCTTGTAAGCCATGCAAAGGAAGTTTAACTTCCTCGGAAGGGTCATGAACATTATCGTGATCTGCCTGGGGTTTTAGGAAGAATGCTCTGGCCACAGTGTGGAGGAAAAGAGTAGAATTGGAGATCAGCTGCAAGGCTGATGCATTAATGCAGGTGAGAGATGATGCTAGTCTGAACTAGGCCAATGTCAGTGGAAAGGGATGACCGTAAATGGCGCGAGACTGGTGATTAACCGGAAGCGGGGATGACGGAAAAGGCAGTGAGAATGTACTTAATAAATGCTTATTTCCTTCCTGTCCTCTCCATGGAGATCTATCGGCCCCTTCAGGCCAAGGGAAGATTAAACAGCAGTGGAAAAAAAATATTTTCTGGACACACAATACCTGGCTCTCCTTAAAAAGTAATTGTTTCAAATTTATTCAGCAGGCTAGCAGTTCTCAGAGTGAAGTTTAGGGATCCTTAAGCGTCCCTGCATTTCCATTTAGGGGGTCTGTGAGGTCAAAATTATTTTCACAAGAATAATAAGACAGTATTTGCCTTTTTTGCTCTCATTCTAGCAAAGCATACTGTGGAGTTTTCCAGAGGCTAAGTGTCTGGAATGATGCAACGGCTCTGATGTAATATTATATGTTCTTGGGCTTTAAATTTTTACCAGTTTTAATTTAGAATATGGTAAATATAGAAAGCTATAACCCACATAAACAGAAGCTCTTGGGGCCCTCAGTAATTTGTAAGAGTGTAAAGGGGGCCTGAGACCACAAAATTTGAGAGCCACTGTCATAAGCATTTAAAGAACATTT
This sequence comes from Eschrichtius robustus, assembly GCF_028021215.1. Lineage (NCBI taxonomy): Eukaryota > Metazoa > Chordata > Mammalia > Artiodactyla > Eschrichtiidae > Eschrichtius > Eschrichtius robustus. Next base: position 69,103,372 of record NC_090833.1, read on the forward strand.
TAGAGGCAACTACTACCAAGAGCTCAGCAAATTTATAAATAAGGGTAAACTCTACTTACTGAAGAGCCTAGTTCTAATCTGAGTTTTGGCGTCCTTTCAAATCAGAGCTACCGCCTGTATAACGTAGGGATAATGTCTGGACTTTAAAGATAGCATCTAACTAAGGAAATCAAAGTACATAACACACAGTGTACTAAGTAGAAATATGAAATCTGTATCTGCGATGCTGAAGATACTTTGTTCTTTAAACTTGTTTTTAAAGTTAGAAAACAAAGTCACTGAGTAATACTCATAGCTTAGAACAAGATCTCTGCTGTGTGGGCAGAAAAGCAAAATAGAAGCTGCAGTGTGGGCAAGGGGAGACTAAGAGTGAGGAGAAATTATGCGAAGTAGACTCTGAACCAGGGGCTCCAAACTCAAGTTTCCACCCCCGAGAGGACTTTAGGATCCTCTATGGACCATGCCTTTAAAAACTGAGGGAACTGGGCCAGCTAATCAAGCATCAACCCAGCAGTCCCCTTCTTGCCACCCAAAAGGTCTGGAGACATGAAGGGAACTTTATTGTGCCCCTGAAGAATACCGGGGAGTCTGCCCTTCCAAGAGGTCACCTAATGTCTCAGCACGAAGAGCCTGGGGAAGGTCAGGATAAGAGCAACATAGAAAAATGGTCCACGAGACTGACAGTAGTTAAAGCTCAAGACTTGAGACCAGGATTCCATATGGTTTTCAGGAAGATTGAGAGATCTTTAAGTGTTAATATGAAATCATCTCCTATAAAGTAGGGGAAAAAAGCCAACAGGAGAACAGAGTGTATAATATGGTCTCATTTGTTAAAAAAAAAAAAAAAAAAAAAAGGTCGGGGGACGGGAGTCTATGCATATAAAAATATAAAAATGCTTGTAAATCATAGACTATTGATGGAAGAATACATCAGAAGTGAAAATAACAGTGTCCTTGTGGGAAGGGATAATGGGGGACTCAGGCTCTGGGTTGGGAGTCTTAGTTTTCATTGTGTCCATTTTTGTACTGTTTAAATCTTTAATCAGGTAGAGTTTACGTAATAAAAAAGTTACAATGAAAATAAAAAATCTGAATGTAAAAAAATGGGATTCATTAGTGGGTAAATCTAAGAAGACTAAGCAGTGCTCATGACTGAAGTATGCGAAACCCCCAAAGGGGTGGATTTCTTCTAGTCTTGGATTATAAAACTGAAGTTTCTGAAAAAGGTTCAAGATTTCTTTTGTTTTTAAAAAAATTAAATAGAACTCTATTTAGTAAATAAAACATCTTTTCAACTTACTATCCTTAAGAGGTGCTTCAGGAAGGATTTAGATAAATTCACGAATTACTTTGAATCTATTTATTCCTCTGTAAATTTTTGACCTTTTGTCTAAAAGCAATAGCATCTACTCTAACCCTGCTCAGAGGTGAACAGTTTTCAAATATTTTACATTATATGAAATAAAAATTTAAAACTTTTTTTTCTGATTCTAAAAACATGTTTCATTGTAGAAACTAAAAATAGTTATTTAAAAGTTAGAATAAAAAAAAAAAAGTTAGAATAAAGCTATATACACAGATTTGACCATTTTATCCCACTTAACCTTGCTGTGTAACTATTTTGCTGTTTAATGAAAAAACTATGTAAAAAACTTTCTTTTTAGTGGTTATCATAATTGATTTACTAATGGCTTTATTATCATTTACATTGTCAATTAGATTGTTTGACTGCAGCAACATTTTTAAGTCCCTTAATACATTCTGGAACCTACTTTCAAGAAAGGTTTTTAAATTTTCATAGCAGAACTGTGAATATAATTTTAAATCGATTACTAGCACAAGAAAACACTGATTGTAGCCATGCTGAAAGAGTCTGCCTGACACCTGATTGTATACTTGGGATTGCAATCTTCTACAATGTTTGTCTACCTACCATAGCAGCACTGACCCGAAATCCTTATTCTGTCCCTACTCTGAGACCCTCCTGTGTTCAGGTGCTCCAGCTTCTTAGCCTGACTCTCCTCAATGTATCTCCATTTCCAAAATTAGGCTTCTGCTCTAGATGACCATTTTCTTGGCTCCTATTCTGTATCAATGGTTTGAAACATCTCCTCAAAATTCTTCCCACGTATTTTAGAAAATAAACTATTCTTTAGCTATTTACTTAAAATTATCTGTCATTTTCCTGGATAGGGTAATAGAGAGAATGTGCTGAGTGCTAATTGAGTATACCATTTACTAGAATTCAGGGTTTTTGTTTTACTTTGTAAAAATTTCTAAATGGCTGGGAAATCAAAGACATAGTTTTAATGCAACAGGACTCATAAGGTGTCAGAGAAACTGCACAGGAAAAACCCTGAAGAAATTTAGAGTAACGCCACTAGACATACCAGACTTGGGTTTGAGTTCCAAATTTCAACTTATTAGCTATAGGATGGTAGTACATTTTTTTAAATGGCCGCAATTCCTTGTAGCTCCTTCCATCATAAGTCAATTTCTCTACCCTTTGAATCTGGACTGTTGTTATGATTTGCTTTGGCCCTTACAATGAAGAAGTGACGCTGTGGGAGTTCCAAACCTGGGCTTTGGCTCTTGTTCTTGTGACCCCTGCCGCTGCCACCGTGTGAACAAGCCCGAAGTTGTCAGCTAGAAATGCCAGACACATAGAGCAGATGATGAGCATCACGGCTGAGGCTATACAAGGACACCCACCCCCAGCTAAGTCAGCGGTTGACCCAGCAGTCACATAAATGAAGCCAAACCAAACCAGAAGTACTGCCGTGCTGAGCCCAGACCAAACTGCTGACCCAAAGAACTGTAAGCTAAACTAATGACCTATTTTAAGCTGCTACTAAGTTTTCAGGTGGTTTTTTTATGGGGCAAAAATTAACTGATAGAATTACCTTAGGCATGTCAGTTAACCTTCCTTGGTTCTAGTTTCCTTCTCTCTCACAAAAGGAATCACTGTTCAACTCAAAGGTTCCCTATATTATTAACATTTAATTATCTGAAAACAGTATTGCCCAAAAGAACAACGATAAAACTGCTCCACGTCTGAGCTGTCCAATATGGCAGCCATAGCTGCATGTGGCTACTGAGCACTTGTAATGCGGGCTAGTACATCTGAAGAACTGAATTTTTAATTTTATTTAATTTCTATCAATTTAAGTTCAAACAGTCACATAAGACTAGTAACCACCATATCAGAGACCTCTATTTCAGAACTTCAGTGAACTGATCTTCCCGATCTTTGGATAGCCAACCCTAAGATCTTCCATCCCTGGGCAAGACGGCTGGGGAGAACTCATTGTTTAGGTAAACAAGTAGGTGAAACCCTTTTCTCCCACAAAACCCCAGAATTAGTTTCCTAGGACATCTGCTAGCAAAGCTGACTAGTTCTCCTGGGAGAGTGACGGAATAGGAGCTTAGTAAAGTGGGAGGCAGAGGCAGAGAGCAGAGAAGCAGAGGTCTTGACTGTTACCCCATGTGACCTGGCTGTGAGCTACCTTTCAAATTCTTTTCCTGGTGAATACCCCTTGTCACTGTGCCCCAGCCACACAAGGCTCCTAGCTTTTCCTCAAACGTGCCACGCAAGTTCCCATCTCTCAGCCTGCTGTTATTAACTTCCTTCTTAGCCTGAAATACTCTTTCCCTAGATGGGGGTTTCTTAACTTCAGTGCTATTATCATTTTGGGCTGAATAATTCTTTGTTACAGGGGGCTGTTCTGTGCATCGTAGGATGTTTAGCAGCATCTCTGGCCTCTACCTTCTAGATGCCAGTAGCACTTCCCACCTCCAGACCAGGTTGTGACAACCGAAAGCATCTCCAGATGCCAAATGTCCCTTGAGAGGCAAAATCACTCCAAGTAGGAATCACTGCCCTAGATATCGGCATGATTCACTCCCTCACTTAATTTAGGTCTGTACTCAAATGCCACCTCTAGGGAAACTTTTTCAAAATCCAGGCTAAAACAGAAAGCCCATCTTCCTCTGTCCCCTTTCCCGGTTTTATTTTTCCTCACAGTGCTTATCACCAGCTAACATTATATCAGATAGTTCTGTGTTTATTGTCTGTCTTCACTGTTTTGTTCGCTGCTATAATCCTAGCACCTGGAACCTGAACAGCTGGTAGATGCTTTACGAAGGACGGAAGGAAGAAATTACCCTGTGGAAAGCTGGAAGAGAGACAGGAAGTTCTCCTCCTGGGGGAAGGGAAACACAGCACCAACAGAAAGGCTTCAGCTTTATTTAGCTATTAAAATCTGTCTTGCCTGTTTCATACAGCAATGATGAGGCTTTAGGGAATTTCCTAATAATGGGCACACTTTTACTCACGTTCTCTATAAGGATGCTTTGAATGCAGAAATAAAACATTTAAAATTTTTCAGCCACATTTACGAATGGTATGTACTTTTGAGACCGAAAATTACAGTCATTTCATATCAGCAAGAAACTATCTCACCCATTATAAACATTGATACCTGCTTGCCATTGAGCAAAAAACATTGTCACAGTTAGAAAAGTGTCTAATTAAAGAAAGACCTGCATTTGTCCTTCACATTTATTAGTTGAAAATGTGTTTCTAAGAGGTTTTGATTAGCATTACCGTGTAGGCCTATCAATTCAGAGGGTGTTATTCCCAGCAATAATAAGTTTATTCATGTGGTGAAGTTCTTACTTAATTGTAAGATTGACTGTTTGTTTGTTTTTTTTTTTCCTGAAAATCTGCTATATTCTTTCTGAATTCCTGAAGACATATTAGGCTGATTTCTAAGAGGTTGACTTTCTTCTGGAAAGAACTTTAAGTATTCAAGAGAAATTACAAGTGCCAAGAAAATTGCATATTTTGGAGAAGGAGGTAAAGATATCTCCTGACTGGTGGTAGGTCCTTGTGAATGGTCAGAATACTTCCATAAAACCTGAATCCAGCCAGCCATTAAGTGAAGTTCCATAACACCTCAGCTGCCAAGAATCTCCAGGGACTACCTTCTGAATACATTAAGTACAACTTTTAAAAATTAATTCTACTTTAACCTTTTCCAAGTTTTCACTGATTAAAGTCTAAAACACATAATACTTCCTCTCCTAATAGACTATCTGTAACTTTGTGTGTGTGTGTGTATTGTAGCGACCTAAGGTCATCCTTATGAACAGAAGTCCTTTTCTGAGCTGTGCACAGCACAAGCAAGGGCGAGCACAGCGCAGGTCTCACGTTTTCAGGATGAGGCTCCCAAGAGTAGCCTGGAACTTACTTCCTCTCACAGGTGGAGTGCAGCACGTGCAGAACCATGATGCATTGTCACAAGCCTGCCTTTTACAAAATTAATGGCTAAATCAAAGACTAAAAGTAGCCTTTCCATCCTGGGGATTTCATGATTAAAAAAAAGTCATCATCTTCTTTACTCTTTTTCTAGAGTCTTATCAACTTCTGGTAACCTTCCAAACCTTGTTTGTGATGTCTAGTCAGCCCTCTTGGCAACTCACATCACTCATCTATTTCTGTTTCGCTAGTTGTATGGAGGAGGAGGAGTCCTCATTATTAGTCCAAGAATTGATGTGAGAAGAGGTAGGGAAAACCTACACCTAAGGTGCCTTGTCCTCTCCCAACTCCACCATCCCCATCCCCATCATCACCATCACCACCACCACCATCATCAGAACATGACCACTTTCAGAGACTTAATACCAGACTACATTTTTCTGAAAGCATTACTCACTGTTTGACTTCGAACAAAATTCTAGACATCCACAAAATGCATTTTAATGAACAATGTTTGGATGTTTTCTATAGTATTTGTAGGACATATCAAATTCTTCTTGTATTTTCTTTCAATAATAACATTTTACTTTCTGAATAATATCCCACTTGATACATGGGCAGGCAGAAAGATGACTGAAGATCGCAATGCTGCCTCTTCAAGGTTAGAGCCATAATTGCCTAGCTGGAGAGTAGCTGAGTGTCCTCAAGTAAGGTTCAGATTTGAAATAATCTTTCCCTGACAGTCCACTAAAAAATGATGGAACCTCTTGGGAAGTATTCTTCATCTATCTGTGCATTAGTTTGTCCTCTGGAATCAACACCGAGACGGCTCTGAAAGCTCTGTGCTAAGGATTTTTTTTTCTAAAAGTTAAAGGTTTTATTGTCCAGAGGCTCCATGACTAGCGCCTACAGGCACAGTCAACCTGCCCTCATTGTGTGTGAAACGAGGCACAGTCCACTGGTAACCTGGCAAATATGACCAAGGCGCACTATTCAATACTACTCAGAGGGTGGTAGTCTATTTACAAAGGTGTTCTCTGTAAAGAATGAACAACGGACAATTTTTATATAGCTGCACTATATGCTGGCTGTTTATAAAAGTTAAAACCAGTCAAAGTATCCATGCCTTAGTCAACTATAAGAATCTATTCTTTTTCTAATTTGCTCTTTAAAATTTGTCTTTTCGCATTGTTTTGAGTTGCAGGTCATTGAGGGGGCGGGGAGGAGGGAAAGGTACTCTCTCTTTTTATTGAGAAATACTGAAATAAATACCCCCATTCAGCCGAGCATAGCGGCTTGTACAATACATCAACAGAATGGAAAACACACTTACAAAAGCAGAAGGCTTGTGAAGAGCATCCCTTTTTAAACAAGTTACACAACACTTAAATAACATATGTATCCAGCCAGGTTTCCTAGGCTTGTTCATTTCAAGTCACTTCCAGTTTCCATGCCCCCTTGCCTTTCCCAGTCCACACTGCAAGACACCACCTATAACGCACTCACTCCTAATCCAACTGCACATAGTTACAACTTTCTACAGCCAAAGACTCTACCAGATGACAGTGATGACAGCTCACTCATTACTGCATTCAGCATACATATCGTGGACCTACTATATGCCAGGCAACGTGTGGGCCTGACCTCATGGTCACTGGCCACCATGGCACTGTATGTCTGAAGGCCTTCAGTAAATTTTTTATGCAGTGACACCCCTGTGTGATCCCTGGGGTGATGTGATTCATCCTTATATTAAATGTAACCCTCCACATCACAGCAGTGTTATTCCAGGGCTGATGCCTGATATCTACCTTTAGACCAACCATATCTTGAGAGATGGCTGAGATCTATAATAATTTTTTGATAAATCCCTTTGCTGGCCTCCTCTATTTGATCCTTTCTTTCTCTCAGGCTCCTAGTGTTTATATCTTACAGCTACCATGCCCTCTCTCGTCCACACAGCCTCTTTTCTTTTCCTATCCTCTTGTCTGTCAAATATTCTCTACTTCAATTATCTTTTTTCTTTTGCCTCAGTCTTCAATGCTTCTGTGTTCACTGTCTCAGTCTGGTCAGACAGTCAATGGTACTACTATAATATCTAGGTTTCCAGGTCTTCCTAGTTACTACTCTTACTTTTATCTGCTCAAAGTCTTGATAAAGAATTCCTTAAAACACACATTTATCTGTTCCCAACACTGTTCCCCTCTCACCCATCAAACCTGGTCTGGTGCTATTCCAGAGGCTCAAAGTTGTTCGCAATCTGACATCTGAGTTCTGGATAATGGATGAACTACAGTAGCTGACCTAGCCAGAGACAGTGAGAGCTTTTCCTGAGACACTGGGCACACTCACATCATTTGACAAAACGTAGAGGCTGAATCAGAAGGTAAGAGCTAATGAATAGCACCTTAGAAAACAGGCCGAAGAGCTATAAGCATTGCAGCATATTTCTCTGCAACCTTGGACAGACTGTGCTGACTCACTGATTCTCAAGTTTTCAGAAAAAAAATGGGAATGTTAGATCAGAAAGAGACCTGCACTAAGGTTCCATGGAAGGGAGGTACCCTATAAGAAGCCCAATACACTCCAGTTTATTTGGAAATGGTGGCAGATTGAAATGGTTAGGTCAATTTAATTCTTTGACTAACCAAGAATTGCCATATGCACCATACATGGACTTCTAGTTTTCAAAGAATAGGATGAAATGAGTTTATCAATAAAAAGATGCTGCCAAAAAAAGCCTACTTGATTTTTTTAAAGAACTCTAGAAAAAGTGGAATTCTGTACAAAGTCATCTAAATTTGAAAGTTAAACTGATGAACAATAAAGTTATATAATACCAGCTCACCTAATCTGGGCTCAATGTATTGCTTGAGATTCTGAATTTTTTACCTGGCTCTTAAATTGTTTTCTTAGATGCTCTGTACAGCTTCTCCTCTTTTTCTCTGTCTAAAATCATCTGAAGCCTCTTGCAGTAATTATACTGGAGTAGGCGATCCCATAAAACGGTCAAACAATTCATTTTTCAGTGACTCAACTACATAAAAATTCCACTGAAAATTTTAGTCACAAAAAAACAGCGCATGCATGTATTAAGATCTAATCCGATTGGGATAGATGAAGACGATGATGACAACTCGATGACTTCACACTGGTCCAGCATAACTGTGTTACTCAGACTGGCACTGTGGCCCTTACTGCCAGCCAGGCTTACATTAATTGTATCAGAGTCACTGAATGCCTAGGACCGGATATAAATCTCATGCATGTTCAAATACTTGGATCAATAGTTCCCACTGTGGAAATGGCTTTATATTAGCTCATTAAAAGATGACCCATTTTCAAGTCCTCTTCAACTTCTGGAACTTTAAAGTGTGGTATCAACTTATTTCCCTCATGACCCTCTCTGAATTTATACCAGTGTCTTCCTTTTTGAAATTGTAGAGCTGGTCTGAGGAAAGTGGGACACACTTCCTTTGACATATTTCAAGCTGTATGAGAAAGAGAAACTTAGCTGCAATAAACTGTCAAATGGAATATTGGCAGAAAGCAATCAAGTCCTCTGCAAAGTCTCACCCGCTCTCTTCCACCTCCACTTCATATAATACCCAAAATGCCAAGGTTCCTGATGAATATTTCTTCTGGGCATGTACTGCTAAGACTTCATTGTTTGAAGGAGTTTTCAGAGGCATAATGTGCTATCCTGGTACTCACAGTCACAAGACATTCTCTTCCTTGGTTACCAGCATCAAATTTTGGGTCAGGAGAGTCATACTATTCCTCGGGGGACCTACTGTAACACTCTTGTCACCAAATTAGTGGGAGAGGAAGTGTGGCTAACATCGTAAAACCCTGTATATTATTTGCAACCCAGTACTAATTTCTTTAGCACTATTATTCTGTTTCACATCTGACCTAGACTATTCCACATCATTTTTTTTGTTTTATCTGAGCTCTTCACAAAGCTCTCAGATGATGCTCAATGCTCTCAAGATGCCTTTACATCTTAGTTCCTACACCTTTATTGTGCAAGGTAAGAGCTTAGGCTGAGAAATGAGAAGAATCAGAATACTTGAGGAGTTGCATCTAAAATCTCCACTAATGGCAGAAGAGAAAGGGTCCAGAAGGTGAGAGGCAGGGCAGAGAAAGATAGGAACCAACCTGGGCTGAATTTAGGGGTTTATGGAAAGTTTCATTTTCAACTAAGGTCAAATATTCAGTACTTAGAAGAATACCAACAAGCTCACTAAGTAAAATGGACCTCAGACCTCAACAAACTTCATATAACCACCTCAATGACTCAGAATATTTTGTCTCATGTTATTATCCACCTTTCTGGATTATCCTCCCTTTGGGTTTCCATTATTGCATATAATAGAGTCGATCACACCTAGAAACCATGTTTAGCAATACATACCTAAAATAAATACAACATTATGTGACTTCAAGCACGTCACATCACCTTTCAGGGTCTTAGTCTTTGAGACAACTCTAAAGTCCCTCCAAATTCTACTGTAGCTCTATGATATGGTTCACACAGTCAAATTTCTATATGGGTCAAGGAGGTAACATAAATGGATGAAGCAGGCTAGAGATAAACCTGTAGACGCTATGCTACTAGTGTCATGTCTAATCAATACAAGCAATTCTTGCCTTGCTATATGTATCTTAAAAACCTCTGTGTGTGCCAAACAAAACCAAATGAGGCTGATTTTGGGATTTTGGGACATCAGTTTGACTCTGAGAATCTATAATAATTTACCAGTTACTGTGAAAGAACCTGCAGAAGATGGTACATAAACTGTTCAACAATGGAGTCAGAAAGACTCTTTTGAAGATGAAAGTGCCCACCTGAGACAGCCTTGTCGGAAAGTGCACGGGTGACATTTCACTGTGAACACGTGGATTACGAGAGAACTTGTTAACTGCTCCCTGAGTATTAAACTACAGAACTGCAAGAAGAAACCTGCAGCTGTCCATGGTGCTTAAGAATTCTCCATAAAGCTGGAGCCTCTTCTCAGAGTCTGTGGTATGGGAATACTTTACACTGAACATAATTGTGTGTTAAAAAAAAAAATCATCTTGGTGTAGCCCAACAGGATCTGATGTATTCTTGACTCAACTCATAGCAAATATTTAAACAGAAACTCATGTCCTCGATTTCCTTTCTGTAGTTCTGAAACAATTTGTGTGTGTAGGGTGGTTGGTGTTGGTGTGTGTGTGTGTGTGTGTGTGTGTGTGTGTGTGTGGGTGTGGGTGTGTGTTACACCTTTGAAAGCTTCTACCAGCATCATATAGTCCCCTGATGTTAATAATATCCTGACTTGATTCTCTAAGTTTCCAAAGTGCAGTGCTTGATACAAATAACTGTTCAGGTACCAGTAATTCTGCTCTGGAGTGTGCAGTTCTGTGTTATAGGAATGCCGATTTCTGATACTTCTCCCTACAAGTTTCACTCCTTGGTAACTACTGCCTTTTATAAATTTAAGAAAAATTACTATTGTCTCAAAGTGACGGGAATTTAAAATTCTTTATAACACACTAAAAAAAAAGAAAGAAAACAAACAAAAAAGGTTGAAAACAGCATCTAATCCAGAAAATTTTCCACTCTGAAAATACCACTTTAAAAATATTATTCACCCGGTTTATTTTGAAATCAAAACATCAATTCTGTATGTTCACAAAACCCAGAGCAAAACGATATTGGCTGGATTTCAGTTACTGTCACCCTTTTCCATTATAAACGTTGTGAAATGTTGATCCTACGTTGATACTGGCTAGAGGAGTTTTTGTGCAAATCTGGAATTTTTTTTTTTTTTTTAATTTTAGAGCTAGTAATTTGCCTGGATTGGAGTAACAACAGTAAAAGAAGAAAAACATGGAGACAAAAATATGGGTCCAATAAAATAACCAAACATTTAAGTCTTCTCCCTTCTTTCACAATGAAGGTTTAAAAAGCTTTAATCACGAGGAACAAGACAAGGTTGTCTACTCTCACCACTATTATTCAACATAGTTTTGGAAGTTTTAGCCACAGCAATCAGAGAAGAAAAAAGAAATAAAAGGAATCCAAGTCAGAAAAGAAGAAGTAAAACTGTCACTGTTTGCAGATGACATGACACTATACATAGAGGATCCTAAAGAAGCTACCAGAAAACTACTGGAGCTAATCAATGAATTTGTTAAAGTAGCAGGATACAAAATTAATGCACAGAAATCTCTTGCATTCCTATACACTAATGATGAAAAATCTGAAAGAGAAATTAAGGAAACACTCCCATTTACCATTGCAACAAAAAGAATAAAATACCTAGGAATAAACCTACCTAAGGAGACAAAAGACCTGTATGCAGAAAGCTGTTAAGATACTGATGAAAGAAATTAAAGATGATACAAACAGGTGGAAAGATATACCATGTTCTTGGATTGGAAGAATCAACATTGTGAAAATGACTATACTACCCAAAGCAATCTACAGATTCAATGCAATCCCTATCAAACTACCAATGGCATTTTTCACAGAACTAGAACAAAAAATTTCACAATTTGTAGGGAAACACAAAAGACCCCGAATAGCCAAAGCAATCTTGAGAAAGAAAAACGGAGCTGGAGGAATCAGGCTCCCAGACTTCAGACTATACTACAAAGCTACAGTAATCAAGACAATATGGTACTGGCAGAAAACCAGAAATATAGATCAATGGAACAGGATATAAAGCCCGGAGATAAACCCATGCACCTATGGTCACCTTATTTTTGATAAAGGAGGCAAGAATATATAATGGAGAAAAGACAGCCTCTTCAATAAGTGGTGCTGGGAAAAATGGACAGCTACATGTAAAAGAATGAAATTAGAACACTCCCTAACACCATACACAAAAATAAACTCAAAATGGATTAAAGACCTAAATGTAAGGCCAGATGCTATAAAGCTCTTAGAGGAAAACATAGGCAGAACACTCTATGACATAAATCACAGCAAGATCCTTTTTGACCCACCTCCTAGAGAAATGGCAATAAAAACAAAAATAAACAAATGGGACCTAATGAAACTTAAAAGCTTTTGCACAGCAAAGGAAACCATAAACATGATGAAAAGACAACCCACAGAAAGGGAGAAAATATTTGCAAATGAAGCAACTGACAAAGGATTAATCCCCAAAATTTACAAGCAGCTCATGCAGCTCAATATCAAAAAAACAAACAACCCAATCCAAAAATGGGCAGAAGACCTAAACAGACATTTCTCCAAAGAAGATATACAGATTGCCAACAAACACCTGAAAGGATGCTCTACATCACTAATCATTAGAGAAATGCAAATCAAAACTACAATGAGTTATCATCTCACACCAGTCAGAATGGCCATCATCAAAAAATCTACAAACAATAAATGCTGGAGAGGGTGTGGAGAAAAGGGAACCATTTTCCACTGCTGGTGGGAATGTAAATTGATACAGCTGCTATGGAGAACAGTATGGAGGTTCTTTAAAAAACTAAAATAGAACTACCATATGACCCAGCAATCCCACTACTGGGCATATACCCTGAGAAAACCACAATTCAAAAAGAGTCATGTACCACAATGTTCATTGCAGCTCTATTTACAATAGCCAGGACATGGCAGCAACCTAAGTGTCCAACGACAGAGGAATGGATAAAGAAAATGTGGCACATATATACAATGGAATATTACTCGCCATAAAAAGAAACGAAATTGAGTTATTTGTAGTGAGTTGGATGGACCTAGAGTCTGTCATACAGAGTGAAGTAAGTCAGAAAGGGAAAAACAAATACCACATACTAACACATATATATGGAATCTAAAGAAAAAAAATGGTTATGAAGAACCTAGGGGCAGGACAGGAATAAAGATGCAGATGTACAGAATGGACTTGAGGACACGGGGAGGGGGAAGGGTAAGCTGGGACAAAGTGAGAGAGTGGCATGGACGTATATACACTACCAAATGTAAAATCGATAGCTAGTGGGAAGCAGCCGCATAGCACAGGGAGATCAGCTCGGTGTTTTGTGACCACCTAGAGGGGTGGGATAGGGAGCGTGGGAGGGAGGGAGATGCAAGAGGGAAGAGATATGGGGATATATGTATACGTATAGCTGATTCACTTTGTTATAAAGCAGAAACTAACACACCATTGTAAAGCAATTATACTCCAATAAAGATGTTTAAAAAAAGAGAAAAACAAATACCGTATGCTAACACATATATATGGAATCTAAAAAAAAAAAAAAAGGTTCTGAAGAACCTAGAGGCAGGAGAGGAATAAAGACGCAGACGTAGAGAATGGACTTGAGGACATGGGGAGAGGGAAGGGTAAGCTGGGATGAAGTGAGAGAGTGGCATGGACATATATACACTACCAAGTGTAAAATAGCTAGCTAGTGGGAAGCAGCCACATAGCACAGGGAGGTCAGCTGGGTGCTTTGTGACCACCTAGAGGGGTGGGATAGGGAGGGTGGGAGGGAGATGCAAGAGGGAGGGGATATGGGGATATATGTACACGTATAGCTGATTCACTTTGTTATACAGCAGAAACTAACACAACATTGTAAAGCCATTATACTCCAATAAAGATGTTAAAGAAAAAGCTTTAATCATGAGATGATAAATATGATGGAATCAGGGAAGTTAATAAAGAATTTAAATAATAAATGGAAAGAATCTTAAAACCATTAAAATAGGAGGCTCTTTAAAATGTCATTTAGTCCCTGTCATTTCAGACACTTATGTGTCTTCCTCATTCTTGTGTCTTCCTAATGAAACAACTCCACAGTCCTTCTAAATAAATCATCCTAACACAAAACAGCCTTCATTTTCAGCCAATGATGAAATATTATTTCATCCTATCTAACCTTAATGTTTGCCACCTAAAGCTTATTTCCTTTTCTAAAAGTCTCTCTGTCTGCATATCCATGGGGAAAATATTGGTCATTATTCCTCATATAAATGTAAACAGTCACTAAATTAGTGCGGCTTGTTGTTCTTTTTCAGGTAAATAGACCTCATTTCTTCAACCTTATTTTGTGTACTCTTTACTCCCCATTTTCTAATATAAGGTTATTTTCCATGATACTTTTTCAAATTCCCCACATCCCATTGGTTATACAATCCTCCCTGAGAGGAGAAAGCATTTCAGACACTATCTGTCAACTGCTATTTTATTTTTTGTATGTGCTATTTATATGACTTGCTTAAATTTAAATGGAAATTACAGTAAACAGCATTTAAGTAGTTTCACGTATAGCAGGAGGTGGGTGTACATAGATTTATTTAGGCTAAAAGAAAAAACTGGCTTAAGAAATCTTAGAGCAGATGAAATCAGATACCACTTTCCAGAATGTTCCCTAGGAAAGCTTATGAGATTAGGAATTCTATTGAAACAATAGAAAGTATGAGTCTTCACAGGAGTTAGTTGGGCTGAGCTGAAAATGCTGGGCTGGACACATTTTTGTATCACTTTGAAATAAAAAAATATTATGACTTGTTATATAATAACGTGAATACAAGTCATGCCTCCTTTGGCACTATTACATCTTCAACAGGAAAGCCATGAATAGTTAATTAATATTCGGTTTGTAGTTCTTATGAACAGCTAAAACACACGTGGTAAGTCAAGACAGTCTTTAAAGGAATCATGGGATGTTTCATCAGAAAGAACCTGTTAATATTACCAGATGCCCATTAGGTACAGGGATCTGAATTAAGCTCTCTGGGAAATTACACGGGAATAGCATATTCAATCCGTATCTTCAAGGTCCTAACTCTCAACCTGAAGAGCTGAGGCAACAAAATGCAAGTGGCAGCATACAAACAAAATGATAAAGAAGACTTCCAAACAACCCTAACATGTATTACCGACTTTGCAAGGGAAGGGCAGAGGGAGGGAGAAATGTCAAAGAAAGAGTTTCTACAGTATTTGGAGGTGCTAGAAGGAGGTGAAGCCAGTATGGGAAGACAGGTTTTGAGTGACGTTGTTAAAGGCTATTTTCTTGTCCTAATAGAATCTGGAAGGTCACCTCTGAAAGTAATGAAATTCTCTCTGCACTGCAATAAGATTGCTCAATTTTTAATTCAAGGAAAATCCCAAAGCAAATGGCACATAAAATACTGGGGCTTGGGGGTGGCAGCGATAAAATTATCATCAAAATTTAAAAACCTGTCAATCTAAGCAGTATACTTGGATCCATTTTTAAGTGAATTATATTGTTTTTAAATGACATATGCCACTTTTATCATGCATATTCCTGCAATCTAATTCACCATAAATCTCCAAATAACTTATGGCAATTATTTTAAGTGCTGCTTTATATAGCAGTCATGTCATTTGCTCTCTTTTTCTATTTTTGTTGCATCGATGTGAAGGAGTTTTAATTTATTGCATATTTTTGCTAACAACAAAGAGAAATATGATGCACCGAGAAAAGAATGAGCCCACAGAGCATCTGGTACTCCTCCCCCATTTAAAAAATGATATTTAATATGGGTGTTTCCATTCCAAATATTCTAGCACCTTATATTTAATTTACAGTCAAAGTTTTCCCCCCTTAAACTCTATCTAAAGCCATAAACTGAATCTTTCATCTTATCATAGTGACTTAACATAGACTATGAAGTAAGCAAATTTTGCCACATGACTTTAGGATCAAGTAAAGCACTAGAAGGGACCCTAATAAATATTAGGGCTATTACCTTGCCTTCCAGTATGGCTGAATCAGACAGAGACAGATCATTTACTTTCCTATTCATGTAATTCTCCTTGAAAAATAATTTCAAGAGAATTTCTGTTAATAATTAATAATAGAAGTCCAGGGCCAGAGTCTAAGTGAGAACAAACCATTGAAGGAAATTCACAGTTCAAGAAGCCTTCTATACACCATACTTCAGGACTGAAATTAACGTATAGAGTTTAATTCAACAAATGTTTCTGAAGAACTTATTAAGTACTGGGTCCTGTACAAGGTATGTCTTTGATAATGTGAGCATTTTGCCATATTGAGTATTTGCAACTCATAAATTTACATGGGTTGAATGCATTGAACTATTTAGATGTCTGATTTATGAAGTAATCTAACTCATGGTACAATATGATTTGTAGTACATCCATAGTAAGGGTAATATCCAAATACAACTTCTGCTGTAAGTCTTATAATTTAATTTACTATGCAGTGATATTGATACAACACAATTATAATACCTGGTAGAGAATGGTAATTCCTTTGAAGAAGAATTTAAGAGCACGTCTTCCTAGAAGACTTCTCTTGTGGAAACTTAGAGCCACGAAGTTTGGCGAACACAGAACCATGATTAATCTCGGACACTTGGTTAAATGCATAGCTGACTGTTGCTCAGTCAGATTTAACGAGGGATGCTATGACAAAGAGAATGACATTCCAACAGGGCAGCATGTGATAACATCTGTTTTTCAAACGCGACACAATTTGAGCAAATAATTTCCTTTGAGAAAGGTGATGTCTTCAAAGTTAAAACTACATGGAAGATTCCACAAATATTTGAAAGATAAGTGTGCACAATTCTGATCTGTAAAAGATGAGTTGCGGACAGGATAAAATGTCTAAATGACCTGACATGCTTTGAGGTCCTGCCAAAAAATAACATTACTAATACAAAGTCTGTTATAGTGCTTCCCTTTCAGTAAAACAATGCCAAATGGCTTTGTTTTGTGGCATTTGTAAAGGGAAAACAGTGAGTTTATGCCCAATCCAATTACCTCCAGCTGCTCTAATTCCAGAAGAGCCACATTATTAAGTTCAAAAAGAATTCAGTCTTAGTTTAAAGAAAGAAATAAAAATTACTTAAATTTCCCCAATTTTTAATTAATGCACACATTATAATTTTGGCATATTTACCAACTTAAACATCTTTGAAACCAATAGGGCATATTTCAAATACAAACATCAAACTGCAAAAGATACCATTAAAGGTAAACCAATAAGCAAGCCACAGATTAAATCCAAAATCCTATACAAACTTCAGGAGCCTACTAAATCTCACCTCTTCCTTGTAGCCTCCCTAATCTTCCCCATTAGAAGAGCTTGCTCCTTACCCTCTGTCACAACTCCTGCAGCCCTGGTCTGCATCATTAAAAACCTCTGCCTTATACTGTAGTTGTATTTATCCACTGCAGTATATGCCAGTGGGGTGATTTCGTCCCACGGAGGGCATTTTGCAATGTCTAGAGACATATTTGGTTGTCCCAACTAGGGGTTAGGGAGGGTCTATTGGCACCTAGTGGGCAGAGGCCAGGGATGCTGCTAAACATCCCAGAGTGCCCAGCATAGTACCCCACAACAAAGAAGCATCCAGCCCAAAATGTCAGCAGTGCCGGGAATGAGAAACTGTGCACATTGCATATCTGATAAATGGTTAATTTCACATTGCACGCTGTAATTACACACAACTCAATCAGTTGTTTCTTTAGTAGCTAAATGAGGTAATGTCAATCCAAACATACCTCCTTCAGAATAAGCAAACAGTTGAGGTAAGAGAATCTGGCTCAACGTTTTATTTTTACTCTATTTTGGCTTAGGATGAAAAGCATACAAACTGTTGAAATGTTTTTGATAAAAGCTCCCAGATTTGGAGGTAATCTGTCTACAAAATAAACTATCTTTCCAGGGCTTCATTTACACACACCACATCATTTTATATGCACATTTATTTTTGCCATTTAAAAAGAAATATACACAAGAATATGATGAGATGGTTGTATGACTAAAGATTGCAGCATTAAAAACACATACGAAGGCCACTTTACTGTGGTCTTGGAGGGGTGAGAGTTTGGGGGAATGGCTAACATGTACTCCTTCTCCATGTTCCTAAAGATGCAGAACTGAATGGATGTGGGTCCACAGATCAGCGTTAGATGTAGCATGTCTTAGGGAAGTTTTCCCCTTACTCCCAGGATACATAGCAGCTACTTATATTCCCCTCTGGGGTAGAGGTATGCCAGGTTTGAAAGAAAAGTCCAATTCTTGCTATGCCCTGGCCCTTTTATATTCAGACCTGCATGGTATTGGGGGGAAAAAAAACCTCATTCTCCCAGTCTTTGGGCTTCTACTTAACAAGGATTATTTGCAAACACTGTGATCCCTTGATTCTTGAAGCAAACTCAGCTCTAGGGAGGCCACGTCCTCATCAAGGAAAGGAAGCAGAGTCAAGGCCTTTGTGTCCTAATCAAGATTTCTTCAGCTTTACAGCACCTCAAAAACCAATCTCCCTGGAGTCACCTCTTGGCAAGACCTTTCATTATGCGGACAAGCATTTCACATTAAACATGGCATAGGATTACACTTCCTCTCAAGAGGCAGCCTCCTTGCTGCAATAACAATATTCTAATTGCTTGGAAGAGACTATAACCTCAAGAATATCTTATATCCAACTAAAAAGGTAAAAAGAAGAAGGTTAAACCTGGTTCCATAAACAATAGTACAATCTTCCTTTGTGTATTAGCGTGAGTCCATATTGCTCTCGAGTATACTGTTTTTGCTTATTCATTTTGTTTTGTTTTACTATGAAGGCAAATACAACTGCAGTGTTTGTTTCCAACCAGCAGTCAGAAGGCACAGCACTCTCCCTAAAACAGGAGGAGAGGTGAAAGAGAAGGCAGTGTTGGAGCTCCGAGACTTTGGTGACCTTCTCCAAACTGAAAAGAGTATGAAATGTGATTTTGCTCTCTTTAGAATGATTACCGAATTCCTGTTGGCTAATAAGACCATTTGGCATTAAATATTCTCTAGTTGTCATGCAGATGACTCACTTAAAATCATTACAGGATAGCACATGTGGTTAACTCAGTTCACTTCATCTGCCGTTCACCAGCTGTTCTATAGAATATTTTTGCATCCTGTAGAATTGATCTGTTTACCTCAAGGCAAATTCAACCTGATCTATAGAGCGTTTCTTCTCTTTCAAACCAAGGAAAGTTTTCCAATTAACCTTAAAATTATAATGAACGCCCTGGGTACATTTTGGGTTTTTTCTTCATGTCAGAAAGATCGTATTTTATTTATTGCTCGGTGGTACACAGCAGGTCATCATCCTGCTGGCTTCCTCTGTGACGTCAGTCCCAGATTTACGACTTGTACCCATTTCATTTAGGCACCGAAATAATTTAGGGTAAAACTTTTTCACCATTAAAGAAGCAAAGATTTTGTCACTTTATTTTTAGAAGAAAAAGTTTTTAAAGATTCATTTATGCTAAGTATCGAAAAGAAGACTCTATTTGAAAAACTACTCTCTAATATTTACCTTATATGCCTCTAAGCAAAGATCAGATCAGTTTTACATTTATTTGAAAACACGGTCATTTACTATTGATACCAGAAATCATAAACCAAGATCCCTCCCAATTCTTTCTCAGGGGATAAAGGGGTTGCTTCCAGTATTCATGGCACACCTCCAGAAGTTCATAAAAGAACGCAGGTTAACTCTAAGGGTCTGAACAGCCCTGGGGGGCGGAGTCAAGATGGCAGACTAGGAGGACGTGGAATTTGCGTCTCCGCACAACTAGGGCACCTACCAGGCACCAGTGGGGGACCATGGACACCCAGGGGATGGGAGGAACCCCCAGAAACCAGGTAGGACATGGGGCATTGGGGGGGAGTGAGGTGGGGAGGAGAAGTGGAGGTGGGACGGGAGTGGTGCCCCTGCTGAGGGGCAGCTGGGGGAGGGGAAGGGATCCCACACCCAAAGGGGGAAATTGGGGGACCATTGGGAGGGCAGAGGGTCAAAAGGGAGCATGGCCAGGTTTCCCCTGCCCACTTGGGCCCCCGGGAGCCTGCTGAGATCCAGGGCCTGATCCTCTGCCCACCGAGGGCCCCTCCAGCCCACACAGGTCCTGAGGGAGTGGGAGGGAGGGAAGGGGGAGCAAAAGTAAAGGCCGGACCTACAGGACCGGCACCCCTGAGGGGCGGCTGGGGGGAGGGGAGGAGTTCCTACAGGCAGAGGGACCCACCCACGGTTTGGGGTCCAGGGGCGACAGGGGAGACCCTGGGGGAGAGAGTGGGGGAGGGGAGCAGAGAAACAGAAGGGAACGCTGCAGGCGCTCTTCCTGTCCACTTAGGCACTGGGGAGCCTCTTGGGCTCCTGGGCCTAATCCTCTGTCCTTGGAGCCTGCCTCCTGCTGCTCAGAGCCCAAGCCCCACCCCACCCCCCACCCAGGGCCCCACCTCTACACTTGGAGACCCCCTCCAACACGCTGGGCCTAAACCCCACCCACACACGCTGACCAGGGCCTTACCTCCAAACGCTGGAACTCCACACTCCATAGGCCCTCCTTTCCGTGTGCTGCCTCTCCCTGTCCGAGCAGGTCCTAAGCAGAGGCCCTGCCCCACCCTAAACCCTGCCCCTAAGTTCCACCACACCTAAACTCCGCCCCCCACAGCCAAGGTCTTTTTTTTTCTTCTTCTTTTTTCCTCTTTGAGATTGGGGTTCTGTTTTACCTTGTTGATTCACTGTTGTTGATTCATTTATATTTTTATCTTTTCTAATAAATCTTTTATTTTTCTAATTTTATTTTATTCATTATACTTTGTCATTGTTCTGCTCCTTTGGCTTGTTACCCCTTTTATCTTTTTTCTGTTGTGGTTTTATTTTACCTTGTTGCAGTTGTTTCAATTATATTTTTATTTTTCCTAATATATTTTTTTATCTTTCTAATTTTATTTTCTTTTTTATTCTTTGTTATTATATTGCTCCTTTTCTCTTTCTTTTTTTGCTATGCCACACGGCTTGCGGGATCTTGGTTCCCAGGCCGGATGCCGGGCCTGAGCTCCTGTGGTGGGAGCTCCAAGTCCAAACCACGGGATGAACAGAGAACCTCAGACCCCAGGGAATATTAATCGGAGTGAGGCCTCTTGGAAGTCCTCATCTCAGCACCAAGACCCAGCTCTATCCAACTGCTTGCAAACTCCAGTGCTGGACGCCTCAGGCCAAACAACCAGCAAGACAGGAATACAGCCCCACCCATCAAAAAAAAAAAATGAAACAACAAAAAAATATGTTACAGACGAAGAAGCAAGGTAAAAACCTACGAGACCAAATAAATGAAGATGAAATAGGCAACCTACCTGAAAAAGAATTCAGAGTAACGACAGTAAAGATGATCTGAAATCTCGGAAACAGAATGGAGAAAATACAAGAAACATTTAACAAGGATCTAGGAGAACTAAAGAGGAAACAAACACTGATGAACAACACAATAACTGAAATTAAAAATACTCTAGAAGGAATCAATAGCAGGACAACTGAGGCAGAAGGACAGATAAGTGAGCTGGAAGATAAAATGGTAGAAAAAACTGCCAGGGAGCAGAATAAAGAAAAAAGAATGAAAAGAATTGAAGACAGTCTCAGAGACCTCTGGGAGAGCATTAAACTCACCAACGTTTGAATTACAGTGGTCCCAGAAGAAGAAGAGAAAAAGAAAGGGTCTGAGAAAATATTTGAAGAGATTATAGTCAAAAACTTCCCTAACATGGGAAAAGAAATAGTCATTCAAGTCCAGGAAGCACAGAGAGTCCCATACAGGATAAACCCAAAGAGAAACACACTGAGACACATAATAATCAAACTATCAAAAATTAAATACAAAGAAAAAATATTAAAAGCAGCAAGGGGAAAACAACAAATAGCATACAAGGGAATCCCCATAAGGTTAACAGCTGATCTTTCAGCAGAAACTCTGCAAACCAGAAGGGAGTGGCAGGGCATATTTAAAGTGATGAAAGGGAAAAACCTACAACCAAGAGATTACAAAGCAAGGATCTCATTCAGAGTCGATGGAGAAATCAAAAGCTTTGCAGACAAGCAAAAGCTAAGAGAATTCAGCACCACCAAACCAGCTTTACAACAAATGCTAAAGGAACTTCTCTAAGTGGGAAACACAAGAGAAGGAAACGACCCACATGAAACAAACCCAAATCAATTAAGAAAATGGTAATAGGAACATACGTATCGATAATCACCTTGAATGTAAATGGATTAAATGCTCCAACCAAAAGACACGGACTGGCTGAATGGATACAAAAACAAGAGCCTTATATATGCTATCTACAAGAAACCCACTTCAGACTTAGGGACACATACAGACTGAAAGTGACGGGATGGAAAAAGATATTCCATGCAAATGGAAATCACAAGAAAGCTGGAGTAGCAATACTCGTATCAGAAAAAATAGACTTTAAGCTAGAGACTGTTACAAGAGATAAGGACACTACATAATGATCAAGGGATCAATCCAAGAAGAAGATAAAACAACTGTAAACATTTATGCACCCAACATAGGAGCACCTCAATACATAAGGCAAATGCTAACAGCCATAAAAGGAGACATCAACAGTAACACAATAATAGTGGGGGACTTTAACACCCCACTTACACCAATAGACAGATCATCCAGACAGAAATAAATAAGGAAACACAAGCTTTAAATGACACAACAGACCAGATAGACTTAATTGATATTTTTAGGACATTCCACCCAAAAGCAGAAGAATACACTTTCTTCTCTAGTGTACACGGAACATGCTCCAGAATAGATCACATTTTGGGTCACAAATCAAACCTTGGAATATTGAAATCATATCAAGCATCTTTTCCGACCACAATGCTATGAGATTAGAAATCAATTACAGGAAAAAACGGTAAAAAACACAAATACATGGAGGCTAAACAGTGCGCTGCTAAATAACCAAGAGATCTCTGAAGAAATCAAAGAGGAAATCAAAAAATACCTAGAAACAAATGACAGTGAAAACACGATGATCCAAAACCTATGGGACGCAGCAAAAACAGTTCTAAGAGGGAAGTTCATAGCAATTCAAGCTCACCTCAAGAAACAAGAAAAATCTCAAATAAACAAGCTAACCTTACACATAAAGCAACTAGAAAAAGAAGAACAAAGAAAACCCAAAATTAGTAGAAGGAAAGAAATCATAAAGATCAGAGCAGAAATAAATGAAATTGAAACAAAGAAAACAATAGCAAAGATCAATAAAACTAAAAGCTCGTTCTTTGAGAAGATAAACAAAATTGATAAACCTTTAGACAGACTCATCAAGAAAAAAAGGGAGAGGACTCAAATCAATAAAATTAGAAATGAAAAAGGAGAGATTACAACTGACACTGCAGAAATACAAAAGATCATAAGAGACTACTACAAGCAACTATATGCCAATAAAATGGACAGCCTAAAAGAAATGGACAAATTCTTAGAAAACTACAACCTTCCAAGACTGAACCAGGAAGAATTAGAAAATATAAACAGACCAGTCACAGGTAATGAAATTGAAACTGTGTTTAAAACTCTTCCAACAAACAAAAGTCCAGGACCAGATGGCTTCACAGGCAAATTCTACCAAACATTTAGAGAAGAGTTAACACCTATCCTTCTCAAACTCTTCCAAAAACTTGCAGAGGGAGGAACACTCCCAAACTTGTTCTACAAGGCCACCATCACCCTGATACCAAAACCAGACAAAGATATCAGAAAAAAAGAAAATTATAGACCAATATCACTGATGAACATAGATGCAAAAATCCTCAACAAAATACTAGCAAACAGAATCCAGCAGCACATTAAAAGGATCACACACCATGATCAAGTGGGATTTATCCCAGGGATGCAAGGATTCTTCAATATATGCAAAACAATCAATGTGATACACCATGTTAACAAATTAAAGAATAAAAACCATATGATCATCTCAGTAGATGCAGAAAAAGCTTATGACAAAGTTCAACAGCCATTTATGATAAAAACTCTCCAGAAAGTGGGCATAGAGGGAACCTACCTCAATATAATAAAAGCCATATACGACAAACCCACAGCAAGCATCATTTTCAATGGTGAAAAACTGAAAGCACTTCCTCTAATATCAGGAACAAGACAAGGATGTCCACTCTCGCCACTATTACTCAGCATAGTATCGGAAGTCCTAGCCACAGCAATCAGAGAAGAAAAAGAAATAAAAGGAATACAAATTGGAAGAGAAAAAGTAAAACTTCACTGTTTGCAGATGACATGATACTATATGTAGAAAATCCTAAAGATGCCACCAGAAAACTGCTAGAACTAATCAATGAATTTGGTAAGGTTGCAGGATACAAAATTAATGCACAGAAATCTCTTGCATTCCTACACACTAACAACGAAAGATCAGAAAGAGAAATGAAGGAAACAATCCCATTTACCATCGCAACAAAAAGAACAAAATACCTAGGAATAAACCTACCTAAGGGGGCAAAAGACCTGTACTCAGAAAACTATAAAACACTGATGAAAGAAATCAAAGATAACATACACAGATGGAGAGATATACCATGCTCCTGGATTGGAAGAATCAATATTGTGAAAATGACTATACTACCCAAAGCAATCTACAGGTTCAATGCAATCCCTATCAAATTACCAATAGCATTTTTCACAGAACTAGAACAAGAAATTTCACAATTTGTATGGAAATACAAAAGATCCCGAATAGCCAAAGCAATCTTGAGAAAGAAAAACAGAGCTGGAGGAATCAAGCTCCCTGACTTCAGACCATACTACAAAGCTACAGTAATCAAGACAGTATGGTACTGGCACAAAAACAGAAATACAGATCAATGTAACATGATCAATAGAAATATAGATAGAAAGCCCAGAGATAAACCTACGCACATATGGTCACCTTATCTTTGACAAAGGAGGCAAGAATATACAATGGAGAAAAGACAGCCTCTTCAGTAAGTGCTGCTGGGAAAAATGGACAGCTACATGTAAAAGAATGAAATTAGAACACTCTCTAACACCATACACAAAAATAAACTCAAAATGGATTAAAGACCTAAATGTAAGGCCACACACTATAAAACTCTTAGAGGAAAACATAGGCAGAACACTCTAAGATATAAATCACAGCAAGATCCTTTTTGACCTACCTCCTAGAGTACGGGAAATAAAAACAAAAATAAACAAATGGGACCTAATGAAACAAAGGAACCCATAAAAAAGACAAAAAGACAACCCTCAGAATGGGAGAAAATATTTGCAAATGAAGCAACTGACAAAGGATTAATCTCCAAAATATACAAGCAGCTCATGCAGCTCAATATCTCAAAAACAAACAACCCAGTTCAAAAATGGGCAGAAGACTTAAATAGACATTTCTCCAAAGAAGACATACAGATGGCCAACAAATGCCTGAAAAGATGCTCAACATCACTAATCATTAGAGAAATGCAAATCAAAACCACAATGAGGTATCACCTCACACCAGTCAGAAAGGCCACCACCAAAATATCTACAAACAATAAATAGTGGAGAGGGTGTGGAGAAGAGGGAACCCTCCTGCACTGTTGGTGGGAATGTATATTGATACTGCCACTATGGAGAACAGTGTGGAGGTTCCTTAAAAACCTAAAAGTAGAACTACCATGTGACCCAGCAATCCCACTACTGGGCATATACCCTGAGAAAACCATAATTCAAAAAGACACATGTACCACAATGTTCACTGCAGCACTATTTACAATAGCCAGGACATGGAAGCAACCTAAATGTCCATCAACAGATGACTGGATAAAGAAAATGTGGCCCATATATACAATGGAATATTACTCAGCCATAAAAAGGAACGAAATTGAGTTATTTGTAGTGAGGTGGATGGACCTAGAATCTGTTATACAGAGTGAAGTAAGTCAGAAAGAGAAAAACAAATACCGTATGCTAATGCATATATATGGAATTTTAAAAAGCGGTACTGATGAACCTAGTGTCAGGGCAGGGATAAAGACGCAGACATAGAGAACAGACTTGAGGGCACGGGGGGAGGGGAAGGGGAACCTGGGATGAAGTGAGAGAGTAGCATTGACATATATACACTACCAAATGTAAAATAGATAGCTAGTGGGAAGCAGCTGCATAGCACAGGGAGATCAGCTCAGTGCTTTGTGACCACCTAGAGGGATGGGATAGGGAGGGTGGGAAGGAGGCGCAAGAGGGAGGGGATATGGGGATATATGTATACATATAGCTGATTCACTTTGCTGTACAGCAGAAACTAACACAACATTGTAAAGCATTTATACTCCAATAAAGATGTGAAAAAACAAAATAAACAGCCCTGAGAGATCAACATCATTAACCCTTTTCCAGTGAAATAACTGAAGCCCTAAATGGTTCAAATTCTCACCAGGTAAGGAAGTTGGGAGTGGAGTGGGGTCATGTGAGCTGGGCTTGGAAGCCGTGCCCTCCTTTCTAAGCATATCAGTCCCAGCTCAGGTCCAAAGAGTATAGTCCCTTCTTGTCCTTTGGGTATTCTGAAAGGCAGATGGTCTCACTTGAGTTGCTTTGTATGACTGGCATTTTTATTGAATTAGTGACAGAAAATAAATTTGACTCACTCCCAGCTGGATAATTTCAAAAATACCAAACTGAAAAGAATGATATCTCATAAATTCAGGCAAATGGTCATTAAGGAGGTTAAGCTAGCTGTCCTTTTAATATACTGAGTATTAGCATTTTCCAGGGCTTCAGGCTGTTAATGTAGTTTCAGCACCGAAGGCTAACGCCTTTCATTAAAACTCTTTTATTCATTCTGCTTTGTTATAATAAAAAAAGTCTTAAGTTGTCACGTGTAATGATTATAGAAGGTTTTCAACTCTGGGGAGAGAAAGGCTCAGAAAAGGCAGGCACAATTTTCAAAGGCCACATACTGCTTACCTCAGTACAAAACAAAAACAGCTGTAACCAACGATTTACATCAAAAAATAAGTTTAATTGTACAGACTGTTGATTTAGGAAACTCTGAATATCGAAAGGCTCCTTAATTTTTGTACAGTCAGAGGCCCAAAGAATTCTAGGCTAGCTGATTTTATATTCACTGATGGGATAAAGGTTGTCTTAGTTTATTCAGTTGCTATAACAAAATACCATAGACTGGGTGGCATATAAACAACAAAAATTTATTTCTCACAGTTCCAGAGGCTGAAAGTCTGAGATCAGGACTCCAGCATGGTCGGGGAGGGCCCCCTTCCGGGTCGCAGATTTCTCTTAGTATCCTCGTGTCGTGGAAGGAGCTAGGGAGCTTGGTGGGGTCTGTTTCATAAGAGTAATAATGCCATTTATAAGGGCTCCACCGTCATGATTTAAGTACCTCCCAAAGGTCCCACCTCCTAATACCATCACCTTGGGCATTAGGATTTCAACATATGGACTTAGGGGGGGACACAAACATTCAAACCATAGCCAAGGGCATATTCAATAGCAACAATTTGTTTTTACTTGAGTTGAGGCTTGGATTAAAAAAGCAAAGCAGTACACCGAAAGGAGTGAATTTTATTGCATGTAAATTTAAAAATAAATTTAAATAACTGCCTACCCATCAGCAGCGTAATGTGATTTGGTGCTAAATCCTTCGGCTACGGACCTAGGGTTCCTTAGATTGCTTCAGACTAGGACAGGAGCATAGAACCCAGAGAAAAGACATGAGGAAAAAGTAGCCCCACTGTGGAGTCTGGAAGACTGCAAAGCAGTAGAAAAATTTCCTTCCCAGTACATTAAAATCTAGTTTAAAAATACAAAGAGTGATATCCAGGTTTTAAGGATAGAAGAAAATGTGCACTCTCACATACTGAGGGTGTATTAGTCAGGATTCTCCAGGAAAAAAAAAAAAAAAGCCTACCAAAAAAAAGAAAAGTAAAGCACACAAGTCTGGGGTAGGTCACCTGTCTTACTTATCTCTCCAACAGCCTTAGTGTCTATCACCTTGCAATCCACATAGCAGACACTGAGTTAATGTTTGTGGAATGAACTGCAAGGATGAGAAGGAGATGGGAACTACCATTTCAATGAAAGAACGTCAGTTCACCTCACGCAAGTCCACAGGTACACTTACTGGACTACTGTTTTGGGGAACACTTTCTGTAGCAGCATGGCAATCTCCCCCACTTCCTTCAAGCTTCTGATCAAGTGTCACCAAAGAGGAGATATGCAACATAGTGAGAACTCTGACAACGCTTCATCACAGCTGATGTAGAACGTGTCTTTGGAAAGGTTAAATGTGAAAACTTAACTTGAAGGTAATTTGGCAATGTCTGTCAACATCTTGAATGTGCATGCTTTTATCCTACAGACAAAACATGTAATTTATCTGCCCACGTGTATAAAGATGTGCAAAGATGTTCAATGTTACGATTTTGTGATTGTAGAAAAGAACCTAAATATCCACCAGTAGGGGAATAGTTAAACCAGTGATGTTACAACCCCACTACGGAATGCTAGGCTATTGTGTCACAGAGGAAGGCCAATCTACATGTAGCAACATGAAAATGAATCCAACTTATCTATTAAATGAAAAAAGCAAGTTGCATAAGAGTCATTTTTGTTTAAAAAACACATATCTGTATAGTTATATGTATATTTCCTACTGCTTGAATTGCTTAAAATATGGATATATTACCTTTGCATTAAAAGTTTTAAACACATTTAAGATATTATCTAAAAAAAAAAGATATTATCTAATGCATACTTTTCTAAGCATATATGACTGCTTTTAAATTCACAGTTAACAGTGTTTTAAATCATAACTCCTACTCCTTCTTACACTTAAGTCCTACAGTTCTTAGGTTACTTTTTACCTTGGTAATAAAAGTTTCTGACAATGTAAAAAAAAAAAAAAAAAAAAAAAAAGATACTCATCTTTCAAGCACTCGGCCATACTTGAAACTCCCAGGCTTTTCAGTCTATTTTGCTTTATAATCTATTTGTTCAAATGCTGAGGGATATTGATTTATCTCGAGGTACATATTTTAAAACAAGCCAGCACAAAACAAACTAACATAGTACATAAAGCAACTGATAAATCAAGTTTAGCTACTCGTCTCATGTATATATTGTCTCAACATTGAGCCATTGAATAAAGTTTAGGAAGTAGTCTAGCTGTTGGAAAAGGTATGGATTTTAAAATCAGGTCTTAGTTTGAATCCTGTCTCTGCCCTGAGTGCGACTTACTTTCTCTGAGCCTTAGTCTCTCCATCTGTAAAACGTGTTTCTTGTGAGGATTACCCACACTGTTATAGACAGAATGTCTCTGTTCCCCCCCAGTCTATTTGTTGAAGACCTAATCCCCAGTGTGACTGCATTTGGAGATAGGGCTTATAATGAAGTAATTAAGGTCATAATTAAACGAGGTCATAACAGTGGGGCCTTGATTCGATAGGGTTGGATTTCTTATGAAAGTACATAACAGAAAAAACACTTTTCTCCCTTTTGCTGCCATGTGAGGATACAGTGAGAAGGCTACAGTGTGCAAGCAGGAAAAAGCTCTCACCAGAAACAGCGTTGTCAAACTGAGCTGGATATGAACCCTAGCTTTGCAACCCACTCATTGGGAGTCAGTTTCTTTAACCACTTGAGCATTATCTCCCTGGTCTGTGAAATGGGTATAAAAATATCTACCCTGCAGGTTGTGAGAACATGGAGGAAAAGCATTGAGGTCATGTTGGTACATTGCAAGTGCTCAAAAAATGATTCTTATTGCATATTTATTATGGATGTCCAATATAAAACCTTAGAGTTGCTACCGGGTAAAAAAAAAAAATTTCTTCCCAGTGAACATTTGGATATATCCATAAAAGGGCAGATGCAGATACCTGTCTAGTTACACTCAGTCCAGGGCTTGACCCCCGGAGGGCACCCAGTTATGTCTGCTGCCCAAACAAACATTCCAGTAGCTTAGCTCCACTGGCTGGCACTGAAGAGGTACAGGTTGTGGGATTAATCTCCAAACAGTCCAATTAGCTTCTAGAAAGATCTCTGATTAGTGGCTTGGACTGACAGGGCACCTTGAGACCAACACTTTCAGGAATACTAGAAATACTGGTGTGAGCACATCCATCCATGCAACTCCTTCAGGGCTGGCAGCCTCATAAGGAGGCTTCAGCAGTGCCGGGTATGTGTTAGGATATAATCCCAATGTCATAACCTGAGATCCACTTCTTTCCCAAAGCCATGCTGGATCCTCCTCTGCAGTTACTCTGCCTGCAAATGCTAACTGCACTTCACACGCAAAACCATGGTTCTGACCATGAAACAGAGGGACTGACTGCCAGGGTCACTTTTTATTGCAGGCCCAGCTGCCCTCCCATCTGCCTGTCAGGCTGGAGAAAAGGCCGAGAGCTGAAAATGGGAAAATAATACAGCCCCAACTGTTAGGAAATCTTGATTTTTTCTCAGTTGTCATTCTGTGAGTAAAACCTAGGAATTAATCTGTGACCTCTTTGCTTTTTTTAATTTCAGAAATGCTCAAAAGCCACAGGGAAGTATCCCTTACACCACCCCAGGCCCGACTGCCACAGAGGAAGACAACAGTGACTCTAAAGTCACATAAGGATGGAATATTTTGGAAGTCTTAAGATGTGACTGGTGTTTAAAAAATAAAAAAGGCTAATATGGTTCCAAGCAAACACTGCGCATCTGAGCTGCTCTCTGGGTGGTACTCTGGTCCAAGCTTCCAGGCCTGGTGGCCTTTGGTTCTTGAGTCTCAGCAATGAAGAAAACAGAGCACTATCAATCCAGGGCCTCTGGATTTAGAATTCTCTTGGCCAGTTCTCAGTACCTTTTATGTGAATGCCCTTTTGCATCGTGTCTCAACACTGCTGACCTAAGGGTATCAGAACCAATGCTCTTGATGTCCTTCAGCCCAAAAATGCTTCACCAGCAGAACCATTTCCATTCCCTTTTGTTTCAACACTCTCTTCAGTCATCCAGCCCATCACTCCCTCGCACCTTTTGGCCAGGTCTTATTTCTAGTGATGATCTACGAAAGAATTTTATAGAGAACGCTGCTTGCTGCACAGGGTATGGAGTCTAGCACAGTCCTCAGCACACAGCTTGGCACCCAGATTTGAACAGGTGTTCAGGAAGTGTTGATGAACAAAAAGCATGCATAGAGGAAATCTTCCCCCTAGCTATTTCTGAAGTGATCCTAGTATCCCTCCCCAGTTTTCTTGATATAAAAATCCTCTGACTTGTGGTTTGCAGCAGTTCTCCAAAGCCATATGAGTCCCTGCCTTTATGAAGATTACATTTTAATGAGAGAGACAGAAAAAAAACAAACAATTTTTTTCCCCTTTCAGGTGATAAGTCCATGAAGAAAAATAAAAGAAAGTAAGGTAATGGAGAAGAAAGTGGTGGGGTGAGGTTATTTGAATTAGGATGACACAGGCAAGGCTCTCTGAGGAAGTGACATTTGAGCAGAGACTGTATAGAACAGTCTGCCAGTCAGTTTGAGCCATGCAAAAAATGTCTTTAGAATTAAAATACATGACAATGGAAACACAAAACATCGGAGATATTAAGTTGATCAAAATATTCTAAGGCTCTTAATACACAATGTCCAGAAAGTGGTAAAAGTACTCATTTATATTGGACTTTAGTAAGTAAAGTATACATAATGTATTCTCTACAGTTTTAACAAAAGAATAATAAAATAGAGGAAGGAGAAAGAATGTAATAATAATAACTCATCAAAAAAGTAGCAAAAAAGAGAAAGAAAGAACATTTAATTGGAAAGACAGAAAACAGCATGATGATTTAAACCCAAATATATCCATAATTACATCAAGTATACATTGACTAAATACTCTAATTAAGAGACAAAGATTGTAAACAAATGACTGCAAATAAAACCCAATCATACACAGTTTACAAGGGAAACACTTTGCATATAAGGGAATGAAAAGATGGAAAGCGAAGGGTAGAAAACTGCAGACAAAAGTTAACCAAAAGAAGGCTGGTATAGGTATATTAAAATTAGATAAAGTAGACTTTAAAGTCAGAAGAATCACTAGAAATCAAGAGGGCCATTTCACAAAAATGAAAGGGTTATCTCAGCATAATGATATAATAATGCTCAATTTGTGTGTTTAATAACATAACTTCAAAATATACAAAGCAAAAATTAACAGAAGTAAACAGAGAAACAGAAAAACTACAACCATAGTGGGAGATTTTGATGTACTTCTCCCTGCAATTGATAGAAAGAGAAGATAAAAAAAAAAAACAGTATTGAAATAACTGAACATTTGAAGAATGTGATAAACAAGGATGCCCGCTGTTTTTTCCTCTATACTGCATTGCACCCGAGGTCTGAGCCAGGCTCACCCAGGCTCATTTGCAGGAACAGGGGTAAGAAGACAGATGGAGCCTACATTCCCCACACATAAACATGCAAAAATTACAAATCAAGTTATGAAACTGTCAAAATATGTTCTGTCCTCCTGCCTTGACAAATAAACCTTTATAATGACAAGAAAGTACAAAGCTAATATTTATATATGACTTAAAACTGGCAAAATATTAAAGATGATTAAATTTAATTATTATAGTACATGTCAGGTGTTCTGTTGATGGGCTGGCCATATTTGAATAAGTCAAAAAATGAAGTCATGAAAAATGCATCAATTTTCACATATTCCATAAAATTATTTTTATACTACCTTTATTTTAACAAATTTCTCACGTTGTTATAGTCAAGATTTTCATATAATTGGTACTATCGACAGTAATGATTTAGAGGATTAAAAAATAAAATGCAATTGCATTCAAGGTATATAAATTAATATATTTTTATAAAAAATAAAGAAAATGTAAAATATCAAAACATTTTTGTTTTCAAAAATACTACTTTTCTTCTAAAATATTCAAAATTATACATTAAAACTGAAGGCAAGATACAAGTAAATTAGTGAATCTCAAAATTTTAAATAAAAATTACTTAAGAAACCTGATATTTTATATTTAACTTTAGAAAATTTAATAAATTTTATTAAATATTGTTATGCATGTAAAATATTTTCAACTCTATCATTCAGTGTCCTTCCAAATGCCAATGAAATGAATCAGTAAGAGGCATCACATATGTTAGGTCTAGACTTATATGTATGCAAATTTAAGAGTAATATAAGTTGTTTCCTACTGTAAAATGTTCCTTAGCTGGGATATGCAATTGATGCAAAAATGTTGCTAATTTACGCATAACTTGCTATTTCCCAGAAATACAAATAAGAGTACAAGAGAAGTAAGAAAACAGAAGCCCAAACTACTGGGGAACAATACTTTGTTATACAAGGAAGCTATGCATTCATGCTATCTAGGAAGAAAGATTTGTCAACTTAATTAATTTGCCTTTTACCTAAGTGCTTTTGCCACTCCAACCTCCTCTCACTACAAAGCAGTGTTAGTTCCCATTATCAACATGAACACAACTCACAAATTGTCATGGAATCTGGATGCTATCACCTTTGTTTCAAAGACAATGCACAAGACGTGGAGAACCATTTTCCTGGAGGGTGGATGATGTTAGGGTAAAAGTGAATATTTAGAGTAACATATCTCAAGTAAGAGAGAAGCCCATGCATTTTAAAATAAATTTATTATGTTCAGTATATGTTTATGATATGCTGGTCTAAAAGAGGTATTGGTCTCAACCAGTGCAATAAAGCAAGAAAAACAAATGAATGGTATAAAGATTAAAAGGGAAGAAACAAAGCTGTCATTATTTGCAGACAACATGATTGCAAATGTAGAAGAAAAATTATCTTCAAAGAAACTAGTTGAATTAATAACTGAATTTAGCAAATCAATTACATTTCCATATATTCAAAAAAAGAAAATAAAAAATTTAAAAATTATTGCAGTCAAAATAGCATGAATCTATAAAAATCATTCATCTAGAGATAAATCCAATAAAAGATATGCAAAGCCTCTACGAGGAAAATGAAATTATTTAGAGAAAATGAAAAGTCTAAATCAATGTAAAGATACAAAATGCTATGGATAGAAGATTCTATATTGCAAAGAAGTAATTTCTACTCAAATTACAGACTGAATGCAATCCTAATCAAAATCCTACCAGGCAGTTTGGAAATTAATAAGCTAATTTAAAATTTATATGCAAGTTAAAAAGGCCAAGAATAACCAAGAAAGGTGTGAAGAACAAAGTTCAAGAATGTACACCAGGGCTTCCCTGGTGGTGCAGTGGTTGAGAATCTGCCTGCCAATGCAGGGGATACGGGTTTGAGCCCTGGTCTGGGAAGATCCCACATGCCGCGGAGCAGCTGGGCCCGTGAGCCACAACTACTAACCCTGTGCGTCTGGAGCCTGTGCTCCGCAACAAGAGAGGCCGCGATAGTGAGAGGCCCGCGCTCCGCGATGAAGAGTGGCCCCCGCTCGCCGCAACTAGAGAAAGCCCTCGCACAGAAACGAAGACCCAACACAGCCAAAAATACATAAATAAATAAATAAATTTATAAAAAAAAAAAAGAATGTACACCATTAGATGTCTAGTCCTTACTACAATCAAAATAATATCGTATTCACACAAGGATATACAAATAGAAAAACTATAAACAAATTCATACTCATACAATCACTTGATTTATGACAAAGATGAAACTATAGTGCAGTGAAGGAATAATAATCCTTTGAATAAATGGTGCCAGGTCAATTGTATATCCATATAGGGAAATAGAATCTTGACCCTTATCTCACATCACAAACAAAGTTCAATTGCAGGTGGATTGTTGACATAAATGTGAAAAGTTAAAAAAAACCCACAAACTTCCAGAATATAACGTAGGAGAATATCTTTATCACACTGGGATAGGTAAAAGTTTCCTAAACAAGACACAATGAGCACTAACTTATAAAGTCTGATAAATTGGACTACATTAAAAACTAAGAACTTTTATTATCAAAGACAATATTAAGAGAATGAAATGGCAATCTACAAGGGGAGAAGACATCAGCAATGTTTATGTCTGACTCATATCCAGAACATATGTGAAGAACTCCTACAGATCAGTAAGAAAAAAGGTAGACAACCCAATAAAAGCCTGCAAAAGACTTGAACAGACTCTTTACAAAATATACCCAAATA
Organism: Eschrichtius robustus; assembly: GCF_028021215.1. Taxonomy (NCBI): domain Eukaryota; kingdom Metazoa; phylum Chordata; class Mammalia; order Artiodactyla; family Eschrichtiidae; genus Eschrichtius; species Eschrichtius robustus. The sequence continues at coordinate 69,138,593 of NC_090833.1, forward strand.
GCCAATTAAGCATCAGAAAATGTGATCATCAAGGAAACAGAACTTAAAGTGATAATGAAACTCCATGACACACTTATCAGAATGTTTAAAATGGAGAATTCAGACAATGCCAAGTGTTGACAAGAATACAAAACAACTGGAACTAGTAGGAGGAAAACTGGCCTCATCACTTTGAGAAACTGTTAGGTGGTATTTATTAAAGTTGGACCTATGCATATTATAAGACCCAAAAATTCGTTTCTTGATACATACCCAAGAGAAATGTGTACAAATGTGTACCAAAAGTCATGTACAAATATATTCATAGCAACATTATTTGTAATAGCCAAAAGCTGGAAACAACTCAGCTGTATATGAATGGCAGAATAAATGAATAAATTGTGGTATATTCATACAATAAATTACTACAGAGTAATGAAAATAAATGAACTATGGCTACATGCAACATGGATAAATCTCACCAACAATGTGGAGAAAAAGAAGCCAAACTCAAAAAAGTGCATACTCTATGAGTCCATATATACAAAGTTCAAAACAGGTGATAGTGGTCACTCCTTTGGGAAAGGGTGGTGAGAGGACCTGGGAGAGTACTATAAAAGGGCACAAATGCTTGTAGTATTCTTTTTTCTGATCTAGGTGGGGTTTACATGAGCGTGTTCGATTTTGGAAATTCATCAAGCTGTAAGTAAACATAATGAATTATTATGAATGAAATTATATAGTTCAATAGGAAGATGGAGGCATGGAGAGGGGGTACAGCATGCTAAATAAAACATAAGTAGCCAAACAATTATGATTGTTATAGTTGAGTGTTGCGTAGGGAGTTCATTGTGCTATTCTTTGTATTTTAGTTACATTTAAAATTTTCCATTATAAAAAGGGCCAGAAAATTAAAGAACTATCCATAGAGACCTATGACAGCCTCCTGATGGTTTACTGCCCTCTCTGAATCACAGTTTCACTGGCTCTACCTGAAGGTAAATAAACACAGATAAAGCTAAATGTCATTTGAGGACAATGAAATGATGCTATATTTTGTATGCCTTTCCTGGCACCCAGAGTGCTGCCTCTCCCTTTCTAAGAGCTCACAGGTTTGGTTTCTGCTGCTGCCAGCTAACCTTTTTGCCTGAAAACTCTTGTGCCAGTGATTAAGCTATTTACCTCTCAGCTCAAACCTGCCGTTCTATATATATTCCAACTTTCTGAAGCTGGGGATGGGGCTCTGCAAACTATGGGTTTTTTTGAGGCGGGGGGCACGCTGCACGGCTTGCAGGATCTTAGTTCCCCAACCAGGGATTGAACCCAGGGCCAGGGCAGTGAAAGTGCAGAGTCCTAACCACTGAACCGCCAGGGAACTCCCTGCAAACTATGCTTCTGGTTTGCCAACAGGCCTTCTGATTCTGCCAAAAAGGGGCATGAGAGGGAGATGGGAAGTCTGTAAGAGGCAGAAGGAAGAAAGAACTTGCTCTTTCCTTTCTATTTCCTGGGCACCTGTCAGTTTCTTGATCCTTTGAGTTTCACCCCAGGGGTGGCAGTCCCTTCCCTTCCCAGCAGCTGAATCCAGCACGCCCTTTCTCACAGAACCAGCCTCACTGGCCTCGGCTCAAAGATGGAGGCATCAGGGCAGCAGCCCCCTCCTCCAAGTTTCTAAGTTTTAATAATTCTAGCCTTTTCCCTTTGTTTCCCCAGTCTTAGGAGTGGCAGCTGTTTCCTGAAATTCTACCTCCCTGGTACCTTAAAGTTCTCTTACACTTTAGATAATTAACAACTTTCTGCCTGGTTAACCATTCTTTATGTCAAGCTCACTCTGTTCAAGTATCAGGTGAGATTTCTGCCAACTACTGGATCCTGACTGATACAACCTTCCAGAGTTATACTCTGTCCTTGCTGCCTCTATGCTTGACATAAAAATATTGATTATTTTCTCTCACTGAACATACATTTGTCTTTAACAAAAAAATCAATAAACTCTTCTCCTTCCTACGTTCACCCCAGATAAGCAGAAAAACAATTTCAACTATTCAAGTATTCGGCTATCTCAATTCTTTTTTTCTTTAATGACTATTGAAAATTAAATAATTGAGTTTTGCCTTAACAATTCAGTCATTCACACAGTGTATAATGGGATAATTTTTGACAGTATATCTGAGCTTTAAGTCACATGTCTCTCACATGTTTACATTATTCCTCTTAAATCTTCCCATTGTGAATGAAATTGATATGGCAATATTGAAATTGAAGCAGAAAAGCCAAATTCCATCCCAAAGGCAATTGTCATCAAAGTGTTGATGTCATAAGTATATGGAAGCTATACTGTAGGTGCTTAATTTAAAAGCAGATGAGAGGAAAGTTGCGTATTATATGAATGAGTGTTGCCCAAAACAGAGAGCACCTTATTGGGAATTTAGTCAAAATGTGCTGTGGAAAGATTGACAGGTATTATCCTAAGGAAAAAAAAAAAAATCAATGTTTTTCTGTAAATAAATCTCTGAATAAATTTGAGACATACCCTAATCACAGCCATCTCAGTTATTCTATTTAATAATACGTGATATTTGTACATAAGAAGATCACTCCCCAAAGCATGTTCATTAGCGTGACCGTCCCCCGAATTCTCACATCAGCCATATGGAATAGAGCTGTATTATTACTACCCTTCTCTGTGCTCCCTCCTCTATACCCGCTGTCTAGATTTTTTTAAGTCCAGGGAGGTTGGAACCTTTTCTTAGTTCAAGTGTATAAAAGTGGCCAAAGGAACTTGACCCTGGTTTTCTGATTCACAGCCTGGTTCTCCTTTCATACAGGTGCCCTAGCTAGCATTACAACATGTCTCCTTTCAGAAGCAAGGCAAACTAAGAAGTAACCTATGAAAGGAATCAATGAACTTATCCCCTACCCCGCTCAGCACACAAACCTGCCCTCAGGAATGTCTCCTCATAGGACATTGAGTCAGTTGGTTTCTATGGGCCACAAATGTACCTCTAATAGTGAGACAGCAGCACTACCTTAGGAATGGATGACAGCTTCACGGAACCATCCTGTTGCATTCAGAGGGAAACAACTGAGACCATTTATCAACAGATGGAATTCTCAACAGGACATGGGGATTTCCAATTAAAACCAGAGAACGCTTTTGTTTCAATGAAAACCTTAAAACATTTTAAATGTCTCAGATTTTTTTTCGTAAGTCTGAGAAAAACCTGTTATTTTGAAAAATAGAGGAATTCTGTGCTTAACATCTCTCTTTCAAAGCAACAGCATGCAAAAATGAAAAAGTCAAAATCAGTATTGGGCTAAGAGAGCAGTGAGAGCTGAGCTGGATAATTACTGCTGAGGTTATGTCATAGGGTCAATCAGTTTACCACTTCTGTTCATGGGAAGTTGATCATGCACTGATTTGTAATTCACCTTACAAATTATACAGAATTTTAATCAGCTGCTTTTTAGGGAAACAGTATTTGAAATACAGGTGACACCGATTTTCTACATTTTTTAAACGATCATTTACTGTGCTGTAAGTATAACTTGGAAGAATGAAGTGTTTTCCTTCAGTGGCATTTCTCAGACTTCGCCATTGTCCCCAAGCCAAGGACAGGGTGGGTGTGGGCTAGGGCTGGGTGGAGGCACGTAGCCCAAAACAGTTACTATGAAGCAAAATTTCTTTGAATTTGTGTTATATGCAACAAAGAGAGGGATTTTTGCATTCCATAATCTGTTCTTGTTTGCTTAATATAAAAATGTTCTAAATTACTTGCTAGGTAAATTATTTAACTGCTGCCCTGGTCTAAAATAGCTACCAGGAATATTATGCTCAGATTCTAGGATTCTGTTTGTCCTAAGGCATTCTACTGTCTCTCCTAATTCAAAAAGCATAGAAATTTAGGCACAGTTCTTAGTGCTCTAAAAATGCTCTACAGGGCACATGGGACAACAGCATGAATGGACTGATGCCTTGCTTTGGTGGCTTGCAGGTAAGGAGGATACTCCCTAGCTTTATTAACCCATCCCTAAACTGTAGGGTTGTGTTTATTTGATTATTCAGTGGTTTAAAATGAGGATGGCTTCACCCGCTTCAGTCCTAATTTCCAGTGCTGGATCACTACCTCAACACCCGTGCAGCACAGTGTTGCTGGAGGGGAAAGCCACAGTGTATTTCATTTCAAATGGGCTCAGAGAGCTGCTCTGCCATGTTTTCCTGCTTCATGCCAATTGCCCAGAACATTGCACAGCAGTCCAGCCAAACCTTCTCTTCTTTTCCCAAGGACAAAGCCCTCCTCCCTCAAGAAAAGGGTCTTGTCTATGTTACTAAGAAGATCTACTCTACTCCTGAGAAGATCAAGACCACCATCTTCAATTCAAAATACCGCTTTCTTTACTTCCATCTTATTTCCTTTCTTCCTTACCATACTGGGGGACAGACGTTCCCATTCCTTCCCCAAATCAACCTTCCCAATTGTGTCCTTGATTCCATCTCCTCTTTCCTCTTGTTGGACCTTGTTCATGTCATGATCACAACTCGCCAGCATCTCCTGTTCTTCTCTGTCCTTAGACTAGAAGTGTGCAGGTTCCTCTTGTTGCATTTTGCGGTTGCAAACTCATCTGTTCATAGAGATCTGGTGGGTCATCTAAAGGATGGAAGGGTTAGATGGGGCTGATTAACCCCAAAGCTTATGCCTCAGAAAAAGGGAGCAGCTATCACTTGGTTCAGCCAACTGTTGTCATGGGGGAATACAGACCACATCTGATTTCTGAAAAGCAGACAGGAATCTAGATTTCCATATGAAATCTGATAACTTTTAAATGGTGGACACTACTTTAAAAGACTGAACAACCCAAAAGATCGGTTGAGTGGGTCAACCAAATACCTCGTGGGCCCCAGTCACAACCTCTCGTTTAAACATTCATTTGACTCTGCTTCCTATTTGAATGTTCTTTCACTCTCAGAACTTCCTAAACATCTAGTCTGTAACTGTTATTCTTTTCCACACCCATGACTCTCTCCCCAGCCAACTTCCGTATGTTTTCCACTCTGCTGAAAGTGTACTCCTGAAGGTCACCAGGAAGCTTCTAGTCACCAAATACTCCAGAACGCCTGCGTGATATATATACTTTTGTACATCCTTAAAACAGTGGTTCTCAAAGGGATCCCAGGAGAAGCAAAGCAATATCAGCATCACCTGGGAACCTTCTAGAAATGCAGAATCTCATGCCCCTCCCAAGACCTACAAAGTCAGAAACTCTGGGGGTGAATCCAGCAATCTATGTGTTAATAAGCCCTCCAGGGGATTCTGATGCCTGCAGGTTTGAGAACCACTGCCCTAAAATATACCTGCTTGTGAATCCATGGAGGAGGAAGAATTCTACGTGTGGGGAATTAATCTCTCTCTCCGTATCTTGCCCTACAACTGCAATCCCTCTTCTACATGTCAGGGAACGTCTCTGCATTGATGGAGCACTCTTTGTTAAAGGATTTTCACATTTTATCATCTACTTTCTGCGTAAGAATCCTACACGTTAGGCAGAGCAAGCCAAACAAGCTTATTATCCCCATCTGGCCATCTTATAAATGTGAAAACTAGCAATAAGAGGTTAAGTGATTTTCTTAAAATCGCAGTTAGTACAATGTCAGAGTTAAGACCATTAATCTGGTTTCCTGACATAAGTCACAGCCTTTTCTTTTTTTCTGTGTTTCAGAAATAGCATTTTTTCCTTCTTGTAAGAGTCAACTACGTTAGCTGCAGAAAAGCTGGTAAGCACAGAAACTACAACAGAAGAAACCAAAAAGTCACCCAGAATTCCATCATCTGTTACTGTGCATTTTCTTTACCTCTCTTTTTTTCTTTAAGTGCATGAGCCCACACCTGTACAGGTGCAGCCCTCTTTTCTATCGCACGATATTGTCAGGAGATAAGCAGCTCCCTTGTCCTCAGAGCCTATGCTAGCTTTCTGGGGAGATCATAAAGGAAAAACTTCAAGAACTATTTTCTCTATTTATTGTTCATCAGAGTTATAAGTAACTCGGAAAGGAGAGGCAAAACCCAAATGAAAGGAAATCAGCTTTGCTGATTTTTCTAGCGGTCGTGACAGACAGGGGAAATTGCTAATCCTGATATGAAAATATTCACTATCTCTGTGCTATCAGGGGTGCCTGAGGCCACGCCAACTGCAGAGAGTGTGTGTGTGGACTCACTGTGACTAACCGTAATAGAATCCAATAATAAAAACACTCTTCATTACCATAACAGCCTAGTATGTCAATAAAACTGAGACTGCTCCTGCCATAAGCCAAAAATTAGAAAATATACCCAAGGGCACGCAGTGGGAAACTTTTAATTTTTTATGGACCCAGAGAATCAGCTTTCCCTGATTCTGGCATTCCTCTAAAATCCAGTATTACCTTCCTCACTTCCTTAACTCACATACACAATTAAAAAGCAAAGGCCCAAAAGCCTGAAGAGGATTCACGGGGAGGCCAACCGAAGTGCTATTTCAGACAAAGAACCTTCTTGTAGTGCACTTGTAGATATTTATTTTTAGCCACACTTGGTTATCTCATTGGTTAGCAAGAACGTTTGCAAAGGTGTTCTGAGTTCCTTTGGGGGATTCTTGTAAGAGTTCCTAACCTGCTGGATCTTCACTTCAGAATATAATCCCAGCAACGAAATCAACAGTTTTATTTCAGAGCAGTGTTTGTAGGGAAAAAAGCCTCCTAACAAGAACAATCCCATTTGTGGAGTGCCTGCTGTGTGCCGGTACTGCGCTTGCACTCTCCAGATTGCTGCTGTAACCTCTTTCTCAAATTATGAAATATTTTAAACACTCAAAGAGGTATAGCAAATACAATGATCACCAGTGAATCCACTGCCTGACTTATTCAGATTTTAACATTTTGCCATATTGACACTGATTTGAAAGAAAGAAAATATTAAAGTTGAAGCCCCTCATACTCTCCCACCCCATTCCCCTCTTCTTTTCCTCAACCCCTTTGCTGGTTATCATTCCCATGCACTTTTTTAAACCTTTCCTTTCTCTCTCTCCCATTATGTGTATATATATATATATATATATATATATATATATATATATATATATGTGTGTGTGTGTGTGTGTGTGTGTGTGTGTGTGTGTGTGTGTGTGTGTATGCCTAAAACATTTCTATAAATGGTTTCATAATATACATATGCAACTTGCTTTTTTTGCCCTATGTTATATTATGCAAGTTGATCCTTTATACATAACCTCTTTAAGTCTCAGTTTCCTCACCTGTCAGAAAGAGTCCTGCCTGCAAGAGGACTAAATGATTCTGGTGAGGTGCTAGCACGATGTCCAGTATGTGATAGGCATTTGATAGCAGTTAATTACAAACATTACAAACATTTTACTATTACCCGACACACCATGCTGCCTTTCATGAGATTAGCCAAAGCAAATTCTCCTTGCCTTATCTGGCAATTAAGCTCTCCTAGGAATGCCTTCCATAAACTCACGGATTTCTACCTACTTCACATGACCCCAGGACAGAGCAGCACCATAGGCTGATCGGACACACAACGGCACAGACACACACGCACACGTCACACGCACAAAGGTTATCTGTGTGCCAGGAACCGACTGGAGCTGCTCTGTATTTATCCATCTCACCCACACAACTCTATGCATTTCACAGGTGAGGAAACTGAAGCACAAAGAGGTTCATAAATGCTGGAGACCACAGATCTAGTCAGTGCTGCCACAGCTGGATGCTAACTTCAGGAAGTCCTGTTCCTAAGCCTGTGCTCAGGGCTGATACTCGGCTGCTTCTCCACCTCTAAGCCTGCATAGGTTTCTCTATTTTCTGGTGTTTCAAAAGCTGCACGTTCACAAAAGAGACATGCAACAGCAAACGTCATATGTGCTTCCCAGGGTATTTACTGAATTATTTACTAAAGACAAATACCCAGAGTCATTAGCATTGGACAGCAGCTCACACTCAGCTCAGTCGAAGCAGATATAAATATGTTGTGCAGGAGAGCAGATCCGAGGTTTCGGCTCCCTGGCTCCCAGCAGTCCTCACAAACAAGCAAGCAGATTTCCCTCTTTATCATGAGACACTGGTTTCTGTATGCTCAGCCAAACAACAAACCATCATTCCCTTCCCTCTGAAACGACACGAAGGAATGACATAGGAATTTGTAAGATTGGCCTTTCATTGATGCAGTGGGGTAGATGGTAGAAAAAACTGTTGAGGGCACCTTTGTGAGCGTGTTTAAACCTCCACATAGTTCCAGCTGAGCAGTAAGGATTTTGCAGGACGGATGACGGATATGGCTAGTTGGTGTGAAAATTATGACCTTCGTAATTTCACCTAATTGTTCAGCAATACTGGTCAGCCTCTTCAGGTAGTCTAGGCCCAATTATTTTTTGTTGTTCCTTTTTGTTTTTTACCAACACAGCTCAAAACATCTTCCCAGTTTCCCGATGGCGCTGGTCTAGCCATAAGGGATAAAGCATTTCTAGGTGGAAAATGAAGGAAGAATCACAAGACACAGTTCAGCCACAGTGGAGGATGATGGTAGCCCTTCTTCATTTCAAAGGGAGAGAGTGCAAGAGGAAGTGCGTTTGTGCTAAACTAAAACAACAGGAACCTGCTCCTAAAAAAAAAGACCTGCTCCTCTCTGGAACAGGTTGCTGCACCAGATTGTGCAACCTCCCTCTCCCAAGACCTTGTGGTACAGGATGAGACACATCTGATCGGCACAGCCAGCTTCCAGAGTTATTTCCAGATGCCATCAATAAACCTTTAAGATTCTCATGAATCAGCAGGACCAGTGTGTGCCTTCCAGACACGAGGCAGCTCACCTCTCTTCCTTGCCCTCGGCTCAGGTTGCTTAGGTGAAAAAAGTTAAATAAACAACAACAAAAATAAACAAGCAGCACAATCCAGATACCTAGAATCCCCTTGAGCAAAACACAGGTATTCATTCGTTCTGTTTAAAGGAGGCAGGGAGGACTTCCCTGGTGGTGCAGTGGTTAAGAATCCGCCTGCCAATACAGGGGACACGGGTTCGATCCCTGGTCTGGGAAGATCCCACATGCTGCGGAGCAACTAAGCTCGTGCGCCACAACTACTGAGCCTGTGCTCTAGAGGCCGCGAGCCACAACTACTGAGCCTGCGTGCCACAACTACTGAAGTGGTGTGCCTAGAGCCTGTGCTCCACAACGAGAAGCCCCCCGCAGCAATGAAGACCCAACACAGCCAAAAATAAATAAATAAATAAAGGAGACAGGGAAATAGCACATATTTTCTTTTGGTCTGTGTCACTGTCTGAATTCTACTATACCAACCAGGATCTTTTTTTGGCTGTATTTTTATATTTGGTTGGGTGTCCTTTTTTTAGAAGGTGTTCAAAGGAAAAAACAAATACCACCAGCGATTCAAAAAAAAAAAAACCACGAAGGTGAGTTTACTGCTTGTGCAGTAAGAGAGAACCAGAGCTACGTTACTCAAGAACTGAGTTCAGCTGGTCTCCCTATGCTAAAAGCAAAAGGAGCCATTTATTTCTTATTAGGAGAGATTCTACGCATTACAAGAAATATCTGAGGTAGACTGGGTTTAGGGTAGTCAGATTCAGCAAATAAAAATCCAAGATGCTCAATTAAATTTGTATTGCAGATAAACGAAGAATCATTTTTAGTATAAGCTTATTCCGTGTAATATTTGGGACATACTTATACTAAGAAATGGTTGTTTACCTAAAATTCAAACAATGCATCGTCCAGTTTTTTATCTAGCAGTCCTGATTAGGTGAGGCTCTTTCGGGTTCAGAGTCAGGCAGCAGCAGCTAGGTCACATGCCCACACGTGGGACTTGGTAACATTCCTCTTTCACAATGACAAGTCAGGGTTGCACTGCAGTGCATTCTGCCACAGGGACCAGAAACCAAATTCTTCCATCTGGGATCACCCTTTGTCCATTAAGCCCAGTGGAATAGAATACTAATTTGGGGAGCAATGCACACAGACTCTCCAGCAACTCAAGCCAATACAAGAGGGATCGCAGTTACCAGTGCCTCCTGGAAAAGGAGGATCTGTTGTTGGATGCTGCCGGTGTAGACTGGGGTCGGAAGGCGGTTCAAGGAGGGCGTCTTTGACGATGACTGATTTCTAGCTTGTGAAGCTCGTTGGAGGACAAGGTTTTCACAGATATCCAGAAGACGGGAAGATCTACCGGGAAGACTGGAAAGGCTGAGTGGGCACAACAATCCCTCTCTTCCTCCCCAGCTGCCCACTGAACACCTACCTAGACCTCCTCCACCTGGGTGTCCCAGGAGGCTCTCACACGCGGCATGCTCAACACTTCTTTCACTCTCTTCTTCTCCAGACCCACTTGTCCTCCGATAATTCCTGCCTCATGTACAGCCAGCACACAAAGGCACCAACAGCCCAAGGCTGCCAGCCTCCCTCCCGCCTCGGTCAGTGAAATGCCAACGCCTCGTGAGGCTGCCTCTGAGATGTTTCTCCAGTCCCACCTCCCACCTGTCCCTTAATTCAAGGTGTCATCATTCCTCACCTCCACATCAGCAGAAAGGTCTTAATGAGCCCCCTCCCCAGCCAGCCATTTCCTCTTTTTATCTCCTCTTCTCAAAAAACGCAATTTTGAGGAGGTTTCTCCGTTTCTTAAAAACCTAAGCGGCTTTTCATGCCTGGGGAATAAACTCCAAATCGCCTTGGGGCAGGCACACGGGTCCTTCAAGGTTTGGCAGTGATCTTCATTTCCAGCCTCTCAACCAGCACTCTCCCCCATCAACAGATGGGGCCCAACTACCGGCCAGCTGTCTGCCATCTGATGCTCGTTCAGGTCAGGAGGGCTTTGCACAGACTGTTCCTTTACCTGGAATGTCCTTCATCTACCCTGCTTTTGTCTGGCAAATCTGTTCTTCCAGACCCTGCTCAAGTGGTAGGCCTGCTCCTGGTAAGCTGTTTCCTTCTGTGTTGCAGAGTTAGCTGCTCCCTGGTCTGTACCCCCATAGCACGTGGACCTGCCTTCATTCTAGGACTCACCAGTTTGCACTGAGTGTGGCAGCGGCAGGTCTGTCTTCCCCAAAGGATGATGAGCTTTGGGGGCAGGGACTTGCTCACCACGTCTTTGAATCCCTGGGACTTTGCACAAGCACTGACTATAATGATTATAGCAGTAATGATTATTGTGGCTAATACTGGCTGAGTGCTTATGTGCTGGGCAATTTTCTAGACCCTTTATCTATTTTTAACTCTTTAATCCTGACAACAACCTTATGAGCCCAGTACCATCATTATCTCCATTTGATAGAAGAAACTGAGGCCAAGACGTGAAGGGCTGGCCAAAGCACTGTGGCTAGTGGTTTCAACTCAGCTGCAAAGTAGAAGCACCTGAGAAACTTTCTAAAAATACTGATGCTCAGAGCCACCAAGAACCAATGCCTCAGAATCTGTGGTGGGCTGGGACCTGGAGGGGTTTATTAAAACTTCCCAGGTGATTCTAAGGTACCAGCTTTGAGGATCACTGACCTACTTGCTTCATCCTAAGAAACCTGAACCAATGTTGGAGGGACAGGAGAGGAGCCAGAGAATTCTGGAGGGAAAAAGGGACCAGGATTCTGACAGCCGGGGGCTCCAAAGCTCTGCGGCCATGCCCCTAAGTCCCCCATCAAGCATTAGACTCCTGTAGAGGAGCACAGTGCCAGGCCCACCTGACATGCTGCTCTGCATCCTTCCTGAGTATTGCAGAGAGGACCACGGTCTTTCCTTAGCACATGGCTGGCTTGAGATCAGCAGTGGGAAGGGAGGTGGAGACGGCTCCTTTCCAACCTGGGTGTGCACTTCACCAGGCAACAGAGGAAGGCTCTGGCGGAATTAGACATTTCTGAGCACATGCACTATAATTCCACCTAATCTTCTCCAAGGACAGAACTGGTCCTGTTTCTCTCGGTGCACCAGCTGCTTCTCTGAAATCACTCCCTTGCCAAAATTAGAATGTGTAATGCAGTAACCACTTTCCACGGAGTCAAAAAGTTGTCGAAAGGCAGGATTTGACCATAAGAATGTTCATTTGATGAGTGCCTGAAAGGTATTTGGTTATGTGACGTCACTGCCAGCTGCTTGCCAGGGAAGAAATAAGAACAGAAACGAGAGAAACTTGGTGCAGAAAGCATGAGGACTTGATTCAGAATAAGGATAAGAAGGCAGGGGATTTTTTTTTTTTTTTTTTGGCAGATATAAAAGACCTAGGAAAGGTGAGTTACTGTAGATGTATTAGGAGGAATCAAATGTGGAGCCACGGTGGGGCTCATACAGTGCAGGAGAGATCAATTCTGACCCAGGAACTGAGGGGTTACAGCTGGATCCCAGTGAGAAAAGCCGAGGATTCCCTATGGCTGAAATAAGAACACGGTGGTATCTTCAAGGGTTGTATCTGTCAGAATGATCATCATGGTGAGTGAAGATGCTGTTTAGCACAGGCTGGGCAGCCATGCAATCCCAGGCAGTTGGATCTGGGCTCAGCCCCTTATAAGCTCTGTCACTTCGGGCAAACTCCTTAAACCCAGAGAGCCTATTTCCTCATAGGCAAAATACTCTTAATAATAAAGACCTACCTCATACAATTTGGGGAAGGAAGAAATGAAGAATCCACATCAACAGTAATAGCTAATACTTCTAGAAGGGGGTGGTGTGTGTGTGTATAAGAAATCTATTCACTTAATCTTCACAACAACCCTTGGAAGTAGGTACTATTATCATTTCACAGATGAGAAAACTGAGGAACAGAGAAATTAAGTGACTTCCCCAAGTTCATGTAGATAATAAGTGGCTAAGCCAGATTTTGAACCAAGGCAATCTGGTGTCAGCATCTAGGCTCTTAACTGCTATGCTATGCTCAAAATTCTCTGCAGGTATTAACAGAATAAATGAGGAAAAATGTCAAACACAAGAAAAATGGAAATGCCAGAATCCCTAAATTACGGCTTTCAAAGGAGGAGTCCCCTAATCCCTCAGGCGCCAGGAGTGGCATTTAGACCTAGATTCACTTTCTATCACACCCTCTCCTTTTCTTTGCACCCTCTGGCTGGATGGAAAAGAGCCCCGCCCTGTAAAAGTGCACAAAGGACCAGATAGGGACCCTGTGGCATCTGAATGTAGATTTGATGCGAAGAGTGACCCTCTTCCTAGTTTCCTTGTCACTAAAGGAGCAGGAGGTGCTCCTCATGAGTCCCTTCTGATTCTCACAACTGGCAGCTGCCAGCATCTCTCACTTACATCAACCACGCAGCTTCTTTGAGAGAACCAAGCGGTCTTTCTAGCAGCAAAGGTATGTAAATGATTGATTAAGTGCAAAAGGTGCACAAAAGGCACCTTTTGTTGTCCTCAGACCACCAGTGACCCCCCTGGCTCATCAGGCAGCGAGGACAGGAACACACAGCAGAATCAGTCTCATCCAATCACGACTCTCAACTCAACTGATGCCCACCAAGGGCAGCTCACCTAATTTCTCAGATTCTCAAGCCCCAGCATTTTTAAAACCCTGGATATTATCTCTGTTGACAATCAATAAAGCTTTTAAGAATAGAGATAGCTTTATTCTGGAGAGTTCTAAGTGCGGGTAAGCAGAGCTAAGAACATGGGGAAAAAAAGTAATGACCCTAAACTATTAACATCCCCAAATAGTTTGTCCATTTCCTATACAATGGGGTGCTTTTCACTTAGGCTGGCACAAAACCAATCTTTATTTTTAAACTACCACCTTCCTATCACGTGTTCACCTCTATTTTTAAGGAATGAATGAAATTACATTACTGTAAATAGTGGAATTTGAACCTCCAAGTTTCAAGTGTCTTTTAGTACTTCCTGGCTTTTGTTTTTTCCATTTTCTCCTTTTTTCCACCAAGCACAGAGTGTTTACCTACTCAGCCATCTCTTTAGAATAAGTTATTCCTTCAAAACTACTATCCCACCAAAGGTATGTACTAGTGAGAAAACCAAGCTGAGGACCAGATAGGCACCCTGTGGCATCTGAATGTAGATTTGATGCAAAGAGTGACCCTCTTCCTAGTTTCCTTGTCACTAAAGGAGCAGGAGGTGCTCCTCATGAGTCCCTTCTGATTCTCACAACTGGCAGCTGCCAGCATCTCTCACTTACATCAACCACGCAGCTTCTTTGAGAGAACCAAGCGGTCTTTCTAGCAGCAAAGGTATGTAAATGATTGATTAAATCGTATATTTGAACATGCACGCAAGAAAGATATGCTTTAAAAAAAAAAAGGGAAAAACTGGAGCCCCCAACACTTTCCACAATACTAACAATTTAAGCTACATTACAGAGGTGAGAAAGCTCACTACTTAGCTTTCACCATGGTATAAGCCACTGCACTGAGTCCTCAGAGATTGTGAAAAAGGGGTCACACCCTCGGTGGCAGAGTAAGAGGAAGGATTCACCTGCCTCCAAAGACCCTGCCCCACTGCCTGCCTTCCCAGAACCACAGTCCATCCCTCCTTCAAGATCGAGGTTCTCCATGAAGATGCCCCAGTAAACACTCATTCCCCAACTAGGCTGAGTCAGGCAGTGGGGAGGACGGTGAACACAGAGCTTGGAGTGTGACAAATTCAGTGAGAGCCTGGCCAACCATCTCTCTCATCATGTGACCTTGGGCACATCCCCCTCTGAGCTTGGGACTCCTCAGTGACACAGGGACTGGCACTCAGCATCTGTCCCACCTTCCTTCCAGTATGCCTTCCTGAACTGCAGAGGCCAGAAACAATGACATTTCCAGCCTCCCCTGCAGCTAGGGTGCAGGGTGCTATTTAGGTTTAGCCAAGCAGAGACTGTCAAACTACATTCAGAAGGTGACAGTGAGAGGCTACACTGCTCCTTTGCTCTTTCTCCTGGAAATCATGGAGAGAATTTTTTTTTTTTTATTAACCTGTGATGTTTAGTGACCAGGCTCATAAGTACTGAGAGGCAGGGCACCTGTGGCTTGTCCCAGAATGCACCAGTTCCCATGGCAGCTTCCTGATTCCTCACCTTCCCAACTGAGGCAGAAGCGGCAGCTCTCTGGGCAGGCCAGTCTTACCGTGTGATTCTGGGAGCAATTCCTGGAGACGCAGCCTGCTCGTCCTGCCCTCCCAGTGATTTCTGTAAGCACCCAGTTCCTCCATTAAAGCCCTCTCTCTCTTTAAAATAATAGAGTGGTTTCTGTATTTTCTGCAACTGAACTCAGACCGACACATCTCTCCCTCCTTCAGAGTGGGTGTGAGGACTAAAAGACTAAAAGGAGGCAGTTAAGAGCATAAGCTCTGGGCTCAGATGGCCTGAGCTTAAACCCCGCTGCTTCTTGTTTGCTTGCTCTATAACTATGAGCAAGTCCCTCAATCTCCAATTCCTACGCAATGGGGTTCTCACCGATCAATAAGCAATGCTTGTAGAATGCTTGCCACAGTACTTGGTCCTTAGTAGGAATTCAATAAGTGTCAGTGTCTTTTTGCCCCAAGCTCCTGTAGAGCCCTCTGTACACCTCTATTCCAGAACTTGTATTGATTAGCCCTCTGTGAACACAAACCCAGAGGACTGTCTATAATGTGGGAGTAAAAAGTATAGGAATATCCCAAACTCAGAACAAAGTGATTTGGGAGTAACCTTAAAGAAGGAGAACTGACAAGTGATTGTAACTGACCAAGTGGAGACGTAGCAATCTATATTATTGCACCCTGTTATGGAGATACAGTGTGAACAGGTGGTCAGGTATTGCACAGAGAGGGAGGTACCACAGTTAGACAGAGTTGGCCAGGCCTGTCGAAGGGCTGTCAAGGGTAGAGGAAATCTTGGCTGAGCAGGTGTTCCTCTTTCCTCAGTAAGGTCATCCCTGCTGTGGTGAGAGTCTGTCAAGCATTTTAGCAAAGCAACACTTCTTGAGTCCATGATGATGCTATCATCTGGCTTCCCGTTTTGTTATCTATACAGAGCCTATGGTCAGATCAGTCAACTTGACAGTGTAATTCCTCATTTTAAATTAACAGATTGTCACCCTGATTATGATACTTGGTTTTCCAAGTACTTGTCTACTGGGGGATAATAAGGCACTGATTTGTTGATCTGGGCTTTCCTTTCGATTTTAGAGATGTAGTTCTCATTGTATTTTAATGGGCTCTAATTGGATTTGTATTAATAGACAGCAGTCCTAATGAGCTTGGGCAATACAAGTCCACCTCTGAGAGACAATCCCTTTGCAATGGGCCATGACAATCCCTTTGCAATGGGCCGTTACAATCAGGGTTATGAGTCCACTGGGCTGAGAGCCAGGCTCCTGACCACAGCAAATTCACTGAGGTAAATGCTACCTGCTTTCTCTGCACCGTGTCATCAGATATAACCTTCAAACTTGAGCATCCAAACTGTATGCGATGATCTGCTTTCATGTCTGTGTGAGCTCCTGGTGTGCAATGACCATGCTTCAGTCAGATTGTACCTCCAAATGCCCCACTGAGTGCCAGGCACATACATAGCTGATACGTAATAAACATTTGATGCACAAATCCATAAACAAATGGATGTGTCCTTCTGCAGAGGAGTTATTTTTAAAAACTATAGAAACAAAGAGAAAAAGAAAATTCCAAAGGGATTCCAAGAAGAGGGAAATCATGGGCTTAAATATTCTATGGTGATTTTTGAAAATACTCAAAGCCTAGCTATTGATATTCCCACATTTTTGGATAGCTATTTATATCCTGTTGCTATCATGAGTGGATTAGTTTTCTACTGCAGTAAAACAAACTGTCACAAACCTCGAGGCTCACGACAACATCCATTTATTATCTCCTAGTTTCCACAGGTCAGGAGTCTAGGCACAGCACGGATCAGCTACGTTCTTAGTTTGGGCAAGCACGTTATTAGGTGACAACTAATTCACCTCTGGCAAGCACTAAAGATTATACTAGAGTTCCAGATTATTCCGGAACTAGAAAACCAGATTTTATCTGGTTTTATTTCAGACTAGGCTCTTTGCAAGAGGTATTGACCTAAGTCTGTTCATTTCATGCAGAGAAAGACCACCTTTCTAAACTCCTCCTAGAAAATGCTGAAGTTCAGGGGAGACTGTGGGGTGAGAGGGCAATGGTATCACAAATGTATAAAACTAGAGCTTGGAATCCATGCCCCAGGCTTCCACTGCAGCCTCTAAAAAACTGAAATGTTTACCTCAAAATTCTGGAGCCAATGTATTCAATTTGCCAACAGACAACTAAAACAACTGACTGGCCAAATGATGGTAAACTGTAAATTCCTTGAAGGCAAGGGTTGTGTCTCATTTATCTCTGTACCCCAAGAGCCAAGCATGGGATCTGCCCTGCATTCAGTACACTGTATGTTGATAGATTCAAGAGTTTTGGATGAAACTAAGCATGCCAGCAAAATATATGGCTGCATTTAAAAAATTATCAATACTTATTAGAAAATTTCACTGATTCATAAATTTAGTTGCAAAGAAGAAAGGAAAAAAATTCTAAAGTAATTTCTTTTATTCGGTTTCTTCTGCTTCTCCTCCTCCTCTTCCTTCTTCTTCTTGCTTTAAATAATGATCACTTAAATTCTACAAGGTTATTTTTCTTTATCAGAAAATGGACACAAAACAGAAATATCCCCTTGACAGTTAAAAAATAGCTTGAAGAAAAGGTGAAGCTCAGAATTGAAATAAACACCCCAAATACCCCGATAAGCCAATGGGATTTCCTAGTCTTTTAAAATCACATACAACCCAGTAAAGATCTTGACATACCAACAGAGAAGAGATTTCACCACTGAGTCTATATTAGGGTAATTTCAATATCAAAAAGGAAGAACTAGTTTACAGAGCATGAAAGAAAATAACCTACGACCCAGCCATGGACATGAAGTCCAGCCTTTTGCCTGAACTAAGTTGGTGAAGAAGACAGACACAGGGAGGGCCCATCAACTTGCCCAGATCCCATCACACTTTGCTTGTCCCCATGAACATGACCCAATCCCTCCTCTGGAAGAGGGAGGGAAAGAACAACCATAAGTAACCTGTTGGCAGTCAGAAAGTTGTTCTGGACTTTGCAGTTGGGACTATTTCATATGAAATTCTGATCTTCCCTAGTTTGTTTCCATTAGTCTTCAATGAAAAAACAAAACAAACCTAAGAGTTAGAATATACATTATTTGGAAAATAAATCCTCCTTGCTAAAAAGGAACAAGAAAGCATGGTTTCCTTCTGTCGGCCTTTGGGACCAGAACATCCAATGGGAGTAGTGTGTACCTTGAAGGTTGTTCAGTGGGGTTGGGTTGTGAACGTGAGGGCCCAAGGGGACGGGAGACCCTTGTCAGGTTTGGTTTGTTTGTAGTAAGGAAGGTGATTCCTCTTAAAGAGCACTACAGTCTAATACCTCAAAGTTATTTTATCCCTTACCAGTCGCTGGGGTCCACCGATACTTCCTGCTAATCAGGCAAGTTGCAACTAAGATACATCCTCTTGTTCTACTAAGGTAAAAATCATCTCTTTGCCTTCCCTCAGTAGCTTACCCCATGCTGCAATGCACCTTTCCTCTGAGGCTCCTGGGATAGAGTGCAAAAAGTGCTTGCACAGCGATTTTGTGTCACGATTACACAGCAATCAGTATGCAGCCTATTGATTTATGTGAAGATGCTCATCTTGCTGAGCACAAGGAAGTCAAGAACAACGAGCCTACTTTGAGGTCCTACTGTTTATAGAGAAAGTCAGGGCTTCCCTGGTGGCGCAGTGGTTGAGAATCTGCCTGCCAATGCAGGGGACCCGGGTTTGAGCCCTGGTCTGGGGGGATCCCACATGCCGCGGAGCAACTGGGCCCGTGAGCCACAACTACTGAGCCTGCGCTTCTGGAGCCTGTGCTCCGCAACAAGAGAGGCCGCGATAGTGAGAGGCCCGCGCACCGCGATGAGGAGTGGCCCCCGCTCGCCGCAACTAGAGAGAGCCCTCGCGCAGAAACGAAGACCCAACACACCCAAAAATAAATAAATCAATAAATAAATTAAAAAAAAAAAAAAAAAAGAAAGTCAAAGAAAACACAACTACAAACAGGCACCTAGACCTGGAATACAAAGTGTAACAGTTTTACTTAGCTTCTGAGTCTTACTATGCCTGCCATGTGGTAGCAAGTTGGCATAACTTAAATATCAGAGGACCTTGTTTTGAAATTCCACGACCATATCTGGTTTCTCAGTGTAGGTGTCCAACTTGCCAACAGATGGTGCCCGGCATTTTACCCATTAAACTCTATGATCTCCATAACCATTTAATAATGAGATTGGACCAGATAAGATCAGAGAGCAGATTTTCATTCTGCACAGAGATTCTGCCGGCTTTTCAACAGCAAAGTGAATTTATGGACTAAAAGCCTCTGAAATTATCCATAAAAACAGAGCTATAAGTGATATTCTGCAGTCAGTTCTCAAGAATAAAGAGTTTGGAGAAAAAGGCAGCAATGCAGCCATATGGACACTCTCACTTGAAAGATGAAAAGCTGAAAATGTGGAAACTGACCACTTAAAGTAATTGGTAACTATCCTTTTAAGTGAAAAATACTTTGGTTGCCCTTGGTTTGGCATCAATCATTCATTCAGTAATTGTTTACTGAGCACCTATATTTGGTGCTCAATAAACATATACAATTACCTAGAAGGTACTCTTCTAGGTAGTAGGGATTCACGTGTGAACAAAAATTCCTGTCCTGACGAAGCTTGTATTTCATTGACTTCTATGTTTCTACCATAAACCATGTACTGGCATAGCTCGGGCTCCTGAGGGAGTGAGAAAGTCACCCTTTAGGTTACTGAACTGCAGATAAATGCCCTGCTATATCCTGTTGTTAAAAAAATAACATGGTCTTTTAAAATACGATGGGTTAATATTTATCACTCTGCTTCTTGGCTTCCCAAGCAGGACAGATTTTTGTACTTCAGTCTGAGCCACACAACTTCATTTTGCTGAATGTCGGTGTGATCGACAGATGATTTTTATTACTCATCAGAGCATTTTTCAATCAAATTTTGGAACCCTGTTGCTTCCGATTTTACTGAGAAAACAGAAACAAAAAGAGAGCTTTCACAAATCCCTCCAACACACTCACCCATTACCTGCAGCCGTGCCGTTACCTGTCTTCACCCCTTACTAGGTGGTGCCCATCAAAGCCAACCCTTCCATCTGTACCCAGAATCTCCCACCCCTTCCCCACTTACTCAGGGACATTACCACAGCAATTCTCCCCTCTTTGCATCATCAACTCTCCCTCTTTTGCTGTGTCATTCCCATTACCACACAAATGTGCTATTCTTTCTTCCACTTAAAAAAACTCTCGACCCTACATTTTCTCTTGGCTTGCACCCATTTGTTTGTTTCCCTTTACAGGTATCTCTAATTCCCACTTTCCCATTCCTTGAACCCACTTTACCCTGGTTTTCACCCTACTCACTCCACCAAAATTGGTCTTGTCAAATGACCAATGACCTTCCTCGTGGCTAAATCTGATGTTCAATTCTCTGTCTTCTCCCTACTTGGTCACCAATTGATGCAATCACTCTCTTTTATTTGAAATGCTTTCTTCACCTAGCTTCCTCATTCTCCAGGTTTTCTTATTTCCTCAGTAGCTACCACTTCTCAGGCTCCTTTGCTGGCTCTTCCTCATTTTTCTCCCGTCTCAATGCTATAAACCTCAGGACTCAACCTTCAACCTCTTCTCTTTATCTACACTCACTCCCAGGTGACTTTATTCAGTTCATGGCTTCACATACTATCTAGAGTCTTATGATTTCTGAACTTGTATTTCTAGTCTGAATTCTGGACTCATCTCCAACTGCCTACTCAACATCCCCATTTAGATGTTTACCTTAACCATTTAGATCACAAACTTAAATCCAAAATTTAACTCTATCTTCCACTTGAAACCTGCTCCCGTGAAGTCTTCCCATCTCAGTGAATGGCAGTTCCACTTGTCCAGTTACTTAGGCCAATAATTCTGGTGTCACCTTTGATCTCTCTCTTTTTATCACACCCTGCATCTAATCCATCAGCAAATGCTGTTAGCTCTACCCTCAAGAGAGGTCCAGAATCTGACCACTTCTCCCTGCCTCTGTTGTGACCACACTGGTCAGGCCACCATCATCACCAGCCTGGGTCATGCCACCAGCTATGCAAATATGTAGGTCACTCTTCTCCCACCTACAGCCTGTCTCGAAAGTGCCACTGCCTCTAGCACAAGGCACACTGAACAGGATTTAGACTCTCTCAATATTTCTGTGGGTATTATCAACGTTAATTGTCATATCACTTTCACGTCCATGGGCACCAGGAGAAGGTGAAGCACTCTGTTTTGAACCTGCAGTTACCCCAGACAGATATACTGTCGTATGGTTTTAGAGTTCTTCTGATTCTTGTTGCCACTGGCTGTCATACTGATGGGATCTACGGGGCAGCACACGCCTTGTATATGTGTACTGCCCACAGCCACATGGCTGCGGGGTAAGTGGACCCTGTGCACCCCACCATGCCAGGAGTTCTGGTGGGCACTGTATCTGCCTACCCAGAGGAGATGGTGCCTTTCTCTTTGCACCAACGTGTCTTCTGCTCATCACGTCCTGTACCTATAGAGCTGTCCACACTTGAGGGGTGTGTGTGCCTTTTCTAACTGGTCTGCTCAGAGCAGCGAGCCTTTTGTAAACTGCTTAGAGACACTGAATAGGCCAGTAGCAGACCTGGCCATCACTGTGCACACAGGAGTCTACCCCAACTCAGAACTCTGCCCAACCCCTGCTCCAAACAGATCACATTTGTTGCTTCTAAATTCTTTATGGGCTGGAAAACCAGGTAACCTAATTTATTTGAATTTTGTATATGATCAAAGTAAACAGACTCTTATAAAGAGTCTAAGAAATTGTATGATTAAGTGCCTGAACTTTGAACACTGATCTTCTAGCATCTATTTGGCTGTTCAAAAGTCGTCTGGACTTTGGATCTTGGTTCTGTTCTGGACATCTGGATATTGGACTTCCAGATAAATGGAAGTTTATGGGATTGCAATTATATGCAAATACAGATTGCCAGAAAGTGCTTTATTAATCTCTCAAGCTGACTACATGAACATTTTTTCAGGATATTCACATTCGAGCAATCCTTTATATAAAGACAATTTACTTGAACCCCACACTACAAATGTGCTTGAAATCACTCTAATCCTATTTTCTAATATTCTCACTCAGCACTTGCCGCTGTCTCTTCGTGTCTGTGGTTTCATTTGAATGAGAGCTCAGATATCCCCTCATTAGTTACCACACTATCCTATGAGACAAGGGAAGAAAGCCACCTGCTCCCATTTCTTGATGTAGAAAGTTGGGGACAGATAAACACATATAACTCATAAAATGTCAGCATTTAATAAGGGAGTAGGAACATAAAAATATTTACATTGCTGTACAGAAACTAAAATTTAACAATGAGTTAAAGAGTGAGTCAGAAAGAGTCTCGGACAAGCATTTTTTTTATTCCTGGACTGGTTAGGTTAAGGTTAAAAAAGAGAGAAGGGGAGTTCACAGCACATCACAAAATACTTAATATTATTTTTTTCAGGTGGCTTTAAAAAACCTCTTTAAACCTCTATAGCCCAACTCTAGGACTTTAAGAATTTTAATAAGAAGCCCCACGATGATCATATCCAATACAAGCTATTCAACTACAGGTACCACATTTGCACAAATGTGATCCACATTTGCAAGAACCTGAACGGAAATAGTCGTATAAGACTCCAAGCAGTTTTACTAAAAACAAATAACCAAAAGCATGTATTGGGGCTGCTGAGAGATAGGAAGCAGCGCTCAGGAGAGGTGCTTGGCGGAGGCTGCGATCCAAGGTGATTATATGCTGAATGTCACTGGCAATACCACTCATTTGGGGCTGGTCTCCCAGAGCCACGCGGTGAAATGAGACAGTTGGATTACTTTTTAGCGTGCTTGATGATTATGCACCAGTGAAGCGTGTGGTGATACTTCCCAGGGCATTTAAATTCTTCCTCCTAAAGCGTAACACTATCTTATCCGGTTCTATTTATTTTTCTTAAGTGTCTGTGACTTGCAGAGCATTAAGACGCCAAAACATATGTTTCCAAAGCCTGTTCTCACTTCTCACCTTCACTTAGACTTTCAAGGTCAGAGCTGTTTGTGGCTATCCACTTAGTTGGACTTAAAATAAAAGGCAGCAGGAAACAGCAGATTTGTAATGGCCCTTCAAAGTAAGCACCAAACGAGCAGCCTGGCACATCTGAACCTATTTAAATAAATCAGCCTCTTGTTCAGGGCCCCCAAACTCCATCCACCCCACCACTGGTCCCTGTGCAGCTGTAGCAAGCTAGCAGCAAGAGAGAGGATGTTTCCTGAACCCCTTGGAAACCACTGGAGCTTTGAACCAGTTGTGCATTTTTGTACACAGCAGGATCGCATGGCTAAGTTCTCTTTACCCTCGGAGTGTGCTCATTAGTTAGGTTTGTGCAATTACTGTTCATGCCAGGCAATGACAGAGTAGATCATTACTAGTATTGTTATTATTTACTGTATGTAGCTCCATATACTTACAAATCTTTGTTCAAAATGGATGCAAATGTTCCTAGGACCTGGAGTGGGAGAGGTTATATGTTTTGGGACAGAGTGGGTAGATGGGCAGGACTGGCCCACAGCCAAGATGTATAAAGCTAAGTGCCAAGGTTCAAACAGCAACATGGGCGAAGTTCACATCTGGGAAAGAAGGATTGTGATGCAACTGCTTTCTTGACAACGCTTCTGGATAATATGTAGGGAAAGGGATTTGATGACAAGAAACTCTCTTAGATAATACAGAGAAGAATCAGGAGTAGGTTACAAAGGGTGATGTAGCAACCAGACAACAAACATCCTGGGTCCAGTGTTCAAGTAGATTCACGTTCCCAGGTTCTCTATAATCAATAAGTCCTGAACCTCAAACAACCCCTAAATCTTCCTCCAGTCCTTAGCTTCAAGGGGATCAAGCTTTCCAAGACCAACTCAAGGAAACAGGCAGCTTTAGGGTTGATCCAAAGGTTCCAAATCATTCTAGGTATAAGGAGATGCCTAGAGAACAACAGGGAACAGCATGGAGACCCAGTCCCAGTCGAGGAGCTGCCCCATCTGTGGAGCATATTCTTTATTCCACAGAATAGAAGATATTTGCAAATCAAATATATGTTCTTGCCCCCAGAATATATAAAGAACTCTTAAATTCAATAGTAAGGCAAATAACCCAGTTTTTAAGTGGGCAAAGGATTTGAACAGACGTATCTTCAAAGAAGATATACAAGTAGCCAATAAGCTCATGAAAAGATGTTCAACATCATCATCCTTCAAGAAAATGCAAATCAAAATCACAATGAGATACTACGCCACATCCACTAGGGTGGCTATCATCAAAAAGATATAATAGTAAATGTTGGCAAAGATGTAGAGAAATTGGAACCTTCATACCTTGCTGGTAGGAATGCAAAATAGTACAGACACTTTGGAAAACAGCTTGGCAGTTCCTTAAAGTGTTAAACATATGGTGAGCATATGACCCAGCAGTTCTACTCCTAAGTGTATACCAAAGAGAATTGAAAACATATATCCACACAAAAACTTGTAAGCAAATGTTCATAGCAGCATTACTTATAATGGCCAAAAAGTGGAAGTAACCCAAATGTCCATCAACTGATGAATGGATAAACAAAATATAGGATATCCATACAATGGAATATTTGGCCATAAAAAAGGCAACAACAAGGATGAACTTTGAAAACATTATGCTAACTGAAAGAAGCCAGACACAAAAGGCCACATACTGTATGATTCCCATTGATCTGAAATGTCCACAATAGGCAAATCTATAGTAACAGAAAGAAGATTGGTGGCTACCAGGGATGGGGACGGAAAGAGGGATGAGGAGTGATTATTAATAGATACAGGTTTCTTTTTGGTGGTGATGTTCGAACATGTTCTAAAAATAGTGGTGATGATTTTACAACTCAATATACGAAAAACCAGTGAATTCCACATTGAGGATGAATTCTATGATAAGTGAATTATATCTCAAAAAAACTGTTATAAAAAAGTCAATAGAGGACTTCCCTGATAGCACAGTGGTTAAGAATCCTCCTGCCAATGCAGGGGACATGGGTTCGAGCCCTGGTCCGGGAAGATCCCACATACCGCGGAGTAACTAAGCCCATGCGCCACAACTACTGAGCCCGCGTGCCTAGAGCCCGTGCTCTGCGACAAGAGAAGCCACCGCAATGAGAAGCCCACGCACCGCAACGAAGAGTAGCCCCCGCTGGCCGCAACTAGAGAAAGCCCACGCACAGCAACGAAGACCCAACACAGCCAAAAATAAATAAAATAAAGAAAAAAAGAAAAAAAAAGAAAACCTTAAAAAAAAAGTCAATAGAGAGAAACACTACATAATGCTACATGGTAAGAAGAGCTACTTCGAGGCCACAGCTGGAGTGATCTGGCCTTTAGAATTGACGGCCCTTACCTGCCCTGACAGCCACACTTCCAACCTGAGGAGACTGGAGAATGTCTAATGAATTCTGTTTCTCAAGTCAGATATTTGTTGTTTGCTCCTTGACTTTAATACATAAGCAACTACGTTTTATGAATGATTCAGGCCCAGACTTTTTATCGTGAACACTCATCACCACCATTAACAATTCCCGAAGGGTATTCAGTGCCCTTTTCCCTTCTACCCTAGATACCAAGCGAGACACCAAATACTGCAGGTGGGATTGGTTAGTTCCTGAGTCAAAGGGAGTGATTTGATCCAAGGTAGAAAACACAGATGCTGGCAAACCAACATAAGGCCCAGCCACGACTGGATGGAGATATGACAAGCTAAGATTAAACGTTGATGATGTACACAAGAAAAGAGTAAATACATTTACAGGGCAGTGACAGGGGACCTCGAGAGAACTTCGTGGTTGAGCAAGGTTCAGTTTCACAACAGGGAAACTACTTCTCTCCTAATCCTCTGCAAGAACAGAGGGAAAGCAGGTTCAACTCCAAACACTGAGGATTTGACTATTAGTTAGGGATTAGTTGGGGAATTGCTCCTTCATCTGGCTGCTTGGGAGGCAGAGAGAAGAGGACCTAGGGAGTGAGGCAAGGTCCTGAAATGACAGGAGGGCAGGCTAACAGCACATGGGAGGGACTCAGAGGAAAAGAGACCAGGAGTAGAATATACGTGGGTGAGTGGGACCGTATTCTGCTAATCACTTTTCCTGTGTGATTGCATCAAAATTCACAGCCTTTCTCTGAGGGAAAGGCTATTATTTTTTCTTAATTTATGGATAAACAAACATAAGCCCAGAGAGGTTCAGTAACTTGCCCAAGATCACACAGCAAGGAGGGTCACATTCTATCTCAGTCTTAAATAATGATTCTATTGTGTTAACCCTTAAACGTCATCCTCCCTCTCAGGAAACAAAGTCACAGGTTCCTAGAACACATGCACCAATACTCAGTGCCTACTGCATGCCTAAAATAATAGAAGTGGCTCAACATCTTTTTCATTGCTATTAGGTGACAGGGAAAAGTAAAACTGACTTAGCCTACAAGTGGTTAGGGCAACAGATGACAGGTTAAGTGGGAGGAATGGGGCTGCTGAAGGGGAAACCTGTATTTCTACTTGCAACCTGCTTGCCCAGCTCAATGTTCATCAAGCAGTAAAAGAGAAAGTACAGAGTACCAGCAACTTTGACCCTTTCTAAGAATGTCCTATGGACAGGTGAAGAAGCCTGCATTACCCCTTCAAAGGAACTAATCTCCTTTAATTGGTCTTCTTAACTGGAAAAGCACTCTGAAGGCGGTAAGTTCAGGGCTTCATTACCTGACCACCTCTTCTGTTGGTCAGTCCATCATTAGCGACATATATTTGTTTCTTTCCCGTTAACAGAGAGGCACAGAATTATCAGAGCTGGTGGGGACCCTGGAGATAAACTAGCCCCTTCATTTTCAGAGGAGACACTTGGGGCAAAGTACCTGGACTAGGGTTAGACGGCCAGTGTGTGGGATGAAAGGAACTCCGTCTCTCCAGGCTTGGTTCCTGCCAGTGCAGGTTTCTGAGTGCATCCTTTAAAGCTGTAAACATGGCATTAATATAGTCTGGTGCCCAGACCCTTTCCAAACCCATCAGCTTTTACCAGGACAAGAACCGACTGCATCATTTGGTTTACAAATCCAATCCTTCATAAAAAGGTAACCAACCTAATTGAAATGCAGCGTTGGGCTTCTTGTCAAGGTTCTGCTTCTCTCTGACTTCATATCTCCCTGTTTCATCCACATTTCTTTCCCACCCGATGACAAGCTCACTGGGAACCAAGGATGAGTCGAGGCTCAGGGAGCACATCATGCTTTGACCTGCACCTTCCTTACCCTGCAATCAGTCTCTGTCAGAGCCAGAGGGGGTAAGAAGCAAAGCCACCACCAGCTTAAAGGGCACCTTTGTGGAATTAAGAAAAGGCACCCTTTCCCCTGGGCAGCCACAGTCCCACACCAAAGCACACAGCTTGTCCAGTAGAGTGATGTCTGGATTTCTGTCCCTATTTTCCCCCTTGGTCAGACAGATGCCCTTGTGCAGTAAATTAGCATAGCCTTGAAGGGCAGCCCCACTAAGAAGAAGAAGGAGGGAAAAGGAATTTCTAAAAATACTATTTTTTAAAACTTAGGTCACAATCCATTGGTGG
The DNA here is from genome assembly GCF_028021215.1 of Eschrichtius robustus. Classification (NCBI taxonomy): domain Eukaryota; kingdom Metazoa; phylum Chordata; class Mammalia; order Artiodactyla; family Eschrichtiidae; genus Eschrichtius; species Eschrichtius robustus. Next base: position 69,166,361 of record NC_090833.1, read on the forward strand.
GTCATGAAATTATTTTAGGGTTGAAACTAGCATTTCTAACAGAGTAGAAAATACTATATATATATATATATATATATATATATATATATATATGCCTCACACTTAGATTTTATTTTTATATGTATATGTAAACATATACATATGTATGTGTATGTGCATGGGTATGTGTATATACTGAATTGAGATGTAAAATATATTTTTTAGTGGGGGTCATGGTAAAAAATATTTAAAAGTCACTGACTTAACACAGCCTAATATGAAATGTGCATCTAATTTGGAGGTTTGCTTTGTCTTTATTCCCAACTGTCCAGTAGGAAGCAACAAGAAAACTAGCATGCATTTAGGAGTCAGACAGACCCAAGTTCAAATGCAGTTTACCACCAAGTTTGGACCTTGGGCAATCATTTATGTTTTCTGGTCCTCAGGTTCCTGATCTGCCAGTGGAGACAGTGTCTGTTTCAAAACGTTGATGTGGTAAAGATGTGGTATTAAGCACGCGTCCAGTTTTCAGATCTCTCTCTTCTCTCGACTTTGGAGAGACCAGCAGAGACCAGTGATCCAGGGACACACGTGCAGCTGCCACTGAGGGTTTCCACTGCCAGAAGCCACAAAGCTGAGGAGGTGTAGAGTCCTTCAGTAAACTTTAAATGATTTTCTCCTGTGCAAGTTGTTCTCCTGTCTGTATGGAAGAACCTCCTCCCGAAGCATGCTTAAACAAAAATTACTGTTTAGCCAAGTCAATTAAATCATTTGAGTGAAAATACTACAGGTAAGCTGGGTTAGGAAAAGAGTTTGGTGCTGTGGGTATGGTGAGAATCTGGTCTTCTGTTTTAGGGAAATGTGTTAAGATTTTAGTTTGGCATGGTTAGAGTATTCCACATAGTAAGGATGAGAGCCTCTGAGGACAGAAATGACAAGCTAAAGTAATCTTTTAGGTCATGTGGGTCAAATCTCCCATTTTCCAGATTTGGAGATAGGGTCCTAGGACGTACAGGATCCACCAAAGTCACGTGGCTGGGGGCACACCCCGTCCCTTGGGAACATCATTTCTTAACTCCTGGGTCACAAGGCCTCCTTCTTTAGAATAATTCATCCTTTAAAACAAAAATTGCAACAACTTCCTGCCTTGATTTAGGTGTGGAAATGTGGGGAAGTATGAGAGCTAAAGTTAGGGTTTCTCAGCATATGTTTTTAAGAGATTTTTGAGTCATCACAGCAAACTTTAAAAATGACGCAAAAGACACATAGGAAATTGGCAATCTATAAATGAAAATTTGAATTCTCAAAAAACATATTTTCAACCTCCCAATTAATCAAAGAAATGCAAATTAAAACAATGTAATGTTGTTTCACCTATGAAATTGGAAAACGTTAAAAATGATAATAGTCAACACTACCAAGGATGTAACAACCTTAGCAGAAACTTTAAAAAGCTCATAAACTTTGTTCCAGAATTGCTACTTCTCCAAAATCAAAAATTCATGTGTAAGGCTGCTGGCTGTAGCATTTTTTTATAGTAGTGAAATATAATATGAAAATAACTTTCTATTTTATGATAATGCTAAACAGTGAATAACAGTTTTGAAAAACAGTTAATGATCTGAGGAAATGCTCATAATAAACCAAGTTAAAAAGTTAAAATGATATATATTCAATATAAGTTTAAAGTTGTGCATATCCAATATCATTCAAACTTATTTAGATATATAGGTACATATGTGCATGTGTGTGTGTGTGTGTGTGTGTGTGTGTGTGTGAGTGAAAGTCTGGAAGAATAAATGCAAAAATGTTCATAGTTATTTCTGGATGGTGCAATGGAGAGATTATAGGCTATTTAAATTTTTTTTTGTATTTTGATGTGTTTTTATAATCTTGTACAATGAATATATTACTTTAAGTATCTGGTAAAAATATTATTTAAAAGGCAAATCTACAATTTAAACCTTCTGTTAGAATTGTCTTTTACATTTGATTTGACTCAAAATTTGCCATTGGTAGGATCTGTTGATAAGGAGCTTTATAACAACATCAGGCTATATTAAACATTCTGAAATTATACAATTAAAATACATATTAGCATCCCTTGCTATATGCATTATCATTCGACAAATCCAAAGTCTAAAACATAATTTTTGGCAATATGATGATTAAACATTCAGAGAAACCATTTTCAGTATATACACCTCAAATTATTGGATATTATATTCTTTGATATATTTTAAAATTACCCAACTATATTAGTGAGGAAGCAGGGATTTCTTAGAACCTAGAACACCAACTAAGCACAAATCCAGAGGGGTCTGTGTTGCTTTGCCTCTGAGGTATTTGCCATTCCCCAGTGGTCAGAAACTAGGATTGCAGAAGCTACAAACATGAGGCCTGATAGGGAGGGGGTACTTCAGGGGCCTCGACTCCCAAGAAGCTAGAAACCCTGAAGGGTGGACACTCTTAGTGGGTGAATAAGGAAAAAAAAATCTGCCTACCGAAGGGAAATAGTAGAATGTGCCTATTTTGGCCTTAGCTTTGAGTGGTACTGAAAAAAAGAGCAAGAGAAAAGAGTCTCCCTTAAGAATTTCTAAGCACAGCCTCGCTCCTGGCTTTGGAGTCTGAATTCACACTACATGGGTAGAAAAAAGTCAGACATTTAGGTTAGAATGGTTCCAGGTTGGTTGGGCTCCCAGGAACTTGACAGAAGAGCAAACAAGTCCTCTCTGTTGGGATACACTTAGAACCCAGGCCTCAGTGACTCCCTACAGGTCAAGTTCCAAGAAATATGAGTTCAAAGTTTTAAAAGAAATCACTAAATACATAAGAAAGCAACCCCACATGAAACATAAAACAACACAACTAGACCTGCAAGGATACTAACACTAGAAATACCAATTATGAATTATAAATATAAATATACTTAACATGTTTAGAAAAATAAAAGAAGGCATTAAATAAGAGAAGAAGAAGAAACAGTGAAAATCAACCTGACAGTGGTGAAAAGGAGCCACAAAACCTAGAAATGAAAAATATAGTAATTACAATTAGAAACTAAACAGATGAGCACCAGAGCAGGTTAGACAAAATTGAAGAGAAAATTAGAAAGTAGAAAGCAGATATAAAGAAATGATCAGCAAGAACACAGAAAAAGATGAGTAGTTAAAAGACATGAAGAACAGTTTGAGATGGTATAACATATATCCAATCAGAATTCTAGAAGATTATGGGAAGAATGAGGTAGAGGTCAAATTGGTGGAAGGCACTAAACCTCAAATTCAGGAAGTCTAATGAATCACAAATAGGGGATAATTAAGTGAGAAAATCACACCTGTCATGGCATCAGGAAAATGCTGAAGACCAAAAACAAAGAGAAAACCTTATAAAGTAGTCAAAGAGAAGAGACAAACTTCTTACAAAGGAGCAACATTCACACCAGCAGCAGTCTTTTCAATGGTAAAAGTGGAAGTCAGAGACAGTGGAATTATTATTTCAAAGTGGAATGAGAAAATAACTTTCTACCCACCAAAGCTATCCTTCAAGAACAAAAGTAAAATAGATCTGTAAGCAAATAAAAATCAGGAACAGATACTATTAACAGATTCTTGCTAAAGGAACTTATAAAGAATGTAAGTCAGTACAAGAAAAAGTCATAGAGAAAAGGTCTGATATGAGAAAAGAAATGAGGAGAAAAACTGGTAAAAATGTGGATATATCTAAAAACATTGATGGCATAATGTCTAATTTGTAGGATTTAAAAAGTGAAGATTATACCTCAATAAAGCTGTTATAAAACATCAAGGTAGAACTTAAATTGTAGACTTCAAATCATTTACATTGGGGGACAGGAGACTGAGTTAAAATGTTCTAAGGCCCTTAAGATGTTTAGCAGGAGTGTAAAGATATTAGCTTTACACTCTGTTGAGTTAAATATATGCATTAAAATTTTTAGGGTAAACACTAAAAGACTAGAAATAGGATGTATAAATTCCAAACTACTAATGGGAAAAGCTGATTTAGAAAAAAATCAATCCAAAAAAAAAGCAAGAAAAAGTTATAAAAAATAGAAAGTATAAAATAGCATGATAGAAAAGAATCCAAATGTAATAGTAATCACAATAAATGTAAATAAACTAAACTTTCCAGCTAAAAGATAATGATTGTCAAACTGAATTAAACAAAATGCTCCTATATTCTGTTTACTAGAGACTTACCTAAAACAAAAGGAGGCTGAAAATGAAAGAATGAAGAAACTAAACCAGTCAAATCCACACAGATGTTCTTGACTCATCTTGGAGCAACTTAACAATCTCATTCCTTGTTAAAGTTAAAATACAAATTATCTGGTTCTAAGAAAAAAAAGGAAAAAAAGGGGAAAAAAAGGGGAGAAGGGAGGCGAAAAGGAGAGAGGAAGAAAGGAGACAGGAAGGGAAGTGGTGATAACTCCTCGCTCTCAACATTGCCAGGATTCACAAAGTTTAGGTCATCTCTTGCTGGAGGAACCAGAGTAGCAAGGGGAACAGCCATGGGCAATCTGTCCTCTGTGTATTAAAATCCACTGGGCTTTCTGAGTCTCTCAAACTGCCTCCTTCACTCTTTGAATCATAGGCAGTAACTGAAGGGTTTGCTTTTAACATAAGTAGAGGGAAACAAAACAAGGAAAATAGCACCATGCTGTATCCCTAGATCAACAAACAGACTTGTGATACTGTGATTTATGAGAAATATATATATTTGGTCATTCAGATGACCAAAATATATTTCTCATATATATGTGGTCTTGGTTCACAGTTTCGGGCTCGTGGCTCTCAAAACCCCTGGAATTTCCTAAGTGTGGAGAGTGATAAAGGTGTCATTTGTTATGTTAATGAGGCAACTTTAGGAAAGCACCTAAGGATGGGGGCTGGTTGCCAATGGAGCCAACTGTGTGATTAAAGGGTGGGACTGAGGAGAGAGGGGCTGGAGGTCAAATCAACTGCCAGTGGCCAATGACTTAATCAACCATGCCCACGTAATGAAGCCTCCATAAAACCCCCCAAAATGGCAGAGTTCAGAGTTGGTGAACACCTGGAGGTGCTGGGAGAGTGGTGCCTGGAGAGGGCACGGAAGCTCCATGCCTTTCCCTGTGCCTCACCCTAGGCATCTCTTCCAGCCAGCTGCTCCTGAGTTATATCCTTTTATAATAAACCAGCGACCTAGTGAGTGAAATGTTTCTCTTAGTTTTGAGAGATCCTCTGGCAAATTCACTGAACCCGAGGAGGGGTCACTGGAACCTCTGACTTACAGCCAGTCGGTCAGAACTACAGGTAACAACCTGGACTTGTGACCTGCATGGGGAGTGGGGGCAGTCTTGTAGGACTGAACCCTTAACTTGTGGAAAACTGATGTTCTCTCTGGGTGGACAGTGTCAGAATTGAGTTAAATTCTTGGACACCCTGCTGGTGTCCGAAAATTTCTTGGTGTTTTGAGGAAAGCACCCCCTACCCGACCCCTACACGTTTGAATTGGGGCCAGGAACTCAAAAGAATGCTACAATCACAGGCATCTAGTCAGTTAAGAATTTTAGTGCCTATATTTTCTTTCTTTTGAGGACAGAGAGTTTCCAAGTCTATTAAGTAATACTTACTCACTATAAGGACGATCTCACCTTAACTTCCTTGAAATCTGTACATTAATTTTACTAATTTACGTACTAGTATGGAGGGGAAACAAAGGTTGAATTTATAACATATTCTTTGCCTTAAGAAGGCTTGGGACTATACATTTGTATTTATATAATTATTTATGGTTTAGCATCTTACCAGAAATACTTCACTTTATGAAGAATATTTATAATATTGTTTCAATTTTGATTTTCCCATGATCATTAATAACAATTTGCATTGCAAACACTCTGTTGGCAAGCAACTTTTCAGGAACACACAAAATGAATAAAGCAAGGCACACCTAAATTACTAAGTAGCCTGCCTTCAACTATCAAGCTTTAAGCATCGTTATTTAGATCATTCCCTTCATTTGAACTAGGCTGACTTGCTGTCAGATTATAGTGCCAAGTCTAAGAAGAGGTTAAATACCATGGACAGCTGCTTTCTAGGCCAATGACAGCCTAGCACCATAGCAGATCAGGGGACCTCAGCAGGCAGGCCAGGCACAGCAAAACATGCCAGATGCCCTGAAACTCCACTGCTTCACATCCTGCAGGATTCAAATTAATTCCTAACCAGCTGTGGAGAGGTTTTTGGAAGATAGTCCCAATCATTTATAAATAAAAATACCCTTAAAACAAAAATCTCTGCTTAGCATAGATATTTCTAAACCACAGTCTACAAAATAAACTTTCAGGACAACAAAGGCATTTGAAGGCTTCCTTGGAGTTTATAATAATATTTCCCTGCATATGTTCACTGTATATGAAATTAGGCTTATAAATATTATAATATGACAAATATCACACGCCCCTAAGGGAGACAACAGCCTGCTTAACTCAGTGATTCACTGGCATGAACTACAATCTTCAAGGAATGTTTTGAAATTCTCAAATTTGAAATAATTTATCCCGATTAACTTTTCATTTAAGAACAAAAGATGAAAGGAAAGGAACTAACACTTACTGAACAACCCACATTTGCCAAGGACTATGTTAGCTGCTTAACATTCATTTCTTCATTTAATAATTTTCCCAACTTTATGAAGTAGGTATTATTATTTTCATTTTCCTAATTAGGAAAATGAGGCTCAGTGAGTTTCTGTGACTTCTCTGAGGTCGCAAGTCTTATTATACACCTGGGCTAACACCTTTTTTCCCTGAATCAAAGCCCAGGATCTCCTTACCATGTCATGACACTACACGACATTTTTTTAAACGATAATATTATCACTAAAAGATGCAATAAAAATATCAAATTAAAAAACCAAACACCAGGTGGAACAGTTAAATAAAATGGGAAACTATTACTTTAAATATGAGAAAAATGTTTGTATTTTCTGTTTTTTCATGCTCCACAGTTGCCCCATCATCAATAATGAAACCAAATTAAGATTTTCAACTGGTCCATGAAGCAAGCAGTTTCAAAGATATTTCACTGTCCGCAGCCCAGCAGAATTGATGAGTTTTTAGTAAGAACCATTTGATGACTTGTATAAAAATATCTAAAATATGTTTCCTCCACTTTCCAATACTCCCCTGTTCCATAATTGTGCAATTAAGACAATGAGGTAGCTTTGCCTAAAAATATGCTTAGTATTTTGCTTCCTAAACTCTTGTACAGCACATTCCTCTCTATGAAGACTCCACTGAGGGCTGCCTTTGGCTTGGGGTCTTTTTCTGAGTGTTCTGATGATGTTAGAAGCACTGACTTAGGTAGGAAAGGTGGAGTACACAGCCAGAAATCGACTTTGCAGATGAGAGAACAAGACAGCCAAGCTCAAAGACTCATCCCTCCTTGAGACACCTTATGTTCAGCGCTTAGAGAGCAAAATCTCCATAAGATTCTGAAGTCAGACATCTGATAAAGACCAACTGCTGAAAAAATTTTTTTCCAACAATTATTCAAAAGTGAAATTGGCAAGGTAAAATTTCCTAAAGGAAATCACACATCATTATGTACTGTTCCACCTAAAAATATCTGTGTTCCAGCATACCGAACAAGACTTAGCTATGTTAAAAAATTCTGGTCCCATGATAATTTATAGTTCAAACTAGTTACTGAATGACAAAATAAATAATAATGATTAAGTGGAATAAACTAAAGCTATTCGGTGCTCAAAGGAAAATAATACAATGAACATATTTTGGCGGTAAATCAGAAACAGGAGATATAGTCATGAATATAATTTGCTTTCTTTTTTAATTAGGTAAATCCAGAATTCCAAAATTTGAAAAATGCACAATATTAAGCATAGCAAAAATTATGGATATGAGTAACAACTTTAAGGAATGCCAGCCTAAGTTATTGACTTTTAAATTACCATTAAAATGACATGACAGTCACCTAATATAGTAGGTAAAAATCCTGCAAGAGCTGATTTAATGAGTGACTTATAATTTATTAAAAGCCATCTGTAAACCATATTTTAAAAGTTATTACTAAATGCACAAAACCAGCTTCTCCCTCCCTATTAGAAGACAAAATCCCCCTGCAATCTTCAATACACCATTGGACTGCTCTGCAAATTCCTTTTTCATACATGTTGCCAACACAACCTTTAGCCGAGTCTGTGCCTAAGTTAATGAAGTTCCACTGAGGCATAACAAAACGAAAAAGTACTGAGCTCTCAAAAAGACTTTTTATCTTTGATGGGCCCAGGATATTTATAAGACACCAAATCATTCCCTTGCCTCTAAAAAACAGGCCTTTCCCTTGGCAACTGCTCAGCATTCTAATTGGAATACACACATAGACGACTAATGCAAACCACTCAAACTTGTAGTCAGTCTTGAGGAGATGGCTTGAGGGATCATCCTTTGGGCTACAAAATTAGATCAGGGACGGGGCTCCAGTGATGACCCTGTCTTATGCCCTCAAGGATACAGACTCAGTATCACATCTGAATGCTTATTTGCCATGATTTTTTTTTTTTTTACTACAGTTTCTAACAAACAACCATACACTGAGTGATACGTTAGAAAAAATACAGTATAAAACATTTCTTTTCTGCACGGAATAAATAGAAATATTACTAGTGATTTTTTTGTCTGTGCTTTGCTTCTGTGTCACGGCTGCTACAAAAATGATGGATGGTCATCAAACTTGAACATAAAGGAATTATGCTAAATTAATATCATTTTTTTCTTCATTCTGGACAAAACATCTCACCCTCCACTCAACATCTGTTTTTTGCATACATGAGAATTTCCCCAGATGCAAGTATGAAAAGCCTGCATATGTATTTTGTTTTACTGTTTAAAATCACATTCTGAGATGACATTCCAACGTTAGGATATAGATCATAACTGCATTACTCTACTTAACAGAAAATTTTATTGATGTGGCCCATGGATTACTTTTAAGAATTAATCTATATTTTTGCAGATCGATTTCTTCTAAGCTCTTTACCAACTTGCTTGCTACCTAAGTGGTAGGATGGCCACTGAAATGTCATTAAAACTCCCTCAAATCCTACCATAAAAAATATTTTGGGTCATGTTTATCACGGCGTGCAAAATGGGCCCTCGAGCTACAGAGGCAGGCAGCATGGCTTGCCACTGACTCTTTCACAGATCCCGATCGGTGCCTGGTCGAGCGGTCTGAAGCACTATTGTGTGGGTCAAGAAGAATGGCCATGACCCATTCTAACGACCAGTCCTGCTAGGCCCTAGGCTGCTGACTTAAAGGTCCAGCTCTGCTGACACAAACAAACTTTCTTCGCTAAGCACTTTTAAAGAGATGGTTCTTGATAACTGTCACATGTCCATTTAAATAGGAAAAGTCCTGCAACTTGCAAGGCACACACACACGCTTCCCCATGAAAATTAAACGGCTCACAAAAATAAGAAAATAAGAGACAAATAACTGCTGAGTCTGCTCTGAGAAGCTTATGTAACCTATATTTACAAATGTTTTACTCTGAGGCAAGTAGCTTGAGAACTTAGTAGACATTCCCCAGAATACCCCCCAAATTATTTTTCCGACTGTCATGTTGGTCTGGCTGTCAAAGAAATGCATAAAGCACCCTGCTATCCATTACAGCCCCAAACACCATCCCATTTAAAAAGTGGCAGATCTCAAAAACATAAGAGTTCAGAGCTATGGTCAAGAAAACATTAAATAAACAACCACTACCACCAACCTTTGCCTGGGCCTCTGGTGCTGTCACCTTGACGACTTTGTTGCGGTGTATCATTTGCTTCACCCATCTTTCTACTTGGACGTTGAATTTCATGAAAACCACATAGCCAAAGTAAGCTGTTAAGAGAAGCAAGCTTTCCCACCACATGATAAAGTTATCCAGGAAAAATATGATCAGCATGATCAAGTCAATGATGTAGAAGGACACATCCCGAAAGAGTGGCCACCATGTCAGGTTTAAGATTTCTCTGGAAAACAGAGCACACATGCCAATGACAAAGAGGATATTGAACACCGCTGAGCCCACGATTGTGCCAATGCCAACATTGCTGTGAGCAATAAATACCCCTATGAGAGACGTGAAAAGTTCTGGGGCTGAGCCCCCGGCAGCCATAAAGGTGGCTCCAGCCACATCATCAGAGATGCCCAGTTTTTCAGTGATGACAGTCAAAGAGGGAACAAAGAACTCATCGCAGACAATGGCTAAGGCTATGAACATGTAGATCATTCCAATGACATGGAGAATGATGGCACCTTTTCTTCGCTGCTTGAGGGAAAAGATGTCTCTTGGGTAGTCTCCTTGGGCATGATCTGTACTATTCTCAGATTTGCCTTCCTGAGAAACAGGTGGCTGTGGAGTATAATCTCGAATCTTGTCATTTAAATCTAAGAGAGTTCTTTGACGGTAATCGTGTGCTACCCTGGGGCCACTTGCACCACTGGCCTCCCCTGTGCTCTGTGTCTCTGTCTCAGAAAAGGCACTGATTGAAAACGGAACAGTGCTAATGGCTACCAGGCCCATGAAAAGGCCTAAGATTCGAATCAACTTCAGTTTTTTTCTGACATTATAATGTCTCCTGCAGCCAGACGGTGAGTTATCTGAACACCATTTCTCAAGGAAAGAGATGGTGGTGGTGCTTTGGTGCAGATCCATCCTGGGTCTTCTGGTGGATGTGGTGGTCTTCAAATTGTATACTCAACCAGATGGTTCTTTCATACTTTTCCTCACTTTACAGTTAACAGTGCTTGTGGGTGCTTCCACAATCAGGGATTCTTAGGCTTCACACGAAATATTTTCAACATTTATGCTTAAATAAAAATAAAAACAAGGACATGTGAATCGTAAAATCATGTCTTTTTTTACAAAACAACTTGGCAGATATGAAAAAATCCTATCCAAGAGCCATGTGACCTTGGGTTAAGTTCCTTAATTCTTCTGTGCCTCAGTTTCCCCATTTCAAAAATTAGGACAATTACAGCACCTACCACCAAGTGCTGCTTTGAGGATGAGTTAAAATACATGAAGCATTAAGAGTGGGACGTGACACACATTAGGCACTTATGATAGTGTATGTACAAAGGCAAACATTTTGGTAAATCCAATGTTAGACGTAGACTATGTATTTGTGTCTGTTAAATACAAAAATTTATAGATGTAGATGAAAATCTATGTTTATCCCACCTTAACTCATGTAACAAATAACCTCCCAGGGCTAAAAAAGGTATCACTTCCTTTAGAATTATCTACGTATTTGACAACCAAAACCACTGTCTTTTCTTTTGGTCCAATTATATAATTCCAGTTGCAGGCACACTTTTCTGATTAATCTATCACTTGGAAAGGGCTGAGTGTTGGAGGAGACAGCACTCTTCTCCTGCACACATAAAGATCTCAGGATCCTATTTTTCATGGAAAGCCCCTCCTATAGCAAATGCAGAAAAGTAGCCCTTTAAAAATTTAAGTTTACAAAAGAATGTTCTGATGACATGAACAAACTGTCTTCCCTAAATATCTAGATATTGTATTCAGCTAAAGCTTATTTTAAAAAACAACCTTTAGTCGTATTTAAAATAGACAACTTAGTAAACCAAACAACTTCTATCAAGTAGGCTATTTCAAGACATCAACTGTGTATTTCATAAACAATATGCAAGTTGCAGTGATACCTCTGTCCACAAAATCTGCCAAAAATAGCTCTGACACTGACTCTCTAGTAGGTTAAGATACCCAAGCAGTTTTCATTCTCTGTCTCCACAGAGAAGGGTAAAATATCCACACATGACAGCGGATATTCTGAAGGTTCCCCTTTTTAATTTTCTTTAAAAAACAGTTTTGTTTTGGGGTTTTGGTTTTTTCTTGTATCAACGATTTCATTTTAGAAGCATTCGCTGAGATCATCTCAGGTGTAAAATAAGCTAATTAAACACACGCCAGTGACACACTGAGATTAGCTGGAACTCAGGTTTGCAGAGGGAGCCCAAGTCAAACCAGGCTGAGATGCTGTTACTCCTGAGATAAACCTAACCCAGCACAGAGATTCCCGGCTGGCCTGGCAGATGTCTACGCCTAGCGTGAACGATTAAGCGACTCACTGCGCTCAGGGGATTGTCACAATGCTCGGCCGGGGCAAACGGCAGGGACGGACTCAACTCCCAGGGTGCGCTATCGGCTCCAGCCTGAGCCGGGCTCGACCTGCAAAACCCACCGCTCCGCCGGCGAAGTGCACCCCCAGCCGCGCCCCAACTTTGCCGTGTGTGGTCCCAAACTTTCCCTGGTGGGCTCATAGGAAAATAAAACTGAAGGACAGACGCCCCACTAGCGAGCCAGAGGCTGGGATGCAGTTTGAGGAGGGGCTTGGCCGGCATCTTCCCGAATCGTTGGTGAGTAGGTGGGGAAGGGGAGCGACCCTCTTTGCGCCTTCCCCGACTGCAGGCCCTGCCCCGCGCCCCCTACCCCGAGCCGGAAGCAGGGGCGGTTGGGGTGGGAGAAGTCGGGGCTCGGAAACCCCGCCCGGGAGCGGAGAGAGTTGGCTAACTCCTTTCGGGGCCTGGGGCAGCACGTCCACCGCGGAGCTACCTGTGAGCCTGCAGCGGGATGCGCGCAACCGGGATCCGGAGACAACGACCACTGCGGCCACCAAGCCTGGCGGCTGGCCGGGGCTCGACCGCCCGCACTTACCGGGATCCGCCAGGAGGACGCGCACACGGCGGGGGCCCGAGCGCGGCCCGCCGCTCCGGTCCTCCGCTTTCTCCGGCCCTCCGCCTCCTCGCTCCGAGGCCCGGGCTGCGGCTCGCACTCGCCGCCGCTCTCGCCGTCCGGGGCTGGGCTGGGGAGGAGACTGAGCCGCCGCGAGCCCCGCGCGCCGCCTCTGGTGCTGCCGGGCCCCCTCCGGCCCCTCCCTCTCGCCTCCGCGCGGGGAGCGTGGCCGCAGGGCGCTCTGCTCCCGCGCTCTCTGCTCCACGCCTCCTGGGCGCAGAAGCGACGCCGGCAGCCGTCCCTTCGCAGATTTCTCTGCAGTGGGGACGGGGGTCAGGATTTGCAGGCGAGCAAGGACGGAGAGGAGAAATCGTACAGGTCGGTGACGCGCCTGATTACCAAAGCCTGAAAGTGTTGCCAACTTTAGGGTCATCTCTGCTGGGCCCCTCCTCTCCAATTATCTGCAAAAAGTGACAGCAGTCACACATTTAGGAGGCCATGTAATGTGTAATGGCAGCAAAGACGATCAGTGAAAAGGCAAGAAGGCCTGCAGGGTTGTATGTTCAGGCCCAGGGTTTCTGAGGTCTCTGGTTTGGCTGGCTGGGACACTGAAGGATCTTTAGTCTTGCAGTCGGACCTTTAATTTCGTGGGTGATGAAACTGAGACCCAAGACAGTGTCATTTTGAGTCATAGACAGCGTTCACATGCTGGCCTCTGGACTCCAAGCCCAGTGCTTTTTCCTGCCCTGTCAGGAAAGCAAGATCCCCCCACCACAAGAAGTTGAGCCAGGCTTGTTGGGGACTGGAGGCAAGAATCTGGGCCAAAGAGTGGGCGAAGGTAAGGCAGACGGGTTACTGGGGGAAGCTACTTTTACCCGGCCCTGCGATCACCACCAAAACTGCCAAGAGGTACCCACCAGGAGAAACCTTTCATCAAACGTTTTCCACTCTCTTTACCCTCCACTCTCCTCGTTTTCCACTTAGAGAGGGTTTCTTCATGCTTTCCTGGGTCTAGGAGGAACGTTGGTCATATCTGGAAAACTCACTACCTTTGACTTTGGGTAAAACTCTATACTCAGACCTCTACACTTCCTCTTGATAAGTCAAGAGCAGCCTGGAGAAATTAGAAATCTCTTTTACTCCCACCAAAGCCAGGCATTCAAGACTATTGTCTTGCTAAGGATTTAAGGTCCTATTCTGGAAGTCATAGTGTGAACTTTTAAAATATATTTTATTTTGGAAGATTCCAGACATTTATAAATATAATAGTATAATAAACCTCCAATGGGGCCATCACCCAGCTTGAACAACTATCATGAACAGCTTGAACTCACGGTCAATCATATTTCATCCAAATCCCCTTTCCCGTGCCATCATTTTAAAGCAAATCCCAGACATTGTATCATTTTATTTGTAAGTATTTACAGAAATCAAGGAAGCTATCAACCACTTCTTGTGTCAGGAAGACTAAGGAATCAATTCAAATAGGCTCCCACTAGACAAGGATGGACCAATCTGAGCACCAAAAATTGATAACAATTGCAATTGTTTCAAACGTATCAAATATGATTATATCTATAAGTTCATAATGATTCTAAAGTAACTTGATTGGTCGCTGTTGATGGGTAAGAAGGAATGAACTCATTATTTTGAAATTGTTTTAGAAAAAAGAAAACAATCATGCATTTAATCTGCCTTTTCCATACATACTGGACTTCAGGGTAACCAATTAGCCTTTACTTCTCCCCTGCCCTTGTCTTTGCTTTCCTAGTCTAACAATCCTAATCTTCCCTGATACAGTGATGCATCTGGCTAAGAAGATCTTGTATACAAAGTTCTGCTTAAAAGAAAACAATTATGTATATTTTTAAAAATCACACCCTTCCTACTAGGATCTTTATAAATGTTATCCAGCTGACTCCCCCCAGAGCCCACAGATGACCCTGAATCTCCACTTGGTGGGAAGGGGAATGAGGCCCAGATGCAGGTTGTATTGGCTGGGGTTTGTACTTGGCTGCATATAACAGAAACTCATCCTTAGTGATTTAACCAAATAAGAGTTTATTTTTTGCATGTAAAAAGAAGTCTGATTTAAATCTTGATTTCTAATATACTGTCAAAAAACATTTTAACGTAAGTAATCAAATTAGTATTTTTCCGTGGCTCTTCAATAATGAACTAATTCAACTTTATTGTTGGGATTACATCATCGTTTAGGCAATGATTATCAGGATTTTAAAACTTAATGATTTGTTATTCTAAGTTTGCTGTTTCAAACTTTTGTCAAGCACATTTCAAAATAAAGAAAAAAAGCTGTAAAGAAATAAATAAGTAAATAAAAATAAAAAGAAGTCCGAAAGCAGACTGTCCAGGGTTTGCAGAGGAGCTCCACAATGCCATCAAGGAACCCAGATCTTTTACCTATCTTCCTTAATGTATGACTTTTATCCTCATAGCCACAAAATGCTTACCTCTCTCAGACATCACATCTGTGCTCCAGGCAGGAAGAAGGGAAAAAATGAAGAGTGAAAGACAGAAGGCCTCCTTGCTAGGCTTTGCCTTTTTATTTAGGAAAGGACACACTGTCAAAACTTCTCTTACATTTCATTGGTCACAACTTGGTCACATGGAGCTGTCTAGCTGCAAAGGAGTTAGACTAATTAGGGCTATTAGTCAGCATTTAGAAAATCAGGGATCTCCTAGTAATACAGAAGGGGGGAAACAAATGTTGGGTGTGCGACTAGCAGTATTTGACACACAGTTCTATAGTAGCTCAATGAGATCCACATTGGACTGAAGATTTAGCAGCTGAACTTGGCAGTCAACTGCCATGACAGCTGAGAAGGCTAAAACTGCTGTCATTGTAGTAATGGAGAAAAGCTGGCCTATCGTTTGTCTAGGTCACACGATATGAAAGCAGTAAAACTGAACAACGCCTGTAGGTCTCCCAGGTCCACACACCTTACTGCCTGGTCATGAAGAAAAAGGGAGCCTCATGAGAAAATTTACTACCACCACATGATGAGTTATTACAGAGTAGCCTTGATCAAGTTCTTTGCTAAGAGATTTAAGTAGAGTAATCAATGGGTATGAATTATTATTAAAGAGCCAACTCTTTATTTTTAGATATCTGCATAAGTATACACATTAGTTGGCATCATATTTATCCTTCTATTAACTGTATGATTTATTTGAACATAGAGTTTATGGAGGTCATTGGTAATTACCAGTTAAGAACGATGGGATGGGCTCCTGTTGTAATTCTGGAGAGGAGCCTTTCAAAATTCAGTGATGACTGTTTAAAGGTATGGGGTCAGACTTAAGCTAATAAGGACTTTTAAATATAAAACTGCCAAAGGTTCTGGTTCAAGATGGTGACATAAGAAGATCCTGCACTCACCTCCTCCGACGAACACTCCAAGTCTACACACAGAACAATGTCCTCTGAAAAAACAAACAGCAACAACAAAAACTGGCTGAGTGACTCTTACCCAATGGGTAGGAAAGGCTGGGACACAATTTTACTGTAAGCCCCACCCTCAGTGTGGTGACCCAGAGTCAGGAGGGAACTCAATGCAGAGTTGAGAGAGGCCTATTTTCTTGTCTTGGAGTGTTGGCCTGAGGGACAGACATCTGATTTGACACACATTTGGGGGCCTGCTGGGATGCTCTCTGGGGACAGAGACTGATGGGAACCATTTTTTCTGCTCTCCCTCTGCCTTGGGGGCACCATCTTTTTCTTTTTTTAAAACTCTAGGCTTTCTTCCTCCCGCTTGCTTGCTTGCTTGCTTGCTTTTTCTTTCTTTTCTTTCCTCTCTTTCTTCCTTCCTTTCTTTCTTTCCTCTCTTTTCTCTCTCTTTCTCTCTTTCTTTCCCAATGGGCACCATCTCTGTGCTCTCCCCCTGCCTCGCTCCAGAGCACCAGTATCTCTTGGAAGGGATCTTTTACACATGTCTGGTGTCCCGGTTTTTACTTCTGGTGCCCAGTCTGTCACCCAGGGGATAACCCTGGATCACCTGGCTCTGGTAGCCAAGAGGGCTTACACTTGTTGTCCCATAGGACTGTATATATTCGTATACTTTAAAAGCTGCTACTTGAGCATTTGGCTTCAATCAGCCTAAATCTAAGTGCTGACTGAGATTCCCCACTTTGGGACACTGACAGATCTTGGCACACCCTCAACTACTGAGAGCCACTAAAAGTAAAATAAGCTGCTTGGACAATCACAAAACTTTGACAGGCAACCAAGAGCTAGGGTAGGGTTGAATGATGAGGTTCATCTTCTACATGAGGCCACTCCTTCAAGACTGGGAGAGGTGGCTGTTTTATCTAATGCATAGAAACCACACAGAGAGTCAAGCAAAATGAAGAAACAGAGGAATATGTTCCAAGTGAATGAACAAGATAGGGAATTCCCTGGCAGTCCAATGGTTAGGACTCCACGCTCTCACTGCTGAGGGCCCAGGTTCAATCCCTGGTCGGGGAACTAAGATCCCACAAGCCGCGTGGCATGGCAAAAAAAAAAAAAAAAAAAAAAAAAAAACCAAAACAAACAAACAAAAAAAAAACCTTAATGAAAATTGCCAAAGGGATACTAGTAAAACTTACTAAGCACCCGTATCATTTTCAAATAGAAACACAGGATGGTGTGATTTAAGGTAGGGTTGGGAAGGTTCCCTTTCCCGCATCCAAAATGACATCCCCAATGGGCACTGTGCCTACAATTCCACCATTAGAAATTTATTATTTTGGCTTTTTATTTTACATCTTCGGGATTTTTTTACAAAAGTAAGTGGCTCTAGAGTTATTGTGATAATAAACAACTTTACATTGCTTTTGACTTGACATTTAGTCTAAAGGAAAACAAAATTCTAGCAACTTTTCATAAGAGGAAAGTGGAAGAAAGAAAGCTGAGTGAGCCAGGAAGTTGTGGGCAACAAAGGTAAAGATGACGTATTTAGGTTTTACTTTGTCAGTTTAACCACTTTTTTCAATCTCTTCTGATGTGCTTTTTTTTCTCCTTTCTAGTATAATCTCTAGCTTCTCTGTCATCAACATCTGCAGGCAATCAGAACATATATGAAAGATTCAATGTGCACAAAAGCAGTAGTTCCCAACCTTGACTCTTGTTAAACATTAGAATCGATGGGGGATAGTTTTAAAAGACTCTCAAAATGACCTTCTTCTTTCCCTCTTATTATGAGCTCCTTGAGAACAAGAATCAGTATCATGTATTTTCCAGCATCAGGCACAGGGCTTGACATCTATTCAGCACACGGCTGTGGAGTGAACTGAGTTGTGGCAAATGCAGTTCATTAAAGGAGAGTGGGTCAGTCAGGAGGGTGCAGGTTATGCTGCAGTAACAAAGAGCTCAGAAAATCACAGTGACATAAAACAACAAAGGTTTCTGTTTCTCACTCACATTACCTGTCCTCTGTGAATTTTGCTGTGTCATCCTCACTCCTGTCTCCAAGTTGGTCACTATCTAGAACATTGCCAGTTGCTGTCATAACGAAAAGACACATGGCGAATCTTGTACTTGCTTCAGCTTGGGAGTGATACATTTACGGCTACTCACATTTCACTGGCTAAAGCAAAAAGCATGGCCATATCTATCTTCAAAGGAGCAAGAAAGTGCAGTTGCACTACGTGATCGGGAGGAGAATGGAAAGATTTGGTGACCAGCACTAATGCCTATCATGATGGACAATAGGAGCAAAAAAATGGAACTAACGTATATTATGTACTTACCATGAACTAGAAGTTTTCACCTATCTCTTTTCAATCTCATGAGTTTTAGCACTATTACTATTCCCATTTTACAGATGAATTAACTGAGGCTCAGTGAGGCTAAGTAGCTTGCCCAATACTAAGCAGCTCTCATTTGTACCCAATACTGGCTCCAAAGCCCATTCTTTCTGCTAATCCTCACTGTATATGACTGAGGTTTTTGGTCCCTGCCTAAGTAAGAGTAAGTTGCATTTTTCCTGATGGGATTACATCCTTAGGTGATTCCGGTGGATTTTTTTCTACCACCAGCTGGTCTACAATCTAGCATAACTGTCTACTTCCTAAGAGGATCCGTTTTGCTTATTTAAAAATCACAGGTGTAAATATCAAAATAGAATCCCAGTGTGCTCTAAAAAATGTTCTCCTCAGGTTCCCAACCCTGAGCTGACTTTGTTTTCCTTTGCATTTGGCTCATTTTTTGGCCAGTGGCTCTCGCCTTCCAGGTCAATGAGAACCATAAAAGCAGAAACAAATATCTGTGGGGTTAAGGAACGCAGTACAGGCTTCTTTGCTTTTGACAGTGGTTTCTGCAATGGCACTTAAAGCAATACACCCAAATCATTGCTCTTTCTTTTTCTTTCTTTCTTTTTTTTTTTTTTAATCTATTTAGGAGATGAGAAATGATGAATGCCTGTTATTTTTACATTAGAGACAGGAATTTTTTACTCGGCTTAATCAGGAAGCACAAAAACTGAGTTTCTCTTTGCAGCACCAGCTCAGCTCCGGGCTCCTGGGCACCGAGGCAGGCGCAGTGCTGAGGCAGGGCTCAGAGGAGTGCAGGAGAACAGGCCATCGATTTCATCAAGAAACTTGCAGTCTAGAACTCTGGCTGTCTTCCTGATTCCAGCAGGGACATCCCGAGTGACCTACAGGGTGTCCCTCAGTCTCTCAGAGCCATGTCAGCAAGGAAATAAGGATAAATAATACTGTTAAAAAGGAGATACGCTGGGGAAGAGGCAATTCCTGAAGAGGAATTCAGGACAGCCCATTCAGAAGGCAAGCAAGGAGCACTTCTTTCTAAAAGCTCAAAACACTGTGCTCCTGCTGCTTTCCTCCTTAAACTACATTCTCTCTTTACCTATCTCCGATTCAGAATTTCAATATAAAGTTAAAATATTGGTATAGAAGAGAAGTGTGCCTTGAGCCGGTAGGAATATGCTACTGTATCCTTGGTTTTGAATACTGAAATAAAATACTTGCTTTATTCACTTCATACAAGTAAAATGAATGAGTCACTAGTCATTTTCCCAGCTCAGGGGTCTCACACTATTCCGCTCAGCAACACCTGACCACCCCCCCAAAAAATGTATGCACGTGTTGCGGGGGGAGGGGCCCCCGGCAGGGCCCCCCCCCCCCCCCCCCGGCCCAACACCGGGATTCAGTCAGTAAGCCTGCTTGATGCTCACGCCCCCCATCTCCCCAGATCGGCCGCAATTGGTGATAATAGTGATCATTCCTCTTCCACCTACCGCTCCTTTTGGCTTCTTTCTCAATTTGTTCAAAATCAAGATGGAAGACGGGTGATATATAATGAGCACCTCAAATACTCCAGATATTTCTACAAGGCTTATAAGTCCTGCTTCCTGGTCCGTGGAAATAACCACTTTCAAACGTTTCAGGTGTCTTATATCTTTTCCCCTGGTGCTTATCACAATTTTGCGGAGTAGTGGGCTCGTTTTACTATCTCTTGATTTTTCTGATTTGAATGTTAGCTGTTAAATTCCTATTAGGGAAGAAAAAGAGTTCTTCCTCCTACAATATTCGCCAACCCACCCCCCCCCCCCCCCACGACTCCCTGAAGCCCTCATCTCCACATAACCCTCTCCCCAACCTTTCAATAAGGTTGTGTTGCCATTTTGAATAAATGAATATTCACATCCTTTAATGAACACATCTTGAAATTATGCAAACATAATCATCAGTTAGTTGAGCTGCAGAGTATACTAGTTCACCTCAAACTCTGTTAGAACTGTACATTTTCCCTTCAGAATTTTCAGATGGAGGGAATATCAGCTGATCTACCAGTTTCATGTTTTCCCCCTCAGGGAACGTCAGTCCTGGAGCCCCGTGCCCTCCTGCTGCCACGTGGACCAACAGCTGTCAGGGCCTGCTGCATGGCTGGCATCCTGGGAATTCTCTTTGTTTGTGCTGAGAGCCCTGTTTCCTAAATCCTCGTTTCTTGTTTACTTTCCTGCTTACTGGAGCACAACCTCCCGTATCTTCCTCAGAAGGGGACATGGGAGAAATTTTGAATGCTTGTGTGTCTGTAATGCCTTTATCCTCCTCCCATACTCTGTTCAAAGTCTGGCTTTGTGTAAATTCTTAGGTTAGAAATGATCGTCCCTTGGAATTTTTAAGCATTGATTTCCTTCCTGTCTTTGATGTTTCATTGTTGCTGTAGAGAAGCCTGATGCCATTCAGATTCCCAGTCCTTTCTGATGGGATCTAGTTTTTCTTTTGAGAAGATTTTAGAACCATCCCTTAGTTTTCATTAAAACTTCACGATAATGTTCCCTGAAGTGGATCTTTTCTCATTCATTTTTTTTTCTGCTCTAGAAACTCATATACATCTGAGAAAATTACTTTTGTATATATTTAAAAAATAATTTTCTTCTCTCCATTATCTCTACCTTTTTAGGTATCTCTGTTACTTTGATTTTGAACTTCCTTACCTGATCCTCTAATTAAGATATTTTTTCCTCCATTTTCCATCTCTTGAGAGATTCTCAACGTTATCATTTAACCCTTCTAGTGTTAAAAAATTTCAGCTTATTCTATTTTTTAAAATATTTATTTATTTATTTATTTATTTATTTATTTAGGCTGCTCCGGGTCTTAGTTGCAGCATGTGGGATATTTAGTTGTGGCATGCGGACTTTTAGTTGCGGCATGCGTGGGGGATCTAGTTCCCTGACCAGGGATCGAACCCGGGCCCCCTGCCTTGGGAGCATGGAGTCTTATCCACTGGACAACCAGGGAAGTCCCCCAGCTTATTCTATTTTTAATTTTTAAAAGCTCTATCTTGTTCTTTGCACATTTCTTTTATGTATTGTTTCCTGTTTTTATTTCTTAGGTCTGTTAGCATCTCTTCTCTCTGAGACACTGTTAGCTTCATGAAGCCATGGGCTTTTTCTGCTTTGTTCACTACTTTATGGTTCAACTCCTAGAAAAAATGAGTGCCCAGTATAATAAGCATTTGATAAATATCTTTGAATGAATGAGAATATTTATTGTGCTTATTGCAAATTTCCTTCTTCTCCCTGAAGTTTCATTTTCCTGCAAGTTCCTTTTTTGCTGTTTGTTCTGGCTTAGTTATCATGTCACAGGCCTTTCTAAAATGTCTGGTCCACTTTGGTAACTGTAAATTGCTGGGTGAGACACTAAAATGCTAATTCAAAGCTCCTGCTAAAATGGGACCCTCAAGAAGAGGGTTTTACTCTATGGTAATCAAGTAGGGACTCAGCCATTCCATTGCAGGAAGCACAAGCAACAGGATCTCTATTCAATTTATAGACTTTAAGGTAGCTCACACTTGACCACAGCTTTGCCAGATGTCCCAGCCATCTCTGGCTGAGTTTCTTCAAAGGGTCAACCTCAGTCTTCTGCCAGGTGGGAGAAGTTGTCTCCTGGCTACACAGGATGGGGAAAGGTCTTTAAAGGTCTCATTGCTTCTTTAAGACTTTCAACCAAGCTTCCTATTTTCAGCCCCATCCTGTATCCCCGCTCAGTTGGTTTTCTGTTGCTGCTGTAACAAATTAGCATAAACGTAGCGTCTTAAAACAACATACTTTTATTACTTTACAGTTCTATGGGTCAGAAGTCCAGTATAGTCTCACTGGGCTAAAATCAAGGTGTCAGCAAAGCCCCTTTCTTGGAGGCTCTAGGGGAGAGTATGTTTCTTGCTCA
This sequence comes from Eschrichtius robustus, assembly GCF_028021215.1. Classification (NCBI taxonomy): domain Eukaryota; kingdom Metazoa; phylum Chordata; class Mammalia; order Artiodactyla; family Eschrichtiidae; genus Eschrichtius; species Eschrichtius robustus. The sequence goes on from NC_090833.1 coordinate 69,188,807, forward strand.
TTCAGGTGTTGGGGGGATTTAATTCCATGCAGTTGTAGGACTGAAGTCTCTCTTTCCTTGCTGGCTGTCAGCTGGGGTCAGTGTTCAGTCTCTCTTTGCGGTTCACAGTGAAGGCTAGTAGATCACAGATGTTTTGTGTTTAATCACCTGGTTTTATTCAGTCCACTTTGATGGGCACTGCAAATCTGCTTAATGCTCCCCTCTCTCTTCTTCTTCACACTCCAGTTTATTTATGTGGTGCGTTAGTTTCCCTGAGCTGCCAAAAAAATTACCACAAACTCTGTGGCTTAAAACAACACAAAATGTATTCTCTCACAGTTCTGGAGGCTAGAAGCCTGAAGTAAGGTATTGGCAGGGCCATGATCCCTCTGAAGCCTCCAGGGTAGGATCCTTTCTTACCTCTTAGCTTCTCTGGTGGGTCCTGGCAGCCCTTGGCATTCCTCGGTTTGTGGCAGCATCACTTCATTCTCTGCCTCTGTTTGCACATGGCCTTCTTCCCTGTGTGTCTCTCTGTATCGTCTCCACTTCTTGTAAAAACGCCAGTCATTGGATCTAGAACCCACTCTAAACCCAGGATGATTTCATCTTGAGTTCTTTAGCTAATATCATTTGCAAAGACCAAACTTCCAAAGGAGATCACATTCTGAGGTGTCAGGTGGACGTGAGTTTCGGGGGGCTTTATCCAACCGACTGCACGTGAAGTTAGCGTCCAGGTCTGAGAAAATAATAAGGTTGGCCCACATTCTGACCACTCCAGCCTTGCCAATTCTACACGAAATTGGGGCACCAAGGTGTATTTTCTCCTCCTCAACCTGTATCTTTAATTTTTGTTGTTCCAAGCAAGAGATTAGATTTCTCATGCCTTGTCATTTATTTTGAGGGAATATCATTGAGCTCGGGAACATGATCTATTACTTTTTTGGAATTCTCCCTTAATTTGCCCGGTATCACTATGTTTTACAGAAATTCTTTATCATTGGTAGTTTGGGATAGAGCCATATACTGTGTTCATGGTAGATGGAATTCCCTTCACTGTATGATTTTTATTTTATTGTTAATTTGGAGGCATTTTAGTGGGACAAGTGAAGAAAACATACATTTACAGTACTACCTTTATAGAAAGACTACTTTTTTTTCCCAAAGGGCTACATTATATCTTATGGGTGGATAATTTATTGAACAATTTCCCTATTACCCTACTGTTATTTTTCAGTTATAAATAACACTGCAATGGACATTATTATACTTGTAACTCAGTGTGCACACTCTCGTTTACCTTGAAGTATGTTTCTTGCTACTGGGAACTCTGGGAATTCATGTGTGTCTTTCTCTCGTGAGTGGACTGGGGAGGATGAGTCTTCTCTGCTGATGCTCTTCCATGGAGGTCTCCACTTCTCCCAATAACCAGTGGATAGTCTACCTTGTAATTAATTCACTGGGAGAGCCAATGGGCTACCAGTCCTGTCTTGGCCAAAGTCCTAAACAAAAGTATTAGATTTCTAAATCCACACACCTATGGTCAATTAATCTATGACAAAGGAGGCAAGAATATATAGCAGAGAAAAAATAGTCTCTTCAATAAGTGGTGCTGGGAAAACTGGACAGCTACATGTAAAAGAATGAAATTAGAACACTCCCTAGCACCATACACAAAAATACACTCAAAATGGATTAAAGACCTAAACGTAAGACTGGACACTATAAAACTCCTAGAGGAAAACATAGGCAGAACACTCTTTGACATAAATCACAGCAATATCTTTTTGGATCTGTCTCCTAGAGTAATGGAAATAAAGACAAAAATAAACATATGGGACCTAATTAAAGTTAAAAGCTTTTGCACAGCAAAGGAAATCATAAACAAAATAAAAAGACAGCCTAAAAAATGGGAGAAAATATTTGCAAATGATGCAACCGACACGGGATTAATTTCCAAAATATACAAACAGCTCATACAACTCAATATCAAAAAAGCCAAACAACCCAATCAAAAAATGGGCAGAAGATCTAAACAGATATTTCTCCAAAGAAGACATACAGATGGCAGACAGGCACATAAAAAGATGTCAACATCGCTAATAATTAGAGAAATGGAAATCAAAACTACAGTGAGGTATCACCTCACACTGGTCAGAATGGCCATCATCAAAAAGTCTACAAATAATAAATGCTGGAGAGGGTGTGGAGAAAAAGGAACCCTCCTACACTGTTGGTGGGAATGTAAATTGGTACAGCCACTATGGAGAACTGTATGGAGGTTCCTTAAAAAACTAAAAATAGAGCTACCATATGATCCTGCAATCCCACTCTTCGGCATATATCTGGAGAAAACCATATTTCGGAAAGATATGTGCACACCAATCTTCATAGCAGCACTATTTACAATAGCCAAGACATGGAAGCAGCCGAAAGATCCATCAACAGATGAATGGATAAAGAAGATGTGGTGTAGGGCTTCCCTGGTGGCACAGTGGTTGGGAATCCGCCTGCCAATGCAAGGGACACGGGTTCGAACCCTGGTCCAGGAAGATCCCACATGCCGCGGAGCAACTAAGCCCATGCACCACAACTTCTAAGACTGCGCTCTAGAGCCCACAAGCCACAACTACTGAGCCCATGTGCCAAAACTACTGAAGCCCTCGCACCTAGAGCCCATGCTCTGCAACAAGAGAAGCCACCGCAATGAGAAGCCCATGCACCGCAACGAAGAGTAGCCCCTGCTCGCTGCAACTAGAGAAAGTCCGCACGCAGCAACGAAGACCCAACACAGCTAAAAATAAGTAATTAATTAATTTTAAAAAAAGATGTGGTGTGTATATGTATACACACACACACACACACACACACACACACACATAATGGAATACTACTCAGCCATAAAAAAAGAATGAAATGATGCCATTTGCAGCAACATGAATGGACCTAGAGCTCATCATACTAAGTGAAGTCAGACAGAGAAAGACAAATATCATATGATATCGCTTAACATGCAGAATCTAAAAAAAAAAAAAAAAGATACAAATGAACTTATTCACAGACATAGAAAACAAACTTATGGTTACCAAAGAGGAAGGGGGGAGGGAGGGATAAATTAGAAGGTTGGAATTAACATATACACACTACTATATATAAAATAGGTAACCAACAAAGATCTATATAGCACAGGGAACTAAACTCAATATTTTGTAATAACCTATTAGGGAAAAGAATCTGAAAAAGAATACATTTATTATATATAATATATATATAAAAAGGAATATATCTATTCAGTTTTGTATATATATATACAAAACTGAATCACTGTGTTGTACACCTGAAACTAACACAATATTGTAAATCAACTATACTTCAGTTAAAAAAAGTATTAGAAAAGAGTCACTGTTTTTCCTCAAATACTTCCAGTCCTATTAGTTTTCCATGCCAGGCACACATCAGACTATAATGGAGATAGTCCTTTATTAAGAGTATCTCTTGTCGCTTACAAGGAGAGGTTCATGCAGAATTTGAGGGGACTGATAGTTGATGGCCTGACTGGTTGTTAAAGTATTGAAGTACTCTATACCACCTGGTAAATTTTATTATATTGATAGTAACAGTGATAAGCAGTAAAGTTAATTTATAACTCTAATATAAATTCATTAGTCCTACTACAACAACCCTTGACAAATGGCCACCTGTCATAACAACATCTGAGAAATAGTCGTAGCTCTGCCACCAGTTGGCCAATGTCTAGTAAGCAGTGCTGATAGATTGTGTGTCCTTTACAAAACTCTCTGTGCTTTGGGAGAATCACCAGTTTATGTTCATCATGGAATTATAGCTGCTATTTCATCTAAATATTGTGCTTTTTAATTTGTCTTTTATAGTTACTGTGTTGTAATTCTTGAGTAAGTGCATATTTTAATGTTTTGAGATTTAAGAATTTATAACAAAAGGTTGAATACAAACACCTAGAATGAAGGAACAAAAATGTTTGGATATGTTTCTCAACATTTTTGTTATATATAGTAACAGGAACAATTTGGATCTGTTGGAGTATAAAAAAGAAATGATATCAAAATTATATTATTAAAAGGTAAAAAGGTTGAATACTTAAATCTTTATTAAATTAGGAAACATGTTCTGTTAAATCTCATGATTTAAACAAAGGAACTTTATAATCATCATTAAGAAAAAAATTTTTAAATTAAAAAATGGGTGAAATCAAAATATCTCAAAAGTTTGAAAAATCCAATTCTTAAAAAAGTAAAAATCCTTAAAAATAATGGACGGTTTTAGGCATGAATATTTAATAGAACTTCAAAAAAAGAATACTATCAATATAGATACATAATTATAATCTATATTTGTAGTCCTGGCTTGTTAAAAACATATCTCCTGAAATGAAAACACTTCTTTTTGGAAAACATAAATCAAGACAACAAAATTTCACATTATTGATGAAGCTTCGATTGTTCTATGTAAACATACTGGAATAATTTCCTTTAAATGAAAAATTCAGTACTCTGAAGAGAGTTGGAAGTTTTTTTAATATTGGGGAGCTGATGTGAATAAGATCTGAAATGCTATAAAAGTTTTTGTGATTGATGTCAGAGAAAAAATATTTCTGTGAAGTATACTGACATAAAAACCTTACTGAATTTATACAGATGTACCAGTGTAATGTTAGATTTTTAACCATAATTTTAAAAAGTTCTGGATATTTTAATTTGGCACTAAGCCCCCCTATTCAATCATTTCTGGGTGATGCAACTAAAGCCATAAAATAAATGTTTTCTTGATAATTATATATTTACTACTATTCATCAAATAAACATCAGAGAGACTCACCCAGTGTTCTGGAAGGGATGGAAAATGAAATAATGAAGTTAGGGAAATATTTGCATCTCAGTTGGCAGCTTATAGTGCTAGAGCTGAAAAGCAGTTTGGAAATCATGCCATTGTTACAAACTGTGAAATGAGGTAGCTGAGTATTTGAGAAATGAAAAAAAATAATTTTTGAAATACATTACAGAATTGCGGTTTTTAAAAACATCTTTACTGAGATATAATGCACATACCATTAAATTCATCTTTTAAAAATGTACAATTCAATTGTTTTTAGTGAAGGAAAAGTGATATTTAGTGAAGAAGAAATGATATTGACAGTAGACTGTGGTCTGAAACATCTGATGTTGTAGACAAATAGGGAAGAGCGAATCCTGCAACTTTGTTCTTTTTCAATGTTGTTTTGGCTATTCTGGGCCCCTCGCATTTCCATATGAATTGTAAGACCAGCTCCAACTCAATTTCTGCAAGGAAGCCTCCTGGGATTTTGGGAGGGATTGTGTTTAATCTGTAGACCAATTTGGAGAGTGTTGCTATCTCAACAATATTATATCTTTTGATCCATGAACATGTGAATTCTTTCCATTTACTTAGGTCTTTCATTTCTTTCAACCTTGTTTTGTACCTTTTCAAGTACATGTTTCATACATATTTTGTTAAATTTAATCCCAAGTGTTTTATTGTTTTTAAAGCTATTATAAATGGAATTGTTTCTTAATTACATTTTGGGATTGTCAATTACTAGTGTACAGAAATACAATTAATTTTTGTATATTATCTTATATCCTGCAACCCTGCTGAACTCATTTATTAGTTTTAACAGTTTTAGTGGATTCTTTAGGATATCCTATATACAAGATCATGTCATTTGCAGAGAGTTTTACTTCCTCCTTTCCAATCAGGATGCCTTTTATTTCATTTTCTTTCCTAATTGCCCTTGTTAGAATCTCCAGTAGTATGTTGAATAGAAGTGGCAAGAGCTGTCTTGTTCCTAATCTCAGGGGGAAAGTGTTCAATCTTTCACCATTAAGTATAATGCTAGCTGTGGGGTTTTCTTAGATGGCTTTATCAGATTGAGCAGGTTCCCTTCTACTTCTAGTCTATTGATTTTTTTAAAATCATGAAGTGTAGTTGGCTTTCATCAAATGCTTTTTCTGCATCTATTAAGATGTTCATGTAGTTTTTGTCCTTTATTCTATTGATATGGTGTATTATATTAATGATTTTCAGATATTTGGAGGTTTGGTTTTAATAAATGATATTCTAACAGATACTTACTTTAACTTTACAAGAAAGAAATGTTTCAATTACTAAAGCCGACATATTAATTTGACAAACTACCACAGTGACTGAACACATACTAACATATTATTCTTGACACCTGTCAGCACAATGTGATAAAGGTGTATAATGCTGTCAATAACGGAATAGCCTTGTATGAAAGCCCACCTACATTTCATGGAAAATATTGACAAGTCTTGACTTTGTCATTTATCATATTGAATTACCCTCTTCAGCTATACATTTAATAAGGATGCTTATGTTTTACATTCAGGTTGTTAGTAAAATAATTGAATAAGACAATGCCATGGACTGACATTCCCTGTGATATTCTTCTAGAGACTACTGTTTAAGTTTACATGAATCCATTAATCAATACTTGAATGTTTGGCCATTCTTCTAGTAAGTAATCCACCCAACAATGCTGTCATGCAGAGAATATTACTTCATCTTATTCAAAAATACATCTTAAGAGACTTACTCAAACTAAAGATATATATGGTTAATTCCATTGTACTGTGCTCTTTGAGGACAGGTACTTTGTTATTGTACTCCCAGTAAAGAAAAATATTAAATAGAAACTTCACTTACATAGAGTTGGGAGACCAGAGGGGGCGCTGTCACGCCCTGCAACAATAGCAGAGCCCAAGAGGAAGAAGATAGACCCCTCTCCTTTCCTGGCAAGGACTCAGCCAATGAAAAGCCATCGACCCTTTGTTTACTACAGCCCTCCTGACTCCTTCTCCTCTCTATTAAAGGATTCTCCTTCCCTTGCCCTGCAGGGACTTGCATGTGGCTCGCCACTGTTACAGACCCCGGATTACGATTCTCTGCTGATTCCAAATAAACCCGTTTTTGCTAGAGAAATATCTGGCAGTCTCTTTGTTTCATTTCAACATCTACAAACCCTTGAACAGTGCCTGACACATAGAAGGCTCTTAATAAACATTTGCTTCATGAGTGAATGAATTAAATTCATTGGTGTACTAACCTAGAAAGCAATCAAAAAAGAAAAACAAATTAGGTTACCATGATTAGTTCTTGGTGAACCCATGTGTTCAAATGCATCTAAATTATGAGCTTGACAATTTATTTTCATTGTTAGGTCCAGGTCTTATATGGTCTTTAGCTCACACATTTTCATGAGCCTAAGAAAAAAAAAAAAGCCAACTTAGTTATAGGGCCTTAGAAGGGGTCTGAACAAGTGTGGGTCCCTGAGGCTTAAGCTTTATTAGCTTCTCAGTAAATTGCCTTATCTAAAATGTCACTATGGATTGATGCTTGTATAATGAATGAATGGATGAATGAAATTCTTTCCTTTTCCTCCTAAAAATTAAATCAAAACTTTTTCATTGCCTCATTTCAGTTTGGCTTTGGATGTTAAACCAGATGAAATTAGAAAGGGCATGCTATTTATCAAATATTAGGATAATTCAGATGAAAGAGTATTACTAATTTTATTTTTAAGATTTAATTATCTGGGAAAATCATAGCAAAAAAAAAAAAAAATACTGAAACTTAAAGTTTCAAGGAATATAGCTGAAACCGAGCAGGACCCTGTGGGTCCCCACCACCACCCTGGGTACAAATCCTTTCTGTGTCCCCCATTTCTTGTTTGTAGGAAAGAGGCTTTGGCCTCCTAGAACCTCCCTGAGTACCAAAGGGCAGATTCAAACAGTTGCTAATCAGAAAAGTGAGGGAATGCAGAAACAAAGGAGGAGTAATCAAGAAATAATGGTGTAGTGATGGGACAGAGTCCTGGTTCCTCCTCAAAGAATATACATAATAATATATCTTTGAGGGAATTCCCTGGCAGTCCAGTGGTTCAGACTCTGCACTGTCACTATAGAGGACCCGGGTTCAATCTCTGGTCGGGGAACTAAGATCCCACAAACTGAGCGGTGCAGCCAAAAATATATATATAGACAGACAGATAAATATCAGATATCTATCTATCTAATCTTTGAGTTCTTCTGCAGGAACTAAGGCCCCTACCCGGCTGGAGGATGGTAACTTCAGGCTAAGCACAAGAGTCCTGGAACACGGCCCTGTTACCTCACCACCAGTCAATCAGAAGAAAGTCTGCACACAGTGGAAGATAAATAAGACTCTGACCCTCTCCCCAAATGATTAAATGCCAATAACTTTCCCTTTCTCCCTTTAAATACTGTCATGGTCGAGCAGAATCTTTGGAGTTGGTTCATGGATACGAGTCTGCCTTCTCTCAATGTTGCTGGCCTCCTGAATAATGCAACCTTTCCTTTCCAACCAACACTTGTCTCTCAGTTATTGGCTTTACAGCAGTGAGCAGCCGAAAATGAGTTCAGTAACATAGTGGAATCAGCATGGTGTGAAGACTGGGCATACTGTGGAAAGAACACACGGATCAGGAACAGGGGGCTTGACTTGCCATTAACTAGATGAGGGACCTTGACTAGGTCCCTCATTTCTTTGTGCTGAGGCAGGAGATAGATGGGCTCCAGGTTAGACATTTACAGCCAGCCTCCTGTTTACAATTCCAGATAGAAGTAACAAGAGGAACAGGGTAAATAGTTGGACTTCGCCTTCAGTGGACACTTTAAGATGATGGTAATGGCAAGGGCAGAGAGGAGCTGAGCCCTGCCCAGATAAGAGATAAAGAGACCCCATATTTCTCATTCTCGAGGTCAAGGAGACCTTCCTGACTACACATGCGCAGAAAGGCTCCTCAGGGGTCAAAAAGGGAGGGGGCACCACCCCATAGTAGGTGAGTCAACCTACCCATCGGCCTCTTCGCTAGAGTCCATCTTGGCTAAGAGATGTGCGCGCACACATGGGAGGACCCTGAGCTCAACCAAAATACGGACTTAGAGCCAGGCAAACAAGATGATTGGCCAGAGGCAACCTGGAAGAAATGCCCCATGTAAGTGATTCAGACTACCACGAGGGCACGACTCTCTCTCTGAGCCAGCCCGTGTGAGTCTATTCACATGTACTCTTTGTCCTCCTAATAAACACTTTACTTGTTTCACTACTTTCCGTCTCTTTGTGGAAATTCATTTCTACAAACCCGATAGGCCAAGGCCTTGTCAATGGCCCTGGTGGTCTAGTGGCTAGCATTCAGCTCTCTCACTGCCGTGGCCCGACTTCGATCTAGCCAGGGAACCGAGATCCTACTTAAAGCCACACTGCAGGCCAAGGCCACCCGAGATCAGTACCCTCAGTTTTCTCACCTGTAAATGAAAACTCTGGACTAGACAGACTCTGAGATTTCTTCTGCTCTGAATTTTGATGCCTGTTTCTACATAGAAAAGATTCGAAAATTCATTTCTGTAATTGTAAAATCAGATGTCAAAACAGATCCTAAAAAAGAAAATACAAGGGAAAATGTTAATTTTACATGACATCTTATATTTCATTTGAGACTTTCCTTTATAAATAAAAAGAAGCAGAAAAGGGACTTAAAGTGTATCTGTTACCGAATACAAGTTCATGTGCTCGACACACAGTGAGGCCAAACAAACTGAAATTTCAGAGTCTGGAGCTGAGAAAGGTTTACTGCAGGGCCAAGCAAGGAGAACAGGTGACTTGTGCTCAAAAACCCCAAACTCCCCGATTGTTTTGGGGGAGAAGTTTTTAATAGGCAAAATTTGGGATGAGGGCCGAGGTGCATGTGACTTTCTTATGATTGGTTACTGGTGAGGTAACAGGGCAGTGCTCCAGGAATCTTGTGCTCAGCCTGAAGATACCACCCTCCACTTGGGTGGAAGCCTTAGTTGCTGCAGAAGAACTCAAAAAGTTTGTTATATATATATATATATCTCTTGAGCAGGAACCCGGGTCCTGCTGGGTTTCATCTCCAGCATCTGGATTCTGTCCTCTTTTGGAAACAACCTTACTGGCCTAACCCTTGAGTTTTATAACCTAGATGGGACCATTTATAACCCTGGGAATTTAAGTCAGTCAAGTGGTATGTCTTTATGGTGACAAGCAACAAGAGCAAGGCAATGGCTTTGAAACTTGGCTCCTGTCATATATCTGAGCACAGCAACATTGTCTAGCCTTTCCTGTTAGTCCAGGAAACTGCTTCCTAATTTTGTTATTCAATATGATTGATATTTTAGTTTCCTTTTCTCACATCCTTCAGGGAGAACCAACATGTCAGAAGAAAAAAGTGCAACAGTGGATTCTATTTGAAAGAACAAAAGGGAGAGAAATCTGGTACATTTAGGAGAGAGGATAAAATGAATGGCTCAAGTAGACTTGTAGCTGCAACCAAATCTAAATATAAAAGGGTTACTATGACTACAAAGGTGGCATATTTGAATAAAACTGAATGTGGAAGCCTTTTAAATGCTAATTGCAATTGGAGGAGGTCTGCTGTTTCAAACTGCAGACAGTTTCCCCGCCTCCTTTTGTACTTTATGGCTTCTGGGTGAAGTCTGCTTTAAACAAAACTATTGACCTGTGACTTTCCAAATACTTTTGAGTTCCCTTGCGTAAGGGCTACTTTACACCAGTTCAGACATTGTGACTCCAAATCTTCATTTGTTCAGTCAGAGCCGCAGGATACTTTTTTTTGTGATGAAGAGCATGACGATCCACCCAAAAATCTTTAAAGTGTAAGCCATCCCTTCTGAATGGTTATGACTTTCAGTCAATTCAAAGAACATTCATAGAGCTAATTCTAAATGCAGGGTACTATGGGGAAACTCAGGTAGATAAATTTGGGTTCTGCTCCCCATAGACTCCCTATAGATGAGGAGTGATACTGAGTGATCTTTCTGGGTTCTTTCCAGATCTTGTTTCAGGTTCATAAAAGAAATAGCCATCATTCCTTGTCCTTAAATATAGATTGTACTGGCAGGTGCCTGAAATAAAACCACTATAACAGTGTCAGCAATACCAGATTACGGAGATGTCCTGAACTGGCTACAGTATTCTCGCTCACCTCTGATAAGTTTAAAGGACATATATGCATTCTGTTTTTTAAAAGCATGTGAGTAATGAAAGAAATGGATGACATTCATATTTCATATTTCATGAAAGAAATGGATGACATTTACATAAAGAGTATTTGGCCACAGAACTCTGTTTTCAGAACAATGATTAACAACCCTAAGAGAAAGAGTTTTCTGATACAATGTGGGAAATGAACATTTCAAGATTATTTAAGAAGGCTTTTCTATCCAGACCACGATGAAGACTTATTGAGGAGGGGCCCCTGACCTCCAAAGACTGCAGCATCTGAAGTTTACTTTTGGTCCTGTCATGACCAATAGTTACACATTTACAAATAAATGAGTTAATGAACATACCTTTCACCTTTTGTTTTGTTCTCCTGTTATTTACTTTCTAATTATGTGCACGTATTAGTTTAATTTTTTTAAATGTCCACAGTAGTTATCCGGGGAATAGAAGGATAGGCTAGTTTTTGGTTCCCTTCTTTATACCTATGTTTAAAAAAAAAATCTATCAACAATATATTAAAAAAGCAAAACAAAACACCAAACCCTACTGGATTTTCCTATCATGTAGGAACAGATTAAATGCTCTGAGATATAACAGAATGAAAAGAAAGAAAAACTTAAAAATTTTAAAGATATTGAAAACTATGTACCTGGCAGAAGATTATTTCCTTAGCACATCAATCAACAGCCTCCAGAATATTTCACAGTTTGGGAAACTCTGATCCAGCCCCTGGGGCGTAGAAATCAGTCTGCTGGCTGGAACCTTAGGAAACAACAAGGAGAAGTTTAGCCCTGAGTGAGTAATGTGTCCTAATGAAGGCCTGGATGGGGCGACAGGTTATTCTGGGTACTGGGTGAGGCTGGCTTGGACACTCTGACCCAGCGTTGTCCCACCTCCTTCAGAAGTCCTTGTGGCCAGGCAAGCACAGTCTCAGGAGAGCTGGTGTCAACTGCAGGGAGGTTGGATAACCAGAGCAGAGGGACCCCAGTGCATGAGAATGAGCACCTCATGCAGATGAAATTCATATATGTGGGCATTTAATTTAATCTCTTAATAATGTGTTTGTTTGTAGAGCTAGGTTTTTTTAAAAAACTGTGTAGATAGGAAAGAGCATAGGGAACTATGACTAATCCCAGAAAAAACAGGAACTGTATTGAACATGAAGAACTGAAGAACATGAAGAACATGAGGAACTGATCAGCTCTAATGGTCACAGGTGGAAATGGGTTCCAACAGTTCATCAGCATTGTGCGTACTCATGACCAAGTAGAAAGAGGGCGCACCCATGTGTCCTAAGATGATAAAGTATCCAAATGTCTGAAAGAGGGATGCTAATTCAGTTAATGAGTCAGTAAAGTAGCTGGTTACACAAAAAACCATGACAAAATTCATAGCTCTGTTGTATACAACCAGTAACTTTTTAGAAAACAAAATGAACAATAAGATCTTATCACAATAATAATTTCTTATTATTTATTATTTTTTCATTGACATATAGTTGATGTACAATATTATATGTTACAGGTATGCAATATGGTGAGTCACAAATTTTAAAGGTTATACTCCATTTATGGTTATTATAAAATATTGGCTATGTTCTCTGTGCTGTACAACATATCCCTGTAGCTTATTTTATTCGTAATAGTTTGTACCTCTTAATCCCCTACCCCTATCACTGCCGCTCCCCTCTTCCGTCTCCCCACTGGTAACCACTAGTTTGTTTACTATATCTGACAATGATAATTTTTTAAACCATAGAATAACCAATATTAAGGATAATCTTATCAAGAAATGTGTGAGGTCCATAGGAAGAAATGGACAAAACTTGTAGAATACTTGGCTAGATAAATAGGTATATAAAATGTTGCATCACAGTTTTCTTTTTTTAAATTCAAAAGTAAAATATGCTTATTGGGAGCATTTCTAAAAACCAAAATTTTGGAAAATAAAATCCTTCCCCTTATTCTCCCTCAGACACTTTTCACTCTCCAGAGGCGTTGGAGTTAGCAGTTTGCTGTGTATCTTTCCAAATATTTACTGTATTGAGTTCATTTACATTACTGAACTTAAATTTGCAATGGGTTCATTTACATGTGCTGATGACTGTTATATGTGGTTTTAATATGTTTCAGACTTCTTTTTGACTTACCTATTTATCTTCTTCTCTCTTGACTTCTTTTGGATTAATCAAATAACTTTTATCATTCCATTTCCCCCGTTAACTTTTATTTTTACATTCTTTCACTGTTTTTTCAGAGGTTATCAGAGATTTCAGCATGCAGTCTTGATTTGCAGTCTAATATGGATTATCTTTTATTTTCCTGATAATATTAAAACTTTAGATTAACTCAATTATGCCCCTATTAACTTCTGCATTTTATTTCTATACATCTTTTAAAGCCTGTAAGACATTGTTTTTATTGTTATTATAGTTCATTTTTATTTATCCTTTCCATTGCTCTTCTTTACTTCCTGCACATTTCTGTGTTTTAAACTGGGATAATTTTCTTTGTTTTAATAACATCCATTTGTATTTCTCTTAGTGCAAATTTTCTGGTAAAAATTCTGTTTTGTTTGTTTAAAAACTTCTTTATTTTGCCTTCATTTTTGAAGGATAATTTTACTGAATATAGAATTTTAGATTTATTTTCTTTCATTGCTTTCAAGATGTCATCTCATTATCTTCTGACTTCCAGTTCTGTTGAGAAATTGCTGTCAGCGTTATTGTGTTTTTTTTAAAGGTAATAAATATACTTTTTTTTTTTTCCTCAGCTGCTCTGATTTTTTAAAAATCAGTTTTGGAAATTCTTGGCCATGATCTCTTGACTTTTTTTTCTTTCCTATAGTCTTTCTTCTCTCCTTCTGGGAGTCCAATTATATTTACATTAGGTTTTTTATTATGTGTGTCTTATACTCTTCTAAAATTTTGATCCTTTTTTCTCTTAGTGCTTCACTCTAGTTATTTCTAACAACCTCTCTTCCACCTCACAGATCCTCTCTATTGCTATCTCTAATCTGCTGTTAAACCCATCTATTAAATTTTGAATTTCGGGTATTGGGTTTTTAGCCCTAGAATTTCTATTTGATTCTTTTTATAGATTATAATTCTATGATGAAATTCTTCATCCTTTCATCTGTTTTCTCTAACATATTAATCATTGCTGTTTTAAAATCCTTGGTTAAAGCAATTATACTCCAATAAAGGTTAAAAAAAAAATCTTTGGTAACTCCAACATAAGAATCACCTGTAGTTCTACATCTATTGTCTAATTTTTCTCTCCATTTTAAGTCAGATTGCACTGCCTCTTGACATGTGTAATAATTTTGATTGACTGCCAAATACTGTTTATTACTGTATGGCTTCCAGATGATTTTTTTCCCTCCAGGAAGTATTCACCATTTTCTTTCCTAGGCAAAAAGAATTGGGTCTGATTATCTCATTTTATTTAGGTGCTGAGCTATGCAGTTTTAGTAAGTCTCTACCTACCTCTGTTCTCCTCTGCTCCTAAGCTATAGCCCTCCAGGGCTTCCAGCTAAGAACCTGATGTGTTCTCTGGACCTGTCTGCCTGGAAGGTCCTGAACTCTAATCATTGCTTTTTAGCTGAAACTCTGTTCTGTTTTCTGGAGGCTTTCTACTTGGCCTCTTAGCCTCCTGCACTGTGTAGTTTCATAATTTGGTGAATGGTTAAAGGAATAAGCCAGACACATGTCAGGCTTAGTTTTCTGTCTGCCCCTATCCCCAACCTCTGTCTTGGCCCATGATGTCTCCAATTTTAACTCTCTGGCCCCATGAAAGCATCAAAATCTCTACTGGTTTCTCTGTCAGCCCTCATAGCTCACTATGGGTGCAAAGCCTGGATTCTCAACCTCTTGCTTTAGTTCAGAATGGACAAATACTCTCAGAGAAATAGCAGTTGCAAATGGTCAACTCACCTCTCCACTGTTTCCCCCGCTCCAAATCCTCGGTCCCTCTAATTCTGGTTGCTTTAGCAGCCCTTTCATGGCTGTAAGCATATTTGTTGTTTGCATATTTCATATTTTTATTTGGCTTTGCTAATTGTTCTCAGTGGGAGTGCTAGTTTGCTGTAAGCCATTCGTCATACCCAACAATATCTCATTGTCCAGACTTAGTCATATGGTTACATTCCACACTGTGAAAGATAATTTCAAAAATTCTGAGTGACAATATGCAGAACTAAAAATCAGGATTCCGTTCCTAGGAAAGATGGGAAGAATGGGTGTTAGGGTTAGCAACTAGCACGCTGTTCCAAAGTGGGTAGTGGAAGCCAGTTATACTTTCAGGGTGGGATAGGAGTGGTCTTCTCATACAGTGGGGCTATGAGTTGCCAGAACACACCTGTGACTTAAGTGAGCTCATAAAACAACCATGACTTGATTAACCCCAGCTATCAAAATCATTCAGCTCTCTGTGTTCAGATCCATGCTCACCAAACAACCTTGAGGTAGTCATTTGACTTTCCCTAAAGACTTGGAGAGAATGTGCTAATCAGCAGGTATGCATCTGCCAGTCAGTTTGGCAGTTATATTTCTCAAGGTAAATAATAAGAAATAGTGTCACGACTTGCATGATGAACCAGACTTCTTGAGCTCACTTTGCCCTGGATAAAATGACAAAATATAGTGTCTTAACCTACCAGAAGTTGATTGTTTCTATGACATTCTTACGAAAGTACTGTCAACACTTAGATATTAGGCATCTCTTTCTAAATTTATCAGCAATTCCTGTCTGTGGAGTAAAAAAAATGAATCCTCTGTTTAGAAAGATCTTGCAAATGATACATAAGTTTCCAATAACTAGATGAAACATCTTATAACAGTGATGAACACTGGAAAGATCATGTCAGAAACTAGTTTCTTATTATGTCAGATATGCCGTTGGAAAATGTGGTCCTGAAATTTGGTGAAAAGAAAACTCACAGAGAATTCTAAAAGATTTATCTCTCAGACTGACTGGTCTGCAATTTGGGGGTTATAAAAAATTTTTGTTCTTTTTCAAGGTAGAGCAGAATACAGATTTTGGCTAATGTGAGAGAACTTCCCTATTAAGTTAATCACTGCAAACACTGGGCCCTAACACACAGAAGAGATCTAAATTCTGAGGGTAAGAGCTCTCTTGGCACCCATTTCAATTTTATGGGAACAATCAGATGATTAAGAGAAAAAAATTGTAACTAGAGAGGTCCTTGGGATTCTCCTACAAAGTCTGAAAAAGGCATTTAATTTTCCTAACTCTGATTTCTTCCTTTTCCAGTCTGTTATAGAAAATAAAATATGACCTCTGAGGATATATTGCTTATACTAATGAAATGATAACCTAAATGATGCTGAGTTTATTGGATGGGCTCTGGGCCAATTTCCCTAAACCCTGTTCTTGCCTAATTACTAGCTCACTTAAAATTCAGCACTTTATTAATTTTTTTTGAAGTATTGGAAATATTTTCCTCCATCCATCCTCACTTTTAAATACTTCTACACACTAATCCATTAAGCTTGTAGAATCAGATGTATGCTGCAGAATCTATCTCTAGAAAAAGGCATCTATGCACAAACCCAGAGATTTTTGCCTGCACCTACAAGAAATTCGTAGACTCCTTGGAGCCCATCCAAGGACTAATTTTATATCTTTTATACTAAAGGAGATATAATGCATTTAAATTCTTGCTAATATATATTTATCAGACTTTGAACATTTTGTAAACAATTAGGCTCTTTTGTATCCCTACTGTTGAACATTTTACTTTTCAACATCAGTTCATAACGTCATACTGGATTATAAAACATAAAGAACTATATACAGGGGTAGCCAACATGCTGGGCAATGGAGTACAAGTAACACCAAAGACTTCCATATTGGGACAGGTGTTATTATCCATTTATCTTTTGCTCTATTTTTTACCTTAATCAGAATTTGTTGTTTTTTGATGGCCCTGATGACTTTCCCCAGGCGTATATAGTTTGTGGCAACCAGCTGCTGAAATTGACAGATACATTCTAGTTGCTTTAAGTCCCTCATATATGTACTCTCCTACTAGGAGCACCCTCTACATGCTTTTCTCTCTGCCTTTCTTTCTCTCTTTGCATAGTAAAATCCTCCTTATTCTTATCTGGTTGATGAGCAGCTTCCCTCCACACGGTTATTCAGGGACCCAGGCTTTTTCCATCTTGTGGCTCCACTGTCTTCAGGAGCTCATAGTCCTCTGCTTCCAGTAGTGGAGAGAGAGGACGGAGAAGGCACCCACTTGTAATCACCTTGACCTGAAAGTGACATAGATCACTTGCAAACATATTCTGATCATAAGAACTACTCATATGGCCCCACCTAAGGTGCAAGGGGCTTTGGGAAGTATAACTCCTAGCTAGGCAGCCACTTCCTAGGGACTCCTCAACACTGGAAGAGGGAGCATGAGTTTTTAGTGGCATTTGCTTATCTCTGCCACACCATAGTGTACCACTGGCATCTAGCATAATGGCAAACCGACAGCAGGTACTCAACAAATATCTGCAGAATGAATGCAATTGTTTGAGGTAGTTTATGATGAGCACTAATATAGCAATGTCACACCTGGTATACAGAGTTTGGAGAAGCAGCAGTTCCATTATGGTGTAGATGCCTAATTTACATAGTTTCAAAATAATAATCCAGGAGAGACTGCTTTCTCAGGTTTAGTATGTCAGAATGCACCACGCTGGGCAACATCACTCTTACATCTTGGTTTCAGTCTGCAGGCTAGTATCATGGCACAATGCATCAACAGAAACAGAAGAAGCAACTCTTGTGAATTATGTCTGAGAAGCCCATTAGAATGGATTTTATCCTGGCAATTTCAAACTGCATCATGAGTTAATTGTCCAAAAGAGGAAGAAGAGAGTATAACCTAAGAGCAGATAAATAACCAATCAAAAGTAGGTTGAGTTTAGGCTAACTAATCCTTAAGTAAAAATCTTTGTGCAAACTGACCTGTTCCCATTGGGTGAGTATATATATTCATATATATTAACTTTTATAATGGCCATTTGAAGGATTATATATATGAAACTAGGTGTATATAGAACACATCAGGGAATTGTAATTATGTTGTTTGCATGTTTAAAATAACACATTTGCTCATTCCACATTATAATTAAGAGCTGATTTTCAAATACAAGAACTTGATGATGTAACAGATGAAATTATGTTTCCACCAAATTCTAAATTTGAGCCTTATAGTATATCTCTAAGTATACAGCTTTAATACGAAGTTTACAAGATTAGCAGGGACTATAAGATTTATTTACCTTTAATCTTTAGTGTAACATCTCGCCTGTAGTAGAGTCTCAGTACAGGCCTTCCTGGTTTCCCCATTTTTGTAACATTTCCCCGATTCATCCAGCTCCGTTTCTCACTGAGTCTCTGACTCCCACCTCCTACAAGGTGCTCAGTGTTCTTACCTGGCCTAATTATTCTGACTGATAGGAGAACCAGAGAATCAGAGGATCTGTAGTCCGGAAAGGACTTCAGCTTCAAGGGGACAAACCTGCTATGTGATCTGATAAACTAAATCAAAAATAAAGATCTAGGGACTTAACACAAGTGATTTCGTAATAGAAAAACGTTCACTAAAAGATCACCAGGGAGATACGACAGGAGGTAATGGATTAATGAAAAAGGTAGCCCAGGATTCTGCGTGTGTGTGTTTATGTGTCTGTGTGTGTGTGTGTGTGTGTGTGTGTGTGTGTGTGTAGGGAGTTACATAGCTGAGAAAGATTTATATGATACAAAAGGAGGAGGGCTGGACCATTTAAATCATACTAGAATAGGCTACTTTTGCTTGCATAAAAGAGCTTAGGTGTAGCATTTGTATTTTCTGCAACCTCAAGGAGGTGGACACATTAGACCCCCATCTTATGTTTGTGTAAAGAAGTCTCTACTGAATAACCAAATATTTTTCTAAGATGCTACATTTTTGGAAAAGCACTTCTAGTTATTTCAAAATCTTAAGTGCTCTCTGAATGGCTGTGGCTTATTTTTGAAACAAATTTTTTTTGTTGGTACTGGTAGTTTCTGAATGATTGCTACATAGAAGAGTTTACATCTACGTGTGAAAAAGACCAATTTAACTGTCCATATTTCTGTGTCCTTTAGAGTGGTGCCAATTTGTACTGTATTGTAAGGGTTCATAAACAGATGAAATAGATTGGTACTAAATGAAACTTGATCCCCCCAATTAAATCTGCTCACATAGAATTTGTAATCTAGATTCTGCTTCTAGAATACACAAATAAATACACAGTTACTTAATTTTGTTTCATTAATTAACATACTGGTGATGATATTCCACTTTGCTATTCGTCTTACAGCAAATAGATTTACTTTTCGCCTTGTTAAGGTGGGTTTGGAAGTACCCCCAAAGAATCTATTGAGAATGTGATATCACTTTTAAGGAAAACCTAGCCCAAGGACATGGGGGGACTTTACACAGTGTCTAATGTCTTTGATGGTACACGGAATCATTTCAACAGCAGAGGTTCCCAATCTTTTTGAATATAGGCTACTTTTGAAACTCAGAAAAACATCACAAAGCTGGAAGTTGTACTTTTAGTATCTATGGATTGAGAAATAACCTAATGATAATATCTATTCTTGAGCATAGCAATGCTTTAAGATATATTCTCATGTCATTAATCATAGCATCACCACGTTTTTGTAAAAGTATAAGAGCTATTTAGAAGGGGCATGTTATCTATGACATTGATGCTTGGCCTTCATATAAGCTTGTAGCCCCTTCAAGGGCTTGTCACCCAGAGACAGGAAAGTACTGGTTAATATAAAAATATATATATAATTGATGATGGACATCTTTTTTTTTAAAACATCTTTATTGGAGTATAATTGCTTTACAATGGTGTGTTAGTTTCTGCTTTATAACAAAGTGAATCAGCTATACATATACATATATCCCCATATCTCCTCCCTCTTGCGTCTCCCTCCCACCCTCCCTATCCCACACCTCTAGGTGGTCACAAAGCACGGAGCTGATCTCCCTGTGCTGTGCGGCTGCTTCCCACTAGCTAGCTATTTTACATTTGGTAGTGTATATTGGACATCTTTTTAAGTTATGAAAATTCATTCTTGACAAAGGCCTGAGAGCTTTAAGTAAAACTTACTTCTTTCCAGGCCCAGGCTTGATGCTGTTCTTATTTCCCCCCATAAAATACCTGATCTTTTTTCTTTTTTTTTTTTTTGGCTGTACCACACTGCAAGGCTTGTGGGATCTCAGTTCCCCAACCAGGGATTGAACCTGGGCCACCACAGTGAAAGCGCCAAATCCTAACCACTAGACCACCAGGGAATGCCCTGTCTGATCTTTTCTTGATGGCAGATGTGACCTCTGATAATCCTGAGTGGATCTAAAGCCTTATCATGGCTGAAATGATACTCTTCTCCATGAAATTGTGATTAAAGTTTGATGTTTTATAGCACAAGGAATTGGCTAGGAAAAATATCAGGCCTGATTCATTAATGAGGTAACCTGCTAAACTATAGCTCATTTTGCAGTATCTCTGAAAAAAAAATGTAATTGCATATGCTATGGAAAACAGGAGCACTAACTCAGAATTTAAAAATAAGACTGCAATTTATAAGGACTACATTGCAGGGTGGAAGGGAGTACTCACCTGTCAGAGGAAAGGTACCATCACACCCTAGCTCTTTAACACATAAAAATGATAAACATACTTCGATTCATGCAAAAACCTCAGACCCCTAATCCAAGAATGGGGGGCGAAGAGGGGCCGAGGGAGCCTTAGGTGGGGGAGGCCTCCTTTCCTCCCTCTCCTTCACAGGAGTCAGACCTGTGTCGCCGTCTGAATGCTCATCCTGCCCACTCCTGCTTCTTTTTGCTTTATCTTTCGTGGAGGTTTCCTCCAATAAAATCTCTCCATCTAACCTCCGCTTGGCATCTGTTCTTTGGAGGATCTGAACTACCACACCACTTACTAGCTTAGATGAATCCTGATAAGCATGGGCTATCTCAGCAGTAATGTGGGTAAAATAATATTATTTAAGTCCTAGGAGTTCTATGAGAAGGAATTTTGACAATGGACGAAAAATTCTAAGCACAGTGCCTGGCACATGGCAAGTTATCAGTGAATAATAACTGTCACTATTATCCTTACCATCCTTCAGTGCCGCTGGAATTCTCTGCTTAGGAGAAAGTTGAGAAAGTTGAAGGTTACCTTTACTTGGAGGAGCCCTGGATTCCCAAATATGGCTGGGGAAGAAATCACAGAATCCTAGGCTGATCACAATCCAAGTCTTTTGTAGCTGCCTGTGGTAGGGTTTTCCTTGCTATTGGGTTTTTGTGCCCTTTGTACTTAGGCAAAAGCCAATGAAAATCTCTCTGACCTACTGAGGCTTAAGCAAGGATGGGCTGGGGGCCTCAGGGACTTCTTGGCCAGTCCAAAACAGTCTTCTCCCCTCATGCTTTTTAAAAAACATAACCTCAGACCTACATGACAGTTGCAAGAATAGTACAAAGGATTTCTGAATACCTTTACCCAGATTCCCCTAATGTTAACATTTGTGTGTGTGTGTGTGTGTGTGTGTGTGTGTGTGATTTTTTTCTGAATCCTTTAAGAGAAAGTAGCAAGTATGATGTCTTTTTCCCTTGAAATATTTCATTGTGTTTTTCCTGAAAACAAAGAATTTTCTTACACAGAGTACAATTTTCAATCAGGAAATTAATGTTGATTCAATTCTATTATCTAATAGATCTTGCCCATTGTCTCAATAATATCTTTTATAGCACTAAAAATCACAGATCAGACTTTAGAGTCTTCTTTTTTACTTTGCCTGAAATGTAATTCTATGAATAACTAATAAGTGACTACTAAGTGCCAGGCAGGAACTGATAAGACTCAGGTGGGGAAGAAGGGGTCCTCATGTTTAAGCAGCTCACATCTACTCCAGGAAGTAGATGCACCAATAACTAGAGAATGAGTTAGGCTTGTAGTGTGGTATGTGGGGAGATTCAGTGGGGACTCATCTAACATGCGGTGTATGGAAGGTGAAAATTGCCCAGTTGCAGTCTCACATCCTGCCCTACAATAAATCCAGAGCAGCTTGATTTTGTCTTCTACATTGAAACAGATCATTTCTTGGTTAAGCAGCTGATGAAGTAGTTATTTTGCTTATAGGGACCATGTTGTCTCGAAAAAAAAATAGTATTTTTAAATACCAGAATTAAACTTATCTTGGTAAGAGGCTCACCCACGAGTGGCAGGTGGGAAGATGGAACCCTCTGAATGTGGTTCTGGTGGCCCTGCTGACTCAGGCTCTCTCTAGGCACGTGCCCACGGAGGTCTGAATTACCTCCATTGTTTACATTATTTCTCTCTCATTCTCTTTATTAAACTAGTTTCTGTTAAATACTCACATGATGTGACTTTGAATGACTGTTTTGCATGCTCAGGGGATGGAAAATTATTAAGACAAAACCCCTGCCCTGAATGAACTTATACCAGGGAAAATAAGACGAGGACACAAATGATCTTTAAAAAAAATATGAGAGAAGGGGTTTAAGAAGGAAAAAGGATTGCAAAGAGGTAGGCTCAAGGAAAGATCTCATGGAAAAGGTGGCATTTAAGATGGTCATTAAAAGAGGGAAAGTTTTCTGGGCAATGTAAGTTGGGAACTTACATTCCACGGGGTGTATCAGCATAGTTAACGTATAGAGATAGGAAAGCACTATAGTGAATGGGATACTCAAAAGCACCAAGGGTGGGGAGCCCCATTCTTCTGGGACACAAAGCATTTGTGGAAGAATAGTGAGTGAGAAGCAGGGTGGAGAGAGGATTGGGGCAGACTGTGGAGCACATTAGAGCGTGGTCTCCAGCAAATTTTCTCCTAGTTCTGCGTATGAATCCTGGGAGCAGTTTGTTTCCCCCTCCTCTCTCCCTCTCGGCCTTCCCTCTTACTTGCACGCTCTCCTTTTTCTGCTCTTTTCTCTTGGCGTCGAGAGGCCTACTCTCAAACAGAGTCCTTTGCCAGGTTGGACAGAGACTTCCTTCCATTCTCACTCTCCACACACTCAGCCCTACTCCACGTTGTTAAAGTCCAGGGACAAACATTCATATTTCTAGGTTGTCACAAAACCACCAAGGTGAGGGATGCTGATGTGCCAGCATAGTAAAATGAGTCCTGTGGGTCATCTGAGGAATGGCCCTCTGCCTACTCCCGACAATGCATCTTGGCAAGGCTGGCATATGAGGCTCTAACCAGGTTCAATATTTTAGTCAAATTAGCTGGTTGCCTCCACTTCCCAATATGCCACTGTTCTAGGTCCAAGATAACTTGGATGCACATGTTAGAAACTCTCTGAGTTTACAAGAGTGCTTTCTTCCTGAGGATGCCAACCTAAGGAAGTTACCCTAATATATTTTTTTCTTGTTAAGGGCATGCAAATGACCATGAGGAAAGAGCAAATGCCTACTAGTACTATTTTTTAAAAGGTATGACTAGCTTTATTATCATATCGCCTTGATTCTAAGATGCACATTTTCACATGTTTTGATGTTTCTGAAATGGGAGCATGGCTTACCTTCAACATGCATGTTTAATGTGATATCTCCTTGTTTTCTCCCCCGGCCCCCAGTTTCCTCTTCCCTCCTCCCCAACTCAAACCAACAAACCAAAAGGTATTATTAAATCGCTGTCTTACAATCAAGGGAGTAGGATGATATCTTCTTGTTCCTCAGTCCTAAACCCTAGAGATACTCCTTCTGCTTATTGGGTGGGTGAGGAGAAGTCATCTACTCAAAATTTCCTATTGATGGTTAAGCATCCTTCCCTAGAGGATTCCATGAACTCTGGAATCACTCATGTATAAGACACGTCTAGACTATTTCCATCAGCCAACACCCTTTCCTCTATAAACTGAGTCTCATCTGAACAATTCCCACATGCACATGTCTTTCTGACGTCCAACTGTCTCATGTTGCCATCATGACAGAAAGCAGCAAGGGATTAATTTTTAACAATCCTAGCCTGCTTTTTGTGATGGTTATTATTATTATTTATTTATGTAGAAATGATTCTATGATGATTCAATTACAAGTAGAAGTAGAGGAACTTTGTTTGGTAGATAGTTTTGTATATCTCCCCAGAAATCAGAATATAAATTAAATATTTTCAAAAATAGGAAATGAGGTTGTTTTCCTAGAACTCTGAATATAAATTCATGAATGAGAGGGACTCATAACTAGATTCACGTGAGGGATGGGCAAGTCATATCCTCTCCCTGCTTTCAATTTTTCCCCCCAAGATTTAAAAACTGGATAAAATCTGGTTGGAGTATACAGATTGGACAGATGCAAAGGATTTCTAAAAATAAACAAGGTGTCATAAAAGACATCTTGGCGGGTAACCCAGAACTAGCTGCTTAGCTGCAAGGGGGTGCGGTAGGGGAGGTTTAAAACGAGGAGAGGGTCTGCCGCTCAGGACCACAGTACCTCTGGCACCACACCAACATTCTATCTGCAGTCTGGGTGGGACTCTTTTAACAAATTTAACACTTCTTCTTCCAGATCACTAATGGACCTCCAGCAGCTCTTTCCTCCACTGCCAGCTATTCTATTCCCCACGCTGCCTGCCCTTCTCTCCCCATGCTCTTGAACTTACCCTTCCTTTTCATCTCCAACTCTTTTCTCATTCTTTTTGTCTCTACACAAGAACTGAAATCTGACTTTCCCTGTAAAACTCTCACTGAGGACACCACACTTTCTTCGGGTACCTGAAACTCATAGGATATGAGGGTTTGCTCAGTTCTGTTCCTCTGTGCCATTTTCTTTCTACTCTACCCTCTCTCTTGAAACTCTCCTCCTGGGAAGCCCATAGGGGTCACGTCCATGGCTTGTGTGAAGGGGTGCAGAGCACAGTTTGACACTGACCTCCACCGCTCAGAGACTCTCAGACCATGCTGAGTGGCGGTGAGGGTTAAATAATTCACCGCTCAGGAGCATCTGGCAGAGGGCTTAGCAGGTTACAAGCACTCAGCTATTTCTTCAGTTCACTTTCTCTCTTACCCTCCGTTCCTCATTCTTGATTCTGCCATCTGCACAATTCCTAGAAAATCTTTTAATTTCTGAGAACTAGATGAGTTTATCATCTGGCTCACAAATTAGTAAGGTATTTCAACATCCAAACTGATGGCCCTTCCAGTTCCTTGGTTTCACCATTCTTTACCAGCCTCTATTTTAATTACCTTCATCTTGAACATCTTCATCCCCTGCAAGAACTTTACTCCAGCTCTTTCACTGATTATCTCCCTCTGTACATGAACCACCTCTCCACAACACTAGATTTATAGAACTACCACTTATGATGTGGTCTTTTGCTTTTAATGAGGACTGAGTCGGGGCAAAAAGAGCTATATGTGCAATATAGAATAATATTTCATTGAAAAAATAACTCCAAATGATATTGAAGGCCTATATACATGTTGCTCAATATTTCTTATTTAGATATCTACCTGATATATGAATCTCAGAGTATGAGGCCAAGAAAATGCTTGCCTCCTCTGATGATTTGGTCAATGTCTTTTAAGCAGAGAATGGAACTTAAGAAACTGTTAGTTTTCCCACTTTGCCTTGGCTGTCGGGAAGGTCAGGGCCTCCCTTCTTTCCCTCCCTTCATTCCCTTTTCTCCCCCCTCCCTTCCTTCCTTTTTTTCTTTCTTCTCCCTTTTATAAAATTATAACATTTTTCTTACTTTAATTCCAGTATAATTATTCTTTTCCTTTTCTTTCTTTACTTAAAATTTGGATTTTCTACAGACTTAATCTTTTTAAAAAATTTGAGGTAAGGAGAGTAAATAAACACAAACTGGGATAATATTGGCCTAATTGGCTCCCTTGGACCCAGACTTATTCCCAAGGGGAAGGGGCAGATGGGTGATAAGGGAGCCGGTCTATGATGGAGATGGATGAGTCTTTCCAGTAGTTTTCCAAAAGTGCCAAGGCACCTCTCCAGGATTGCCATGGAGGCCTTGAGGCTGCTGTAAGCACAGCCCACTAACATGTCTATCTTAGATACTGGGTTTCATGGCTAAAAAAAATCTGCCAGCGACTGTGTTTTGCTTCAGGTATGATAGGACATCTTTGTTCCAGAAAAAGTAAATTCTTTTTGGGAGCCCCTCAGGAATCTGAGGTCTTTTAAATTAACTAAGATATTTTTTACAATATACTTTCTGTGTGTTTACTTGTCATGAGACACTGCTAGATTTTGACATGCATCAGTTTATTAGATTCTTACCATAATGCTGTGAGATAAGTATTATTAGTAGCTACATTTTATAAATCAGGAAACTGACTCTTAGAAAAGGTTAAATAACTTGCCCCAAACCAAACAGCTAAGAGTTAGGCCTGGAATCATCTATTTGAAACCAAAACCCCCAACTACATTAGGATCTCTCAAGATGGAATGAAACAGACCAAGTCTCCCAGTTTCTCTGGGTGGCAGATCATCCAGACCCAGGGGACTCCAGATTCCTGCCCTTTCCTAGCTGGACAGGACTCTGGAGACTTTGGCATTGACCCATGAGACAAAGAACCAAGCAGAGGACACTGCATGGCTGGCATATGCCTAACTGTATGAATTCTGGTCACCAGCTATATCAAGTACCTGTATGTATTTCAGTCTGACTGCCTGGGGAGAAGACAATTCAAGGTCTCCTTGATATATCTCTCGCCTAGAAGTCTGGGTGAAAAAGCAAGTCCATTGTTTTTATGCTTCTTTTTAAATTCCTCTGCTGCTCTTACTCTTTCACCGTCCCTTCCATCTGAAATACCTTCTCTCTGCTAGACCATAAAACAGAGCTGCTTATAAACTGTGCTGAAACTTGAAGGGAAAAAAAAGCATGCATTTTTAAAGCATGTCCCCAAATAAATCTGAAATCAAATCAGCTTGAACAATAGTTGTGCTACAAATGTCACTGGATTCTCAATTACATTTGATTCACAGGCCTTTTATTTTCCCCAACTGAATTCTAAAAATGATTTTTAATTAGGAAGACATAATATTGTCTTAAAATTTATTCAGTGGTTCATAAGACAAAGAAAAGAAAGGGACAAAGACTTCTGGTGGTGAGAAATAAATCTCAAATAATCAACATGCCAAATATTTATTTTCCTTCTGAAACAAAGTTATTGATTTCCAAATAAGGAATCCATTTAGGGCCAAATACGCCATTCAAATTATAATTGCTTTTTCATGCTAAACTTAGAATAGAAGAATGTATGCATTAGAAATGTTAGCAATTCTAGAAGCAAACATTTTGCCCATGATACACACCACATTAGAAATATTCTTGCATAATGGAAAAGACAGCATTGCTGATTCAGTATCAGTTGAATATTTGGTTTTTGCTTGTTAGTTTGAAATGAACTTTTTAGTGGTGGGATAGATTTGTATCACACCTGTGCCTGTCTGCACTCTTACCCAATCATTCCCACAGTTCTTTGATAAATGCCAAAGCTGGGTCAGGGATGCTTGTTTCAGAGCGGGCAGAATCCAACTGGTACAGAAAAAGAGGATTTCCCAGATTTTGGTCTCATAAGTGAATATTCCAGCTATAACCCCAAACATCTGAACGATTTAGAAGCTAAAAAGGAAGTCCACAACCTATGTCTCCAGAATCATTTGGCTGACGTTAAACTACTATCTACTCCAATTTATATCAGAGAAAAGTTATCATTCAATACACAAACCTTATTATATGCTAGCTCTGAGTTATAGAAGTGCTTAGTAACTGATTCCATCAAAATGATCGACCAAGTCTTATGTGTAGACTAGAAATTTCTCAAGAGAATTCAGTGCAACACCAATTCATTAGGACGCTAAAAGATGATACTTTAAAAAACGTAATCCATGGCCCTCTGAGCTTGAGAAATACAGTGTTAAGTGCAAGTAAACAGTGTTTTTAGTGTAGAATGCCTACGCTATTACAGATGCAGACTAAGTGATGACCAAGCCTGTATCTAATTAATCTTTTCTTTTTTTTAATTTTGAAAAGACAGGTTTATGACAGCCTCTATTCAGAAGCCATCTTTGTCTTATGCCAAAAAGGTGGTGTAAACAAATACAGATTTCTTACTGATTTCAAAGAGCTTGATCTGTTTGCTTTACCATCAGTTACCTGAGGGCCATCTTAATTTTCCAATTACTTGTTGCTATTTCTGTTTTAGCAACATGCTCAGAGACAGGGATGACTTCTATTAGGTATAATGGCAAAGTGCTTTCTTCATTCTTACTCTGCACAGAGTAGAGTAAGATGCCTAAACAATGCCAATAGGCCAGTTTAGTCTGAATTCTCTTTTCTCTCTCTCTCTTTTTTTTTTTATTTCTTTATGGAACTTCCTGACATATTCTTTTGTGTAGGAGATTGATCACATAATTCAAGAGAGAAGAACAATGAGTCATAATTATTTGAAGAATGGGTCAAAGTCTGGACTGGTGGAAACTGATGGAGAAAGTCCATGCAACGTAGGAACTTACTACAGTTGGTGAATGTTTTCCTATCAGGCTCGAAAACACAGGTTAACTCTAGCAACAATTCCAAGAAAGTATAGTATGTAACTTTAAAAATGGCAAAACAGGGGCTTCCCTGGTGGCGCAGTGGTTGAGAATCTGCCTGCCAATGCAGGGGACACGGGTTCGAGCCCTGGTCTGGGAAGATCCCACATGCCGCGGAGCAACTAGGCCCGTGAGCCACAGCTACTGAGCCTGCGCGTCTGGAGCTTGTGCTCCGCAACAAGAGAGGCCGTGATAGTGAGAGGCCCGCGCACCGCGATGAAGAGTGGCCCCCGCTTGCCGCAACTAGAGAAAGCCCTCGCACAGAAACGAAGACCCAACACAGCCAAAAATAAAAATTAAAAAAAAAAAAAAAAAGCAAAACAGAATTGAAAACAATATAAGTGGTAAAATCACAGGAACTTAAAGGACAATTGAATTTGTGCTTGTACGACCCTGCACAGAAAGACTAACTGTTGTCATCCAAACTCAGCTTGTGACAGTACTCAGCCATTAAAAGTAAAGGAGAGAAACTATCATTTTCCCAGGTAGCCTCTTTCAATATTTTACAATCCTTATAACTGTAACTCTTTCTACAATCAAACCAGTGTCCAGCCTTGAACAGCAGTAGCCATCATCAGAAATAACAGGACTGGAAGAGTCATACTGGAAAAGGAAAGAAGAACTATAGGTCTCTTAACTTTTAATGAGTTGAGGGGACTTAATTATACTTCCTATGTCCCTGTTCAGCCACAAACAAACTATACCTGAACTCTCTGCCACTTTCTCTTTTGTGACTTGACTTCTGGGGAATGAACTCAAACCTTGCTTTCCATATGATCAAAACTTGTGTTTCTGCTTTAGTCTTTTTGATGAATGTGAGAGTCATGAGTCTTTTCCTGGTTTAATGAATAAATTATCATCAATTGGGATTACTGATCGTTTTTGTGACTTTATTATGTATCCAAATTACTACTGAATTTTTCATTAAAATAAAACTTACATAGGATTGAACTGTACTCATTTTAAGTGTGTCGTTCAATGAGTTTTGATAAGTGTATACTCCTGTGTAACTTCCACCCCAATTGAGATATAGAACATTTCTATCACCCTGGAAAGTACCCTTGAACTCCCCTCCCCTCTCCCTAGGCAAATACTGTTCTGATTTCTATTATCGTAGATTCATTTCACAAGTTACAGAACATATAAATGGAATCATATAGAATGTACATTTTATAACTGACTTCTTTTGTTCAGCATATTTTTGAGAATGAGACTCCATGTTGCTGTGTGTATTAGTAGTTAATTCATTTTTACTGATGAGTAATATTCCATTGTAAGAATATACATCAATTCTCTTGTTGACAGGTGGATGGTTTACAGTTTGGGGCCATTATGAATAAAGCAATAATCGTTCTTGTACAAGTCATTTCATGGACATATGTTTTAATTTTTTGGAACCATATACTTTTTCATCACCCTTAACTTAAATGTACACAAACATTTAAGTTTTTTAAAGACCACTTATTAAACAAATATTTATCAAGTGCCTACTCTGAGATGGGCACTGTTCTAAGTGCTGAGGATGCAGTGAACAAAAAAGAATCTGTTCTTGTGGTGGTCATTTTCTGGAGAGGAGACTAAAAATAAGCAAGGTAAATAAGTAAAAAATATATATTGTAGCATATGTCAATAAGTGTTATGGAGTAAAGTAAAGCAAAGGAGGGGGATAGTGGTATTGGGGTGGTCAGGGATGCCATCACTAAGAGGACGGCATTTAAGCAAAGACTTGAAGGAGGAGGTGAAGGGCAAGTCATCTGAATATCTGGGGGAAGAGCATTTCAGGTAAAAAAGGGAAGTGCAAAGCCCTTGAGGCAGGAGTGTATCTGGTGTACTAAATGTGCGTAGGTGAGGTGAGCCCTGCAGGGATCAGTGAGAGATAATAAGTAGTGGGGAGGGCTTATAAGGTATGATAATAAGTCAGTTAGCAATATATTGCCTCTCAGCTCTGAATTCACCCTTTTTGCATGCTTTGTGAAATTGGATATGAGCCCTTTAAATATTTTTCCCCTGTCAGCTCACACTGAAGCTTTGTCAATACAGGGCACTGAAGAGGATTGGAATACTGGTGACAACAAAATCTGGGGAAAAGATATATAGTGGGATTTCTGTGAATGGGCACAGACTGTGAAGATATTTGTGTCCCATCTGAATGCCTACCAACAGGGATTCACTGCAATGGAGTTGATTTTTTTTAATTTTTAAAAAATTTGTTTATTTAATTTATTTATTTTTGGCTGCGTTGGGTCTTCGTTGCTGCACGCGGGCTTTCTCTAGTTGCGGCGAGCGGGGGCTACTCTTCGTTGCAGTGCACAGGCTTCTCATTGCAGTGGCTTCTCTTGTTGCAGAGCATAGGCTCTAGGTGTGCGGGCTTCAGTAGTTGTGGCACACGGGTTCAGTAGTTGTGAAAATCGCGGGTTCTAGAGCACAGGCTAGGTAGTTGTGGCTCACGGGCTTAGTTGTTCCGTGGCATGTGGGATCTTCCCGGACCAGGGCTTGAACCCGTGCGCCCTGCATTGGCAGGCAGATTCTTAACCACTGCGCCACCAGGGAAGCCCTGCAATGGAGATTTTTAATAGTCAGGTGGACAAAATTACTCACTCTTTGGATGCCAGCCACCAGTGCTCAATGAGCCCATGAATAAGGTGGTTATGATGATAGGGATGGAGGCTATGCATGGGCTCAACAACAAGAACTTTCCCATATCAAGAATGATCTAATGTTACTGTTGAGTACCTAATCTGCAAAAAGCAATACCATGATTGAGTCTTAGACATAACACCACTCCCTGTGGGAACTGGCTGGCCACCTGGTGGCAGGTTGATTACATTAGACCTCTTTTACCACAGAGGCAGCAGAGATGTATCTTCACAGGAATCACACATATTCTGGATATGGATTTGCCTTCACTGTCCGTAATGTTCCTGCCAGCATCTCTAGCCAAGGACACTCAGGTTGTCTTATCCACCATCACGGCACTCTGCACAGTGTTGAGTGTGATCAAGGAACTCATTTACTGCAAAAGAAGTGCAGCATTGGGCTCATATCCATTGCATTAACTGACCTTACCACAGACCTCATTATCTGGAAGCAGCTAGCCTAATTGAAAGGTACAATGACTTACTGAAGACGCGGTTATGATGCCAGTTGAGAGACAACATCTGAAAAGAAGGGGTTCTGTAATACAGGACACAGTATATTATTTGAATCAGAGACCACTATATGCTGCCGTTCCCAGAGCCAGAATTCGTGTGTCCAGGAATCAAGGGATGGAAGCAGTACGGGCTCCTCTCACTATTACACCTAATAACTCACTCACAGAAATTTTGCTTTTTGTCCTGCCAACATTGAGCTATGCTGGTGCAGACTTCTTAGTCTTCAAGGGCGAATGCTTCCACCAACAGACACAGCAATGGTTCTACCGAACTGAAATTTATGACACCACCACACAGAAATTTTGAACTCCTTATACCACTGAACCAATAGCTCTATTGCATTTGTGTTTCTGTCTATTCCACACAATAATTCTACCTGATATTCCCTCTCTAAAATTTCCAATCTCTCTTCATTCCTCAAAACTCCACTCAGATCACTGTGCTTTCACTAAGCCTTGCAATAGCTCCCCCGCTCCCAGAGATCTCCCCCTTACCTAATAAATACTTTTACACTTTATGATCTCGCTGACAATGTTGTATTATCACTTGTAATTATTATTAGTTCTCCAGTGCTCATATTTTATTCCCCCCAGCTGATTGTAGCTTTGTTTGAAGCAAGAGTTGTGTCTTTATACTTCTGTATACACCCCATAATAGTTGGTGCCGGCCCAGGAGCGATGCTGTCACCAGTCTGTAGCAAAGGGGAAAAAATAAGGATTATGTATTCAGGATTTTAAAAAGCTAACATATTCAATTTAGAGGACTATACTTTATATATGTCCTTTATACTTTCCTTATGTCAATATGTTCCTTCTTTTTTGAAATTATAATAATAATAGATAGGGTTTTCTGAGATCTTTCTTTGATGAAATTGAAAAATCAGAAGCTCTGTATCTGTAGACCCAAATGTGAGGGATGATAAAACTCCAAAGTCTGAAAAATAGTGCACATAACCGTTAGTGCAATACCTTTTGGGATTGTGGTTTAATATGTGTTTACTCACTTGGGACTTCACTCATCAGTGAGTCCTTGTTCTTGAAGAGCTGATAATTCTCTTAAATTCTCTTTGTTCAGAAATTTCCACTTGTATTAAATGTTGTAAGAGAAATGCAGATCTGGCTTACGTTCCGTTCATATGATTTTGAGATAATTCAGGGGGAGGAAAGATATCTTTCCTAATTATTTGGCATTATGCAATTGTTATATTGGATTATTTGGAGTGGGGGGCCGGCTAATACAACACAAATGCAAGAAAATATGTGAGAAAAGAGAATGATTCACAAGGTAAGACACAGTATAAATTTCTGCATCTTTTACAAAACTGCCATCAATCTGTTAATTTAACATTGTTCATTCCTTATATATCCCTGGGAGAAGTTCCTCTTAGAATTTAACGTTAGGAAAAAATCTTGTGTGTGTCCCAAAGAACAAACTGCATTCTTTTATCAGATAACGTGAACTACATAATTTATAACGTTCCTCTTTTAGCCTTGGCTGCCAAGAAGTTCAGTGCTAAATCTAACTCTCAGTTGCATTAACCTATCTTCTCAGTGGCTGCTGATGTAATCTCTCCCTCCGGGTTCTTAGTCTCTTTTTCAGCTTTTTTAGAACTGTCCTTACGTATATATGTTCTTTGGGTACTTATCTCAATTACTTTGTGGAGAGCAGGAAAGGTAAAATAATAAACGCATCATCAATAAACAGAATTCTCCGTGTTGGTAAGAAAACTGGGCTCTTACACAGAAGGCAAGCACTACACATATTTTGCTACTCCCACGTCAGCACTTGCATGCCGTCCTAATCCTCGCGAATTTATTTTGAGTAATTCCTTTTCTTTCTTCACACCAGTAAACAAGTGGCTTAATTTGCTCGGAACAAAACGATGGCAAGTTCACACGGCCTGCCCTATTTATTTGGCCATTTTCTGTTTAGATGGAAGAAGCTTCCAGCTTAGGTTGGCTTAGAGCTTGAGCCCAGCTTTGAATCTGACCATCAAAGGGCTTCTCTTTTTTTAAGAGGAAGCTGCAGTGCACATTGGACAACCATCAGCGACTCCCTCGTGACCACAGTTTTGGTGTGGCATCAGATTGTGTTATAATCCCTGGCATTGTGATTTAAATTATTCAGAACAGATGGATTTTTCTGAATTTAGAAGCAAGTTAACTTGATAACACTAAACTTTTTGTGTACAAAGGAGGTGGTTTAAACTGTAGATTTTCAAATTTGAAAACTTTGTGCTAAAACTCGGGGGGAGAAAATAAACAGATTTAAATTTTGGCTCTGTCGTGTTCTAACTCTGTAAAGTGATTTGTGCAGGTTATTTAACTTCCCCGTGCTTCTGTTTCTTCATCTATAAAATGGGCAAAATGGTAGTAATTGGGTGGAGAACAAATGATATATGGTAGCATAGGTAAAGTATTATATAAATTTATTTATATATATATATATATATATATATATATAATGTATGCATAGTGTATGTATCACAGCATATGCATTGAAGTATTGTGTGTAAATGATATACAGTATTGTATGTAAAGCACTTATCATGGTCCCAGGCAAGAGTTAGCTATTAGTATTTTAGAACTATAGAAATATAATCATAAATAATAAGCATTACAAACAGATATTTTAAACATTTAATTTCTTGTTATGTTATATACAATTTCACTTAAAGAGCAGTAGGTGAGATAAAAAAATGTAAAAATCTTCTCACCACCGAAGACTATTCTTGATTATTAAACTGTGACACACTTCAAGTTCCTTGCAGTCAATAGAATTGGATCCACTTATTCTTGTGTGCCCTGCTTGACCAGAGCACTTATTGAACAGCAGATGTTCAATAAACATTGACCTGGAGTAATCTGAATTCTGAGTAGCTATTCAAAGGCTATATTTATGGAGTGCCAAGGATGCCCCAGGGACTTGTGATACAGAGATAAATAAAACATGGATTCTGCATGCAAGGGGAGCACACCCTAGTGGGGGAGGCAGACAGGTAAAGAGACAGCTGTACTCCCAGGGAAGTAGCATGTGTGAGAAATGTGCAGGGCTGGGGGACACCAAGTGGGCACTGAGACCCCTGGGGAAGGGTGGGTGTCACAGGAGGCTTTCCTGGTCGTGGGACAATGAATCTTTACCTTCCCTCTGTTCTGTGTTTGGGGTTTAGGTACTAACATCAGCCAGTAAGACAAGAAAAAATCAAGTACAAATAGGGCCAAATCACCCTTGAAAAACCCCTTAATTTCTCATTAAGTATATATAGAATAAATCCTGCACAGATACACATCGTACATGTGTGAACTATCTCTGGTAATGGAAAGTATATAATAGTAAGTACACAAGCAATATTTTAGTTTAAAAATCATTATTATTGTTATCTTGCTGAAGTTATAACATTCAATTCAATTAACTTAAATGTGCATGTGATGAGATCCTGCTCATGGGCCAATGAAAGGCATTGTACTGTTATTACATTTATGACCCTAGTTTGCAAATGTTTCAACAGAGAAATAAAAGCAACACTGGGGAAAAAAAGATTTATGTCCATCCTTAAAATGGAATGCATTATCATAACATAGCTGTGAGTATGAGTGACAATAAAATTTTACTTACCAGTGTAAAGGCTATAGCATAGAAATGTGTCTATTTTCATGCCATAGACTTTCTGTCAAGTAACCAAGAAAATGTCTTTATCTTTCTATGTCTGGAATGTTATGACTCTAGGAAGACATAAATATAGCAGGCACCAATCTAAACTGTGAAGACCAAAACACTGAGATGATATTTCATCAACAATCAAGAATATTTAAAGCGAACGCTTCTATAATGGATTTAGATATAGACAGTTCTTAAAGGGTTGTTGTGGGAAAACAAAGGGCTGATATATGTGAACAAATTCATAAAACAGTTAGTTCATAAAACAGTTAGTTAACACATTCCTAGCAGGTCATTTTCTCAGAGAGGAGGCCCAAAGTCTAAATCGTAAGAATAAAACCTGCTTTTCTTATACAATCAATGTTATAATACAGGGCTATGTTACTGAGTAAGGGCTTGGTTTTTAATTCTTTATCAGAATGGTCCCCTGAGATTCTACAAATGCCTGTACACTATGAAGGTTTTAAAATAATTGAAAATCAATTAGGCAGGCATCAAAGCAGTTAATGACTTAAAATCATATTTAATGATACAGTAGCATAAGGTATTATTCAATGACCTCATCTTCTTTCTCTATAATTTCTAGGTTACACTGCAACAAATGAGAAATTCAAATAATTCTTTTCTCCAACTTGTATTAAGAACATTTTTCAAACACAGAGAAAAAAATGAGAAAGTAGAACATCT
Source organism: Eschrichtius robustus (assembly GCF_028021215.1). Taxonomy (NCBI): domain Eukaryota; kingdom Metazoa; phylum Chordata; class Mammalia; order Artiodactyla; family Eschrichtiidae; genus Eschrichtius; species Eschrichtius robustus. The sequence goes on from NC_090833.1 coordinate 69,224,990, forward strand.
TAATTGTTCTAGATTCACTCATTACCTAGATTCAACAAATTTTTTTAATGTGAAAAGCATTATGTACAAGCCATTATACCTCCTTATGAGTATGTTTGTCTTTTATTTACACCTTTATTAAGGTATAATTTACATATCATAAAATTCAACTATTTTAAGCATACAAGTCAATGATTTTTTAGCCATTTATAAAGTCGTGCAGCCATCACCAAAATCCAATTTTAGAACATATTCCCTCATTCCCCCCAAATTCCCTTGAGCCATTTTCAGCATATGCTAGGTCCTTTGCATTTTCATGTAAATTTTAGGATCAACTTGTCAGTTTCTAAAAAAACAAATCACATTGGAATTTTGTTGAATCTAGAAACCAATTTGGCAAGATTGCCATCTTAACAACTATATTATTTTCCCATTGCCTTTGTAAGAAATGACCACAAGCTCATTGGCTTAAAACGACACAAATTTAATATCTTACAGTTCTAAAGGTAAGAAGTCCAAAATCAGTCTTACTGAGCCAATTTTAAGGGGTGGCAGATGTGGTTCCCTGGGGGTCAAGCCTAGTTGTAGAACCTGTTGGCTGGGACAGTAGGTCACAAAGGACACTAGAGAGGCTTAATATGTAGTAACAGGAAGGCAAATCATACCCCCCGGGGGATATAGAAACAGAAAGTATTTGGAGATCCAGGTAGGTTACTCAGTTTGGAGACACCTGAGATCTTACCCCATAGACTGCTGTCCAGGGAGAAGACCCCTCTGAGGAGAAACTCAGAGGTCTGGAAAGAGTCTCAGAAAGTCTCAAGAGGTAGCATGGTCTTAGTGGGAAAAGCATGGGTAGTGAAATCCGATAGCTGTGGGTTTATTTATTAAGAACCGTGCACTGATGAAATAATATACATATAGCTGTCAGTACTACCAAGTAAGGCATCTAAACCAGTGGTCCCCAACCTTTTTGGCACCAGGGACGGGTTTCGTGGAAGACAGTTTTTCCACGGACGGGGGTGGGGTGGGGCTGGGGGGAGGGTTCAGGTGGTAATGTGAGCGATGCGGAGTGAGGGAGAGCAGCAGATGAAGCTTCGCTCTCTCACCGCCGCCCACCATCGCTCACCTCCTGCTGTGCGGCCCAGTTCTGATCTAAACCTTCTCTTTATTTTCCCACTTCCACCAGCAGCCTCATCTAGCACCTGGATGTTCTGCAAAGTGAACCTGCATTTACAATAGAAAACTCAATCCGTCCCTGAATTTCACTTTCCCCTCTTTGAATTTAACCACGATTTTACATTCTAGTGTTTAAAGCTTCCAAAGGTTAATTTTCAACGCATACAAATTCAATAAGCCACAGAGAGCTGACTTTTTTTCTAATTTCACAAAAGTTCTTCGACTCTTTGTTTCAGTCTCTGTGATATGAGAGAGAAGATTTACTCTATTTTTAAATGGAAATCATACATTTTTTTCCCAGTTGAAATTATTGTATTCTGTGATGTGGAACTTTGGTGCTTCTAGTATCCATTTGTCTTGGCAGTAAAGCTAATCCAAATTGCATTCAGAAGAGAATTTTCACCTGCTAGGAGGAGAGATGGGCTTCTATTAGGTAGACAACTCAGTTCTATTATGAGGATTTTAATTCTTCCCTAGTAATGCTGAGGGATAAAGCATATGATGCAGCACTCAAACTGCAAAATAATCTGACTGGACTCTGTGTACTTGCCCAGTAGCCCAAATCACCACCTCCCAATATCCATCAAAGGCCCAGTTCACAGATAGTATTTACTGCCTGCTTTAAGGATAACTAGTGCAATTGTTTCTCTAGATCAGCAGTTCCAAAACTTTTTGGAGTCATGGACTGCTTTGAACATTTGCCAAAAGCTACAGATTCCAACTTCAGGCAAAAATTCTGTAAACTGACACATATAATATTTTTCAATCAATATCCTTTATTGCACTGGAAATTGATTTCCTTCATAGATAGAATAGGAAAATGTTGCCCAGAAAGAATTATATCTCTCATTCTCATTTTTCATATAAACATAATTGAATACTTGCTAAAAAAAAAAAAAAAAAAAGGTCCAAAACTGCAAACAAAATTAAAAGTAGAAACTAATTCTGAAAGTTTATTTCAGTATCAAGGAGGTTGTTTTTGGCCTGTACAAGAAGTTGGAAATGGTGTCTTGAATATGTATGACTTTGACCCAAATGCTTTCCAACTTCTCATTTTAACAGCTGAAAAATTTTAGAAATGTATATGGTACCCATAGCTCCCTTTGCCAGACAAGGACAAGCTTATTTCTTGGCACTTGAATTCCCTCAAGATTCTTCCAGTTGAATTCGCAATGCATCATTTTCTTCGTCCTGTGTCACTGTCAGCTTTGTCTGTGGCTGCGTTATTGATGCTGCTTATATCATCAAGGAAAGGATGTCTTCTGAATCTGCTTTTTGAAATTTTAAGCAAATAATCTGAGCAGAAGTATTTTTCTGCGATGTTTGATTGTGTCTTCAGATTTCTGCCTATACCAAACTCTCTAAGGCTTTATCTTCTTTCCTCCATTTATAGAAGCCCTTTCTCTAGCTTTAGAACATTAGCCTAGTTAGCTTAGTTTTCTATGTCCAATTTTATCTTCCAGAATAGCAAAAAAAAAAAAAAATCTTGGCCAAAATAGTTTTTGTTTTGTTTATTTTTACTAGCATCCCTAACAGTGACTGTATAGGAAGATTTTACTCACTCCCATGGCCAAAAGTATTGCTGAGAAAATCAAATCATGAATGAATACCTTCCTGTCAGATTTCACTGAGCAGGCTTTCCTCTTCTCTCTCATGAAACTGAAATTTCTCCCTGATGCTTCCATCTACTCTTTAAAGACTTGTCCTCAAGAAAACCAGTGAACTTCGGTTTAGTAGAAAACATTTGTACTTTGCTCTTCTTTCTTAACAAAATCATTTGAAAACAAGGTGAACGAAGGCCCTGGCTCTGGTGAAATTGAGGACTTACTCTGGGTAGATGGTGGCAAAACTTCTTTCAAGTCCTTTCGCAGAGTCTCTGAGTGAAATGCATGCCGTTGAGGACAGTGATGAGTCATGAATGACATACAGAGCCTCTTTGTTCATCAAAACAGCAAACCAGATGTGTTACCAAGTCCTGCAAGGGCTCCATCTGTGCCCAGGATATCAAGATAATCCTCATGGGGAGGTTTTCTTGGCAAAGAAACTTGTCACCATTTTGGAGACAGTAAGGGCCTTTGAAGTTTCAAAATAGGGTTCAGGAAAGAAGAATTCTACTTTTAAGTATAGGCCGCACCCAGCAGCTAAAATTCAGTTGTGGAATGTAGTGGTTTCATCCAGATGCATGTTGAAAGGAAAGGGTGAGTTGCCACCAATTCTTCTATGATGTGCTTAAAACTATGAGAAGAATTTGGGGGTAGGTGATGTTACTTGAATAAAGACACTGCTTCAGATTTCTTCCTCTGTTTCAAGTCGCATACTTGCTCAGCTGTTTCCAAGGCACATGGATTAACTAAAACTTCTCCAGTTGTGCTTGGTAATGTGATAAGCAACCTTATTCAATGCTTCAAAACAAGATTTTATGTTTGGGAAAATTTTAAGATTTAGTAGGATCCCAAACCTTTTTCTTAAAAAAAAAAATCTGGTTAATGAAGGTTTTCCCCCAGCATTGTTACCTAGCAACTTTGGTTATGAAAGCCAAATCAAAGGACACATTGGTGTTACTATACCTCCTTTTCCTGAATATTTTCCAATTGAAGGCAGAGCTCACATAAACATAGAAAGATGTTTACTAACATAAATGTCAGAGCATGTGCAATAAGAAATCATGAGACATCATTACACACTTTAAGATCCTGAGCATATACAATAGTATCCAGTGCCATCTCACATTTATTTAGAATGAAACAATATCTCGACTTACAAACTGACATTAAAGTGTATGTTTTTAACAAAGACCATTTAGGAATAAATTAAAGTAAAAAATTTGATTGGTGGATGCATGTATGCCAATTCATAGAACTCTTGGAAGCCATCTATAAGGGGCTGTGTACTTCAGGTCAAGAACCTCTGGCTGAATTCTTTAAAATCCACCTCTGGATTAAGTCAGATCAACAGAAGATATGCCCTTAATCCACTTTCAAATGGCTCTCCATAGAACTGCTTCTACTGAATGATGATGGCTCCAATTTAGAGTGAGGGTCACTGTAAGAAACAGCCCCATAAAGCTTGTTGCTATGTTAACTATATAGATACTATGAAAGATGTTTTCGTCACGTTACACAGTTTTCTCTCTGTCTCTGACAGCCACAGTAAAAGTTTATTTTTATCTTATGGACACCTTGAAACACAAAGTGAATCATATTTCCCTTCACAGTGGTTTTGAGAAGATTTAGAACCATATTTGTGGCCCACCAAACACAGAGTCATTATTTTTGAAATCTTAATGGCTCAAAGTTAGTTCAAGCTGCTGTTTTAAAGCTGCCAGCTGTTTTCTGATTCATTTTTGAGAAGGACTATTTTATATGTTAAGAAAAATATTTTCACTTATCTTTTGCAAAGGTAAAGCCAAAAATCTTATTTCAGAATGGAGAACTATGGATAATATGGGAGCTAAATTTCTCTTAGTACTCATGTGAAACTTTGCCCTTTTTTTAGGGTACTCACATCTGTGTGGACTATTATGCTATTGCCTAAAAAATGGGCCTGACACTGAGGGTGAGGAAAAAGTAATTTTCTTCCCCTCTCATTAGATCCCAGTGAAAGGTGGGGTCCTAGACCTCCAAGAGGGAAATCAGAGTCAAAAAATTCCTTTGTGGAAGGTAAGCTGGAGCCTGCCACTAGAGCAAGTACAGGAAAAAGGAGAGCTATATGGCAAGAAAGCACTGCGTGTTTTCTTCTGAGACATTTATGTTCCTGTTCTTTTGCACCTGTTCTTTTTTGGTTTCTATGGCTGTATGTATCTTGGTATAAGTATGGCGTCTCTTCCTTGTGATTGTAGCTTTAAGGCTAGCACCAATCTTAACCCTCATATTTTCTTTAGTCTCCTAAAAAGCAATGGAGGAAAAAGTGGGCACAGAAAGTATACAGAAATCACAGTTCTGAGTCTAAGACAAGACTCAGTATTGTCCACTGTCTGTTTAACCCACTGGGAATTTGGTCCCTCTGCAGTGGCTTTCTGAGAATTTACAGGGATGGGCATAAGAGGTGGCAAAAAAATGAAGAATCAGTTTCCACCCAGTCCTCTACTAGGCAAACACTTTCTAAAGACATACAAAAACTGACCCATAAGTTGTAGAACTGAGCTCAGTAGTTTGAATAAAGACAAACAGCAAGCAATGTCGAATAACATCTGAAAAATGCTGCCATTTAAACTCTCCTATTCTGAGCTGTGCTCTGCTGAGTCAAAAGGCTAGTTCATGCACGCAGCTGACATATGATTGCTGTTGGAGATCTCTCAGTTGCATTAGATATGCAGAAAGACTGATGAAAATAATTGCACTCTAAGAGAAACTGTTAAACAGTTGTGACTTAGAACATGAAATGATTAAAAATTACCTAATACAAAAATTATAGCAATGAGGATTTCATTTACTACTCTAAGAACTACTAGAACATTTAATAGGAATTTCATGTTTGCAGCAGGCAAATGTCTCTACTTCTTCAAGATACTGGGATTTGGCGATTGAAACCATTTTATCTACCCCAACACCGACTCATTGCAAAAACTCTAAGCTTCTGATATCGTATGTAGTGTGTCCAGACTGGGATTACTTACAGGTGTAATAAACTTTTTCCTGAAATGTATACAAATCAAAGTTTTACAAATTTAATTTTTTTAATATGGTCACAGGTTAGGAAATTTATGCTGTTAGCATCAATTAAAATTTTGAAAAATATAGTGTAGCATTTTGTAAAGCAAAGAATTATTTTATAAGCAAAGACTCTTCACCTAGTTTCTCTGCAAACTGTGTGAACTTGCCCAAGTTGCTTCACATTTGGGGGGCTCAGCTCCTTATCTGTAAAACCATGTATCTTTACTTCACTTTATCTGTATCTCGAAGGCTACCTCTACTCTAGAGTTTCATAATATGTGGTACATATAGACAAAAATTGTCCTGTTAAAGCTCTACTCTACAAAGGGCACTATTATTCTGGAAAAAGTCAGGGAGGGTCAATGCACCCAGTCTAGAAACTTATCTATAATTTTTTTTTTTCCTTAGGACTTTATGGCAACAACAACATGTATTAGTGTAGAATAGTTGGACCAAAACCCAGAAATTTTTTTAACTCAATACTTATGAACCATATTCCTAAAGAGGTTTGTTTCCTCTACCAAATTCTACAAAATGCCTGCTAATTCATATTATTGCTACTTGATGATTATTGGAGGATGGATAGCTTCTCATTCTGTGTGCACCACCCTAGGTTATTATTTGGGTCCTGTGTTTTCACTATTTTGAACACTATTCTATAGTTTAAAAAGGAGACAATGTGTAAGGTTTCCTCTCTTCACATTTTAAAATTTGAAATATTTTCATTGTAGAATCTGTATTAGCCAGACTCTTGGTTGGAAGTGACTAAAATGCAATCCAAATGCCATACATTATATATATATATATATATATATATATATATATATATATATATATATATTCATAAAAGAAAATTATGGAATGGATGAATGAGGTTGGGCTGGCCATAAAGGATGATGGAAATTCTTCCAGGGTTCTGTTTTTCAGTTCTCATTCTTTCTGCATGTCAGTTCCTTTATCCTTCTGCATATCCTTTATCCTAGGTGGCAGGGGATATGGCCACCAGCATCTCTGAGGACATATCCTTGCAGCGCCTGGCAAGAAAAGAAAAAAAGGCCCCCAAGAACAACTCTGATTGAACTGGCTTAAATGACATGCCAATTTCTGGCCCTTCACTGTGGTGAGGTGCATGGGGTATGCTGAGTTTCGTATTCCAACAGTAGGGAAGAACAGTTCTTCAAGGGAACAGGAGCTATATCACTACTGGAAGAAGGAGGGCAGGGGTCTGGGTAGACAAAAACAATGAGAGTCATGGTTGATTCATGTGGATGGTGGTGAAGATGTCTTTATGTATGGAGGGCTTTACAACGTTAAGAAACACTTCCACGTGCACCATGTCTGTTGGTCTCCCCAGAAACCCTATGAAATTTGGTTGTTATCCCCATTTTATAGGTGAGGAAACAGGCTCAGAGTTCTGCAGCTAGCACATGCTATAGTGGTAATTAAACACTTAACTAAAATTTAGGATAATTTAAAAGTATCCTTCCAAACTTTAAGTGGCTTTTCACATTGTCACCCTGTAAACTGATGTGGCTCCATATGTTTTAATATTTCTGAAAAATGTTTACACACCAGTGTTTCTGTTAAGTTCACCCCTGAGCATGTGCAAATAATTTGAAAGATTTACCCATAGCCTTCCTTTCAGTTCCTTTGCCAAAATTTGTTATTTTTCCTTCTATATTCCCCTTAACTTCCTGATCTTTCTTGTTCTCTGACCAAACCTAAAGTGGCGGAGAAGCATGCATCAACCAGCCTGACTGCTTCTTCAGACCGTTCAATACCTCCAGCCTCTAGTGTGTAACGTGACTGTCCCTGTTTAGAGGGATTAAATCTTGGGCACCAGTATTATCTGTTACCTTTTTACTTGGATTCTGCGCTGTTTCATTAAATATACCATTTATTTGTAGGCGTAAGAGGTATCCTGGAGGAGTAGAAGTGAGAAGGGTTTGTATTTGGATAAATTATGGTTCTAATTTGGGCTACCACTTTCTAATGTGTGATACTAGAGGGATCAGGGAAGCAGACTCAGCCAGAGTGATCTGGACTAAGAAATGTATTCTGAGTACAGAACCTGCTACCCCTGTGTCTGGTGGTGCTGGCATCTGTCTTACTGTCATCCGTACCATATGTCTGTCAAAATCCTGGATGACTTCCACACCTACATCAATGATTTGTTCTGCACCTTTAGTTTCTTTCTATAGTTTCCTTCAGTCTGTCTGAGCCACTTACTCTTAAGGTTATACTGTACACATTACATTCACCAGTACAAGTTTTGAAATCTCCCTTTGAAGCACTCTTCTCTCTACCCATTACCTCTTATTCTTCCTCCTCGGTTATTCTGGTATTCCACCAAGTCCTCATCTCCCACTGAGTTTTTAATCCTTTGTCCCACTACTTCTCTTTCCCTTACACACTTCGTCGTCACTTCTCTTCTTACCTAGCTTAGAGCCTAGAGACCACTGATAGAACTACTCTATTACAAACTCTTTTAAGTCCTACACCCTTCTCTTCCTCTATCATAGTTGCCTTAAAAAATCCCCAATGCAATTTAAACCTAACTATCTGTTTCCTCTATGTCAGCACCCAAGCCAAACACTGGAAAGCGAGAGAGCAAAATGGAAGCCCAGTCTTTTGTAACCTAATCTCAGAAGTGACATTGCATCACTTCTGCTGTATTCTATTAGAAGAAAGTCAGTAAGTCCAGTCTATGGTCAAGGGGAGAGACTGTGCAATGGCATGAATACCAGGAGGCAAGGATCATTGGAAGCTACTGAACATTTTAGAGGCTGCCTACTACATCTAAGTTGCCAGTGACCCATATCTCAGCAATGCCAATGGGCAATTTTCTGCCCTCAGCTCACTTGACCTCTCAGTGGGATTTGATACAATTGATTATTTCTTCCTTAAAACACTGAGTCTCTAGGTTTCTAAGACAGCACACTGGTTAAGTTTTTCTTATTAATGACCCCTTCTCCTCTACTGACCTCTAAATACTGGCACGCTTGAAAGCTCTGTCTTTGGCCTTCTCATCTTTATATCTACATTCTTAGCTGATCTCATTCTATTCCATAGCTTTTAATAGCATCTATGTGCTGACAAGTCTCAAATCTGTGGCTCCTCCAGTATCTTTCTTACAAGCTCCAGAATCATACGCCCAACTGCTTACTTAACATTTATTCCCACTTGGAGGTCTGGCACATATATCAAACCTTTCATATTTAAAAGAAGAACTATTGATTTCTTCCATCTCTACCCTCCTCCTCCATCATCTCCTACCCCACTATCCCCTCTGCTCAAGTAAAGCACCCTTGATTTCAGTTGGTGCTTGGCCTTGAGGACAGCTGGTACAACTCTCAGGGAACAGGAGTTTTTATTCTATTCAATTTTATATACTTGTGGAGCTCGAGCTTTGGATAGACAGAGAACATTACTATAATAATAGCTACTGTTTATAATAGCACCACTGGGTACCTGGCATTATTCTAGGTGAATTAAATTTATTTATCACTTTAATTCAGTCCTTCAAACAACTGTAAAACATAGATATCATTATCCTCATTTTGTAGATGAAGAAACTGAGTCTCAGAGGGTTTAATGTTGTATTTGCTTAAGATCTCATTGTGGGTATCAGTTAGGCTTAGGTTCAACTGTAAATGACAGGAACCCAATACTGGCTAAAACAAAATGCAAGCTTGATTTTCCTCTCACAGGCCACATGGGCTGGTATGGTGGCTTCACAACCATCAGACTCTGACGCATGTTGCTCTCCATCCTCCATACAAGGCTATCTGATGGTCCAAGATGGCTGCTCTAGCATCAGCTTTCATGGCCACCTACTTGCCAGCAGGAAGAGCAAAAAGGGGGCGGAGGGAAATCCCACTTCTCTTAAGGACACTTCTTGGAAGTTACAAAGTTACTACTTCTCTTCATCTGTTCAGGTGGCTATAGAAAATTACCATAAACTGGGTGGTTTACAAACAGCAGAAGATTGTCTGGAGAATGGGAAGTCCAAGATCAAGGTGCCAGGAGAGTCTGCATCTGTTGAGAGCCCTCTTCCTGGTTCACAGATAGCCATATTCTTGTCCTCACATGGTGGAAGAGGCAAGGAAGCTCTCTGGGGTCTTTTTTTAATAAGGGCACTAATCCCATTCATGGAGCCTCCACCTTTATGATATAATCACCTCCCAAAGTCTTCTTCCTAATAAAATTGGAGATTAGGACTTTAACATGAGTTCTGGGGGGACACAAACATTCAATCTATAGCGCTATTTCTACTTGCAACCTTTGACCAGAACTTAATCTCAAAGCCTTGCCCAGCTGCAAGGGAGATTGGGAAACATAGTCTAATCTCAGTGACCATGTGCCCACCTAAATTCAGAATTTATATTATCCTGAGGAAGAAGAGGAAATGGGTTTTAGAGGACAATTAGCGGTCTCCTACAATAGGGACATAGACACAGGGTTGTGTGGTTCTGGAGATCACAACCTTTCTGTCTTCCTATCCCCGCCTCCTGAGCACCTTAGCAGCTAAGGGTTCCAAAGACAGCTTTGCCATGTGTCCTGGGGCAGCTTGTGTGCCTCTGAAACTCAGCCTCTGACACAAATGCTACAGGCGAGGTCAGTTATTTCGTCAGTTTTTTACTCCCCAGCATTTTGAATACTTTTATAAACTTATCCCATATGTTGTGATTATTTGTTTTCAGTTTTTATGAATCAAACAGTGGCTAATTGGTAAGTTTATTACATGAATGACTGAATTAATGAACAACACGATATTGTTTATGTAACTCCAGCACATTGTCTGGCATTTCACAGATGTTCAACAAATACATGTTTATTGAATAGATGGACGGCTGGCTGGCTGGCTGGAAAGTCAACAGCTTTCCTAATTCAACATTTTTGTCTGATTTTGGATAAACACAGCCTTTGCCTTCAGGATTGGGAGAAAAGAAAGGAAAAAGGATACAGAAGATGAGATATATTTACACAAGTTCTTCCACCCCCTACTTCTTTCTCTCTCTTTAGTATTGATGCCACAATCATGAACTTTTCTATCTAAATGGACCTCCATAATACTTACTAGGAAATGTCCCGAGTATAACACATTCAAGACTGATGACCAATGTATTAATGTTTCAGAATTTAGGAGTATTTAGGGAAGTTGTAACAAATTTTATTCAGCCAAAGTTTACATACTTTTCTCTTTGTGATGCCTTCTTCACTGAAAACCTAAATAGAATTTCACATTTCAAAGCCCTAAAGGTGAAATAAATTTTTAAAAATCCTTTGCAAGGTAGTATAAGTGAATTCACAGTTATTTCAACTTCATAAAGAAGTAAACATCATCACATCCCCCATGAAGAACTCCAGCAAAAGCCCCTGACATGGTTTGACTGACTATAAACATCCAGCAGCTAAATGACTTTATCAAGCTACAATCCCTGTGCTCAGCAATTTAGAGGAAGTCAGCAGTTTAACCAAGGGTTTTTGTTTTTGCTTTTGCTGAGCAATTGGGGGCCAAAAATAAAACATTATTATATCAAACTGCAGACAAACTAAAATCTGAATACATTTGCTATCTTCTCATGGCATTTCTGTACCTAATGAGCACAGCTGAGCCTGAAGGCGTCAAGATGTTTCTCGCCATTAGGCAGTGGGGTAGAGGATTATCCAATAATGCCTGACGGGCATCGTCAGTTCTACTGTGTAAAATAGGGAAAAGGTCAGAAGAGGATGTGAGTGTTTTCTAATCAATGAAAGGGAGACCTAATACATTTCTCTGACCTTTTCGAATGCAGGGAACATGCATTATTTGCATTAACTAGCATGTTGAAAATTCCTTCTGGATTGCCAAGTGCCTTTCCATGAGTGGTGGGAAATATGATACACAGCAATCTGTCGGAAAGAGCCAATTTTATGAACTTTGCCTCTGAATACATATAAAACGTGAAACAACTTAGTCAGTTATGTGGCATTAGTCTTCCTAATTGGTGAAAAGGTTAACATTTGTCTAACAACATTGGTGCAAGGTGCTTGGGTTTTAAAGCACCAGTATGCGTAGGACACTGGATGTTGTTAAAAGGAAACACTTTGGGAGGTAATATAAATCGTTAATATCTCCAGCAGAGTTACCACTTATTGAACACTGAAATTATTTCATTTAATCTTCACAGCAATCCTTGGAAGGACGTATGACTGGTATATTTTAACAGATAACAAAAATGTGTGGTTGGAGAGATTAAGTAATTTGGCCCCAAATCACAAAGGTTCTAAATGACAGAGTCAGGATTTGAACCCAGGTCAGGCCTGACTGACTCCCAGAGCCAACATGCTTTCCCACACTTCGGTACTCCCTTTGCCTTTGCTCTTCTCAACTGGCTGCCACTGTGAGAGTTACTTAGCTTTTTGCTGCCTCAATTTCTTTGTTGGTAAAAGGGAAACAAGAATAATTTTGTATCATTGGGATTATGAGATTGAATTATATACTGGTTATAAAACATTCAGTAAAATGCTTTATTATACATACCATGCAATTAATCATTTTTTCAAATTATCACATTCAAGGGTTGGGAAGAATCTAGTTATTGCCCCCTTTTCTCATTTGGTGAGTAGCAGTTAGACTGAGTAAATGTCACTTATTGCCAACAGAGCTCATATTCAGGGTCCTGGACTGATAGAACTTGGAAGACTTCACATTAAGCCTTCTTTGTAGTAATTTATGAGGAAACTGAAACCCCAACTGAGACTGAGAGAAGTATACACTTGGTAGAACTGCTTTCAAAGCTACTGATGAGCCTCTCCATGGGAGTACAGTGAACTCTTATCTGTTATTCTGCTTTTATTTCATTGCTTGAATGTGCCATTATGTAAACAATCAGTTATCAATCAAATATATGTTATGCTCAATATTTTTTATATTTATAAAAATGAAAAGTGAAATTTTTATTTTCTAAAAACTTAAATATCCATAGCTTATGAAAACTTGCACTTCTTTTTGAAGTATATTAAAAGAAGCATAGCACAGAGTACTTTTAAAAACCAATTTGAGAGGGCAAACCCAGAGCAATCACAATTTTATTCATATTCTTATTATTTAAAATGTATTTTATAAAGGTATTCATTTTTACTAGAAAGTCCTTTTAAATAAGTATTAAAAACAAGAATTCTTAGTTCAAATGGGCAACAAACACGTCTTCATTATATTTGATTTCTAAACATTGGACATAAAATGGAAAGGGCCTGAGAGCTCAGTCTACTATGTTCTCAACACTTCCAAATATTTAATCATCACCAAGCTCATTAGGTAAGTATTATGATGCCCATTTTAAAATGAGACAACTGACGCTCAGAGATGTTGAGTACATAATTAATTTACAGAGCATCACACAGCTATAAGGGACAAAGCTAAGACTAGAACCCAAGCCTTTATGATTCCTGAAGCCCAAGTGTTTTCCATTATTCTAGGCTGCTTTGAACAGAATTGTGCACTTCAGATTTATTTTTACCACACATGTTATTACCCACCCCATTTTTCATTTCACTGACTGGATCAGTCACAGTTCAGTCAAGAAAAGAGAACTATGTATTTTGGTGTAAGAATTAGATCTTGCACCGCCGTGGAGAGTTACAATTTGAAGGTAGGAGAAGAAATCACAGAGTCAGAGAACCATCTCTAGCCACTTCCTCTGAAGCACCGGTACACGGGGTAAGTCAGAGCTTGTGGGAGAATCTGAGATGCTGTACACGTCCAGCTGCCAATGTGGAGAAGCTCGTGGAAGGGTCTGTGGACGTCTGCACGTCGGGGAAGCTGCTGCTCCCCAGGTCTGCAGCAGATATGTGGTGTTCAGTCTCACATACACCCTGGAGCATGTATAGCACACTTATGCAAGAAAGCCCAAAACTCATCAGTTGACAACTAGAGCCTTCAATATCTCTCTTCTGTCAATCTCATCAGCCTCATCCTATGCCACTGCCTTAATCCATCTTTCTTCTGCAGTGTGAACTGTACTTGTCCGGTAGGTTTTGTGTGAGAATCCAGTGAAATAAAGAATGGAACAATGCTTAGGATAATGCCTGGCACAAAATAGATGTAAGCTGCAAACAACAGAAATGACTTCAGCTGGTTAAAGCAGAGTATACGTTTATTCCAGGTTATTAGGTAGCGCAGAGAATTTCCATGAGGGACCAGATCAACTTGGAAGGCACACAGACAGAAAAGATGTCAAACTACACCATGAGTCAATCCCAGAAGCAGCCCTGTTGCAGCCTCCTCCAGACACTGACATCAGGCACTGCTGATACTGGGCCCTGGATTCCAGAGTCACCACAACTGTTGTCAGAAACCAAAGGCCTCTGTTATCAATCACTCCAGGAAATGGATTTCATGCTCCTGTATTCTCCTACTCTTTTCTAAGCCAAAACTTCACATGTGTACATATGACTGGCAGAGCCTAAATCACATACCTGTGCCCTTTCTGCAAGAGAGGTTGGGGAAGCAAGGGAGAGAGAGGCGAAATTTGTCTAATATAAATTTTCTGCAGGCTGCCTTCTATAAAATGAGTTGCTCCCCTGCAAATATGATGGAAACTGGTGACAGCTTGGTGCTTAAAACAGTCAATTCTGGTTAACTATGAGACTTAAAGCCTAGCACTCTGATCATACCAGAGGAAGGCGTGGTATTTCTTTGGTCTTGAATGCTGCTTGGTTGCTGGGGTTCAAGCCGATAGCTAAGTATATTATGCAAATACCAGAGAAAGACCTGGTATTCCCTGAAGTCATGAAAGACAAGGGTAGGGCTGGAGCCAGTGTTCTACCATGCCATATTACTATGGTACCCTGAACCCTGATCACCTGAAGGGAGGGGCTGGTGCTTTCCTAACCATGTAGCTTATAAACCCCATGGCCCAAGATTGGAGTCTCTATGAGTCTGCTGCCTGCCTTGCTAGATCTCTGTGCACCCCCTTAGAATACAATGGATTAGAGGGGTCTGCCTATCTGCTACTGCTTCTATCTTTGTAAGCTCCATTCATTTAGTCCTGGTGTGTGTGTTGAGTGGCATTTTCCCTTTTTGCACAAGAGCAAATGCCTGGCTTCTACCTTTGGGAGGCAGGACTCTTAATATGGAAAATTACCAAGCCACCATCAAGTTGGATTCATTCCAGAGTCACAAAGATGGTTCAACACATGCAAATCAATCAATGTGATACACCACACCAACAAAAGAAAAGACAAAAACCACATGATCATCTCAACAGATGCCAAAAAAGCATTTGATAAAATTCAGCATGCATTCATGATGAAAACTCTTACCAAAGCTGGTACAGAAGGAACATATCTCAATATAACAAAAGCTATTTATGGCAAACCCACAGCCAACATAATACTCGACAGTGAAAAGCCTTCCTCTAAAATCAGGAACAAGACAAGGATGCCCATTCTCACCACTTCTAGTCGACATAGTATTGAAAGTCCTAGCCACAGCAATTGGACAAGAAAGAGAAATAAAAGGTATCCAAATTGGAAGGGAAGAGGTAAAATTGTCATTATATGCCGATGGCATTATACTATATGTAGAAAACCCTAAAGACTCCACACAAAAACTACTAGAACTGAAAAACAAATTCAGCAAAGTAGGAGGATACAAGATTAACATACAGAAATCGGTTGCATTTCTTTACACTAACAATGAAAATATCAGAAAGGGAAAGTAAAAAAAAAATCACTTTAAAAATCACATCAAAAAAATAAAATACTTAGGAATAAACCTGACCAAAGGGGTGAAAGACTTATATGCTGAGAAATATAAAACACTGATAAAGGAAATTGAAGATAATTCAAAGAAATGGAAAGCTATCCCATGCACTTGGAAGGATTAATATTTTTAAAATGGCAATACTACCCAAAGCAATCTACAGATTTAATGTGATCTCTATCAAATTACCCATGACATTTTTCACATAACTAGAATAAATAACCCTAAAATTTATATGGAACCATAAAAGATCCAGAATTGCCAAAGCAATCCTGAAGAAAAAGAACAAAGCAGGAGGCATAACCCTCCCAGACTTCAGACAATACTACAAAAGCTACAGTAATCAAAACAGCATGGTATTGGTACAAAAACAGATATATGGATCAATGGAATGGAATAGAGGGCCCAGAAATAAACCCACATACCTATGGTCAATTAATCTTTGATAAAGGATGCAAGTACATACAATGGGAAAAAGACAGTCTCTTCAGTATGTTGGAAAAGTTGGACAGCTGCATGTAAATCAATGAAGTTAGAATACACCCTCACACCATACACAAAAATAAACTTGAAATGGCTTAAAGACTTAAATATAAGACATGACACCATAAAACTCCTAGAAGAGAACACAGGCAAAACATTCTCACATTTTTCTTAAGTCAGTCTCCCAAGGCAATAGAAATAAAAGCAAAAATAAACAATGAACCTAATCAAACTTATAAGCTTTGCACAGGAAAGGAAACCACAAACAAAACAAAAAGACAACCTACAGATTGGGAGAAAATATTTGTGAACAATGTGACCGACAAGAGCTTTATATCCAAAATACACAAACAGCTCATACAACTCAATATCAAAAAAAGAACAACCCAATCAAAAAATGGGCAGAAGACCTAAATAGATATTTCTCCAAAGAAGACATATAGATGGCCAATAGGCACATGAAGAGATGCTCAACATCACTAATTATCAGAGAAATGCAAATCAAAACTACAATGAGGTATCACCTCACACTAGTCAGAATGGCCATCACCAAAAAATCTACAAACAATAAATGCTAGAGAGGGTGTGGAGAAAAGGGAACCCTCATGCATCATTGGTGGGAATGTAAATTGATACAGCCACTATGGGAAACAGTATGGAGATTCCTTAAAAAACTAAAAATAGAACTACCATATGACCCAGCAATCCCACTACTGGGCATATATCCAGAGAAAACCATAATTCAAAAGACACATGCACCCCCAATGTTCATTGCAGCACTATTTACAATAGCCAGGACATGGAAGCAACCTAAATGTCCATCAACAGAAGAATGGATAAAGAAGATGTGGTACATGTATACAATGGAATATTACTCAGCCACAGAAAGGAACGAAATCGGGTCATTTGTAGAGACATGAATGGACCAAGAGAGTGTCATACAGAGTGAAGTAAGTCAGAAAGAGAAAAACAAATATCGTATATTAACGCATATATGTGGAATCTGAAAAAATTGGTATAGACGAGCGAGCTCTGGTCCCTTCATCTCTGTATAAGAGAATTATCCCATCTGACCGCGTCTCAACCTAATTAATCACCGAAGGCCCCCAAAATACCATCACATTGTTGATTACAGATTCAAAATAGGAATTAAAGACTTCAACATAGTAAGGAGGCATAACTCAGGATATGACAGAAAGGAAATGAAATATCCAGCTTTTCTCACTCAGGTGGGTTGCAGCAAGAAAAGAAAAATAGAGCCAGGGGGAGGCATTTTATGATTCTGTTTCCCCCTTCCTGAAGCTGCACTCTGATATGAGACTTCAGAAATATCCAGCTAGATATGAGAAAATTATGGGAGACAGGATTTAGAACACACTGCTGCAAAATATGATGCCGTGGCATAGTGAATATTTTAAGCTGAAGGAATTTGAGAAACAGAGAAGCAGGAAGGACTCTAGGACCTCCACCTTCTCTGCTGAAGCAGGTCACAAGACCCTCATGTGAGAGGTGCCCTCCCTATACCAGGAGGAAAGGAGCATCCTTATTGCTGAAGGGAGGGCAAGAGGGAACTGAATGAACAGGCCTTGCTAAGTTTCCCCGTGTTTACTACCTTTAGCTCATTCCCTTTGGTCCTTTCATGTTTTACCAGGACTTCCCACTCTTCATCAAACCTAGTAGTAAAAAAAAGCTCAGGTTTAACCATTTCTTCAGGTCTTCATTTCCTTATGAGGGCTCCATTGTCACGTAAAACTTATATTAAATAAATGTGTATGCTTTTCTTTTTTTATTCTGTCTTTTGACAGTCCAATTTATAAGGCACCAACTGGGGAACCCAGGAGGGTAGTAGGAAAAGGAATTTTTCCTCCCCTACAGTAGCTCCTGCATGGAGCTAGAGGAGAACTATGAGCCTCAGGAAGTCTCACATATGGCACCTCTTCCAACATGGCACAGGAGACAGCACAAAAGTGGTGGAAGCGAGCTTGAGAGGTGAGTGTGAGGATGCACTCTGTTTCCATGCCTTGTATGGCGTTCAGGGGACCCAGATGTTACCCTGTGTCCTGGTAAGTAGGTACACTTGCTCAGAGAGGGGGCCAGAGCTGTGTAGAGTCAAAGAAGCCCCTATGTGCAAAGACTGTAACTGAAGGAAGGTGGCTGAGACCATGGATGTCAGTAGTGAGAGCCAGTGTGTCACCGCCAAAGGTCTAATGGGACAAGTCTTACCTCAGTGGTCACCCGCCTAGCAGCTGAGCAGACCAGACATGTTGCAGCAGAGACCTGCAAAGGTCAAGAGCCTCACTACTTAAGGTGTATCCAAACACCAGCTGCATCAGTATCACCTGGGCTCTTCTTAGATACGCAGAATCTTGGGTTATCATCCCAGATCTGCTGAACCAGAGTCTGTACTCTAACAAGATACATAGATAATTGGTGTCACATTTAAGTTTCAGGAGCCCTGATCCAGAAGATATTGGGTGGGTCAAAGGCTCTGCCTCTCCCCTATAGCCCACCATGAGTTGCATGCCACAATCACCCTCTATAGCCATGTGCCCTTTTAGAGAGAAGTAAAAGGATGGGGAGAAATTGTGAAAGACTGAGCATTACCCAAAAGAGACTCCGTTATCTACAGAGACTGTCTGAATTTTTGAATTGGACCAAGTTTACTGGGTTGGACCCAAACTGGCCCCCCCACCAAGATTAAATCAGTGGTGGAAAATGATGAAACTACATTTTCTTTGCGCATTTGAAAGTAGCAGGGTTAAATTATAAGGACTGCCATAATATTATCAATGTATCTGAGTGGCAGAGTGAATAAAGACTATTTCCATGTTTGTCTGTTTTTTATTAGTCAGGATTCTCACTCAGACAAGATGAATACTGAATTGCGTGGTTTCTCATTTACTGTTTCATATTACTCACCTCTTTTTAGAGTCTTTTGTATATTTAACTTTTTGGACTCACCTCTTAATGAGTGAATCCATGGGTCTATGACATGAAATATTTTTATAAATTTGCATAGCAGGGAATACAGCTTAAAGCCAGATTTGTTTTTTGTCCTAGGATTTAGTTAAGTCTGGACATGTCTGCACAGCTGGTAGGGAAGCCTGGCAGGGCTGTCTACTTGTGGGACTAAAGATCATGATGATAAAGAATTCATCTTGAGAGAAGAGTAGAAGTAAAGGAAAAATGATTGTTGAGTCTCAAAATATACAGCAAATCTTAAATTAGGCTTTTTTTGGTAAAAGTTTCTAAACATCTTTAACTCCCATTCAACAGATAAAGTGCCAGGCCTTGTGGAACCTGATTATGCTTAAGGAGGCATAACTCAGGATGTGACAGAGAGGCAATGAAAAGCCCAGCCCTTCTGGTCCAGTTGGTTCAAGGACAGTAACGCAGGGTCAGAAGGGAGGTGTTTCATTCAGACTGTCTCTTACTTCATTAAGGAAATGAGAGGACATCAGGCATAAGGTCCTTCAACTCCCCAGTATTTTCCCTATAAGCACCCATATTTATATTCATCCTCAACAACTGTTGTCTCAGAGGATGTGATGTTACACTTTTTGTAAAATACCTGTGCCCAATCCCCTTCCACTTCTTTTGGGACCTTGCTGTTGTCCAGGAGAAAAACTTGCCTCTACCCTCTCAGGTTCAGTGTCCGGGGGCTTGCAAAATAAATGAACAAAGACAGATTAATAGGAGAAAAAGCACAAAATTTTTAAAAATTATTTTGTCATTACCTCTTTTTTTTAGCACTTTAAAAAAATATTTATTTATTATTTTTGGCTGCATTGGGTCTTAGTTGCGGCACACGGGATCTTCGTTGAGACATGTGGGATCTTTCGTGGCGGTGCACGGGCTTCTCTCTAGTTGAGGCCTGCGGGTTTTCTCTCTCTAGTGTGGCGTGCGGGCTCCAGGGCATATGGGCTCTGTAGTTGTGGCGCGCAGGCTCCAGAGTGCATGGGCTCTGTAGTTTGCGGCATGCAGGCTCTCTAGTTGAGGCACGCAAGTTCAGTAGTTGTGGCGTGTACGGGCTTAGCTGTCCTGCGGCATGTGGGATCTTAGTTCCCTGAACCAGGGATTGAACCCACGTCCCCTGCATTGGAAGGCGGATTCTTTACCACTGGACCACCAGGGAAGTCCCCCAAAATTTTTATTAATATTTACATGTACAAGAGTTGACAGAAAAGAAGTAAAACTAAAGGAAGCTATTAGACTTGGGGGCTTACATACCATTTTAATGAAGGAAGGAGTGTTTGTGCTTTAAGGGATGATAAAACATGAAGCAACTAGGAAACATATGGGAAGATAAGGGTTATTTTAGTAATGTCTGTTTATTCAGACTCGTCTTGATGTTGACTCTATCTCTGGTGATAAGAATTGCTCTTCCAGGTGGTGGTGGGGGTACCTTCACAAAGGGAAATTTATGCCCTACTAGGCAGATGAGAGGAGGGCAGAGAACTTTTCCTGCATCTGTTGATTCTCAGTTGCCTTCAGCTCAAAAAAATCCACGGTGGCATACTTTGGGGTGGCATATTCTGATCCCCCCATTATATCAAGCATACCCTCCCTCTGTTAGAGCTTCATTTCTGTCCCTAGTTGCTTCTTCCTCTCTTCTTGCAAACATGCTCAAATCCTTCTCATCTTAGTGATCCTTCCACTGGCCCTTCCACATTCATTCAGAATGATATTTGTTGAGGACTTACCAAGAGTAAGCATTGACCTAGGTGCTGAGGATACTGTGGGTGAATAATGCAGACATAGGCCCTATCCTCCTGAAATGTATAGTCTTTTGTCTCTACCTCCTCTAATTACTATCCAATCTCATTTCCTTTTCATCCAAATCTCAGAGTACTCTACTCTGCCTGAACTTTCTTGTATAATCTCTCCTTAAATTGGTGCCAAGCTATCTATCACCCAAACCAGAAACCTATGAACTTATTTCAGTTTCCTCCTGCTCCTCACCCCACACATCACTAAGTCCAGGTGATGTTACCTAAATATTCAAAAGATGATTCCCCTCCTCTCCATTCCGACCACCACGTTTCTAGACTGGCCTTGATCATCCCTTGCTCATCCGTGGTCATTATGATGCGTCTCCCTGCCTCTAGTTTCAGTTCCATTAAATCTGTCCTCCAGATGGGAGCTATAGAGGTCACTCTAATGCTTTTAACCCCTCAATGACTCTCCATTTCCTACAGGATAAAATCTGAGTTCCTCAGTGGGGCCTCAGATTTTTGTCACAGCCTTCGTCTCCGACCTTACCTCTCATAACTCCCTGACTTGCACTCTGTCCTTGTAAGTCTCCACATATGGCATGCTCGGTAGGTGTATGTGCTTAAGCTCACAACAACTGGGAACACTCTTTCCTGGGCTCTTCTTGCACAGTGACACTTAGCTACATTTACCTGCAGACTTTCCTAGCTTTATTCTTCAAGACTCAGCTTTTTATTACCTTCCCTAAGAAGCCTTACCAGATAGTCCCCCTTCCTGGAGGGAGGGATGGGTGTCCTTCCTCTAGCTTCCGCAGTGGTTGTGTGTGTCTACCCATCACTATGCTCTTATATTCTAACTCTCCATTCTGTCTTCCTCACCAAGCTGTGAGCTCCTTTAGAAAAGTGTTTGATGCTTGGTAGGCACTCAATAACTATTTGTGGTATGAGGCCCAAATAGACCTTGATTTGGGCTTTTCCATGACTGGATGAGATTCCCAGGACTACAGACATGGAACCCAGTCCTAATGGTGGTGTGATTCTGCAGTGTCATTGGAAAGCCAGCATCTCCTCCGAGAGATGAGATGCCAATGGCTCTACCTTAGCCTTTCACTACTGCTCCATTAAGCCTTTTCTGTGGCAGGAAATCACCTTGATCTGTGGAAACACCCATGATGCACAGTCATGATCACTTGTTTTTAATTCCTGCCTACCTCTTATCCCTGCACATTGGCTTCTCTTTTTATGGAGAAGAAAATCAGATGTTTAAGGGTGAACTTGGGGGCTGAGCAAACAGATACTGATAAACTTGAGAAAGAAACTATCTGTGTAACATGTCATTGAGGCTTTCGGTGTCTGAGACCTAAGGTTTTGTTTATCACCCAATGTGTATAAATGTGTATTTACCTGTTAAGCATTCTTTTAAAGTCACTGTAGCTTCACTATGATCACAGAATGAGGATTCTTGACTATGGCGTGTCATGAAGGTATTCAAGCCCCCAGTGTGAGGACTGAGACCAGCAGTTAGATGACAGGTAAACCCCTCTGTGGAGACACACATTCCCCTTACACACACACACATACAAATGCTAGAGCCGGAAAGGACCTTAGGGATCATGTTGGTGAACTTTCATTTTATAGATCCAGAAACTGAGCCTATTAAAGGCTTAAGTTAGTGTTCTCAGATGTTACCTATGGACAGTGCTGGCATGCATTTAATTGTCCTGGAAAAAAAGGTTACAAATGAGAATTCCCTGTTCCCATCCCACCAGCAGGGATTTGACTCAGGTGTGGGTTGGAAATGATTGGTTTTGGTGAGGTGCCAAGTTATCCTGTCACAGTCAGGATTAAAGTATCGGTTCTCTGCTCTCTACACTACAACATATGGCCTCACTCCATTTATCGAATGAAATATAATCCCCCCCTCTTTTTCACTGAATTCACGTGGGACCCTCACTCTGTCATACAAATTTCTTGCTATTGCTTTCAGCTTCATGCTATTCACAAATTGGATAAGTAAACCATCCTTGTTTACATCCACACGGTTTATAAAGTGTTCACAAAGACAAGACTATGCCAGGGCCTTTTAGCTCATATTAGAGTTTCATATGTGGACATCATCCCCTAACCCACATCCCTTTGGGATTCTTCATTTGCCTGATTGATCATCCTCCCACCTGAACTTCATCCAGTTTATATTTCTCTACCTTGTCCCCAAATCATGTCATTAAAGATGTCAAATGCCTGGCTGACACTCAAAACACTGTGTCTAATTTTCCTCTCAACTCACAGGCTTGTGAAACAATCAACAAATCCTTAAAAAATTAAGATGAAACTTTTCTGTTTCTTAATATTCTCTCCTGGTTTTCTTCATGTCTCTCTGACAATTACTTCTCTCATTCACTGGCTCTTTTCCTCTGTTTCCATCACTTCTGCCTACATCATTCTACATATTCTCTTCAAGCTATCTCCTCTAAACTGATGACTCCAAGATCTACAGCTATCCTGTCCAAACATAGGTCCCATAGTCCCAGCTACACGTAGATGTTTGGGTGCAGCCTTATATCAGAAATGCAGTCACTTTTTGTCTGCCAACACTCCTTTCTTAGAGAATGTGTCTTCCCACAGTCCATAAAGAGTAGTCACGTAAATCATCATCTGGCCTCATCTCTCAGCCCACAGCTGATTTGATCAGACTGGCTACCTGATGCAAGCCAGTCCAATCAGATTCCCTTACCTGGGAATCCTCTGCCAGTGGGCCCTGCAACAGTAAGTTGATACAGGGCTTGGGACCTTGTCCTGAAGATAAATGAGCAGAGTAAGCCAGTACAGAGAGAATCTGGGGCAGGCAGGGAAAGAGAAGCAAAGCAAAGTACGATATGATTTCAGAGAGAGATGGAGTGGGTGGTTGCCTGAGGATCTTCCAGGGCTAATGAGACTCTGCTCTATTGCCCTCATTGTAACTCATGAAATTCAATCATTCACTTTTCAAATATCATCTGACAAGCTACTTTATGTCAGGAACTTTGCTAGGTACAAGAGATACTTTGTTGAATAAGAAAAATATGATCTCTGACCTCACAAATCTTATATTTGAATGCCTTCTCACAGTAAACTCCTTTTTACTTGCACATGTTTGAGTGGGCTTGTTTCTTGCAATCCAAAGATCCATGATTAGTATATAAGTTAATTCTTAATATATCTCAAATCAAACTTGTCTTCCTCACCACGCCAGCTCCTTCTCCAGAAACCCAATCTTGGTCAGTGAGTATGGTGAGTGGCACACCCAGTTTTCAAAAGCAAAAACCTTATAGTTGCCATTCATTCTTCCTCTGCTTCACTACATATCCAGTCCCTAGCCAAATATTTTGGATTCTACCTCAAAATATCCTTCCCTTCAGACATTCCTTTTTATCCTTACTTTTATCCTGCCTCAGATTAGATCCTTGACACCTCTCACCTGCAATGTTTCCACCACCTCTTATCAGCCCTACCTGTTGATCTTGACATCCACCTCCTAAACATGTCCATTGGCTCCCCACTGCCCCAAAGACAAAGTACAGACCCCTTTTACAAAGGGCCTACATGACCTGGTCCCAGATTCCTCTCTATCATTCTCTCCAGCCAGTTGTATTCCAGTGATTTCCAACTACATGAAACATCTAGCATTTTCTGAGTTTGTGTTTTTCTAATACACGTTTCCCTCTGTCTAAAAAGGCTTTTCCCACATCTCTGCCTGGTAAACTCAACTTTTAAAACAAGCTCAAAAATCATCTTTTCTGACCTAGGCAGAAGACATGTTCTCTTAAGGCATTCTGTTCACCTTCAGAGAGTCTGGAATCCAGACAAGGGTGAAAAGAGATAACAATATGTCTCCCTTGTGCCTTGTGGTTATCCCATTTGGGATAAGTATGTCAAGGTTATACCACTTGAACCATATAACAACCCAGAGAGGCAGATAAGGGAGGAATGCACCCCACTTCATAGATGAGAAAATGGTCTTAAAGCAACAAATGTCCTGTCTAATGTCATGTGATCAGTCAGTTAGGACCCAGATTCTAGAGACAGGTCTTTGCAAAATCCTGTCACATAAAAGACCTGACTCCAGGTATTTCAATAGTTCTGCAACATATGATTTTAATTTCATTTTAAAACACATATTTTAATAATTAAAAAAACTGATTGAGATAAAATGAGATAAAATTCACATAACATAAAATTGACCATTTTAATCATTTTAAAGTGTGCAGTCCAGTGATTTTTAGTATATTCACAATGTTGCACAACCATCACCACTACCTAATTCCAGAATATTTTCATCAATCCCGAAAGAAACACGTGTCTTCCAATTCTGCCCTCCTTCTGTCCCCTGGCCACCACTAATCTACTGTCTCTATGGATTTGCCTATTCTCGACATTTCAAATGAATAGGATCACACAACATATGGCCTTTTGTGTCTGGCTTCTTTCAATTAGCATGTTTTCAAGGTTCATCGATGTTGTAGCAGGTATCAGGACTTCACTCATTTTTATGGCTAAATAATATTCCATTGTATGGATATACTACATTTTGTTTACCCATTCATCAGTTGATACACGTTTGGTTATTTCCACTTTTTGGCTATTATGAATGATACTTCTATGAGCATTCATGTGCTAGTTTTCATGTGAATATATATTTTCAATTCTTTTGGGTATACTTCTAGGAGTGGAATCGCTGGGTCATGTGGTAAAACTTTAACTTTTGAGGAACTGCCATGGAAAAAAGCTACATGAGCAATATTACACACAGTCATCCCTCAGTATCCTCGGGAGGTTAGTTCCAAGACCCCTCAACAGACACCAAAATCTGTGGATACTCAAGTCCCTTATGTACAATGGTACAGTATTTGCATATAACCTATGCATCTCCTGTTGTATACTCACCTCTAGATAACTTATAATACCTAATACAATGTAAATGCAAATAGTTGTTATACTGTATTGTTCAGGGAATAATGTCAAGGAAAGAAGTCTACATGTTCAGTACAGATGCAACCATGGTAGGCCTAACTACATAGTACGTCAGCAACAACATAACATTTTCTTTCTTTCAACACATAAATTGCTTTTGTTTAATGACCTGAATGGGAAATACATAAAATAAAACGCAGAATATTTAAAATACAAGTACATATAGAAAATATAATTATAAATAGAGAAATATAAATTCATTCTCTCTCTCTCACACACACACACACACACACACACACGGTGTTAACACTCACCGAAACCCTGGTTCTCCTCTCTTCATAACCCTGCTGTGATGATGATGACGAGGACAGTGGTGATGGCTGTTGCATGGGGCCTACAGTGCTGATGCTATGAGTCGATGAGCTGTGTGGTACTGCAGGTAAGCGGTGAGACAACAGGCCAACTCACACCTTCTTACAGGATGTCAGAAGGATCATCTATGCCCGGAAAACTGGCTTCCTATTGCAGGCACTGATGCTTTGGAGGAGGCTGCAGCAGTGACATAGTGTTAGGAGGCAGGAACATCACTTCCACATTCTCACCAGTGAAGCAGGGGGGTTGGGGATGACTGGGAGCATTGTCAATTATGAGCAGGGCTTTGAATTGCAGCACTTTCTTTTTGAGGTAATTCTTCATGTCAGAAATAAAGCACTGGTGGAACCATTCCAAGAACAAGATGGAGTTACCCAAGCCTTCTTGTGTTACCAGAACACTGGCAGGCAATTTTTGTTTTTGTGCTTAAGAGCCTGCAGATTGTGTGCCCTGCAAACGAGGCCCTGGTTTGATCATGTGGCCTACTGCGTTGCCACCCAGCCCCAGAGTAAGGCGATCTTTCCAGACCTTGAACCCCGGGGCCTGCTTGGCGCTCCTGTGGGTGTAGGTATGATTGGGCATCTACTTCCAGAACAAGCCTGTTTCATCACAATTGAAGACTTGCTCCAGAAAGTAGCCTTTCTCTTCTACGAGTTTCTTGAGCTCTTCTGGGAACGCTGATGCTGCCTTGGTATCAGTCGATGGCGATTCTCCTGGGATCTTTAAGTTCTTGAGGCTGCAGCGCTTTGCATGGCTAGCCAGACATCCCTTACTAGCCTTCTGCCCCTTAGGCTCGCTCTCCTCAGCCCCTCACAGCAGGGCTCACAGAGGCTAAGTGCTTTTTCACACATCATTTTGCCATCAACAGGGATATGCTTCTGTGACTTGTCCTCTAGCCACACATTTAACGCTTTCTCAGTCTTTGCAAGCTCTTTATCAGGAACCAAGGAGACAATTTTTCCCCTTGTAGCGGCAGCACTAACACTTCCACAAATTCCAGCTTCTTTCTGCTTTACTGTGCGAATGCTTGATTCGTTCCTACTGACCTCAAGGCTGACTCCCACAGACGAAATGCCCGCTTTTCAAAAGATCTAAGATTTCCATTTTCTCGTTGAGAGATGACGCTTCACGCTCCCTCTTTGCCTTTGAGGGATTGCTTTGACCACTTAATTGCTTTTTAGGAGACATTGTTTCATAGAAACAAAGGTTGCACACAATACAAATAGGCAACGAATGAGACGTGAGGCGCTCAATGCTCACGCCCGTTCAGGAGAAACTGACGACGACCTGTGAACCGGAAGGAGGCTACAGCGGGGTGTGCCTACATAGCACGTCACTTTCATGTTTTCCGCGCAGTGCTCCATATGAGGCAAATTAAGTTTTGTTTTTTGGAACTTTCTGGATTTTAAAAAAAATTTTTGATCCGGGATTGGTTGAACCCTTGGAGGCGGAACCCGCGCTGGGTGTGGGTGGGTGGAGCAGAACCTGCGGGGCGGTGGAACCCTGCGGAGGCGGAACCCTACGGAGGCCGAACCCAGCGGAGGGGGAAACCCAGCGAAGGGGAAAACCCAGCGAAGGCGGAACCCAGCGGAGTTGGAACCCAGCGGAGGCGGAACCCATAGGAGGGGGAACCCAGCGGAGGCGGAACCCAGCGGAGGCGGAACCCAGCGGAGGGGGAACCCAGCGGAGGGGGAACCCAGCGGAGGCGGAACCCTGCGGAGGCGGAACCCTGCGGAGGCGGAACCCTACGGAGGCGGAACCCAGTGGAGGGGGAAACCCAGCGGAGGGGGAAACCCAGCGGAGGCGGAACCTAGCGGAGGCCGAACGCCGCGGAAAATAATGACGTGATAAACTTACCTGTAAAAATCTTTGTATACATTCTTAATATATATTTTTAGGATAGATGCCTAGAAGTGGAATTACTGGATCAAATCCTATTTTAAGGCTCTTGATTTTTTATGGTTACATTTCTCTATGAAGATTGCAACAATTTGCAAATCCTATTGAGGTATGAAAATGCCATACCCCACAGTCAGCCAACACTGAATGGTATCAGTTTTTAGCATTAGCTAGTTTGGTGGGATGATAGTATGTTTTTTCAGACTTTTAAAAATTAATACTTAAGTTGAGTATTCTTTCTGTTTTATTGGAGTTCCTCGGACTGTTTATATCTTATATCCACTATTCTGTGAAGATTTTAGTATGTTTTCTAATGAAGTGTATGAATTCTGAGTTCATTATGGATAGATACAAATACCTTGTCTGTCTTACTTGTAGCAAATTTTCTTCTCAGTTTTGTTGAGGGGGAGGGGAGAGGTCTTCATTTAGTTCTGATAATTATATTCTTTGACTTACAGAAATTTCACATTTTCCTTTCCATTAAATCTTCTAAGTTTTCCTTTTTGTATTTCCTTCAACAGCTTTTGGTTTTGGAATGTCCTTATTCGCAAAGGAACGACAAAGGTACTGGTTTCTCTGTCTACTTTCGGGTTTTGCGCTCACTTAGCCACCTGGAGTTTACTTTAGTGTTACCCTTAGGAAAGATCTAATTTAATTTTTTCCTAAAATTTCAGCCATGCTATTTTATTTATTATGGCCTTAAATTTTATTTCTGGTAGGGCTGATGTTCATTGATTATTCTTTCTTTTTGTGGTCTTTTTGGCATTTCATGTGCATTTTGCCTATAGGTGACTTTTATCATTACACTGTCGAATATTATTAAAATCTCATTGAGATTTGGATTTGGATTGCATTTAGACATATAAATTAATTTGACATTTTTACAACATTCATTTTCCCATCCAGTAACATCATATATCTCTCTACTTTTATGTCCCATGAGCAGGTTTTGTGATTTTTTTCATATAGCTCATGCACATAAGCTTATCCCTAGGGTTTTTGTGTGCCTTGTTGTTAAAATAGTGAGTAGGACTTTTTGCTGTTTTTCTACTTAAAATATATTCTCACTGATAATAATTTATGTTCCTGTCTCAAGTATCAAATTTGTATCAAATCTTGACGGTTTTTCAGTAGATGCTTTGGAGTTTTAAGGTTATAGGATGTGATACTTATTTGCGTGTAGTCATTATGTCATCTCTTCACTTAAAATAACTATATCTCTTTTCTTTTTCAAATATTAATGCACTGTTTAAAGACATTATTACAGGCATACCTTGGAGATATTGCAGGTTTGGTTCCAGACCACCACAATAAAGCAAATATGGCAATAAAGTGAGTCACACAAACATTTTGGTTTCCCAGTATATATAAAAGTTATTTTGTATAAAATAACAATAGTGTAGTCTGTTAAGTGTGCAATAGCATTATGTATAAAAAAAGCACGTACCTTAATTAAAAAATACTTTATTGCTAAAAAATGCTAACCATCATCTGAGCCTTTAGTAAGTTGTAGCAGTAGTATCAAAGATCACTGATCACAGATCACCATAACAAACAAAATAACAATGAAAAAGTGGAATATTGAGAGAATTAGCAAAATGTGACACAGATGCAAAGTGAGCAAATGCTATTGGAAGATGGTGCTGTTAGACTTGCTTGGTGCAGGGTTACCATAAACCTTAATTTAGTAAGAAACATAGTATCCGTGAAGCACAATAAGTGCAATAAAACAAGGTATGCCTGTACATAATAATGGGAACAGAAGGAATCTTCATCTTATTCCTGTTGCTAATGGGAATGCCTCTAGTTCTTGCTTTGCTGTTAAGAAAATGACTGGCTATTGGTTTAAGTTAAATATTCTTCCTCATGTTAAGGAAAGATCCTTACATTCCTGGTTTGCTAAAATATATATATATTTTAAAATAAGGAATCAGGATTGAACTTTATTACTATCTTGTCATTATCCTTTGAAATAACTGTACATCTGTTCCAACAACTATATATATAAACACATACATAGACTGATTTCCTAATACTAAGCCATCTTTACATTCCTGGGAAATATTTTATTTGATTCTGGTGTATCATTTATTTAATATACTGCTGAATTGTATTTGTTAGTGTTTAAGATTTTTTGTGTCTATATTCATAAGTAAGATTGACCTGGAGTGTTTCTTGTTGTTTGGTGTTATTTGTGTTATGTTTAGATATTCTGTTTATTCTGGCTTTATAAAACAAAGGGAAGCATTCTGTCCTTTTTTGTGCTCTGGAATAGTTTGTGGGTTTTAGATTCATTCGATGTGATTTCCTCTCTCTTGCTCCTCTGTGACACTTGCCCCTCTCCATTCCCACACCTTGGGTTTTTCACCTCCTACTCACCCATGTCACTGTTTGGACTGTGGGGAATCCAAGGGTGAGATGCAGGTTGATGCTGCCTGCCTGCCTGCCTGCTGCCAATGGGTGTGTTTCCCCAGAGTTTAGTTGTGGATGCCTTAAACAGGCCCCATTGTGAGCCATCTTAAAGGCATTCACCAAGGGCACCATATGAAACAAGGGGCAAAGAGACCCAGCCACAGGTGGTCCAACAGAAGCCCAAAGACTGGGAGCAGTCAACCTGCCAGCCATAGACGGAATTGTCTGTCTCAGGGAAACTGCCCTTCCCAGCAGAGAGAAGGCCAAGGAGACCACCAAAGCCCAGTGAAAAAGAGGCCAACTATGGTACAAGCACCACACAGGAGGTCCTGCTGTCAGAGTACAATGTCCCAAGCAAGTAAGATCATTGAAGTCTTCCCTTACCTAGGACCTGAACCTTGAACAGGATGAAAAGTCACCCATGCCTCTCTTTGCCTGAGATAGGCCAGTGTTGGGGGCTGTGGTGGGGAGAGGAAGGGTGGAGGTGGGGAGATTGAATTAAAGGAAGTTTGCAGTTTTGATATTACACTGATTGGGATTTAATTATTTAACACTTGCCGGAGAACTTTTCTCACCAGAAAGTGCCTAGAAAGCTGTGGAACCTATCCAAGCTTGTATCAAGTGGAACAATTTCACAGAGCAGACTGAGTGGGGGTAGTTATTCGAAAGACTAGTATTGGCTTCTGTTTGCTTCCAGTGGAGTTCAGCTCATTTGGCAAACAGGCCCAATGAGAGGCACTTAGAGAACAATCACTGAGTGGGATTCCCGGCCCTCTTTATATAATTACTTTTAGAGTGTTCTACTTTATTGTGCTTTGGAAGGTGATGGTAATACATCGCTTAATCTAAAACTTAGACATTGTCATTTGCCTTTTATTGATGTAGTCTCTATTTGAAAATAGAATGGAAGGACAGGAACGTGCTTAAAGAGAGCAGTGAAAATGGCGCGCATGGGATTTGGGCAAGTTATTGAACCTTTCTGTGCCTCGGTTTCCTCATCTGTAAAAAGGGCATAATAGTAGAAGCTAACCTCATAGGGTTGTTGTGAGGATTAAGTGGGTCAATCAATGCAGGTAACAAACTTACAATAGGGTTGACACAATATATGTGCTGTTTATTCATATTTACTATTTAGGGCTTCAAAGTAAATTGTCAACCCACTCCCAGCAGTGCACCTGTGGTAAACAAAGACCATTCACCTGTGTTCCCCTCACTTTCATTTACTGACTTAAACACCTTTTCATAGTTTTAATATCTTTACTAAGGACTTAGAACTTACCATGCCATGTGCAATACTGAGTAATCTCACCTCAATTGGAAAATAAAGTTCATTTTCCATCACGCACATAAGTATGTAATCATCAGTTTGTGAGTATTTAGACCTCTCACCTGAGCACATTTTGAGAAAGTTTAGTTGATTCTTATTTTTTCCCAAAGATAACACAGTGCTTGGGCACACATCTCCACAGGGAACTCTATGGTACAAGGCTGCTTCCTACTCCTGCCTTGTCCCTTTAGCCTCCATCTGTGCTACTTCTCAGGCAAGAGGTCCCGAGTCTTGCTGGTAACTCACATTACAGAAAACACGTCTATTATTTATATGGAATTTGAAGTTTATATTATTGGAGTAAATCATAGTGGCCAAGATGGAAGACAACGGTTAAGAAGCCTCTGTGGACGTTAAGACACAAATTAAAAGCAGATATATAAGAAATGATCCTCCTGTCCCAAGAATGCTCTGAGTAGGGGTTTAAGCTCTTAGAACACACCTTGCTTCGTCTGCTTCTCTTCACACACATTTGCATGTATGTCCATCCCAAGCAGCTAGAGAAAATAGAGTTGAATGATTCAGACCATTTCCGTGGTTTCATGAGCAATCATCTAGTCTAAAAGACTAGGCCAAGAATTCTGAAAGTGGAAAATTTAGTGTTTCACTAAAAAATTTTATAAGCTATCTCCCTAAGTATGAAATAGCTTCAGGGAGTTGTATTTTTTCCTGCCAGTTTGTCCCTAACTATTTGAGTCCATTATTTTCAGGGGAGCCAAGAGATCTCTTAACGAATTGCAGGGACTTCCTCTGATGCTTAAAAAAAAAAAAATGCAGCCATTTACTGTTTTTTTCCGATTTGGAGAACTTCAATAAAATCTTTTTATGCACCCTATTTATTTTCCTAGACATTTAAAATTTTCATGCAGGCTTGGCATGCTCAGTAATTCAAGTATAGCTTAAAATGGCCAGGTTTTACTCTCCATGGATTATCTTTGGGGACTGAGGGTTTAAAAGGATGACAGCCATGAAAAATCCCAGGCCTGCCTCCAGCGGGGCACGCAGAATCCTATCGCCACCAAAAAGTAACTTCCGCCTGCTCCACAGGAGGCATAGGACAGTCCTTGTAAATCATAGAACTTCACGCAGCTAACTTTAGAGCAGTGGGGCCATCTAGACTCCAAACAGGGAAGTACTGAGCGGAAAAAAAATCCCTTCTGCGATCTGGGTATTGAGAGGGTGAAAAGTGAAGCTTGTACATGTCGGACCCTCTTTAGCAGGTGATCAAGACAACGCAGCTGCTCAATGACTTTCCTAGGTAAAACACGTTAAATATTAAATTTTAAACATTTACTATAAGTATTTAAATTGAATAGATTACATATTAAAAATTATATTTTATGAGTGTGCTGGTATAAAAATGAATATATTCCTATTTTATATTAAAACATTTTATTCAGCCTAAAAGTTAATTTTTTTTCTTTTGACTTAAAAAGAAATCAGAATATTTTTGTAGAGTCCTAGATGTATTGTGGGCCATAGGCACTGTGCCTAGGAGATAAATCTGTCCTGCTTGCACATACAAGTGAAATCAGGGGTTTATAAAATCCAGAAACCTTCCTTCCCTGTACTTTCAGACCGTACTGAAAAGCGTCCAGACATGCTGAAGGACTTACCATATTTCTTTGCATTTTGTGCATTTGTCTCCTATTTTAATGTTTCTTATGCATCATATAATAGATGGCACATTTAACATGGTAGTGGTGGTTCTTTTGTTTCCTAAATGCCTTCATTGAATTGATGATCCTTCTTACATATGTAACATCTTAGACTGGAGGAGATATGGTACCCTAGCCACGATGAGGAAAAATGGGCATCCCTCTTGGAACTGTCCTTGACGTGGCTCTTTACCCTCCCTATCACCTGGCCACACATCAAGAGGTGTGTCCTTTGTCATTTATTACTCAACGTTGGAAGCCACACAAGGATCAATTCTCCTGTCCTCTTGTTTGAAGCAGTCACAAGCCCAAACACATCCATGGCAGAATGACAAGGTCATATTGTAGAAGGACAAGTGGGATGAGAAATATTGTTGTGGGCACCTTTGGAGAATTCAATCTGCTAAACATCCCCCCCGCCCCAGAGACAAATTAATAGAGAGTCGGGATCATTTCTAAAGGGAAGTGGGTGGCAAGGGTCATGAACAAAAAGAAGTGACATTTTGCTCATTTTGTTGTGCCACAATCATCCCTGTTTCTTTACGGAATGGGCGACACACCCAGTACGCTCAGGTGGTGGGGGTTATTGTTGAGCTGTTTGCCGAGGGGTGAGGAAACAAATGGCAGAGAGTGGCCAGTGCATCCTCTCAGCCAGCTGAACTGAGATGTGAAAGGTCATTTAGAGTGGCTGTGTTTTTGTGTCATCTGACACCCTCACAAGTCAGTTGCTCCCTTCTCAAGAGCTCTGCCATTATGGCCTCTTTCCCGGGACTCTGCCACTCAGTTCTCTTGCCATTACCAGTTGCCTTGCTCCCTGCTCCTCCTGTCTCCATGGCTTATGCCCCCTATGGCTTCTAGAATATTGTCTTGATCAAGTCTCCATCACTGCTTTAGTTAGCTGTCTACATTGGTGGTAGGAAGCTCAGTGCTTCCAGACATCTTCCCAGCAGAAGCTGCTCAGGGCACCTTCCTTGTTAACTCGGATTTTATCAGTGATCTGGGGCACCTGGGAGGAGAGTGGGAGAGGGAGTGACTCACCTGTCTTTGCTTAGTTCAAGGGTCATGCTGTAGCAGATTCTATTAGCATCCAGTTTGGGGCTGAAATTTTAGAAGATGGATTTATAAGAGCCCATATTAAATGCTATTGTGAATCTAATCATCTATCACAGGCATTGCTGCTTCAGAAAATTGTTCTTTTCCCAACTGATTCCTACCTAAGAGCCCACAGAGATCACATGCCATTTGCCTCAAGATAAATACTTTTCATCACCTGCAGAAGTTAATTTCCTAAGGTTAGGCCCTGGGTGAATACATGAGGAGAAAAGAAGACGAAATCTCTGAGGGTAAAACACAAAACAAAGTGAAATAACTTCTTAACCAAAGCGACTGCCAAACTCCTTAACATCTTCCTTCTCTCCTATCTCCATGAGGGTCTATTGTCTTCCCTGTAATTGCCATCCTTGAGCTCATTTGGCTCTTAAAGCGAAGAATCAGCCCTTTGAATTCAGTACAGACAGAACCAAGCCAGCTTGTCTGACTATGCCATGCTAAGTGCTCTGGAGGTCAGGCTTCAAGTGGAGTCAATTACCACAGGGCCTTTGGCCCCCGAGCAAGCCAATGCATCTCTAACTGGAAGTTTCTCTAGGACCCTTAGACCCTCGGTCTTCAGTACCTAAGTAAAGTATAGCTTGCCTCACATAAAGGAGCATACATTATCACCCCCAGAATGGTCAGGGACCTCCCAGATCTGCACTGGGATGTGCTGTGGAACAAACACCATGGACCTTCTCCATATGGAGAGAGAGATCTAGGCTGCACCTTTTATCTGTCAGTGTCAAAAGTGTATACATTTATAGTGATCAGGAAAGAACACAGAAGAGCCTAGAGAAAGCAGACGGCTGCTTAGGTCTACAATTGTTCATCCTGTGTATATATAGGCACAGAGAAGCGGAATTTTGAGAGGCTGTATATACTTTTTGTTGTACTGTCTTAGAATCTAACACACGTAAGAATTTTTGGCATGGACAGATATCAAAGTCTGTAGCAAACAATCATTCAGGGTACACATATGGGTATACATATAAAAGTTTAACTATGTACATATGTATTTAATTCATAATATCTTAGTTCTCACTGCTGAGAAGCTCTACATTTTATAATATTACTTCATCAGTGAACGCTAGTACCAAGATTTTTATCATCGGAAACCTCAAATATTTTGTGTTTGGAAATGGGTAAAATCTTGAGGAGAAAAAAATGGCCAGGTCCTGCATTATGTATTTTTCAAAGGAAAGCTAATTATTAGATGAGGATAAAACTTGGGGTTCCCCCATTAGGGAGTGGATTCCGGCCGACGAAGCCATGTAACGTCATCCTTGCTCCATCCGCTTCAAAACTTAAGAATATTTGGCTTCTGGATAGCGTCGGAAAATGGAAGAATAGTCTTTATTACTAGAGAACCGGCTTTTCCTGAGGGAGATTTAAATGTGTGCTGCACATGTGAATCATTTTAAAGAAATTGCTCAGGGCTGGGAAATTTCCAATCCCAACCTCCCTTAACCTGCAGATTGAGCGAGACACACATGTGTTCTTTAACTACACAGTACTTCGAATCTAAACCATCAAGCCCTTCCACGAAGAAGGGTCTGCTCTCCTGGCCTTGAATTTGGCTTAAGTTAGCCTTTTCACTGCTGGGTACGTCTTCTCTGGGGACCAGGAGACAGCCGTCTCCCGGCACCACCCGGCATCAAGATCGCCCGCAGCAGCCTGCGCTGCAGTCACACATCATGGCCACTAGATGGCAAGAGGGGATTGAGTTGGGGCTCCGGCGGCGGCTCCTTTCACCCTGCGGGGGGAGAAACACTTTTGTTTCGCTGCTTTTTCTTCCTGCCTCTTTGTTTGACTTCACCATTTTCTCTCTT
This sequence comes from Eschrichtius robustus, assembly GCF_028021215.1. Lineage (NCBI taxonomy): Eukaryota > Metazoa > Chordata > Mammalia > Artiodactyla > Eschrichtiidae > Eschrichtius > Eschrichtius robustus. The sequence goes on from NC_090833.1 coordinate 69,261,282, forward strand.
GCTTTCCCTCCGCTGTAGTTACGTCGTGGCTGGCTTTTCAGCACCTCCGTTCTAGGAGAGCCGGCCTGGCCCCGTTTCGGGCCGCGTGGGCTGGGCGCACACAGGGCTCTTGCGATGACCCTGGCTGTCCCGCGCCCAACGCAGGCATTCGCTCCAGATCCTTCGCACAGTTCCTTTAAGTTGTCACCCAATCCCCGGCCAGGTGTCCCTGTCTCAGAATGGGCCTATGCTCTGCTCTGCATAACTTGGGGGAGGGGGAGGGAAGAGCGGGAGTAGCGCTCTTCATGCAGGTATTACAAAAAAAAAAAAAAAAAAGAAAACAGCTTCAGACCGTGTGAATCAGAATATTATAATCTTGTGATGGGGATTGAAAAAAAAAAAAAAAAAAGATTCTGTTGAGGGAATGCAGACCAAACCGACCCCAGACCCGCCGTGTCTCCATACTGCACTGGAATTGGCCTTCACCATAGGCACCCAGAAAGGAATTCAGAGGGGGCTGGAGGAAACAAGCTGCTGTGATAGATTTTTTAAAAAGGACATTCTAAAGAGCACATGAGTTTTATTTGGTAAATGACTTAATAATCTGAGGAACCAAATCAAATGCTGAATTGCGGGCCTTCAAAAGCTGGGGAGAGCAGCTGCCAGGCCTTTGCTGCCCCAGTGGAGGGTGGTGGGAAAGGATTCATAGGACTGAGAGGGGGGTGGTAGTGGGGGTGAGGTCTCCCAGGCCTCCTTTTGCAGCAATTAGAAGTCTATGTCCCCCTTGAGGCAGAGGGGCGACTCCCATTAATGTTAATGAGATTTCTGCTCACAAAGAGCAAGAGTGGGGGAGACTCCGGGACGAGTCCCCAGTGGGGTGGGCTTCCATGCTGCAGAAGAGGGACAGAGTCCTTCCTCTCTTCCAGTTGGACCTGCCAGAGCACCAGGGAGGCATCGAGTCAGAAAGGACCTTAGTAGGTGGCCTTCATCAGCACCTCCAGCTCCACCCTGGTGAGGGAATCCTGCCCCGTGGCCACCCCGTCCCCTGCTTCCAGTCTGCTAAAGAGGGGGTTCCCTGGGCCTCTGGCCAGAAAATTCCCTGTGCAGTCTGAGTGGTGATGGTCTCTTGCCTGGGTTTACATCCCAGCTCTGCCAAGTTTCTAGCTAAGTCTAGTTTCCTCCTCTATAAAATGGTGATAACAATGGTACCTACCTCATGGGGTTTTATTTTGAGGATCACATGGAATAATGAAAATCAAGGACTTAGTGCAGTATTTTGGCCCATATAAAGTGCATCTAAGTGGTTATCATTTATTATTATTCATTTAGGCCTGTATTGGCAGCCTATTCACATCAGGCAGAATCTAGTTTTAAGGAAACACACCTCAGCGCCGTGATGGAAACATTTCATAATGAAAACCTAAGCAGGTGTGGAATGAAAATGCCTGCCCTTTCCAACTTCCCCCTCACAACCCTCACATACACTTGGGGCAAATGAGATCAGGATAGGCCAAGTTTCTCAGTTCCCCTCTTCCTTTTCTCGGTGGCAGCAGTGTGATTTATGGCTCTGAGGGGAGAGCCGCCCAAACTCAGTTGTTTCAGCTGACCTTCCCTGTGAGTTTTCAGGCTGAAGTGAAATCCAATGGGGTGTGAACTGAAACTCAAGAATATCTTCTGAAAAGTCCAATGGTGCTGAGCTCAGTAAGGAATCAAACCAAGCCAAACCCTCTGCCTTGCTCAGTGCTGCTGGAGCTCACAAAGAACGGGCCACTTCTGAGCTCCACGAGGAAGGGGCTGCTGCCCGGGCTGGGAGCAGAGAAACCCTGCTCTCCCTGGAGCTGGCCCGTGCCAGCGCCCTCAGAAGCTGTCTTGGGGACTCCGAGGAGCTGGTTACGCTGAAAAAGTGAGGCTGTGATGAGAGACTCGCAGAGGCATGGCCAGGCTTTTCTCCCCCAGGGAAGCGGGTTCTAGCTCTTTCCAAACCATTGATACCTTCTAAGTTGAAAAGCCGTGGCACACTGAGAGTTTGGGCTAAGGCATGGAGATCTAGAAGCTTTTCTCTTAAAAGGTAATTGTTAGTGTCTCTCTGAAAAGCCAGCGTGGTTTCTAGGGGATTCTGAAATGATGTTCTTAACGCAGAACTAAAGTTTTAAAAGATGGAAGGAGAAGTTTCTGGTCAGGGTAGGAAGCAAAAAGCATGAGCTTTAAAGCCAGCCAGTCCTGGCTCACACCTTTGATAGCTGAGTGACCTTGAGAGAGTCACTGAATCCACTCTTCATCTGACCCCCTCCCTACCCCAATGTGTTTTGTACTTATGTTCCAATCAGAAGACTGCAATGAGAACTAGGGTTTATAATAATTTTACTCATCAAAACTAAGTGCACCGAGTGCTCAATGCATTGGAGTAATTTCATTTAATCTTCAGAACACTTCTGTAAGGTAGGTCTTGAAACAGCATGTAAAACATTGGCCAGCTTAAAGTGGTTTGGCTCTTTAAATAACTTGTTGATTAGTGAAATCTGGAGTTATTTTACAGACAGCACTAAGCATTTGCAAGACAGCGGCGCCCCCGACCCCCAACCAAGAATCTTCAGCCTACAGAACTCAAAGGATAGAAATGTCGTCACCTGAGCTGTTTACAAAGCATTAAGTCCTTCAATAAGGAAAATCTGTCTTCCAGCAGCATGAGTAGCTTGATTACTGATTTGAGACTAGCCAATCAGCTTCTGCCCCAACCCCTTAAATTCTGCCCGGAGCGCTGGGTGGGGAGACAGGTTGAGAGTCTTGTCGTCTGTCTCTTTGCCGGTCGACCTCTCGATAAAGCTCTTTCTTTTCTCAAAAACCTTGTGCTAGAGTGTTGGCATCTATGCGTATTGGGCAGCTAGCCCTCGGAAGCAGTGTGATTCTCACTTAATAGGGAGGAAATAGAGACTTAAAGACTTAGAATGACCTTTCTAAAATATAAGTCTAGTATGTTAGTTCTTAGTTAAAAGCTCTACCATTCTTAAATTCTTTAACCTAGCCACACACAGCGCTTCATGTTGTAATGCTTCGGGACTTGGTACTTGACCAGTGCCATCTTTCTAACTTCCTGACCTCTAGTCCATTCTCTGACAGCAAAGAACTGCTCACCCTTCCCCAGTTCTCATACCTCAAGGCTCTGCACAGACTTTCTTCTTCTCTTTTTCATTCTGGGGAGTCTCTGGCTAATCCTTCAAGGTGTGACTTAGGTACCCCCTCACCTCGAGGGTAATCCCTAAGTCCCCAAAGTAAGGGTAAGTGTATTTTCTGGGTGATCTTGGTGAAGCTTCTGGGTCTGCCTCTCTTAAGGGTGGTCAGTGTCTGACCAGTTATCTGTCCCCCCAACTAGGTAGCAGCAGTTGATGTCTTTTACTTTTGTATCCGACTTAGTTTGAGTGAAAAATTTTTTTAATTTAAAGGTATAGAAAAGATAAAAATGTAGATTTTTGCTCTAGGTCAAGAACTTTATAACAGCTGTCCGTAGGTGGCAGTTCCAAGTCCTAAAGAGATGAAGGTATTCTAACCTAACATATGTGATTTACGAAGTCATCTTTAGTGGCAGCAGCAGCGTTTGTATCCACTGCACATCCCAGCCCATGCTCTTCACCATTAGTAGTGAACTATGAGGGAGTGAGAGGCATTGATGGGGAGTGTCGTGGGCAATTAATAAAGGGAAAATACTGTGCTGAGTAGAACTCTATTAGAGGTCCTGGGAATCACATAATGAAAACCTCACTTTCTAACTCAGCATGTCCTTAGATTATTGGACAACAATAGGAAACGCCTATTAACATGTCTCAGATCATTAGAAAAACAAGGAACACAGTTGAGGAAATGCTGTTCTGTAATAGGGTTCCTTTGGTACCCCAACAGCCTCAGCCTCTTTCTGTATCATCTTACCTCATTGATTCTATTTTGATCCTTCCCCCAAGTAATGCTTTCATTGAACCACTTCTCTTCTCAAAACTCAACAGGTCTCCCCATCAGCAAGGTTAACTCCAAGTCCCTTAGCCTGACACCAAAGAGACCTTTTTGCTGCCCTGATTTGGGATTCTTTCCATTGCTGGGCTTCTGCAGCAGGGAGACCAGGATGCCCACTGCCTCTGAGCAAGCCAATAGCATACCTCATTTTGGAAGTTTTGATACATTCTGCCAAATTGGTTTGAAAAAGGCTAAAGACAAATGATTTTCGAAAACTCACATATCATACACTTTGCCCCCAGAGTCTTTTCAAAGACCATCTGGCTCAGGAGTTCTCAATCTAGCTTGCATGTGGAGAAATAAGGGCTGAAGCTCAGAACTTCTGACTTCTTTTCTGGTGTTCCCTTTAGTTTTCAATTCTTTTCATTGTGGTTCAGACTTCCTGAGGCCTTTTGAGAATCTGACAGCTATATACCATCTTGAAAAAATATCCAGGTGCACTGGTCCCCTGCAACACTCACAAGAAAGACCTGGGACAGAGCACAAAGGGAAATGCAGGCCCATGTACCATATGCCACAGGGTTTTCCTCATCCCACTCAGTCCTACTCTGCCCATAATGTCAAAGATGCTATCACCCTTTTGGAGCTCTTCAAAGGAATCCAAATTGGAAGGCCGGGTTCATATTTAGAATTCTTGGACTTCTTGTCATTTCTCACTGGAAAGTGGTGGCTGGGAGTGGAGCTGGGCCTCATCCCTCAGCTGCTAAACTTCAGCCCACAGCTTGCCCTCCCCGCTTCTTTCCATCACTGGTGCTATCCCACCCTGTGAGAGGGCCACTTGGGCACCTGTGCTATAAAATCCTACCCTGCAGGTTCCACCTCTGTCTACAGCCGTCCTTTGAGCAGAGTGGCATGGGTTATCCTCAGGAGGATGGACCTGGGGAGGAAGCTTGGGCTCTTTAGGCTGGGAAGTCCAGGGTTTAAGAGCAGAAACTTGCATCACAAAAGGAGGGGGCCGGCTTATAGTGGGCACATTCCCTTGGTTTCCCAGCACCATGTCCTGTTGAGAGGGGCAAAGCCAGAGCAGGGCACACCTAGACACTCCTCTTGTTTGATCTGAAGGCAACACTACATCTGTATGTACTCAAACAATTCTATAGACAATTTTTGAGGATTCCCTACCCTCTTGTAGCTCTTCCATAGGTCCCAGATTAGGAACGTCTTTATTCTTCATTACTTAAGAATAACAGTAAATCCCATTTGTGTTGCCCTTAATAGGGTATAAAATGCTTTCAGGTTCAAAAACTCATAATCGCACTTGAGTCCTAATTTCTTTATTTAACTCTATTCATCCACTTGTCAAAGAAATGTGCCAGGGGCTAGGCTATCAACTGGGAACTGCAGCAGTGGATAAAAACAGATCCTTTCAAAAAGTTCAGCATAGAGCTGCTATAGGACCCAGCAAGTCCACTCCTAAGTATACTCAAAAGAAACAAAAACATATGTTCCTTTAAACACTTGTATATGAAGATTCAGGTACATTCTTAATAGTCAAGAAGTAGAAACAACCCAAATGTTCCTCAACTAATGAATAAACAAAATGTGGTAAATCCACCCAGTGATATTATTCCACAATAAAAACGAATGAAGTACTAACACATGCTACAACGTGGATGAATCTTGAAAATAGTATACTGAGTGAAAGAAGCCGGATGCAAAAGCCACATAGAGCATGATTCCATTTATATGAAACCCCCAGAATAGGCAATTCCATGGAGAGAGAAAGTAGACTAGTTGTTTGGGGAGGAGAGATTGGGGAGTGACTACTAATGGGAAGAAGGGTTTCTTTCTGGGGTGATGAAAATACTCTGGAATTAGATGGTTACTCATCCTCCTGAACACACTAAAAATCATTGAATGCTATACTTTAAAAGGGTGAACTTTATGGTATTTGAATTATATCTTTAAAAAAGGGGGGAAAAAGCAAAGCAAAATAGATCTTGTTCTTGCTTTCACGGAGCCTACACTCTGGCTCTATGGAGGCCTCTGCACTTAGCTTGGGAGGTTCCGAGATGGGCTGCCAGGGCCCCAAAGCAGGCCCATCATTTTCTGTCTCCCCCCGACCCCCAACCTGACAGAGGTGGGGTAGGGCAGCGAAGGACCTGGCAGGAAAGGAGCAGATGGCTTTGCTTCGCAGCGTCAGTTTCCCCAGTGGCCTCTGGAGGCCTGTCTTCCCCCGCGTGCTCACCGGCCTCACTCCGGTGTGCGCGCACCTGGCCCCTGAAACCCCGCACGCCGGCGCCGGCCCCGCCCCGCGCAGCGCGGGCGCCCCTCGCCTGGCTCGTTAGCCGCTTGCGCTGCCTGCCGGGCGGCGTGCGCGGCAGAGGCCGAACAAGCAGCCGGCACATCCTGCCTCATTTAAGTGGTAATTTCCTTTGGGGGTTTCACTCAAGTGCAGCCCTGGGAAAATCGTGGCGGAGAGCTTTCCGAGAGGAAATGTTACCCTGGACTTCCCGGAGAGTTTTAAAGACAGAGAACTTTCTCTTTTGCTTGATGAGAACCTCTGAGAGCGGTGGTTTAATTAACCAAGGGCCCTCTCCTGGGAGTGTCCGCTGGGAAGGACTCAGTGGCGCGTCCTTTTCTGTCTTTTGTTTTTTTTCCTCTGGGGAGAAGAGGAGGAGGAGGTGGTGGAAGAGAAGATTTTAAATGTGGACTTTGGGATGGACGAGGGAGGGCTGCCAGGGATCTCAGAGATGTGGGATTTGGTCATCCTGGTGGCCCTGGAATTTTGTTTTTCTGGTGGTAAAGGCTATTAGTTCCTCCTTTAGCCCTGGTGGTGGGGATGGGGACAGGGTGGGGTGAAAAACGCCCATCTTTAACAACCTTGCTGGATGATTATTGAGCAAACTAAAGCTGAAGAGCCTCTGGTGGGCACCAAGTCCTTGCTGCTGAAGATTTCAGTCGTGGATGGGCTGAGGCTCACTCAAGAGGGTCCGAAGGAACGAAAAGCAAAAAAAATAAATAGCACTTAAGAGCAGCAGGGTTGAGAGGGACTGGGTAGAAATACATACTAATGGCCCATTCTGTTAAAAGAAATTAGAAAACAAAGCTGCCACCGGATTCCCCTTTAATTGCCACTTCATTTATTCACTTGACCCCAAAGCTCAGACCTGGGGGCGGGGTGTTTAACTCTTTTTTTTTTTTTTTTTAAAGCAATGTTGTGGTATTTAAAATGATGTGTTATAAATTTTTCTATTATACTAGAGAATTAAGAGCAGGCAAATGTAATCAATTATGGCAGATTTGAATCAAAGGGTTTTAGGTGTTTTTAATTAAGTACACAGGTTCTCTCTAAAGCAGTGCTTCTCAACCTTTTGTAACTTCTGATTTTTCACTCAAGAAATTTCTGAGCAAGGTATTCATGTACTCCGTTTTAAGATGTTTCTCAAACATACAATGTTATAATGTTAAACATAATTTTTCAAATGCATGCATACCCTCACGTCAGAATTCCTGCCATCCTGTCATACTTCTTTGGCCATGCCTCCCACCCATTTACGTTAGATCCCAACTCTAACACCTGGATAGTTCTAACAGCCTCAACTGTTACCCTGATTCCTCTCCCACATCACCTTGCTGCTTCCCTGTGTCCTCTCAACTGCCCACCACACCTGCTCATGGAAGAGACAAGGGTGCAGGGTTAATTATTGTCTGGTTAGCAGCCGCTGTACTTGCAGTCAGGACCCGCCTTATCGTCTTTTCAGGGCGAGGCTGGTGCTGAACAGTGGGAGGCTAAGTCCAGCTCGCTGCCCTTGTTGTCTTTGCCAGAGCCACCCTAACTGCTCTTCTGGGAGGTCCCCCTTTTGTCTGTGTGTCAGGGTGAGGAGCCCACGGGAAGGGTGTCACCTAGTTAAACCATAGCGAGGATGTTATGGAGTTAGACCTGTACCCCCCACCCCACGGGAAGTCAACACAATCCCTCACGCTGAGCCCTTGAAGCAACTTCTGGATGGGAGGCAATAGGAGACTAGGAGGAGAAAAAAACTTCTCTGCTGGAAAAAAAGTAGTATTTAACAAGTGCCTTAAAATTTTTAGGGAAAGACAAACTTTGAAACCTAAGACTTCAAGTAACCACAACAAATTTTGAAAGGAATTCACCTGAGTATCAGGGTAGATGTCTGCAACTCATCGTTCAAACTTCAGTTTAAGCCCTAATGTTAAGTTTAACCATAAATGAGGCTGACACCATGATAAAGCTGAGCTTACCCTGGTGTCTGAGAACCACCTAGCCTGTGTTACCATCCTTCACATTTTCTAGGGCTCCTTAACTATTTAGCTTTGGATTCATCATGAAGACTTTTTGGCCTTATTGTTTTGGCATCTGTGTTGTTAGTTGTCTTCGCTTTTAAAAATTAGGTAGCTCACAGTCCTACAGATGAGTAAAAAAATTGGAAGTGGGGGCTTCTGATTGGAAGGTTTATGTATTTAAAATTGCAAAGGTAAGAATGGTAGAAGAACTGAAAATAATAATATAAAACATTTGGAAGAGGAGGAGGTTTAGAGTAAATGAGCTAAATCCTCCCTTTTCATATTAAGGTGTCTAGAGATATTATCTCAAGTTGATAAATGGAGAAAAAGAGGTTAAGCCTCTTATCTAGATTTATGGAGGTAACTGTTAAAGGAACTAAAAACAAACAGTTAAAAGAGGTTGAATCTAGGGAGTGGAATGGGGCTGGAGGCAGAGCAGCGGGGCAAGAGGCTGCTGCTTTTCACCCTAAGTTCTGTCCTTTTGTTCCCACGCATGTGTATGACTTCAGCAGAAAATTTTTTTTTTCTCTAAAAAGCAAGAAACAAAAAGAGGAAAACATGGTGGGAACATAAAATTGAGTCAAGAATTAGGTTTAAAAACACACCACATTGATTCGCACATTTGCTGCAGCTGGGCCGCACATTTGGCTCCGAGCTGTGTGGCAGCAATTGGAAAAGGGACCTGGGTCAGTGGATTCATAATACCCACAAGATGAAAACAAACTAATTCTTCGAGAGAATCTTGCCTGCTCTTTGCTACTAAAAGGTCAAAATGAAATTTCTTCCAGAGGTCTTTCTAAAGAAAACATGGTGATATTGTTAACACTCTCAACAACCTCACTGACATGTATCACATTTTCCTCTCTTAGTATGATTCTCAATGGAAACAGTTGGGTGTCACACCCAGGTGTAAGTCAGATAAATAATTCCATGGGAACTCAGCTCCCTGCTTGATCTAGGGATAGACTTTATAGAATATTTGGAGGAGATGTAGTTTTGAAATAACAGATGTGTTATTTTTAATTTTTCAAATTTTTATTTTATTTTATTTTTTAAATTTATTTTTTTTGCTGCGCCTCACAGCATGTGGGATCTTAGTTCCCTGACCAGGGATTGAAACTGCGTCCCCTGCATCCCTGTGTTGGAAGCGTGGAGTCTTAACCACTGGACTGCCAAGGAAGTCCCTTTAATTTTTAAAAATTAAAATCGAATTTCTCACCACTGAGCTACTGAAAATTATTAGGTGACATTGAGCTTGAAACTATACTTTCTAATAAGCACTTGGATTACAACTAATCAATGTTGTCTGTTGAAATTCACCCATGTACCCTGACGGCCAATCAAGTTGAGATATTTTGTATATGACATTTGTCTATGCAAACAAAGTACTGTTAGAAACACAATATATGTATACACATGTCCTGTGCCTCTCTCTGGGCCTGCAAGCTGTGTTCTAATGGTGTCTTCAGGTGGGACAGCCTTCTAGGTGAAATAGTTATATTTCTAGTACTTCCGCAATTAAATAACACTGCACAGAAACTAACTTTCCAGTAACAATTGTGGTTTGGTTATTATAAAAGCAATATGCTTATTAAAAATGCAAATATATGAAAAAACTTAAAACAGCTGTTAGTAGCATTAACACTTAGCCATTTGAGTTTTTTCTATGTGTATATATAGATTAAAAATGTAAGTAAACTCTGAGTTCTCTTAATACAGTGTCTATCTTTTCATGTCATTAGACATTCTTGAAAAACTTTAAAGTCTGCATAACCCATCATTTTGGTACATATTTGGGTTATTCATCCAATTCCCGACTGTTGGACATTGATTTTTAAAAACATGATGTGGAAACTCAATTTTTAGGGTTGAATTATTAGGCCCCTTAATTACGCTATTTCCCAAAAGAAAAATCTGAGAAACCTGAGATTTTTAAAGAGGACAGAAATATTTTAAGGTCCCATTTGACTTATATGGACATAGTTTTAAGGGTGCTATTAACATCCCAGTAGTTTGACACTTTCTTTCATTTTTGAGGGAAATTTTGTGGTCATAAATAGGAGTATGGCTCATTAAAATGTCTAAGGAGTTAACTACAGACCCCAAAATAGTTTCATATTTTTCAGTATTACTGGTTAGGCAAGACACTAAAACCTCACCTGCCTACAAGTCTCCAGTTTTCTTTTCCTTATTTTGACACTTAAATGACCAGGAAATATGACTTCTCCTGGTTTAACCCTCTAGTGCACTGGTTCTTAAATGGCTCCATGGATCCTTGGTGTTTATATGAGCTGGGCTGAGATGTCTTACAGCTAAAATTTAATAATTCATGTTTTCTCTAAATTTCCAGGAGAAGTAAAAAAAAAAAAAAAAAGGTACCACGTAGAATTTTCTCATCTCAAAGTTTTCCCTCCCCAGATTTCACTTAAGCTGTAGCCGCTGCTAAAGTTTTTTCTCCTTGAAACTGCTTACAAAGCTTAGGAGCAAGCAGAGATCAAATGGTGATGGAAAATGGAAAAACTCATAAGGAGCCTTCTGTGTCTAATCCCGTTAACTTTTTTTTAGATGGACATGACTGCTTATGGTAGATCATAGAGATAAATAGGTAGAAAGTAAATGTCTTCTGCTAGTAATCTTGTTTCTGGATTCTAGTTTATGTAACAGAACTGACTATATCAACATATTCCTGGTATTTTGCAAGGCGTATGGCACCACCTAGGTTTTCTGCCCTTTAAACCTGAGGACTAATGCTGTAGGTAGAACGTAAGCGGCCAGCTCTTAGTGAATTATAGCTATGCTAAAAGTCATGACTTCTGCCAAAGCCCTTCTCCAGAAAGTCCTGGCTCACTCAGATAAAATGTTCCAGTTCATGTTGAGTGTTTTGCAGCAGCATATGCCTCCGACACAGTTTTTCTCAACCCCAGGCTGTAACAATAGCACTTAAATAGACTGAGCACTTCTGCCAGCTATGACTTCTCACAACAACCCTGGGAGGGGTGGCGCTCCCATTCCTATTGTACCCACAGAAGTGAAGGGATAGAGGGTAAGAAACTGTCCAAGGCTGCAAAGCTGTAAGTGCCCCTTTCTGCATTGTTTTCCTTTAGGGTTTTTCTCTGGCTGCTCTCAACTCCTGTCTGAAGGTGACAGTGAGAAGCATCTGGTATCCTGTTGTGGGCGGCTGAGGATTCTTGAGTACGGGATTTGGATTTGGGAAATAATACCTCAAAGGGGAAAGCAAGAGGCTTTTGCTGACTGTTATGTACAAGCCTTGCTACTACACGGCATTCTGCATCTGTATTTTGTGGAGAATGAATACTCGGGGTGGGGGGAGGGTACTTTTAAGGACAAGGTCATACAGTGCTTCATACATTAGTGGTGGAGTCCGTTGCTAACACCTCTTTGCTCTGTGACCTTGGATAAGTTGTATCTTCTTGCTGGTCCTTGATTTTCTCACTTGGGAATTTAGGAGCTTGGGCTAGATGAGTGCTCATGGCGCTCCCAGCTCCCACCTTGTGTGCCACGGTGACCCTCCGCCCCACAGGGCATGGTGGGAGCTGTGAATCCTGCTGTGTTTTTCATGAGTGTCTCCATGGGTTTCCTGTGTAAGTGTGTCTATGTATTCAGTTCTAAGGCATTGCTGCCTTAAGGCTGTTCATTCCACTCATGCTCAAGGTGTGAGAACTTAAAAAATAGTGATTTTACTTGGGACAGGCCTTCTTTCCTACAATACCTGCTCCCAAGGGCGCCCTGTCAATGCTGTGTTCAAAGCACTGCCTGGCACATATATGGATCCCAGTGTGGCTTTTTGAAAAGCCAAAAGCCACGGACAAAAAAACGGGAAAGCCTCTCTCATTTTTATTGTGTTCCTGGCTATTCCAAGAGTCATTTCCTTTCCTTTCAGGGAGATAAAGAGACATATATTATGTGGGCAGAAGATGCTGTGTTCTGGTCAATAACGCAGGCCACAGAGGTCAATGGCTTTAAGCCAGGCCTAGCTGAAAGCTGCCATAAATTTTCAAAGGTGGAGGAGGAAGATTTAGAGTCTGATGTACACTGGCTAAGAGGAGGAAAGGCACTGGGCATAAATGGCCCTCTAAAAAAGAACAGAGTATCAGTCCCATAAAATCCTACAGCAGTCTATACAGGGTCCCTGGAATGGGGAGAATTTTGCCCACCCAAGTTTTACCATGCAGTGAAGACAAATAAAAGGAGATCTGAAAATAAATCTCTGAGGCCAACCTGTCTCTGGAGACTGAAACTTGAAGCCTTCTTCTCTGATTTTCTGATTCATCAGCATCTTTAGTGTTGATGAGCTGACTCCAAGCTTGATGGCACAGCCCCGTAAAGCCTCCGTTTTGTCTGGTCTTAACTTGTTTCACCATCCTTCTCAAGGCCTACTTTAGGATGGAAACATCATATATTCAAGCTACCCAGTCCCCCCCACCAACCAAAAAAAAAACCCACAACAACACCTGCTTTAGAAAGCTGCCAGGTTTATTTACCAGATTTTGTAGAGAGGTTGGGAGTGTATGTCTGTATATGTGTGTATAAAAGAAAGAGTTGTGTTGTGGAAAGGAGGGATGGCTTCACCTATTCGAAACACATCTGGGCTAAATTGCCCATCACATGGCATTTATAATTCCACACTTACTATAAGCATATGATAAATAATTTTGTTTTAATAAAAGTTACTAAGGTTATTATTGTATATAACAAGATACTGGATGAATATACCTGCTGCAAAATTCTGTCTCTGTTCCATGAAACACATGATCAACACAAGGAAGTACTGACAGGGAGTCATTACTAGAAGTTTAATTCCATGAGGGACCCTTTGTTGGAGGCTGTGTGTATGTATAAGCGCACATATGCATGTTCATGTATACAATAAGGATTTCTCTTGAAAGATAAATATGAAAATGTAAGATTTAAAAACAAAGAATAATTACTTTAGCAGCTTAAAAAAAACTTACTTTGTTTTATTTACTAGTTTAATTCTTCACTTTGGCATTTTGCAAGCCCTCACATAGCCCTGAATAGTTTTCCAAGCCTTACACATACTTTTTCTCATTCTGTCAACTCTCTGAGAAACTAAAATTCACTAGGAGTAAATATCTTGTTTGATAACTTTCAGTAGCAGAGTTGGGGGGGAAATAGTAATAAGCTTGATGTTGCCTTTATGTGTGGCCAAGTTTGAATACATCACAAATATTAACTCATGATCCTTCCAGCAAGTCTCAAAGATACAGATACTATTACCACTGCCATTTTATAGATGAGCAAAGTGAGGGTGCAGAGAGGTTAACATGATTTGCCCAGGGTCACTTGAAGAGTCAGTGGCTGATTCAGGATTATAGCCAGGCGATTTCCAAGCCACTAGGATGAATTTGAAAGGAAACTGCATTTTGAGTCACAATCCAGGCTGTGGGCACGTTTGTATCAACTGCAAAAGCATATGGGAATTTCTTAGGGGAAAGAAAAGGACAGCTTAACATGGTTCAACAGCATATTTCGTTTTTAATTTAACCTAGCTGACACAATCACCTTGTCAGTCGAGTATTTAGGAATAAGAAGATATTTATAACCAGATTGCCTAAAGTGCCCTAAGGCCACCATTTATGTCCATATGGCACTGTGCCCAGGAAGACGCATCTGTGTCACAAAATCCCTACTTGCTCCAGAGAAGAATTTAGACAAGAGAAAGTGAAGCCATAATCGGGCAGCCATGTCCTGGGTGTTTACAGTGTACCTCCAGGCACTGATGAGCCAACAGAAATGTGAAGTTGTAAATAAAATTCACTATCTTGTCCACTGGTTGGATCCATAAATGGCCCCAAATAAGCTTTCTAGAGAAATCTTAGAAATCAATATCAGAGAGTGAATTAGAACTAGAAATAGGTTCTTTCAGAAGCTTAAGAAATTATTGGTCATCTTCATGAGGGTCTTGGAATATTAAAGTATAAAAAAAATTGCTTAAAATTGCTTAAATACAGTTGTGTATTCTCAATGATGACATTTACCTGATTAATGCTTCTAACATACTCCCAGTACAATACACTACAAATGTGCTACTCACAAAATAATTACAGGACATATAAAAATATTAATTTATAATATTCTATTGGGGGTAGGCTCCATTAATGGGACACTCAGAGTTGTATGATGAATGCCCTCTTTCACTGTATTAAAAAGAACAATTAAACCTGGGCTTTCATGTACTCACCCCTAATTACTTTCTACCCTGGAAGAATTTTATTCCACAGTTACTATTCCAGCTATCTTTCATAACCTGCTCCCTGGAGGGAAGTTGGAAGAAGAAGAAGTATTTATTTTCATTATATCTCTTACGTCCCTTTTCATTAGTTCTTTTTTTTTAAACTACAATTCAAGCTATTTATTTTAGAGTTTATACAGTGCTTTTGTGCTTTTGAGCCCTGCAACTGCTCAAAACACACTATTAGCTGCTAGCAAGCATCTTACTGAAAGAAGCCTCGAGAGTTCATTTGTGCCTCTGCTCTGAAATTGTTAAGTAGAAGGACATTTTGCAGATAATTCTCTTGGATGTATATATATGTGTATATTTATATTATATACTTTTTTTGGTCTGACCTAAGATACAGAATGGTATTATTTCCAATGTTTCAGTTTTCTCAGTTTCTCAAGAAACATACTGCTCCCTTTTACTAAAAAAAAATTCTTTTTAAGTTATTTAGCCTATTTTATTCACTGATATTTGAAAGCTACTGCAACTTAAACCTTCATTCATTCATCAAAACTGTGAGGTTCTACTTGGTGTAAGACACTGAGCTAGAAATTGGGAATACAAAAATGATCTTTTAAAAACTCCGTTTCAGGGAGCTTAATTTTCACACCACATTTTCTTAGGAACTTAAACGTTAGACAATTTAAAGGAAGGGGGGGAAAAAGGAGAAGGAATGAATTGGAGCTATCAGAACAGGCACAACTTAAAAATAAGGCTTAATAAATATCTGAAAGAACGTTTAGTTCATAATATGATTCTCTTCTCATTAACAAGATTGTATTTCAAGATAAAAATGCAATTTTCTACCAGTATTAGGCTTCTGCAACATCCTATATGGGCCAGTGCCTTTCTGAAGTGTCCCTTTTGTTTCAGTGTCCCTTTGTTTCTATTAGACCATGAGGCATAATGTTCACTGCAGTATAATACACTTGTAGGTGTGAAGAGGAAGGAGGTGAGTTGGAAGCTAGAAACCTTTTTTCACTTATAGTTGTCCTCATCTGCTCATAGGTGTGTGTGTGATATAACTGTATATGCATATTTGATATATATGATTGTATATTTGATAGTTACAGAAGGAGGAAAAAAAGACCATTCCAAGTTGCTGGACTTGGTCAGATTTCCATTTGGAGAAAAAGGTTGTCCAGTTTCTGTTTGATCCACCCTAGCATATCCCCTCAGTATGGATGAACTGGGCTTTCTTCACACACGTTCTTTTCGTGCACGCAGAGAGTCCTGATCAGTCAAAGCATACACATCTAACTCAGCTGCTTTTCTTTGAATTAAAAAATCAGGACACCCAAATCAGAAGATTAGCATGTTGAACACAGCACTGAGTTGTCACAGACAAGCATAAAAGACATTAAATTGCAGACTCGGCTATGACAATTTCATTTGCAATTTCTTTGAATCAAGGACAAAATGCCTTTGCTTTATAAGAAAATGCTGGCAGGACCAGGCTCTTCCAGTACTAACAAAAAGGGTGGAGGGATACGGGAGGATGGGAGGTGTGGAGGGAGAGAGAGAGAGAGAGAGAGAGAGAGCGTGCAGCAAGTCTGTAGAAATGGACTCCCTTCATGTAAGAACAATCACTCAGTGCCTTCAGCTGTTCACCAGACTAAACTCCCCCAAGCATTTTACATCTATGTTTCCTTTTTTTCTTTTCCATGTTCATTGCTTCACACAGTTGAAACAAGAAGTGAAAAGGAGCAATTTTTGCCTTGTTGTAGACGGTGGACCACAGGAGTCACCTTGGTTTGTAGAATGTTTAGTAAATGCCAGACACTAACTGAGGAAGCGGCACAGATGATTGTTAGGGATCCCCACAAGACCCTTTTGAGTTACGTGTTGTTATTACCCTTATTGTGCAGATGAAGAAATGGAGGCTCAAAGAGGATAAGATGGAGGCTCAAAGATCTCACAGAAAGAGGCAGCCAATATTTCTACAAAGCCCTCACCTTGAGTTCCCAGTGCTCAACTAATTGCTGCTAATTGAAATGGAGGTGTCTTCCCATTACTGTAGGAACAGACGGGTTTTGTCCATATGTCCCTTGAGGACTTGGACAGTAAGAAAGTCAGTCTTTTTCCAAAGGAGCCTGCCAAGTTTCCATTTCACACTGTTTGTAGCTTTAGAAGTAGCCTGGGAGTTCAGGGATTGTTCGAGGTCTGAGAACCTCCCATCCTCTCCACGTAGAGTGGAGAAAATTGTCACTCTGAGTGACAATCAGTTTCAAAAGTAAAACTGCAAGGATTTTGAATTTTCAGGTTTATTGTGGTCAGTGGATAAAACTGGTTAAAATGCTCTTCTCTCTACCCCTTGCACCCTCTTAACCCTCATTTAGTGGTTCATAATTGGTCATGAGCAAAGATGGCCATCCCCATCACCAGGCCTCTCCTGCCTCCCCCTTCTTGAGTACTGTGCTAAGTAAAACTACTCAATAGTTTAAGTGGAGTCCTAATTAATGAGTCTGATTCCTGCTTGACACAGGCTCTATTTTAACCTGGTAAACTCATTAAACCTCTGCTCTTCATTTAGCCACGGATGACCAGAGTATCATAATTTCAACTAAGTGCGCTCAGTGATTTAATGGGCCTCGAGTTTCCCGCATTCCCATAGTGTCCCATCTGAGGAGCTCAATCAGTATCGTTAGAAGTTTATTTAGTGCAATGAGAGATCTCTCTGATCTATCCTGAATTCAACCGAAGGCTTTAAAGATGAATGAAAGCAAACCGCTGGCTCCACAATTTCAAACAACCCATTTTGCTTTTAACCGTAAATCAGCCAGGGGGTCTGAAATGCAGACAGTTTCCAGACAGACCAGCACATCTCCTGAGTTAATGAGACAACTCCTGCTAAGGAACAGTCCCCACCTCTACCAGCAGATGCCAGCACCTCCTCTTCTTGGATAAGAAAGGGCCCAGGAGTTTGGTCTCCACTCCACACATTCTGAGATTTGTAAAATAAAGGCAGATTAAAAGCAACAAAAACAAACAACACACACACATACACCCAAAGGTTATTCTCTATCTGCTTTCATTCCCAGTTACTGCTCAGTTAATCACATCCAAGGGAATTCTCCGAAAGAGCTATCTGTTTTGTCATTGTTGTTACTGCTATATTTGTGTGAATGTGTACATATCTAATAAACCACTTCCGTGCTCCCATATAGAAGAATTTTCAAAGCTCAAACAGGCCAGAGTGAGTTGGATTCCAATTTTAATGGGTTCTCGTAAAGCCCCTGTCGATTGTGAGTACCGAGTAAGTGTTTTATGACAGTGACAGCTTTGCAAATACTGTAACATATGTAACTTGGATTGGGTCAGTACATGGCGGGGAAATCAGATTGTGAGATGGTCGAGCTGTTCATTTTGGCTGTCTTTACAATCAATCAGCCAGACCAACTGAGCCTGCAGTGATACTCACTGATTATTGAAAAAGCTAAAACAAATGGATTGGCCATGCTGTCCGCTGAAGCCCATTCAGTAGCTAAAACCTCTGTCAATATACAGACAGGTGCCATCTTTTGAAAACCAGTTATTAGTAATAACTCTCAGGTCCAGCTAAAAGCGAGGCCACATTTTGACTGCTACAAAAGGGATTAGTTCAATTTGTTTCAAAATGTTCTGTTTGGTAGATTTTGCAGAATGACCTGTTCAGAAGCCCAGAGTTTATAGACCGTGGTGCCAGGCCACAACAATAATTTCTGCCTCACCCCAACTTGCTTCTCTTTTTCTTCTTTGGGTATCTTCAGCTTTTTGTGCTTAATTCAAAAGCTTGTAAAAAGAACAGTAGTCTCAAATATATTTCCCAACCATGAAGATAAAATTCCTTAAAAAAGATCCAGGTTCCAGAGTGATATGCAGGACTCGTAAGCCCTTTCTTATAACCTGCACAAGTGACTGGATGTATTAAGCTACCACAGATCCTCACTGCATTCTTTACTTCCAGCCAACTCATCCGTGACTGCTGGCAGGATGAGTGCATTGTGTGAGTTGCCTAATCCAAATGTCTCTGAGTTGCTAGGTTTAGGCTAAGACGTTCCAATAAAAATGAGGGCAGCCTCCCAGTCTTTGCCTAAACTTGATTCAAATCACATTGACTTAGAATGAATTACTTTCACTATATTTTCTTAAGGGACCACTCTGGCTATAATAGAGATAAGAAACCAAAAAGCTGCTTATCAAGATTTCTAGTTAGAGAAAGAGGAAAAATTAATCAAAATCAGTTCAAGGACAATATTTCCAGCTTCATTGCGTTTCCTGAGGATCAGGTAGAGGTTGAGAGGTGATGGGCCACTAATGAAATGTGGCTAAAGAAAGATGGGGAGGGGGGACTCAGATGTTTAAAATGCTTATTATTTATTCATCGTAAGGTACTATTTTTAGGGTGTGCAAGAATGGACTCCCTCTTACCATTTAATCAGAGCTTTGGAGGAATCAAATTAAGGAAGATTACTTAGTCGTAAAATGGGTTTTTCTAGACCCAACGAACTCCTGTGCAGGTCAGCAGAAGATGGGGGGGAAAGGAGATATACTGTATTGGCTCACACTAAGAAGAAAGAGATAACAAGATGTGATGAAAATCACAGGCTTTTAAATCTACTGTGGCAGAGACTGTAAGTTGTCTCACCAATCTACATTAATCCATTACAAAACTTTATTTCAATAATAGAACCTCCTGAGTTTTAGCTGTGCATTGGTCCAGTTGGAGACTACATTTCCCCACCTTCCTTGCAGCTTTGGTGTGACCTCATGACCAAGTCTGGCTAATGAACAGTGTGTAGAAGTGATATGTTAACTTCTGGTCATGCCCTTAAAAGGAAGCTGCTTGCTCTCCGCTTTCTCTTTCTCTCTTTCCGAAGACTGGAATGTGGCTATGGTGGTAAGGGTTCATTTTTGACCATGTAGATGAGGGCAATCCCTAGTGGATGGTGAATAGAAAGAAGGTACCTGCATCCTTAGACCACCTCATGGTACAGAACCAGCCCATATCTCTAGACTGCCTGCTTCCTTGGATGTTCTCGAGAGAAGTGGTTCAGTGTAGTGCCTTGCTAATCAAAGTGTGGTCCTCAGATCATCAGTAGCACCTAGGAGCTTATTAGAAATGCAGAATCTTGGGCTCCACCTCAGGCCTGCTGAATTATACTCACTTTAAAAAAAAATCTCCCGAAATTTGTATACACATTAAAAGTTGAGAAGCATGGGTAGAGTGGTTAAAAGCATAGATTCTGGAGGCAGTTCCTGAGTTCAAATCCAAATCTGTGACTTAATTAGCTGTGTCACTTGGGGAAAATTACTAAAACTTTCTGTGACTCACATTTCTCATCTGTAAATTGGGGGTATTAATACCTTCCTCATAAGGTTATTGTAAAGATAATATCAGTTAATAATGTAAATAGGTTGGTGTAAAGCTATATAAAGACTTACTATTATTACAAAAAGTTAACTTCTATCTTGTTTAAACATCTGGTCCCTGATAAAGATGTCAAAACAACATCTTAAATTCATCTACTGTTAAAATAATGGATCTGTGTGAAGATTTGGAGAAGGGTAGAAATTGTGTCAATTCTTATAATTGAAACAACCACATATCTTGGCTCTTTCAAGATGATCTTACAAGAAAATTTATTTACATTCAACAAATATTTACTGAGCACCTCCTATGTGTCAGTCATTTTTCTAGGTGCTGGGCATGCTTCAGTGAAGAAACCTGGCAAAAATTCCACCTTCATGAAGACTATATTTTAGTGGAACAGATGGGAGGGCATGGAGATGGGAATTATCTATCAAGTTTGGGTCTCATTATCAGGTTGTGGTTCAGGTTGTGTTTTTTGATCACTAGTTTGGAAAATTTAAACACCGTGAAAAGAGGAAGTGAAAAATACTGAAACCTCCTGGGGCCTATGAAGTTGTGGTTATTACAATATCCATGTAGGGCCAACAAGGTTTTTGCATAGTGGAGAGACTTTGTGACCACAGGAAATCTGTATTCTACAGCAAAGTCAGAAGACTCTACTAAGTGTGGGGCTGGGCTGGTAGGTCTCCAGCTAAGTTCCTGACCAGGCTCAGCCATTGCTGAAGAGCAGGCAAAGGCCCCCTCCATGAGGCATTTGATAACTATCACCAGGAAGTATCACTTCCTCATGGAGACGCTTGACCATAATGGGAACTCATTCATATAACTTTTGGGGAAGTGTCTAAATCTTCCACTCATTTCTTTAAAATTGTGTGGTTTTTCTTAAGGTGTCATTTTTCTTTATATATTCTGGATTTTTTTCAAATTTGTGACTTTTCATTATCTTGATTGTGTCTTTTGATGGGGAAATATTTTTGAATTTTATCAAGTCCAACTTACCAATTTTTTTTCTTATGGCTTGGGTTTTTTGTGTGTCCTATATGAAAATTCTTTGCTTAGCTGAATGTCATAAAGATTTTCCCCCTAACTTTTCCTCTAGAATCTTTATAGTTTTAGTTCTTGTATTTAGGTCTGTGACACAGTTTGAGTTAATTTTTATATAACGTGTGAGGTAAGGATCAAGGTTCACATTTTTCCCTTACAGATACTCAGTGTCCAGCAGAATTTGTAAAAAGTATCCTTTTCCATTGAATCACATTGACTTCCTGATCAACAACCAATTGACTGTAAATAAAGTTTATTTTTGGATTACAGATTTATATATTCTTAAACCAATGTCACAGTATTTTGTAGCTTTATGATAAATCTGGAAGTTAAGCTGTGTTTATCCTCCAACCTTGTTCTTTCACAAAATTGTCTTGACTACTCTAAGTCCTTTTCCATTTGATAAAAATTTTAGTAATGTTGGGAAAACAGGCATAAACATGGGCTGTGCAAGACAAAGGGAGGCGTATGTCCCCCCAGGAAGGATTGGAAATCATTGATTTTGCAACTTCAGCAGGACTGTGCGTGCATTAGCCAACAAAACAGCATTTTCTACCAGATTTCCTCATTCTCTTATTATGTCTGTTTCTGGTTCTAAGAATATTGAAATATTTCCCTGGGCTTTCCAACCCCTCCTCTGGAGGAAGCAATACAACAGAGTCCTATTTTGGACATAATGTCCATCTCTGGGAATCCTCATTCAGTGAGGAAACCTCTTCTACCTCTTCATATGAGATGCTGAGCTGCTGCCTTTGTGTCAGAGAAGTTCTTTAGCCACGTCTATAAGATGCACAACTTGGAACTAGTAACACAACAATTCCATAAGTTAACTATTACATATTATAAATTAGCAAACTGAAGTGTGAGTAACTCAGTTATTCCCTTTCACCAATTCTAAGACACATACAGCTCCACATTTTGTTATCTCTGAAATCAGGATTTGTCCCACGATTAAGCATAGTTTAATTGACTGCATTGTTTTCTGTGGAGTGATATATGTCTTTATAGTTAATGGTGTCTTAGATTTAAAGATAAAAAGTTCATCTGTTATACGAAGATGATAATCGTGTTGGAGTGATGTGAAGTTTCAACTATAAATATTGTTTGCTTGTAGAAAACGTGGTAGAATGAATAAATAAAAAGCTGAAATATGAGTAGAAAGTCTCAGTTTCTCTTCCCTTTTTTGAGAAAATAGTAAGGATTTTATTATCAGAACAAGTAAGAGGTACAAGCATAACAGAATACATAAATTAATTTTTCTGAATTTTAGACTCTAGGGTCTCTCTATGAAAAGGTCAGTTGCCTATGAGGGTAAGATGCTATTCAACAAACTATAGGCATTTAAGACAATGTTTAAGACAGTGAGTCTTAACAAGGACATAGTCTTAACAATGAGATACAGTGAGAAATAGAAAGCAGTTTTCTTATTTCCTTTCCTTAGGAAGGTGTATATATATGTATAAAATGTATGAGGCTCATTTTGGGGAAAAAAATGCCTTCATATAGAAAAATCTTAATTTCCTCCATCATCCAGAAAAAAAAGAGTTTCAACCCCCTAGGCCAAACAAGGAAACCAAAATAGGGTGACACTAATTTCACATGAACTTTGAAACTATAATCTGACTGTAGTTACCATCTTCTTTACTTTTAAAAAGTTTAGCATCCTTTTATCCATTCCAAACCAGTACACTGAATCTTCTCCCTTACAAGGTTTTTCACCAAATTGGAATTAAATTAATCTCATTTTAAAGTGCAAAAAAGGATATGTAAGACAAGTGCTTGCTCTGTGTGACACACACAAAAAAGCATCCTTCTAACAGCACTGGCCCAAGAGGTACTACAATAAAACTGCCGGAAAAGGGATCCATTAGGTCGACTAAAAGGGCAGAAAGAGTCCAGTTTCAGCAAAGAAATGCCTGCCAAGTCTGACTTTTAATTGTACCCAGATCTCAATCAGATCTTAGGTGCCCCTAACTGACAAGACCAGAGCACACAGTACCAGCACAGGGTCAAGAGGGCCAAAGTTGTCTAAACTAGTCAGTCAATATCTCTACTCCACTATTTGCCAATGCTTTTTAGGGGCATTGCCAGTGGTAACGGAACTGAGGAGCCTGGGTTTTGGAAACAACACAAATATTTACCTAATAAGCAATAATCAAAGTATTTGTTTAGGGTGAATGATATAAAAATAGGTAATGAGGTCTCTCATACATCACTGGTTAATGATTTAGTCTGACTGTAAATTAAAGCAGTACAGAATGGCTTCTTCCGTACAATAAAGACAAGCTTTGCACTAGTGTTTCTCAAAAGCCAATTATATCTCCAGCTCTACCTTCAGTTTAACAACTTAAACCCCAAAATACAAAACCTTTCCTATGGTAAGGTAAAAGTGAACAAGACACCCTCTACCCAAGAGTCCCTGGAATAGAAAGAGCTCTAGAACTCAGTAGGCATGAGCACATTCAAGTTTGAGATTATGGATCTGCAGTCATTGTTTCTTCCCTTCTATCACTGGGATGTCCATCTTGGGTGGCTTGAATGTTGCTGGATCCTCAGCCATTCAGGTGGCCTCGATCTGGATCAGCTCCGTTGGAGAGGGCTTCTGGGCTTCTTTGTAGGCCTGGTGGCAAAACTTGAGTCAGACTTCTGGAGTGGTCTTGGCTCAAAGAAGCTCCATTTATCTGAGTTTCTGTCCTTATACCCACTTACAGAATCCACGGCACTGGGCTTGGACCAGGTGAAGCTGTGGAAGAACAGTAGTGTAACAGCCTCTGGGTTTCTGCTTAGAGAAAGAGTGAGCCGTGCTGCTAGGGTGGTCTGGGCCGATGCAGGCTGCCTCTCTTCTTTTGTTGTCTCTCCACTGTGTAGCTTTAGTTTGTGGCATGCTTTTACCACTTGAAGGTACTTGATCTCCCTCGGTGGGAAAGCCCTTGGGGGGTGTGCAGCCAGCACCTCTCAGCCCTGCATGTTGTTCAAAACACTGAATGCCCTCCCGGGTCTGCTTTGTGATCAGAGAATTCATGATAACATGGGTAGTTCTAGCCTTTACCCCTTGTCCACATTGTCAGTGCTATAGGGTCATGGCCGGGGGTGTGCATACTGGCGTCTCCTTAGTCTACCTTGGCAAGGTTCTGATACCTGTGTCTGGAATCACTGGCTTCCAGGGGATGCTGCCCATAACTGAAGGAAGAGGTAACATGGTGTAGGGCTCTTAAGGGCATTGTCATGGCTGAGTGACTGACAGTACATCCTGGTGGGGCGGGACATCTTGCCTAGAGGCCCACTAGGCTCAAGAGCAGGCCTTTGGAGTTCTCTCAAAGCCATTGAAAGACTGGGATCCAGGTGCTTTAACTGTGTAGAATTCTGGAGCTGAGTCCCTACGACCACAGTGAAATGATGTGACAATCATGCCGACAAATATTCATGAGGGACATTGTCCAGCCTCCCAAATTAGCAAAGCTTCCCTGGAAGAGTTTATCCAGAGGTTCTGTTTCTCTGCCACTATGGGGCTGCCTATGGCCTGAGCTCCAGCACTAGAAGGCTTCAAAGACCCATGTCTGTTGGACGTGGTGCAGTTGGAACCAAGCCATGGTGTGCTGGCCACGAAACGTGTTCAGGCCTCGGGCACTGATCGACAAGTGCTGGCTGCCACGAGGCTCAGACTCTGCCATTAACTTTGCTCTTGAAGAGCTAAGTGACATTGGGTAAAACACAGTATCTCTGAACCTCAGTTTCCTTGTCTTAGAAAATGAGAATAAAATACCTGCTCTGTCTACTTCACAGGGTTTTTATAACATCAGACAATCCTTGTTCCCATTGGTTTTATGAGGCAGTGGAAGTGGAAGTATGTGAAATAAAAGAATGCGTGTGAAAATATTTTTTTAAGTTTTAAGGGGCACACAAATGTAAAAATAACTGCTTATGATTTTAATAGTAAATCCAGGCTAAAATGTCATCATTTTTATGTTCAATTAAAGTCAACCAACATTTCTGAGGTCCTGCTTTTGGACCTGACCCTTTGGGAAGGAGTGTTAAGTTGTACACACACACCTTAGGTGTGGAAAGGCAATTTTCCTTTGGCAAGCTCCCGGCCCCCCAAAGCAAAGATGTGTGGCAAAGAATTAGAAACCATTGTCCTGGGATACTGTGGCTTTTCCCCCTAAGAACCACACTTTGATCCTTGCTAATCCACCTCTCATTAGAAATGTGTGTAGGAAAAGAGAGGTGGGTCCCTTAGCTCAGGGCTAGAGGTAATAGGCAGAACACAGGAGAGTCAGTGATGGATGGCAGGGGTGGAAAAGAAAAAGAGGGACCTGGGAATTGGAGAGAAGAAAAGACAATGTACAAAGAAAATCAATCCTCCCAATTGTGGCATGTGGAGAGAAGGAACCAAGCTATAAAAATGGAAAGTGAGGACCTCAGATTCAATCAGTCGGATGCCAGGTGGACACGGCTTGAAAAAAAATGAGGCTATTATCACTGAAGTTCATTTGACAGAGCTTATGTGTAAGAGTTAAGCAATGATCACTCTTGTCCAAAATCATAAAATAAGGTGCCAGGGTGATTTGTCACTTTGCTCTTCTAATAAACCCCAACTTTAGGAAGCATCTATAAACTTGGGCCTCACCCTAAAAACTCTCACTATGTCATTGTAGATTAGTCCAGTCTCTGGCACATAGTAGGCATTCAATAGGTGTTTGATAAATAAACCAAAAGATTGCAGACCTACTTAGGTTAATTTATGTTTTCATGGGTTTGGAGGGTTCAAAGCTAGAAAAGAGTACATTTCCCTCCTCATTCTTTTATTTCCTTGAACGTGAGACTCTCAATTAAGACTCCTCCAGTCTACATACAGGTCTTTCTCCACTTACAATGGGATTACATCCCAAGAAACTCATCGTAAGTTGAAAATACCGTTAAGTCCCCGAAAATTCACTTAATACACCTAACCTACCGAACATCAGAGCTTAGCCTAGCCTACCTTAAACCTGCTCAGAACACTTACATTAGCCTACATTTGGGCAAAATCATCTCTCAAAAAGCCTATTAATAAAGTGTTGAATGTCTCATGTGATTTACTGGATACTGTACTGAAAGTGAAAAACAGAATGGTTGTATGGGTACAGAATGGTTGTGTTTGGGTTGTTCATCCCAACATGGCGTGGGTGACTGGGAGCTGTGGCACTGCTGCTGCCCAGCATCACAAGAGTATTGTACTGCATATCGCTACCCCGGGGAAAAGATTAGACTTGAAAGTTCCAAGTATAGTTTCTACTGAATGCGTATTGCTTTCCCACCATCATAAAGTTGAACCATTGTAAGTTGTCAGGGACCGTCTGTAGATAATTTAATAATAGCTGGTACTTATTTAATGGTTGTGTCGGGCACATGTGTGCTTGAGACGTTCACATGATCTCAGTCAATCCTTGCAACATAAGTGAGCACATAATTATGGTACTTTAAACATGGAGAAAGTAAAATTCAGGGAGGCTGCCTTTAGACAGGGTAAGTAACTTGGCAAAAGTCACACAGCTAGTAAGTTGCATATGGTTTTCTGTAATTATGTTAGTAGAGAGGGCACTAGGAATTGGATCTTTATAACCACACTTGTCTAAGTGGTTAAAGCCAGAAGAAAGTGTGTACAGTGAAGGTAAGGTATCATTAATACCTGAGCACTGTTGGCAGTGACCTTAAGAACAGATGGAATGGCTAGGGCAGAGGCTTTCAAATGCTTCTGATGGCAACCAAAGTAAGAAATGCATTTTAAATTCTAACTCATATACACACGTGTGTGCGTGCACACACACACAATCACACATACCCATATACATAACTGAAGTAAAACTTCAAGCAGTGCTTACCATCACTATGTGCGATGCATACTAATTTTTTCTGTTCACTTTTCTTCTCTTTCCTTCCCTTCTCTTACATTCTATTCTACTCCAGTGTTTTACATGCTGGTTGGGACACACTTACTTGACTTCACTATACACTAATAGGTTATGATCTGCAGTTTGAAAACCCCCCTGAGCTAGAAAACAATAAAGGTGGTAGAAGGAGCATGGACCTTTGATTCAGACAGTTGTGGGGATTGAATCCTGGGCTGCTGTTATATTAACTGTGCAGGCTAAAGCAAGCAACATCTTCTTTTGAGCTTTTGTTTCTCATCCATAAAAGGGGGATAATGATACCTACTTCAAAGGGTTATAGAGAA
Organism: Eschrichtius robustus; assembly: GCF_028021215.1. Classification (NCBI taxonomy): domain Eukaryota; kingdom Metazoa; phylum Chordata; class Mammalia; order Artiodactyla; family Eschrichtiidae; genus Eschrichtius; species Eschrichtius robustus. The sequence continues at coordinate 69,288,384 of NC_090833.1, forward strand.
GAATGAGCAATGAATATAGGCACCCACCCTAGCATGTAGCCTGTCTCCCAGAAGGACGGTGACAGCCATGTACTGATGCATTTAAGAATGTAGAGTGCTGGTCCTGGCACCAGCTAGCTGTGTGTTTATGTAAGTAATTTCTTTAAGCTTCTCTCTAAGTCATGTAATTCCTCTAAGCTTCAGTTTACTCATCTGTAAAAAATGGGAGAAATAGTAGTACCTACCCCATAGGATTGTTTAAGAATTAAATGTGATAACACATGGAAAACCCTTAGCACAGCGCCTGGTGCTTAGTATGTGCTCAATAAACTATTATTGGCTATATTAGCTGTTGAACAAATATATCTATTATTACTGTCCAACCACTTAAGGCTAGCCTGAACTCCCCAGACTAGGTTACAATATCTATTCTGATGATACAAACTCAGGATTGTGTGTGTGCATGTGCACGTGTGTATGTGTATGTGTGAAATTGGAATTGCTGTTAACTTTGTTCACCAGTATTTTCTAGAGGCCAAAAGAAACTTGGCTGCAGCAGAGGAAATCATTTTAGTAAAGAAAGGTTAGTTCCAAATTGGATTCCCTCTCCTTGTTCTTCTTAAGTATTTCTACAAAATCCAATCTTTGGCTTAACATTAAAGGCTTATTTTCAGTGAGTAGACTTCACACACCAAAAAAAAAAAAAAAAAAAAAAGAATTAAAGAAAAAAAGAGAAAAGAACATGACTCTACACACTAAGTAGTGGGAAGTGAGTTGAATTCTTCTGAGGTCAGTTAAGGAACTCTGTGGCATGGCCCCTGCCCAAAGCCTTACTCCTTCCCACCTGTGAGGCAGCCTCATGGGATTCATGCTCTGTGTAATCCCCTCCTCCTGTTGGGCTGGACCTAGTGACTCACTTCTAACTAAGAGGATAAGGTGGAAAACACAGTGTACGACTCAGAGATTAGGTCATAGGAAGCAGTGTGGTATTGCCTCCCTCTCTTCTGGATCCCTTGCTCTGGGAGAAGCCAGCTGCCATGTTGTGCCCCATGGAAAGGTGCATGTGATGAAGAGGTGAAGCCTTCCACCAATACTCACGTAAGTGAGGTTGGAAGCTGATCCTGCAGCCCCTTCAAAGACTACAGCCCCAGCCAATAGTCTGTGACTTCACCAGAGACCCTGAGCCAGAACGACTCACGCAGGTGCTCCCAGATTCAGGACTCTCAGAACCTGTGAAATAATAACTGTTTTTTCAAGTTGCTAAGCTTTGGAGATGATTTGTTGTATAGTAATAGTGACTGCACTACCCTTGAATCCCACTTCACAACATCTCTGTGTTCCATCAGTCAGTTCATTATTCATTCAACAATCCCCTCATTCATTCCATGAACTTTTATGAATTGTTCACCATGTGTCAGGCAGTGTAATGACCTTCAGATCCTAACTTGAAAGAGATTACAGTCCAGTGGTGGAAATACAATAAGCAGACTAAAAATTAAAAGGCGAGCTGCATGCTAAATGCCACCATGTGGTTTTGTTTTCAGGGCTTTGGAAACTCAGAGGAGGAAATGAAAACTTCCAGCCTGGCCAGATGAGAGAGGGATGAAACAGGGAGGGGATGGTACTTAAGCCTTCATACTAAGGTGTGCTGCCTTTGTAATGAGTCACCTTGTCTAGGCTGACTACATTCCCCAGAATTCCTTTTCTTCTACATTTCTGTTTAGGGTGGGCCACAAAGGAGATTCTTGCTGCAGGCAGAAGGGAAGCAGCAGCGAATCTGTGGTGCACACATGTTGATGCTAATCTGCTAACTCACCTTGTTAGTGTGAAGCAGCAGCCAGGCCTGCAATTTCTCCACCTTCCCTTGTGCCTTCCTTCAGCTTTTCTGACTTCTGGGTTCGGTGTGTATGATAAGCTCTGTGATAAAGGGCTTTTGCTTCTGAAGGATACTTTCATCACCAAAGTGAAAGGCAAGACCAGACAAGGTTTCAGCCCTTCTTTGTTTCTGGGATGCCAGCCTTCCTGACTGCCTGGAGCTCCAGCCTCAGATATGGAGACCAGAGCCTTACAGATACTGCTCTACCACCTCCCACAATTGTGTAGTCCAGTTCCCTGTGACAGACATGAGAGAAAATATGAACAGGTGAAATGAAAAAAAGCATTCGAGGCAGAGGGAATAGCATGAACAAAAACATGGAAGGGAACAGTAGGAGTAATACTTAACCCCTGGCATGCCATTGCTACTGACCAATCAGAACAAACTCTGGCTCCAGCACTGACCAATCAGAATGAAGCAGGGTCCTCAAGGGCCCTGATTGTGTCCCCTTCAATTACTGGATTATGGAGACTATCTGAGAAGTCTGGGTGGCTCTTGTGGTGGTTAAGGCATTTGGAGGATCTATCAGATGTGGCTATTTACCAATTGGAACAGAAATGTTTTAATATTTTAACAACTGGTACTATTATACTAGTGCATTCTAGCTGTATGGCAGCTCTGAAAAAACATGTGGGGCATATGTGATGAGGAATGAGTTTTTAATGTGACTGGAACATTGGCTGGCTTGGTGTGTGGCTGTAGTTTTAAACCCCAGTTACTCAAGTCAATGGAATTGATGAAACTGATTTAACCTGCTATATGTTATGTGGCCATAGTCATAGTAGCTATTAAAACTGTTCTGTGGAGAAATTGAATTTAATCCAATTACAGAAGACCAGGACCCTACCCCTTCACTGAGTGAGGGTTCAGAGAACAGGAATTTTAGGCTCTCTTCTGCCGTTGACACACTGTACGCCGGACAAGTCACTTAACGCAACCTATCCTGGAGCCAGAAAGCAGTGACTTTACTTGGCCTTTCTTCTCTAATTTTCTGGGGATCTGAAATGCTTTTACACTCTTGAAAACTATAGCCATTATGCCCTGCAACTTTGGAGTAAAGATGAATTTAACCCAAGAAGCTTGCTCTGTATTTCACTGCCTCATCACCAGAATTTTAGTCTGGCAGTTACTTCGTATGAGTTGATCCATTATTGCCCTGCTCTCTAGAGAGCACCACAACTGTGTAGTTTATCCCTCCTTTTGATTGATCTCTCAGCAAATCACTTACCAGGTATTACTTTTATACCCTGTAATGTCCCCTGGTACTTAGAATTCTCTGTACAGCAGGTACCTAATACCAATACTTACTTCATATATCACTTTGGTAAATTTTCCATCTCCAAATGAAAGTCAAACAGGACATTCTAAACTAAAATATTTAAGGGTTTTGGATTGTGTATAGCTCTGTATTGTCTCTGCGTCCCTTCCACTAGCATGAATAATTAAGAATAGATTTGGACCCCTGTGTGTGCATGCCCATAATAATATATGTGAGCATATAATAATGGTGTATAAATTAAATCTTTTTGCTTCCAATGAAAAGGCAGCCTTGTTCAATGATGAGTAAGTGTGACTACAAAGAGCACTTCAGCATACTTAGAGCCACTGATGTCTCTTAGATAAGATCAAGCTACCAGAAATCAGTATTTGTCATTAAAAGAAATTCAAATCATAAACAGAAAAAATAATACAGTCAACACTGAGATACTTTCAATATTCTTCTAAGTCAGTTGGGCTTAATTTGCACACAGTTGAAGCCCATCCTCACTAATAAACATGTCACCATTGAACTCATTGTCCTTTTGGGAAATGAGAAATACAAGTTGAACGTTTATAGGGAAAAATAAACACAGGAAAATATTGGTCTATGGTTAAAAACAAACTTTGAAATCCAAACAAAAAAGTGGATATGCTAACTAACAAAATGGTAGTGTCTGAATGCGATTGCTGAGAATTTGGGCTTTTGAATACAAATTCTTTCCTCTCAAGCAATTGAATTAGTAGAAGAAATTAAAAATGAATAGAAATGACTACAAACAAAAGTCTTAAGGCTTTTACAATTACTACAAAGCAAATTTTCCTTCTTAACCCTGGAAAATTGTTCAGAAAATGATGAGGTAGGTTTTTGAGCTTTTCTACTTGTCTTGTTTTCATGTTTAGCAAATATACATTTAATTATATTTGAATATACTTACGGCAACTATAGGTGAAAAAAATGAACACGTTCATTTAGCATGACCTTATGAAGTGTACAAAGGAGAATAAGAATTTTTTTCTCTCCATTCTGTTTCCCGGGAATAAATCATAAGTTGTTCACTGTTATTGAACCGTTTTTCAATAGTTCACCTCCCAGCATTAGCATGAATAAATTTCTCCTCTCAGTATAGAAAGCAGTTCACCATTTCCTTTCTCTCTCTTAACCACATCCAATCCTTCAAGTTCACTTGTTCTCTTACACATAGGTGTATATAGGTCTTAATTCTTAGCAAACTTCTCATTCCCCAATAGAAAGAAAGTCTCATCTATGCCAGTGCTCTTTAGTCAGAATTGGTCTTCTGAGTCCGTATTTTGCTTCCTGTCAGTTCCTTTCATGAAGAGCATCACAGAAGCTTTATTCATTAGCATTCTGAGTGGTTTCTCTACCGTGGGGGTAGCTCTAATGTGATTTATATTTAGTTCTTCCCATGCTTCTAGTTCTTTACATCAAGCCCTCCTATTAGCAGTGAGATAAGTGAGCAAATTGGAAAAGGTTTTGAACCCTTGGTGAATTTCATCCTAAAATATACCAAAATGCTATAATCTGTATGCAGTCTTCATTAAGAACTCCCACCACCTGCTTGCTGAAGCCACAGCACAGCTCCACTCATAATCACCATGCAGGGGGCAGCATTAGTTAACGTCATTAGACAAATGTTGATCTTCTTTTGCATGTTCATTAGCACCAGGTGGGAAGAAACTGCTAGATACAGGCGGGGAACTTTTGGGGATGATTCAGGATTATGCATCATTTAATTATCTAACTTTATGAGCATCCTTAAAAAACCAAAGAGGCTAACAAAGAAGTAATTTTCTGTTTTTTGTTTTTGTTGTTTTTTTTTCCGGATACTTCAGGGTCAGTGTCAGTTTCCAGCCTCACTAAAGAAAGTAGAGGGTGATCTTTACTAATGTGGCATTGGGCAAGTCACTTAACCTCTCTGTGTCTCATATTCCTCATCTATAAAATAGTAATTTTATCTGTCTCATAGGGTTGGTATGAGGATTAAATGTGTTAACACAGATAAAGCATTTTGAATAGAGCCTGGTTAGTTGCAATCATCATCATCACCATAACCTTTTGCTAACTCTTCTTTAACATTGTTCATCTAAACACTGGGGAGCCCACAGTGCCCAAAATAGAATCACAGAGAATGATTTGACTCTGAAGCACAGCGGCTTCTCTTGTCCTTTTCTTTTTAAACCTACATTCTTGGAGCACTTCCTAAGTGCCAGTCATTATGCTAAGCTCTTTGCAAACATTTTCTCATGCAAACCTCACAACAAGCCTAATAGGATAGACACTATTATAATTTCCATTTCATAGATGAGGAAATTGGAGTTTGGAGAAGTTAATTTGCTTATAGAATTAAGATCTGCAGAATCTAAGAAGTGGATGGACTTATTTCATATTAACCTTAAGGTGTTGTATTCACCTTAAGACTAACTATGATAAAAGTTTTTAGAGCTAAAAGGACCTTTACACTTATGTAATCCACATGAAGGAGTTAAGGCTCAGAAGTTAACAACTTCAGCCAAGATCACACAGCCAGTTGTGACCAGCCAGGACCAGAATATTTGCAGGAATACCTGTCTCTACAATGCACTGCTTTTTATTTTAATATTATTTTACATAATTAATAGATCTCTTTAAGTGTGAAAATACTTAATCTATGCATTACTTTCAGGGCATGAGTTTCTTCAGCAAGGAACTCATATGCTTAAATGGAAAATTAATTGAAGGGAGAAGAATACTTCGGTTAGGTTTTTTACTTAATTTAAAATTAAACACAATTGCTTTAAGTGAGCAACATCTTAAAAGATGGCGTTAAAATCATACCCCAGAAGCCACAAATATGATAATAAAAGGTTTACAGTGCCTGTGTTACCAGGCAGTCTTCAATCCCATTTTCTCTCCAATGTTTATAACTAGCATGGAACTGAGAGAATTAAGAACAGTCTTCTTTCAGCTTCTCTAAGACTTCTGTTTTAAACCTGAATTCCTTAAGACAGGGGAGAAAAGGGAATTCCCTGTTTCTGCATCCACCACCCCCATTGCTCTCAACACACACGCGCGTGCACACACACACACACAACTACTTTTCCCAGAATGAAATCTACTTTTTTTCATCTATTCTTTCTCGCAGCCTGCACTCCCTCCCCCAAATCTCTCCCTCCAAACCTAAATTTCAGAATTTGACTCAGTGACATTCTGTCAAGATCAAAGTCAAATGATGATTTCCATGAAAATCAAAGTAATTTCAGTCTCCCTCTCTCCCTGAAAGCCTGGGTCTCATGCCAGTGAAACACTATAAACATTCCACATTTCCCCTTCTCCTCAGGACCAAACACCACGCTCCCTCTTTTTTCTTCTGGCATCTCTTCACTTCAAGTACATTACTGCTTTTCTGCAGAGACGAATTTGAAGCTAAACATTTCTACAAACAAGATTTAGCTACTTTAGTCTGTCTCTGGCTCTCTCTCTCTCTGGGGTAAGCAGTGGCTGTGAGGCTTGAGGCTGAGGTGAGAATAAAGGACCAAGAAGGGGCAGGGGAGAAAGTTAGAAGATGGAGTGCCGGTGGCAGGGCGGGGGGATGGTGGGAGATGAAGTGGGGATATAGGAAATTGGTATTTAGTGACTTACTGTATGTCAGGTATCACTGTAGGTATAAGAAAAAATTTTTATTTTACATTTGAGTAGCCTCAAACTCATGGAAATCATTTCAAATTTTCAATGTCAAAGAGCTTGTAAAGGGCCTAGTTAAAATACTAACCCCTTGCTGTCTGACCCCAGAGTCCAGGTTTTGTACAGAAGTATGAGGTCAGTGGCATAAATATGGGGAGGACTGGGAGGGGCTCTACGCCACACCGTGACCCCACCATTACACACTGCTGGTGACTTCCTTCACACATCTTTATGATGAATTATCCAACTGACCTTGTATATAACAAAGGGACCAAAAGCACCTGCAAGCTAGAGTTTGGACAAGGACCTTACCCTCTCTCATTGCCTCACCCTCCCTCCGTGCACAATCATGTATATGTTCAAGTAGCTCCTTGTGCAGGGGGGCAGAGGAAGTTCTGATTTTGATCTTAAAGTGGAAGGGGACCGTCTCTGAAATCACTGATGCGTTCCAGGAACCCTCCCACAAAGTCATTGACTGGAGGAGTGACTTCATATTTCCCTTTGACCAAGATGTTACCTGGGAAGTTTCGTGCATATGAAAATCATTTTCCCCCTCAAGAAATGGAATAGTAATTTCTCCACTTAGTTAGGAAACACTCTCAGAAAGGAAAAATGCAGTATTTTTTTTATTTGAGAGGAAAATATCAAATTCCTAACACAGGAAATCTCCCTAGAGTCTACCTTCAGTAGGAAAGCTCATTTTGTATTTTGCAAGTTTTATGAGAAAAGCATTCAGCTCTAATAAGTAAGCTATTTGAGTATTATTCCTTGTGTGTTAAATTCATTTGTTGAGACTAACATAATACCACGGGATGGAGAGTGGTCCCAATAGGAGTTATAAGTCATCCTAGGGATTATGACATGAAATGTTCAGATATCCATTATTAAAAATGAATCTGTTTTCTTTTGCTACTTTTCTTCCTAGTGGGGAAAAGAAAGAAAAGGAAAAGTACCGTATAGATTCCATTAAAACAAACAAATAAACCAAATCCTAGAGTGTATATTCAATAAAATCTTGGCTTGACATAAGGTCCTGATTTGGTAATATGAATCGGCAAGTGGTTTTCCTGATCTAATTGGATAGGAATATAAGGAAATAGAAGTCAGAATTAACATTTAATGAGCACACTACCCATGCCTGTTGCCATGTAACTTTACAGCGCTTGCTCTCCCACTCCTATTCTGGGCTCAGCCTTGTGACCTGCTTTGGCCGATGGAATGTTAACAAATGTGATGCAAGCAGAAACCCGAAAGGTGCTTGAGTTTCCACTTGTTCTTGTACCCTGCCATCGCCATGAGAACATGTCTGTGTTAGCCTGATGGAGGATGAGAGACACACAGAACAGAGTTAAGTCATGCCAGTCACCCCAGCTGAGACAATCTAGATTAGTCAACACCCAGGCAATCCGTGAACATATAAGCAAGTCCAACCAAGACCAAAAGAACTGCTTAGCTGAGCCAAGATCAGCAAAGCTTCTGAGCACACCTCTCAGATGCATGAGTAATAAATGTTTATTGTGTGGTTTGCGGTGGTTTGTTATGTAGTATTATTGTGGCACTAGATAATCGATAGGAAACCTGCAGTGAGGAAATGGTTTCTGGATATCAAAACACATTGTAATTGTGCTGCATGTTATGTGCAAGTGACAGTAGGGACTTGTGTTAAGGTTGACTGTAGCCCTGTGTGAATGAGCCACATCCAGGTAAGTAGGGGAAGGGGTCTCACTTAAAAGATGAGATCATTTTTGCACCATTTGCTCAGGGAAAAGGAATCTCTCTCCAGGTAGAAATTAAGATTAAGGATCATAGTCAGGTGGGTGTTATGATAGGATCTCTCTTAGGCAGGAGCTTTTGTCTAGGAGGGTGTTTCTCTAGGGTCCATTCAGAATGACTTTAGCTGTGCAGGTATTGACCAGGAGGTGAGAATTGATGGGCCCAGGTGTTTCCATGTGACCATGATGATGATGACAGCTGACTCTTACTGAGCAGGTTGCTTATTATGTCCCGGGTGCTATACTCAGCCCTTGATATATATTAGCTCATTTAATCTTCATAACAATGCTATCAGATAGGTATTACTTTTTCCCCATTTTATACAGGAGGAAACTGAAGCCCAGAGCTCTTAAGTGACTTGCCAGAGACAAATAAGAATGAAAGAATAGAGCTGGGTGGTCACGAATCTGGCTCAAGAACCTCTATGCCAAAGGGCTTATGGAACCAAATAGACAAGTTGAGTTGGGACCAGAACTTTATACTTTGTAAACTGGGCTGTTTATATTCCTTGTATGTAGTTTCTGACTCTGCATGGGAACAAATTTCATCCCACATGAGGCCAATATCATGGTGGCAACAGGAAGGGAATAGACAGAGCTCGAGTTGGGAGTGAGAGCAAGAGAAAGAACAAGAAGAAAACCTCGATGGGAAGGTGAAGTTGGGGGACAAGGTCAAGTGCCCTCAGTCAGGGGCTTACCTCACTCACTTTCCCTGGGAGATTCTCTACCTGGTGCTGTTCCCTTAGAGGTTCTGGGTTTAATTTTATTGAAGAAAGTGGAATTTCCTTATGTTTTGTACGTGCCAGGCACTTTTCTAAGCATTTCACATACATTATGCATTGAATTTTAACAACCACCCTCCAATGATTAAAGATATTTTTAGCCTTAGTTTCAAAGATCCGTGCTATTCAAAATGCAGTTCCTGGACGGGGTGGCAGGCAGTGAGCTCTTTCTTTCCAGTCCACAGTGAGATGAGACACTGACAGCAGGTGTCTAGAGACTTTTAACAATTAGAGTAATTTTTTGACTGTTAAATCTAATCATCTAAAAAGAGTGTATATTTTATGTCTATGCTTTTTATTTTCCTGGTAATTAATTTCAATGAATTTTACAGCAGTATTTTTCCTCAAATGGATTGTAAATTTAAGAAATACGGTTTAAGAAACATGTCTAGATAATAGAACTGAGGCTCAGAGAAATGGAGTAACTTGCCACAGTTTTAGTCATTGAGAGGCAGGGCAAGACTCAAACTCAAGTCCTAATCCAATGCCCATCAACTCATTTTATTTTTATTAAAATTAACATCCAACTTGACTAAGAACTGTGCCTGCCCATACCTGCCTATTTAAACAATGACACTAAGCTTGATTTTGCAGGGCTGAGAGGAGAGTGGTAGGCACTGGGCCTTTCTATTGCTGGTCAGTCGAGTCATTCCAGAGCACAGAAATTGGACTTGAGAGCTGGACTTTATCAAAGTGATGCTACCCATGTGTTCATGTAGTAGACACATAGCCATGGCATGATTCATGTAGAATCTCTTGGAAATAACAGCAAAGCTTTCTCCTTTGCTCCTTCTGTGACTCCCTAAAGGAGAAAAAGAGGAAATACATAAAATTCTCATTTAAGAAAAACTGTCTAACAGACCCTACATTTAGTGAAGCAGTTCATTTTGTGGTTTAAAATTCAAAGGAATTTCTTCCTATCATCTGTTAAAACTACAATCGTGTAGTGATTACCACGAAAAGTAGTAGATAGACATGGGCTTTGGAGCAAGACACATTAGACTTGGGTCCTGCCTTTGCCATTGTCTTACTGTGCAATCTTGGCATCATGCTAACATTTCTGAACTTATTTTCTCATTTGTAAAATATGAATAATTCATACCTCATAGGATTTTGGGATAATTTAATAAGGTAACTTATGTAAACTGCTCTCATGAAGTCTGAAGTAGGAGGATAATTACATCAGATGCCCCCAAACCAAATCCATTTAACCAGCTTGTTTGAGATCCTTTCAAATGCTGTGGCTGTACAACCTCTTAAAAATTAAATTTTTTTTTTCTTTTTTTTTTTAATTAGTTACTCAGCAAGTAGGGTTTTTTGGGCAAGGAATGAAACAAGGTCATTTGACTCAATTGTAAAAATTGAATTAACTGAATGATTTGCATGTTTTGTTTCCATACACAGAGTCTAATAATTCAGGATTATATTCTGGTCTATTGCACATTGAAAAGTGATTTCATTGAGTCTGTGATGTACTCACTTTCATAGATTACTGATAATCTTATCTCATAAGGATGTTAGGAGAGTCAATTAGATTATGTAATATATACATGGTACATGATAAGCACTGAATAAATATATTTCCCCCGTATTCTGCTTTATTTATAAGTGCTACTGTTTTTAGGTCAATGCCAATCTATAGCGTTTGATTATATATAATCAAATAGTACTTTTCTTTTAATTTAAGACTTAACAGGATGAAATTATTTGTACTTAGAAGGTAGAGATATGGGCACCTGTGATTTAAAGCCATTATGAATTTGCCTTGAAACGCTATGGTGAAATTTCTCCAAATGAATGATAATAAAATCTCTATGATAAATGATTCCCAAGGTCTGCACTCCAACTAGTTTATGAAGCAGCATTGAGCCTTTGGCATTTCCTCAGTAATTTGCCCCTAAATTGTGTCAACAAGTGCTTGTGTACTTTTTAGAGTTTTACCTAACTGTTTTTGCCTTTAACCATTCCAATATCCATTTCTGAGCAAGACACAAACCTGTGCTTTAAACTGTTAATTGATTTTCCTTGCAACATCCCATGGGTCTGAAGTCAAAAGCCTCTTTCAGGAGCTCATTTTAGGCAACATTGGAAACTATTTCCGAAACTAAACCATATAGGATTAGTTAGAAAACCACCTGGAAATACTGGATAACTTTATTTCTATCACCTGGCTGTCACTTTGGTTGAATCCACAGCTTTTAGATCCTTCCAGAGCACACAAAATAACCAGCTCATAGGATTATTTAAGCATTAAATGAGATGAGGTATATAAGAGTACTTTCCAAATTATCAACAATATACAAAGGCTATACAAAAGTCAGATATTGTTATTTCATAGAATGTTTTTGCTTCTCTGTGGTTCCTTCATGGTCACAAGATGGCTGCCATAGCCGAATGTCACATACTTATATGACAGTGTTCCAAGCAGGAAGGTTTTCTCAAAGTTTTATCAGGCAGGAAAATCTTTCCCAGAAGCCCCCACTCCAGCAGACTGCTCTTAAGTTTTCATTGGCCAAAACTAGGTCACACATTCATCCCTAAGGGAGGATAATAGAATTATCCATCCCAGGCAAGGGGAAACAGGATTACCAAGATTGATTTACGCCAAAAGGACACAAAGGGTCTGATTTAAAGGTCTTTGATATCCAGCCTCTAGTCCCAAGATCCTAGCATAGCTCTTCTGGGCTCCCTTACTTCTTGGCTCCTAGTCAGCTTTCATACAGATACTTCTCTCATCTAACCACTTCTTGGACATCTTGACTGTACATTCTGAGATTCCTTCTTAAAGTGTACTTAGCATTTCCATGAAGGAAGTATGGCAAAAAAAATCCTCCAAGTGTGCCTGAACTATATACTACATGCATTCTTCCATGTTTGTCTCCTTCTCTGTACCTCTTGTCCATCCATGGTAATGTGGAATTGGAGGGGAATAGTGAGCTTGGAATCAGATGGACCTGAGTATGGCTCCATCACATCTTAGCTAAGTCATAGAACATTTTTGGAACTTCATTTCCTCATCTGTAAAGGAATGATAAAAATACCTCCTCATAGGATGGAAAATACCTGGCATATGGTAGGGAACCAAAAGAGGTGACCCGTTTCTTTGTTATTTTCATTGTCAAGCCACACATCAGTTCCTGTGATTGCTCTATATCCAAGATGGGTTCTGACTCTTCACCTTGCTCACTTGTGTTGGAGACCTGGATTTTGATGGCTTATTCTGGCTTTAACACTGTTCTCCTTCAAGACATGCTCATTGCTTCTAATATTCTGCTTTTTGTCTATTGATAAAAAATCTTCAATAAGTGGTGTTGGGAAAACTGGACAGCTACATGTAAAAGAATGAAATTAGAACACTACCTAACACCATACACAAAAATAAACTCCAAATGGATTAAAGACTTAAATGTAAGACCAGACACTATAGAACTCTTAGAGGAAAGCATAGCAAAAACACTCTTTGACATAAACCACAGCAGGATCTTTTTTGACCCACCTCCTAGAGTAACGGAAATAAAAACAAACAAAAAAAAGCAAATGGGACTTAATTAAACTTAAAAGCTTTTGCACAGCAAAGGAAACCACAAACAAGACAAAAAGACAACCCTCAGAATGGGAGAAAATATTTGCAAATGAAACAACAACAGACAAAGGATTAATCTCCAAAACATACAAACAGCTCACGGAGCTCAATATCCAAAAAACAAACAATCCAGTTAAAAAATGGGAGGAAGACCTAAACAGACATTTCACGAAGGAAGACATACAGATGGCCAAGAGGCACATGAAAAGATACTCAACATCACTAATTATTAGAGAAATGCAAATCAAAACTACAATGAGGTGTCGCCTCACACCAGTCAGAATGGCCATTATCAAAAAATCTAGAAACAGTAAATGCTGGAAAGGGTGTGGTGAAAAGGGAACCCTCCTGCACTGTTGGTGGGAATGTAAATTGATACAACCTCTATGGAAAACAGTATGGAGGTTCCTTAAAAAACTAAAAATAGAAGTACCATATGACCCAGCAATTCCACTACTGGGCACATACCCTGAGAAAACCGTAATTCAAAAAGACACATGTACCACAATGTCCATTGCAGCACTATTTACAATAGCCAGGACATGGAAGCAACCTAAATGTCCATCAACAGATGAATGGATAAAGAAGACGTGGTACATATATACAATGGAATATTACTCAGCCATAAAAAGAAACGAAATTGAGTTATTTGTAGTGAGGTGGATGGATCTAGAGTCTGTCATACAGAGTGAAGTAAGTCAGAAGAGAAAAACAAATACTGTATGCTAACACATACATATGGAAGCTACCAAAAAAAAAAAAAAAATGGCACTGATGAACCTAGTTGCAAGGCAGGAATAAAGATGTAGACATAGAGAATGGACTTGAGGACATTGGGTGGGAGGGGAAGCTGGGGCGAAGTGAGAGTAGCATCAACATATATACACTACCGAATGTAAAATTAACTAGTGGGAAGCAGCAGTGTAGCACAGGGAGATCAGCTCGGTGCATTGCAATGACCTAGAGTGGTGGGATAGGGAGGATGGGAGGGAGGCTCAAGAGGGAGGGGATATGGGGACATATGTATCCATATGGCTGATTCACTTTGTTGTACAACAGAAACTAACACAGTATTGTGAAGCAATTATACTCCAATAAAGATCTATTAAAGAAAGAAAACATATACAGAGTGGGTAGATAAATGATGGCCAGAAGGATCTCCCTGATGATGTGCTGCTGTGTAAGACCCCAAGGTCTTTGTGCAATCCTTGGGAAAGTCTTATTAATAACTTAAATTTCCTGCAAGGGCAGATAGATGGGTGCTAGATGTAGATCTAATTTAACTGCAGAGAATAAGAGAATGGACATTTCTGACCTCTTGAATTTGTGAAATAGATTTCCAACTTGCATCAAATATGTGCTTCTATTTATCAAATAGTCATTTACTAAGCTGGCTTTCCAACTTTATATCTGTGTTATACCCTGTATAATTTTATGTCGCCACCTGCATCACATGATCGTTTGCCATCTCCAGCTAAAAAATATAGAAGGAACTTTATCAGTTCCTTAAGAAGAGAGCTTTAGAGAGAAATGATGAGTTTCAATGTACTGTTGTTCAGAAATAACCACTAGTTGTTATCTTTAGCTTGCTCCAAGTGCCAATTTTTTTTAAGCTGAAGACTGTGTCACTCCCATAGAGGGAGAAAATGTGACCCTAGTATAACTTCTACAGTCTTAAAAAGGCTTAGGACAGGTGGGTGGCAGTAGATGAAGAAAGGAAGTAGTGTCAGTGCAAGCAACCAATGTTATGATTCCCAAGACAATTTAAGGAAAGAAGAGAACATTTTTTCTTTAAAATATTTAACAATTTTAGAAATATCAATTCCTTAACTCCCTCTAAACAAAACAAAACAAGCTCCACATCTAATTCTTAGGCGTGGGGCAGTGGAGAAAATAATCTATGAATTGCCAGAATTGAGGTGAGTGAAGAGAAAAGTAATTTTGCTAAATGAGTGGCTGAAGAGGAAGGAAAGAAGAAAAACAGGTAGAAAGAAGAAGAAAGGGGCAGATGAGTAGCTCTACTGAGTGAAAGGGGCAAGTTTCTCTGCATGCTGAAGAAAGATGACTACATCCTGGCAGAGGAAGACTTTGAGGCCAATCTGGATCATAAAGTATCAACATTGGTTTAAATATGCTTGTGGTGGCACGTGTGTGCTCTCCTTTCTAAGTGGTAAATTAGATCTTCGCCTACAGGTGTGTGAACAACAGAGGCCTGAGATAATGATCCCAGTGTACTGCAAGTAGCTGAAACATCTCTCTTTCTGGCAGCTTTTCAGTACCTTGAGCTTAGGCTATCATGTCATGTTCAGGTCTATCCTGGCATACCTGGCATGATTTACATTAGTGCTTCTCAAACTTTCATGGACATATGAAGCACCAGGGGACCTGATTAAAAATGCAGATTCTGGTTCAGTATGTCTGAGGTAGGGCCTGAGTATCTGCATTTTCTACCACTTCTCAGGTGATAACAATGCTGCTGATCCTCAGACCAAACTTTCATGAGCAAAAGCCTAGAACACACAGTCACAAATACAGAGATGTTCAAAGATGTGCAATAAGCATATACGTGTGTGAACTTGGACACACATACAGGTAGAGAAAAAGACATTTACTCATTCATTTAGGTGATAAATAATTTTGAGTGCATTTTTAAAGGGCAGGCACTTTAGACATATAGACATACTCATAGAGAACACATTTTAGGAATGATCTTTGCAAATGTACCTTAAAAATCACAAAATAATTCTTTGCTTTCCCAAGGCATGCCATCATTCTCCAGCACCAATCTCTTTGAATGGCCTAGTTTTCCTTACTCTTAGTTACTAGCTGACTTTAGGATGGGTATTTGCCTACACGCAGTACCTAAGAAGATATTTCTCTTTACTGTCTGAAATTCTTAAAATGGCTGTATGACATAGAGGTGAGAACATGGGTGTTGAAATGAGGAGGCCTGGGCTCAAGTCTCAACTCTGTCACCTACTACAACACTTTAACCTCCTTGAGCTCCAGTTTTTGCATTTGCAATATGGTGACAATAAAATCTCCGTCATGTAGATGACTATTCACCTAATTCATCAAATATCTATGGTAGGTTGATAGCCTGCAAAAGACACAGAAATGAAGTTGATTCAATTTCTTGACTCAAGGAACTCATAGTCCAGTAGAGAAAACAGACACAGTAGAAGTGTGTAAAGGAAATAGCAGAGGGAGGAAATGATTAGTTTTACTGGGTGGGGGTTTGGGGATAAAGTCTTCCCAGTCCTAGAGGAACTGATAGAGGAGTTGGGCTTTGAAGGATAGAAAGAGAGATCTGGTAGAAAAGGAGAAAATAAAGCCATGCTTCTCAAATTAAATCTGCATCCAAATCACTGGAATTGAAAGACCTAATAGTAACTGAAGCAGAACATGTGATTCTTCATTTTCTAACAAGTTTTGAGTAATGTTGGTCACATACCTGGAGAAGCAAGGGAGTAGGACATTTCAGGTTAAGGAAATACCAGCACAAAGGTGACACTGAAAGCACTATGGTGGATTTGAAAAGCAATAAGCAGCTTGGAATGATTGGACCATCAACTGTAGGGGAAAAGCTATGGGAGGTGATGCTGGAAAGAGGGTAGAATTAGATCAAGGGAGAATTATGAAAAGACATAAGTGATTCTTTCTGGTACTTAATGAGCACTTCAGCAAAGTTGCAGGATAGAAAATCAATACACAAAAATAAGTTGTATTTTTGTATACCAGCAATAAACAATCTAAAAAGGAAATTAAGAAAACAATTCCATTTATAATTGCATGCAAAAGAATATAATACCTAGAAATCAACCTGACCAAGCAGATAAAAGATTTATACATTGAAAACAACAAAACACTGCTGAAAGAAAATAAAGAAGAACTACATAAATGATGAGACATCCCATATTCATGGATTGAAAGACTTAATAATGTTAAGATGTTAATACTACCCAAAGCAATCCTCAAATTCAATGTGATTCCTGTAAACATTCCAATGGCTCTTTTTGCAGAAATGGAAAAGCTGATCATAATTCATGTGGAATTGCAAGGGGCCCTGAATAGCCAAACAATAATGAAAAAGAACAGAGTAGAAAGACTAATACTTCCTGATTTTAAAACTTATTAAAAAGCTACAGTAATCAAAGTAGCATGATACTGACATAAGGATAGATATATGGACAAGTAGAATACAATTAAAAGTTTGGAATAGATCCATGCATCTCTGGCCAATTGATTTTTCACAGGGATGCCAAAGCTATTCAATGAGAAAATAATATTCTTTTCAACAAATGGTTTTAGGACAACTGTATATCCACATGCAAAAAAAATGAAGCTGAACCCCTACCTCACACCATATGCAAAATTTAAGTGTTGGGAGAGGAACACATGGGAACTCTCTTTACTTTCTGTGCAGTTTTCCTCTAAACCTAAAACTGCTCTAAAAAAATTCTAATTAGGAAAAAAGTCCTCCATATGAGACAACAATACACATTACTAGAATAGCTAAAATGAAAAAAGATTGACAATAACAAGTGTTGTTGAGGATGTGGAACATCTGAAACTCATACATTTCTGATGGGAATTGAAAATCATATACCTACTTTGGAAAATCATTTGGCAGTTATTTTATAAAGTTAAACATACATTGCTAACCATTTGGCTCAGCAATCCCACTCCTGGGAATTTATCCAAGAAAAATAAAAACTTGTATTCATAAAAAGAGTTGCTATGAAATGTTCATAGCAGGATCATTCATAATAGCCAAACACTGGAAATAAAAGTCCATCAACTGGTGATTGAATATGCAAATTATAGTATAAACATACAACAGGAATACTTCTCAGAAATAAAAAGGAGTGAATTACACACAACTTGGGTGAATCTCAAAAGTATTATTATTTGAAATATCCAGACACAAATACTACATACTACGTACTATATGATTTCATTAATATGAAATTCTAGAAAAGGCAAAACTGTATTGACATAAAGCAAATTAATTCTTGCCAGGGGCCAGGGTCAGAGAAAGTATTAACTATGAAAGGAAGCAAAGGAACTTTTGAGGGGTAATGGAAATGTTTTGGCTTTGGTAGTGGTTACATAACTGTATACATTTGTCAAAATTCACCAAGATCTGTACTAAAAATTGGTGAATGTTTTCATTTGTAAATTGTACTTTAATAGGATGATTTTTAAAAGCATTGAAAAATGAACCTAATTAGATCAATGACTTAAATACAAGAACTAAAACTATAAAACTCTTAGAAGGAAACAGGAGTAAATCTTCATCATCTTGTATTTCGGAATGGATTCTTAGACATGACATCAGAAACATTAGCAACAAAAGAAAAAAATTGGTAAATTGGACTCTATCATAATTAAAAATTTTAGTGTATCAAAGGACATAATTAAGAAAATGAAAAGACAACATACAGAATGAAAAATATTAGCAAATCATATATCTGATCAGTCTAATATCCAGAATATATAAAGAACCATTACAACTCAGTAACAAAAAGACCGACAATCCAATTAAAAATTGGGCAAAGAACTTGCACAGACATTCCTTCATAAAAGACATACAAATGGTTAAAAGTCACATTAAAATAAGTTGCTCAATATCATTAGCCATTAGAAAAATGCAAATCAATACCACTTCACACTCACTAGCATGGCAATAATTAAAAAACAGAAAGTAACAATATTGGTGAAAATATGGAGACACTGGAACCTCTGTAATTGCTAGTGAGCATATAAAATGGTTCAGCTGCTGTAGAAGGCAGTTTGGCAGTTTCTTAAAAAGTTAAGCATAGAATTAGCATTTGACCAAGCAATTCCACTCCTAGGTATAGACCCCCCAAATTGCAAAGCAAATACATGTACATGCATGTTCATAGCAGCACTATTCACACCAGCCAAAAGATAGAAATAACCCAAATAACTATCAACAGATGAATGGATAGACAAATTGTGGCATATGCATACAAAATATAATAATATATACATACAGTAATATCATTCAGCCACAGAAAGGAATGAGGTACTGATACATGCTACAATGTGGAGGAACCTAGAAAACATTATACCAAGTGAAAGAAGCCAGACATAAAAGATTATATACTGTGTGATTCCATTTATACAAAATACCCAGAACGGGTAAATCCATAGAGACAGAAAGCAGACTGGTTTTGGGAGGTGCTGGGAGTGGGAAGGAATGGAAAGTAACTGCTTAATGGGTACAGTTTTCCTTCTGGGATGATGCAAATTCTTTGGAACAGGGTTAATGGTGGTGGTTGCACAATATTGTAATTGTACTAAGTTCACTTTAAAAGGGTTAATCATGTCGTACACCTTAAATTTATACAATTTGGTCAGTTATACCTCAGTAAAGCTGAAAAAAAAATTACAAAACAGACAACTGAATACAAAATAAATAAATAAAATGGTTCATATTCTGTTGCGTGATTTTCAACTCAATTTTTTAAAAAGCTGCCGTTGGCCCTGATGAAAGATAATGAGCTTGAATTCAAGCGGACAGTGACAAAGGAGGAAACAATGCGGACCATGAGAGTGGTGCTGGACGGAGGACAGCAGGAGAGAGGGAGAAGTGAAGGGTGATACTGAAGCCTCTCACCTGGAATTGCTGATGCTACGTTGCTGTAGATGGGAATAGGGAGGAAGATCAGGTTTGAAGTGTGAAGACAGTGAGTTTAGTTGGGTCATGAGGATGGGTGTGCCTGGGAAGTGCAGGTGGAGCTCTCTCTCACAGTTAGCTGGACCACTGGCTCCTGGAATATAATGGGGGAGAAGAGCTCTAGGACACCCTGGTGGACAAGCCTTATGGATGAAACTCCCGTCTCAATCAAAATATTGATCCATGTACAAGAAATCACTAACTTCCTACTTTACTACTACAAGATCCTTTTAGTAGATTCAGTTTTGCCATTTTAATAGATTAGTGAAGACTGAGGATTATATAATATTAAGGGTTCATCCAGGGACACAAAGCATATCCATCCCAGAACCAGAATTTTTCAACACTCAAGCTCTTAGCACTCTTGCTTAAACACCACACTTACCAGGCACCATTTTACCGCTGAATCCCAGATTCAAGAACCAAGAGTTGCATCATTTCCCAGGATGGTTTGCCTCCTGGGGAAATGTATCTATTTTTGTAAAAGTCTCTCCAAATCCAGAAAGTTAGCTGGAGCAGTTTTTATTGGTATCTTGAAACCAGAGCAAGGTCATTGCTTTGAGCAAACTCAGTTTTAGCCCAAGAATCCTTCAGCATCATACATCTGTATTCTCAATTTCTTTGGGCCACAGTTGTTGCTCTGTCTTCACCCACTTACCACTCTCTCCCAAAGAAAAGTGAAGCCATGAATTCCCAGGTAGAGGAAACACTTTCTTTGCTGTAGGGGCACTAAGGCAGCAACACCATCTAAGTTTTTACCACTCCCCACCCCGTGTTCATGCCCATAAGCCTCAAGTTTGGAATCTATTGGAAATGTTAATTTCATTGAAAACAAAAAACACTTTAGCATAATTTTACAAAAGTATCATTCAAGAATTGAGGAAGAAATTGTGAGCCCTGTAGAAATAGTTCTTTATTCACAACTGGAAACATTTGGTAGAGGTACAAGGAGGGACAGATGAACTACAGGTACGTATAGGAATTTAAGGTTTTTCTCCTTTTCTTGAACTGTTTCTCTCTACAACCTCCTTGGATCCTCCTTAGTCTTCCCAGACAAGCCACACTGGAAACCTGCCCTCACGAAGTTCTCCCTGCCCCAATTTAATTCTTTCCTTCCTTTACAGCTGATTTTGAGCCACACAGCCCCAGATGGTCAGTCTGGGAACAGATATAGGCTTTTTCAAAGAGACAATATTGATTCCCTCTAGACCCACAATGACCTCTTTTTTCTATCTCTTCTTACTCCAGTTCACAAGGTTTTTAATCCCCATTGAATACAGTGCTGCAGTATGGGTCAGAGAATGGGCCACAACTCAAAATCAACTGTTCCCATCCAGGAAGCTTTGACTGGCGCGAGCAGCGTTCCATTAAGCAGGGTCTGGTGCCATTGTTTTTTACAAGGCTCTCACCAGCTGGCCTTGCTATGCTTGGCTAAGAATTAGACAAGGGAGGGAGGATCTGGCTTGAATAGGAGGAGAGACAAGAGCTGGCTTTAAAAGGTGACACCCTAAGGACAAGCTTGAAGGGACAGGGAATAGGCAATGTCCCCCACAGGGGTGGTTCTGCTTTTGCAGAAGAACCAAGGAGAGAAACAAGTTTACACTTACCTCTCTCTGAAACAAAACCAAGATCAGAAGAACACCGAATCCACTCCTTCCAATTCGCGCACATGCCCTTTTGACTTCAGGTTGTGGGAAAAACCTATGAGGAAATAAAACAAAATTTTGCTTAAAACTTTAATTTTCACGATAGGTATTTGCAACACAAAGATGCTCACAGCCATCACATTTTCTTGTGGAAGCTGGCTTTCTTGGTCTTTTTGAAGCATCATTTATTCAGCAGCAGAGAAATATGAGATGTCCTATTTATAAATTCTGCAGCTAACACAAGCATTTAAAAATATAAACAATGCTAGATAAAAATTTTAATAAAATACATTTAAGTCATACACACTCAGCATAGTAAATATTATGCATTGATATTATTCCATGTCTGTTTAAACAGAGTTTACCAAACATAATAACCTTGTAAAAAGACGGTTTTTATAAAAGGTTGGGATCACTAGCTCTAGAATCAATAGAACTCTGCCACTCACTAACTGAGCACCTAGGAAGAGTCTCTTAATTTCTCTAAGCCTTATTTTTCCTTTGCAAATAGAGTTTGGAGCTTGATCATACCACCTACAATGAGGTGCATATCGTAAGCACTTAATGCTAGCATATCGTAAGCACTTAATAAAAGATATAAATGTTATTGTCATTACTAATTTCTGATGATTTGGGAGTCATCATAAAGTATGTCAATTATTACACTTAGCCCAGTCAGTCCTTTTATATAAGTGTTCGTTAAAGTGGATGTTAATACTGTAAAGTCCTTCTAGGCTGTGCTTTATGCTAAGTGATCTGTCACTGTTCCTGATCCTTCCTGTTTCTTAGCTTTTGTGTCTTAGCCTGTTATCTTTTAGAGTCCTTCCCTTTGCTGCTTTTAATCTGATCTCCCTGTAAACTAAGAAGAATACTGCCTTTCATTTTAAGGAAACTGGATAATCTTGTGTGTTTAAATCAGTGGGTTTAAATTGCCACCCAATGGTAAACAAGCAGACTAAAGCGTCAAAATCTTCCCATAGAGAGAAGTACATGGGCTTTCTGACATTTATTTTTTTCAACCTGCTGAGAGGTGTCTTGGCGTGAGGACATATCCACTGGAGGAGGGGAGAACAGTACCGTGCAGAGAGGGAACGGAGTGCAAAATCTTGGAGATGGGCAAGGGTGTGTTGGAGAAGGGTTAGATGTTTGGGGTGACTGGAACATAGGTCACTGTGAGGAAAGGCTGTACATTGATGAGTTTGGAGAGCTAGGACTCAGTTACTCAGAGTATTGTATAATGTTAATAAGAATGGTATAATTGTAAGCATTTTCAGTATTTTAGGTGCTGTGTTGAATATTATACATCTATTATCTGATTTAATCTTTACCACAATCCTGTTAAATCTATACTATAATTATACTCGTCCTATAGATGACAAAACTGAGGCTTGGGAGAACTAAGTAAATTGCCCAAGCTCTATCCAGGGCTATTTGATTTCAGATTCTATGCTTGTAACTACCATGCTATATTCTGCCCTAGAATTAATGTCTATGATAATCACTTTGGCTTCCTTATGTGGGCAATGGGGAGCCAGGAGAGGTTTGAAGTGGGAAAGTAATATGATGATATTTATTTTTAGGAAAATAACTCCAAATGATGGATTATAGAGGAGAGAGGCTGAAGGCAGGGAGAACTAAAGACATTCAAAATTTGTCTGGACATTCAAAATAGACCTGAGCAAGACTTAAGCTAAGGCTTTGGTAGCAGGAATGAATGTGGGGAGGGACTCTAGAAACGTCCCCAAGGTAGAAGCAGTAGGACTTGGGGACTAGCTGGATGAGGGAAAAGGAGAAGTAGAGCAATTCACCCAGGTTTTTAGCTTGATGAATGAGTGGATGGCTGGCTACATCTATGCTGGGGCAGCATTTTTTATTCTGTCCTCTAGGGAAGAGAAACATTAATGTTATCACTCAAAAGGAACCCATTAGCAAACATGCTTGGGTTAAATAGGATTGTTTGACACAGGACTTCTCAACATGTGTAAACACTACTGTGCATTGGGAATCGCCAAGAGAACAGCTCCTTAGGCACTGGGGGCATGTCCTGGCAGTATGGGTCTGGTACTCAAGAGGGCCGGCCTGGAGGTAGAACTTTGAGCATTATTTTTTCTTCAGCAGATCTTTGACAGCATTTCTGTGTCAGTCACAGTGCTTGCTCACTTAATGTGTGTTGCTAAATATATTTTTAAAATTCTGAAACCAGTGGCTATGTATCATGAGTTGGAAATGCAACGTAGGTGAATGCTAAAATATATCTACCTCTGGGTGGAACCAAATACCTTTTTATACAAACTGTGTACCATCCAAGTTAAATTGGCAAGCTTTTGGAATTGTCAGAATAAAATGTTTATCAACTGAATAAAAAAAACAGAGACAAGATTCAGTTAGTTCTTTCATATGCCTCTGGAATGAATCAGAGGAGCCCAGTACTTCACTGGAGCCAACTCGAGGGTTCAGAGTAAATTCAACTCAGTTGACTGGGGTCTTATTTACCCACAGGAAAAACCACCCATGCCTTTGTTTGTAGAATCACATCAGCATTTGTACATTGGCAGAAATATGCTCCCAGCTGCCCAAGTCTGTGGTTTCTCTGGTCATACAGTAAAGGACTTGTGACCTTAAATAACCCACAAGGGTTTGAATGACAGAGCTGGGAATCCCTTCCTGGCAACCACAGTGCAATCTGTTGACCTATCATTTTGCATCAGTGTGGGGCAGATTAACACTTAAAGACCTACTAGATGGTTCACTTAGTCAGTGGCAGCCCCCAGACAAATATGACCCCCATGGGCTTTGGTTTTTTTTTTCTTATTCTAATTGAACTCTTAACATGTGCCAGGCAGTGTTACAAATGCTTTATAGATATTAACCTTCAACCCCATATGGTAGCATCATAATTATTCCTATTTAATAAATGAGGAAAATGAGGCACAACGAGGTGAAAGCAATTGCTGAAGATTGCAGCTTTATGCAGCAGAGAGGTGAAGATTCTGGTTCATATCTTTTCATCCACAGGGTATCCAGAGACGAATCCTATTACTTCCAGCAGAGTTTCCCAAACTTCAGTCATTCACATTGTTGACATATCCACAGACTACCTTTAATATTATTTAATGGATTTTAAAAAATCAATTCATTTAAAAAACTTTAGCCTTCTGTCAGGATATAGAATATACAAATTCACACAATTCATGTGTTAATTTTTTTCTAACCCACATGAAAATAAGTCCATAACTCTTAAGAATTTTGTCCTTGTCCTTCCCAAAATTTGTTCTCTACCATCCATGGGCATTCACTCTTCCTCTGAACTGCTTAGGTTGTAAACTAGAAGTTATTCGTTCCAAACACTAAACACGTACAATCATTCCACACAGTTCATCGTTATAGGGCAGTGTGCTTCTATGTTTAGGGCAATGTGCCAGTTAATTCCTCATTCCATATCACCTCCTCTGTGAAGCCGAGCCCGATAACCAGAGCCCACACAGATTTCCTCGTGCCCTGAACCCAGAGTGTGCACTCGCTAATTAAGCATTTTATGGGAGACTGTACTACTCTCTAATTATGTCTTCTCTCCCCAGTAAGACGTTAAGCCTCTCCAGAATATTACCACCATATCCCCCATAACCGCAAATAAAAGAGTCTTGAATTTGCGCTTAGTGATCGATAAAGCACAATCGTTAATGCCCATGGTGAAAGTCATCAGATCTAAACACAAGAAGAGAAGAAAGACACAGTAACTGAGCCGCCACCATTTGCCAGGCACCTTTCCGTCATTATCTTATTCATTTGGAATTAATCTCCACAGCAGCTGTGTGGTAGGAAACTGAGGTGAAGAGAGGCCAAGTAGATTGCAGAAGTTCACACAGCTGGCAGGTGGCAGAGCTGGGAGCAAAACCAAGATTTGATATCTGGCTGATTCCAGGTGAGCTGCTTTTCTACTGCAGCAGCCTTCTGCACTCTGCTTCCAGTAGAAAAAGACACTTTAAGAGGAGGAGTGAAGACAACCTTCTCCATCAGGGAAAGACCCTGCAATTTCTCATGATCTCAAAACAAGAGTCCTCTTCTACCAAGAGCTAAATTAAAAGGCAATGACAAACTGTGACCATTGGCAAAGGCTATGGGAAGAGAACCTTAGCATAGATGACCAGGGTAATTAACCACCAACACAATTCTGTGGGCCAGAGTCTTGACCGGGCTCTCATTCTCCACTCTGAGTCATACAAATTCCAGGCTAGAGCATGGCCAATGGTTTATGCCTGAATGGGTTGGGCACCTGTTGGTCCAGCAGCTGCAAGGTGTGTTGTTGTTGTTGTTGTTTTAATCTTGGCTCATCCACAGGGGATTAACCAGTCACGCCTGGGAGGAAGGGATGACCAGGAGTTTTACTCTGTTCAAAGCCTCACTTAACACTCTTGGATGGAGAGCCAGGCAGGAGTTGGCAAGCTGTAAGGGAATGCCCAGGTGAGGAGCAGAGCAGCTTCTTGGCAGCTCTGAGGACCTCAGCAGGTGTGAGGACAGGGTCCTGGCTGCCATTTTCTGACGTGCAGACGGTGTGGCTCTGTGTGCCAAGGTTCAGCAGCTTTCCAGCTTCTTCCTTTAGCCTGCCCTGCAGCCAACCTACACTGGTTCACTGTGCAGAGAGAGACACGCTTCACTCTAGAGGTCTCTTCAAATATGCAGGGAGAGGGGTGAGTCTTGAGGGGTCTGTTCCCAGAGAATGCAGATTGTGTTAATTAAAAGTAACTAAAATAACACCTTCTGTCTTAAAAAGTCAAGGATATTGAATTTCAGTAGGAACAAATGCCGTTATTTTTTAATTTGGGGGATGGTGAGAGGATTTAATCCCTGTGTGAGCTCATATCTCAGGGATTTAGGGTTTTTTCTCCACATAAGGATAACTAGTCCCTTCATGCAGGATTATTGTGGGAGCCAGGATTGAAGACCTGCACATGAATTTGCAGCAAATATCAGCTCCCTTCTTTTTCTTTCTTCTTCCATGAATATCTTTTGGACTTAGAAAGAAGCTGGGTAGCGAATTGTATCTCAGTTGAAAAATTGTAATCCTAGTCAACATTAAACTCTTCCCTTATACCTCTTCCTTAGAAATATGTTCCTGCTTCAGTCACGTTTTCAACACACATGCCCCAAGGAAAAGGGAGGGTGGAGGTTGTGTATATGAACATCAGAAAGCCCCTGGTCCTCTGGAAGGAAAAAACAAAAGAGCTGAATTTATCTCCCAGAATATGCTTGTCCTATGAACCATAGGATACAGGCTGTGAGGGCGCCATGTGAGAATGCCTGGGGACCAAGATCTTTTCCATCAGGACACTGGGTATTTTGAGCAAACTTTCTCCCAGTGGAAGGAGTGCTTAATGATAATAATAGCTAATGTCCGGTTAGATGTCTGTCTTTGAAGCATTTAACACAGTTGAACTCCTGGCCCTTCTTTACAAAATTATTATCTTGCTATAATCTCCATTTCACAGATGAGAAATTGGAAGCACAGAGTGTTTAACTAGTCAGAGACAATCCAGTTGAGAAGTGGGGGAGCCCACATGCAACCTAGGCAGAATAGCTACAGCGTCAAGCCCTCAATTGCTCACTGTTTCCTAACGTTCAAGAGATGGGGCACTATGTGTGTAGTCAAGGCAGTCTGGCCTATGCCTCTCCCCACTTTGGAGATGAATAGATACATGGTCACTGCTGAGCTAACCTCTTGAACCCCAGTCTGAAGAGGCAGCTGGACTGGGTTTTTTGGGTGAGGGGAAGGGAAGGTTGGATGAGAGTATCACTGTCCAACTTTTTAAGAAGATGGGTGCCTAAAGACAGCTGTTTCAGAGAATGGGGTTAAAGGAGTGGAATTAACAGAGACACTTGTAACTGACATTATGCGTGAACTGCAAGAAGTGAGGAGTGTTAGAAAGAGTGAGGATGGGAAATAAATATGAAGCTGGGTCAAAAAGGATCTTGCTGTGATTTATGTCATGGAGTGTTCTGCCTATGTTTTCCTCTAAGAGTTTTATAGTGTCTGGCCTTACATTTAGGTCTTTAATCCATTTTGAGCTTATTTTTGTGTATGGTGTTAGGGAGTGTTCTAATTTCATTCTTTTTTTTTTTTTTTTTAAACATGTTAATTTCTTTTTTTTATTTATTTATTTTATTTTTGGCTGTGTTGGGTCTTCGTTTCTGTGCGAGAGCTTTCTCTAGTTGCAGCAAGTGGGGGCCACTCTTCATCACGGTGCGCGGGCCTCTCACTATCGCGGCCTCTCTCGTTGCAGAGCACAGGCTCCAGACGCGCAGGCTCAGTAGTTGTGGCTCACGGGCCTAGTCACTCCGCGGCATATGGGATCTTCCCAGACCAGGGCTCGAACCCGTGTCCCCTGCATTGGCAGGGGGATTCTCAACCACTGCGCCACCAGGGAAGCCCTAATTTCATTCTTTTACATGTAGCTGTCCAGTTTTCCCAACACCACTTATTGACGAGGCTGTCTTTTCTCCATTGTATATTCTTGCCTCCTTTATCAAAGGTAAGGTGCCCATATGTGCGTGGGTTTATCTCTGGGCTTTCTATCCTTTTCCATTGATCTATATTTCTGTTTTTGTGCCAGTACCATACTGTCTTGATTACTGTAGCTTTGTAGTATAGTCTGAAGTCAGGGAGCCTGATTCCTCCAGCTCCGTTTTTCCTTCTCAAGATTGCTTCGGCTATTGGGGGTCTTTTGTGTTTCCATACAAATTGTGAAAGTTTTTGTTCTATTTCTGTGAAAAATGCCATTGGTAGTTTGATAGGGATTGCACTGAATCTGTAGATTGCTTTGGGTAGTATACTCATTTTCACAGTATTGATTCTTCCAATCCAAGAACATGGTATATCTCTCCGTCTGTTTGTATCATCTTTAATTTCTTTCAGCAGTGTCTCATAGTTTTCTGCATACAGGTCTTTGGTCACCTTAGGTAGGTTTATTCCTAGGTATTTTATTCTTTTGTTGCAATGGTAAATGGGAGTGTTTCCTTAATTTCTCTTTCAGATTTTTCATCATTAGTGTATAGGAATGCAAGGGATTTCTGTGCATTAATTTTGTACCCTGCTACATTACCAAATTCATTGATTAGCTCTAGTAGTTTTCTGGTACCATCTTTAGGATTCTCTATGTATAGTATCATGTCATCTGCAAACAGTGACAGTTTTACTTCTTCTTTTCCGATTTGGATTCCCCTCCTAGAGAAATGGAAATAAAAACAAAAATAAACAAACGGGACCTAATGAAACTTAAAAGCTTTTGCACAGCAAAGGAAACCATAAACAAGACAAAAAGACAGCCCTCAGAATGGGAGAAAATATTTGCAAACGAAGCAACTGACAACGGATTAATCTCCAAAATTTATAAGCAGCTCATGCAGCTCAATATCAAAATAACAAACAACCCAATCCAAAAATGGGCAGAAGACCTAAATAGACATTTCTCCAAAGAAGATATACAGATTGCCAACAAACACATGAAGGAAGCTCCACATCACTAATCATTAGAGAAATGCAAATCAAAACTACAATGAGGTATTATCACCTCACACCGGTCAGAATGGCCATCATCAAAAAATCTACAAATAATAAATGCTGGAGAGGGTGTGGAGAAAAGGGAACCCTCTTGCACTGTTGGTGGGAATGTAAATTGATACAGCCACTATGGAGAACAGTATGGAGGTTACTTAAAAAGCTAAAAATAGAACTACCATACGACCCAGCAATCCCACTTGGGCATATACCCTGAAAAAATCATAATTCATAAAGAGTCATGTACCACAATGTTCATTGCAGCACTATTTACAATAGCCAGGACATGGAAGCAACCTAAATGTCCATCGACAGATGAATGGATAAAGAAGATGTGGCACATATATACAATGGAATATTACTCAACCATAAAAAGAAACGAAACTGAGTTATTTGTAGTGAGGTGGATGGACCTAGAGACTGTCATACAGAGTGAGGTAAGTCAGAAAGAGAAAAACAAATACTGTATGCTAACACATATATATGGGGTCTAAAGAAAAAAAAAATGGTTCTGAAGAACCTAGGGGCAGGACAGGAATAAAGATACAGACGTAGAGAATGGACTTGAGGAGACGGGGAGGGGGAAGGGTAAGCTGGGACAAAGTGAGAGGGTAGCATGGACATATATACACTAGCTAATGTAAAATAGATAGTGGGAAGCAGCTGCATAGCACAGGGAAATCAGCTCGGTGCTTTGTGCCCACCTAGAGGGGTGAGATAGGGAGGGTGGGAGGGAGACGCAAGAGGGTAGAGATATGGGGATGTATGTATATCTATAGCTGATTCACTTTGTTATAAAGCAGAAACTAACACAACATTGTAAAGCAATTATACTCCAATAAAGATGTTTTAAAAAAAATTATGAAGCTGGGAAGGAAAAGCAGGCTCCAAATCTCAGAGGGCTTTGCACCGAGGAGTTTGATTTTATCCTGTGGGTCAGTGCTTCACCAATTTTTCCACTTTAAATTCCTAAGAGAGTGATTGCATATCTCCATAAGTCCTGGGTCAGGAGCCAACAACTCCAAGTGTGAAATTCCTCTGGAATCCCATGTTTCATCTATAATAGCCAGAAAAATTGTGTTCTACTCCATAATATATGCGTGTTTCTTAATATAGAAATGTTTTATATTTATCACCAATGGCATTACAGAAGATCCTATTTGTTTATCATATGCTCTTGCTTTCACCATGAGGCTCCTTACCTTGAGAAGGACCCCTTCCCTGGTTTGAGAATCACAGGTCTAGACAAGAGGAGCCATTGAAAGGTATTAAACTAGGAAGTGACATCATTGGATTTGAATTTTTTTTTAAAGATTTTTTGATGTGGACCATTTTTTTTAAAGTCTTTATTGAATTTGTTACAATATTGCTTCTGTGTTATGGTTTGGTTTTTTGACCGCGAGGCATGTGGGGTCTTAGCTCCCCGACCAGGGATTGAACCTGCACCCCCTGCATTGGAAGGCAAAGTCTTAACCACTGGACCGCCAGGGAAGTCCCTGCATTTGAATTTTAGAAAGTACTCTGTGGCAACAGCATGGGGAAAGGAGTGGAGAGGAGGAAGGCAAAAGAGAGGGAGACAACTGGTTAGGAAACAAGGCCAATATTACAGGCAAAAGATGGTGTAAAAATCCAGAAAGAAAACAATATTCTGAGCCCTTTAGCTGGGTGTGTTTCTTGAGAATAAGAACACAAAAGAGGTATTTTTCTTAAGACTGAAAGAAATGTCTAGAATTCAGTCTAGAAGAGGATCTTTACTAGTTCTTTTTAAAATTTTTATAATCTAATTTTGGTGTTGGATTCTCAATAGTCAGACTATGCATGAGTTTAGGACATCAGCAAAGCAGGGGCACAGAGAGAGAAGGATAGAGAAATTAGAATACACCATAATGGCATCCTACATTTAAGGTTTATGTCATTTTGAAAGATGGATTTATTTAACAATTCAATACCATTTTCATTCTTACTTTCTTATGGGAGTGTGGGCACTATAATCTTCCAGGGCATGATGCTCCTAAAGCTCTTAAGCTAGTCCTTAGAGGGAGGAAGCTGAGTTTCCCCACTTGAGAACCTGAGCAGACCAGAGGACGGAGTAAGAGTCGTGCACACTCATCCAAAGACAGAAGGGTTTTCTCAATCGTGATACGCTATTACTGGTGGAGAAAGTCAGAGAATTTACTGAGTGGTTAGAAATGGTTCCATTGCTGAAAAAAACTGGCATACGACAGCACATGGAACCCTGGCAGACAAACTTCTAGGTGTCACAATTCCACACAGGTTCAGCTCTTAGATCCCACATGATGACATGGTTGGATTCAAGCAATACATTTTATCTGCTAATGGAAATGCTATTTGTATAAGTAGTTAATTTACCACTGTTCCTCACTGCAAAGGTGAAGCTCTTATTTTTCTTCCCAACTTAAGCCATATTTGAATCCTGATTTAATCAATAGAAGATCATTAATCTTCTCTGACTCTTTCCAACAGGACCTCCTAGTTGCTAGCTCTTCATAATCTGGCATCCTCATTTTCTGGGCAAAAAAGCCAGTAACAGTGGGGATAAGCTATAACGATAATAAAAATTAAAGTGATAACGTAGCTCTCATCTATTTAGCACTTACTCTACACCAGAGTCTGTGCTCAGTGATTTACATTCATTGTGTCAATTGATCTCCACAAGAAATCAATAAGATCTCTAATCATCATTATCTGAGACTGAGGCTTAGAGTTGGCAGAGCTGAGATTCAGACCCTAGCAGAAGAATTCTGAGCCTGTCTGTCTTCACCTGTGAGCTCCATGGACTGTTCCTCTGACAAGGAGCTTGGGTCCTCCATTCTGGGGGTAACGCAGCCAGAGCTGGACAACACATACCCATTTTGAGCTCAGCTTTTTCCTGTCGGTAGTACTTCCTGAAGCCTTTCAGTGATTCAATTGCAGGTAAACTCTACCCTCTGTGAGCCTTGTGAGACATTTAAAGTCAGAGCCACATTTGTTCGTTAGAGCTACAGCACTTCTTTTCCTGAGGACATGCTATTTTCATTAGGATTAAAACTGCCCTCAGCAATAAATATTAAAAACCTGCCCAGTGAAAAGAGCAGCTTCCTCAGAAGCTTATGAGGATTAGAATTTTTAAGCAGGCCCTGCTACATATGACCACCCCTCTTCTTCGCCATCCCTTTGTGTGCTCCCACTTGGTGTGCTTTCAGCATCAATCAGATTTGGTGTTTTGCTCAAATCCGTTCATACTAATTGTCTGCCCATATTGCTGCGTGCTCCGGATAGAATGGTCAGGGGGAAATGGAACCTCACTCCTTCCCCCACCCCTGGGGGGATTCAGATTTCGTGTGCTTGATCTTCGTTGGTGGCGAGATGAAAATGCTTGCTATACACAGCAGCTTTCCTCCCTGACATTCAATGGCAGCCCTGCTGACGGGGAACCTCAGCCATCCTATTTGTTAGAGAGCCACCCACGGAAGACTCAGACCAGCAGAAGCCAGGAATCAGCTAGCTGGGGCTGGGAGTCTCTCTGTGTGTGGTGATCCAGCAGAGAGACTTGCGCAAGTTCATTATTTGGGGTACAGATTGTGGTTCCACTGCTTCGTGGCATGAGATGATGATCCCGTTTACTTGTCTATAAAGTGAAGATGATAATACCTACCCACTGGGGCTTCTGGAAGAATTAAAGGAGTTATATAAAGTGTTTAGCATGAAGCTTGGAGCAGAGGGATGCTCTCTGAATGTTAGCATCTTCCCCTCCCCTCTCTGGCTGCAAGCCTTAACGGTAGGTGAGGCGTTTGTTATCCATGTTCCTAAACATCCCCAAAGACTTGTGGTTCCTGCACTGAAAACCACATTACTGTTCCCAGCTAATTGGGTATCCTTGGGCCTGAGCCTCTCCATATGAATATATGAGCTTGGGATTTTTTTTTAAAGTATACAGTAATTACATTCTTGGACAAATGGTACATTTTTTAGAAAAGCACAGAGAATTCTTTCAGCACCTGGAGCTGGGTAGGAATTGCTTGATAAATGGGTAGCAAGTCGCAGAAACTAATGATTTACAATAAATGCTTCAGCAAAGAAAAGTCTGGGTAAGTTCTATATTTCATCCTTCTGGCAATAAGCTATACAAAGGTTTGCATCTTAAATCAACTAGTGGTTGTGCACCAGGAGGATGTGGTCTAAATAGATTTGTATGACGGGCAATTACTCATCATGGAAAGGATCCCAGCTGTCACTGTGGCTTCTCCCAAAGCAGTCAGTGAGCAAGCAGTTATGGAATTACAGAGCTGACCTCCTGTCCACTGCCCCAAAGTTCCCTGAGCGAGAGTCACAGAGGATGTTCATCAGCAAGACCCAGGAGGCACAAAGAGCAGTCAGTGCCCGCAGCTAGGAATGTGACATCTAGGAAGAGCCAGTTTCCTCCCTCCTTATTATGGTTACTTGTGGCGATTTTGGCTGGGGGCAGAAGAGCCAGACTGGAACTCCTCCAATTCAGGATCCTCATGGCCTGAGTGCTAGCTGTGGGCAGCATGGAGAGGAGCAGAGACTGTAGTCTTGGGGGCTGGAATCCCAACTCTACTAATCACTGACTGTGTGACCTGGGACAAGAAAACTACATTTCCCTGATTGGCTATTTTTCTAGCTAAAAAATGGGGGTGATAATTACTACTTAAAAAGATTTTTGTAAACAAGTGTGCATGAACATGGCTGGCACTCGGTGAATGTTATTCCACCTTATATCAATGATAGTTAATATCCACACAATGCTCCTATATGCCAAGAGCCATGCTACACTCACAACTCCCTATTTTATAGATGAGGAAACTGAAAGAATGGAGGGATTAAATGACTTGCCCGTGCATAGCTAGGATGGAGCTAGTAAGTAGGAGAGACAGGCTTTGGCCCAGGCGGGTTGCATCCAGACCTGTCCTGTAGTTGTCATAGGGAGGAAACTTACCTTGGGCTGGAGCTTATAGAGCACTTTCTGGGCTGCTTCTCAGTATACAGCAGGTACCATCTCCCTCCTCAAGGAGTCTTCTCCGTCTCGCCGAAGAGCAAGATAGAAATCTCAGAAGTCAAACAACGTGATGTAGAAACCCACAGGAACTGCCACAGGAGCTCAGAGGAAGATCGTGAACCTGACAGAGGACATGGATTCCTTCTCCCATGGCTTCCATCTCCGTCACCTTTTGCATTTGGGTTTCTTCAATGTCAGTGTTTTACAGTTTGAAGGCTCTGATTTTGAACTAGAGGATGAAGCCTGCTTTGGGCTTAAGCAAAAAAAAGGAAATATATATGCCAGAGAGAGAATTAATAGTAAAATGTGAGACTCTTTCTCCTCTGTACACAGAAATGTTTCATGGGAAAAACAGAATCACAGGAAAGTTATGTGTAAAAGGATGTGGGGGACGAAGGTGGAGAGCATAAGTTGGAATTGATTTTTTAAGTTCAGAAGGATTACCTGACTCCAGTAGATGGTAAGATGAATATTATCTTGGTATCCAAGAGCAGAGATGACCATCCATTGCTCTAATGGTCCCACCCTCACTTTTAAAATAAATAACCAGGGACTTCCCTGGTGGTGCAGTGGTTAAGAATCCGCCTGCCAATGCAGGGGACACGGGTTCGATCCCTGGTCTGGGAAGATCCCACATGCCGCGGAGCAACTAAGCCTGTGTGCCACAACTACTGAGCCTGCGCTCTAGAGCCCATGAGCCACAACTACTGAAGCCCACGTGCCTAGAGCCCGTGCTCCACAACAAGGGAAGCCACTACAATGAGAAGCCCGTGCACCACAGTGAAGAGTAGCCCCCGCTCGCCGCAACTAGAGAAAGCCCGCGTGCAACAACGAAGACCCAAAGCAGCGAAAAATAAATAAATAAATAAAATTTTTAAAATAAACATAAAATAAAATAAATAACCAAATGGAAGGGTGGTAGTTGCATCCCCTAGATTACAGAAGGACAAGCCAAAGGCTAGGGTGTCATCCCTTTGTTTCCGATGGTGAAGTCCACCTTGTTCCTGGTAAACAAGGCATCCTGTCTTCTTAGATCCCTTCAGTGAATGGGGGTGAGGGTGGGCAGGGATTGTGCACCCCCCTCCCTGAGATGCTGCATATTCATGTGGGGAGAGCACTGGCTGACCCTCCCCAAATCCTGTTCCCCCTCTGCTGGCTGTGCTTGGTGGCCCCGTGTCAAGCCTCAGCCACACAGGAGCTGCAGCCCGAGCCCAGCCCTGTGTGGGGAGAGGGGAACTGCCCTGTAGATGAAACCCTCAATGGGAGTGGGCAGGCAGGAAGGGGAAGGAGCCAATGCAGCCAATTAATTTTCCTGTGTTGCTTAAATCATTCTCCCCCAATCTGCTCTGCCAAGAATAAGGATAGCTGTCCCCAGCCTGTCAAGGCCCTGCCTTCTTTTCAGTAAATCACATAGAAATCAGAAATAGACCCACTGGGTAACTCTGAATAAAGGCACCTCAGAAGGGAATGGTTGGTTTTGGTGGACAGTCACCTCCCCTCCATGTCACCTGCCAACTTTGAGATCTGCCTACCTCACAAAAGGGATTGCTAAGTATTTTCCTACTGAGTCTTTAAGACTGTTGTTACGTGGATTTGGCCGTTCTATATTACATGTCCTGTTCATGAGGTCTCTGGCTAATAGTCACTTGTCCAAAGAAATGAAGCTTCATAAAGCGACACCTACTTTGATCCAGCACTAAAATCTCCCAAAAGTTTGGAACACTGGTCCCATGATATGTTCCCAGAAAAATGTACTTCATGGAAGGCATATAATACAGCCTCTTTACACCTTAACATATTAAAGGTGAGAATAGTATTTATAGGAGTTTAACCCAGCATTTCCAAAACGTTCGTTGAATTCTTCTGCTTCTCAACATGTAGAGGCAATCCTCAGTCCTGGTTTAGTGGAACACACTTGTGAATGCTGACACAGTCTGGAAGGATTGCTCTGTAGCATGCTCTCCAGGGCACAGGCAGGCGTTCTGCTTTGTACCACAAGACTTTGACACCAGAGGAGTAATATTTAGACCAATAACACTATCATCCTGTATCTCCCCCAACTCTGTGTGTACACAGACTGACAAGTCAGCACTGCCTCACCGGCAGTTGGACCACGTCTCTGTGCAACACATGTTGCTTCTGTGTTTGTTAGGGAAAAAATTAGCATTTTCTTCTACAAAAAGGCTTACGCAGTCTGTCGACTTTTTCTCCCCGCTAGTAAAAATGATCAGTTTAGTATCCCCTTGAAAAGATAATAGTATAACACCAGGAAAATCCACAAATGACCCAGGGGCATGATCAGACATGAAAATAGAGGGACCTTTCCTGCACTTACCATTAAAGCAAACCCTACAACCAGGTACCCTTATTAAAGCCATTTTTCAGGTGAGGAAACTGAAGGTACCTTCTCCAGGATCTCACAGGCAGTCAGTTAGGGCTTGAACTCAGGCAATCAGACTCTGAGAGCTCATGCTCTTCACCATAGAAGGGACAGATAGGTGATGGGGGCTCCAGGTGGGTGCATTCAGAGTGATTGCCACTGAGGAAGCCACACAAGTGCCTGGCCTTCCCTCTTCTAGATGTAGAGTGGCCAAATCCTTCTTCCAGATTTTTCTGCCATCCCTACCCACTACCCATGTCTGATGGTTCCAGGAGGGCTTGACCATAAGGGCTGACTGTCCTCTACTTAGCAGGGTTCTTATTAGCTGTGGTCTCCATACACACCCTCTACCCAGCTCTAGGGCTGGCTTCATGCGTGTGCATTCACACAGGGCCGTGTACTTAGAAGGGGGCTGTGCTTGGTTCATTGCTAGCCTGTTGCCATCTTGAAATTCTCAGTAACTTTTGAAGAAGGGGCCTGCCACGTTCCTTTTGCTCTAGGCCTTACAGATTATGAAGTCATCCCACCTGCTTCTTTGGTGTTCACTTTATGCTTGTCAAAGTGGTAAGATAGTGGTCAGATGATTTTGCGTGGCAAATCTCTAAGTGAGGATTCCCTCCAAAATGTATGGAGAATGGTCAATGCAGATGATACATGGCAACTAGCCAAACAATTGAACACATAATACATACTCACATTAGAAAACTATGTCTGTGACGACAGGCAGAATGATGTCCCTAAGACTCTATTCCAGCAATTAGCTATGTAGCCACAGGTCAATCCAAATCCATGCCTGTTCATGTGGTGAACATCCTACTGTCAGAGAAATGCACTGTTATAAGACAAATTGCTTTGTTTCATGAGGATTGAACTAGAGATTATGAGCTATCAAAATATTCATACCTTTTGATGCAGTAATCCTACTTTAGGGAATTTAGGCTAAGGAAATCCTTTTTTGAGGAAGAAAAAAAAATGTAAGAACCCTGATATTCAGTGAGGTAGCAGCAACAAGAAAAGAGAAATCAGACTAAATATTCAGAAACACAGGGATGGTTAAGTAAATTATAGATCTCAACTTGATGGAAA
This sequence comes from Eschrichtius robustus, assembly GCF_028021215.1. Taxonomy (NCBI): domain Eukaryota; kingdom Metazoa; phylum Chordata; class Mammalia; order Artiodactyla; family Eschrichtiidae; genus Eschrichtius; species Eschrichtius robustus. Next base: position 69,325,702 of record NC_090833.1, read on the forward strand.
GTATGCCAGGGGTTGGTGAACTTCTTATGTAAAGGGCTAGAGGGTAAATATTTTAGGATTTGCAGGCCATGGGGTTTCTGTCACAACTACTCAATTTTGCCATTTGTAGTAGGCATAGGCAATACAAACATAGGTAGACATGGCTGTGTTCCAATAAAACTTTATTTACAAAAACAAGCAATGGGAAGATTGGACTGGTGAGAAGCAGTTTGCCAACCCATGGCACCATCACTGAAATGATGATTATGAAGACTGTATTAACATGAGATAGTTAATGAAAGGAGCAGGATAAAAAACAGTATATTCTCAGTGATTATGACTGTGTATATGTATTTGTCTATTTATATTTTAAAAATTGGGAAAGAAAGCATACATATATGCAAGTAGTAGCTGGGCTGGAGAGCTAGGATTATGAGATGATTTTCTTTTCTTTGCTCTGAGGGAGATTTTCCAAGCCTTGATATTCTCTCATGTATTTAATGCTGAATATGTACAAAATAGATACAGATCCCTTAAAACCAGGTCTTTCTACCAAGCAGTCAAAGGATGGTGAGAAAGCATGGACTGTGCTCATACATAACAGCCTTTGCTCCCCAAATCTTTAATCCCCTATCTTTAGAGATTTCCCTCCAGCTAGCCTAAAATCACTTTTGCGGACCCAGGCTCAGCTGGGCCCGTGGCCACTGTGGTGGTTGGCCTTTTCCAGGGAAGCTGGGTGCACCACTGGGCAGCAGAGAGTCTGCGATGGGGAGAGGGAGGAAAGAGAAGTGACGTTCTTTACAAAAGAAAGAAAACAGTGCTAATTCTATCTTACCATGAATCCTTCCAGTTAATAACCGAACACAAGCTATCATAAATTTGCGTTATGAGACCACCTGCCTAAAAGACTCTCTTGTTTTGTTTTGTTTTATTGAACTATGGGGTGGTCCCCATTAGTGGATTTCACTGTACACAGATTTAGCCAAAGCCATTATTATATTTAAATTTGTTGAGCTGGAGTTTAATAAGGGATTTATCCCCAAAGGAAATCAACTTGACTTTGTATATGTGTTCATTTCAAAATACAGTATCTTGTCTCATTAAATCCCAAAGAATGAGGGATTATAACAAAACAAAGCAGGCCCTGCTTTTATTAAGCAGGCCCAACAATGTGCTGTGAAGACGGTGAGTTTTCTTTTCTTCCTTTGGGATTACGTAATTGAACCTGAGTTGTTATAAAGAGAAGATTTCTGAAAGAGGCAAACTTGAAAATGATATCACTTTTTTGGGGAAAAAAACCCCACTTTTTTCTCTTTCCTTCAAGGATCTGATACTAAATAAGAGATTTTCCTCTCTAGTGCTCCAGTCTGTTAGTTAGCACAATGAAATATTGATAGTTTCCCAAACTACACGTCCTGATACTGATTGTCATGGAAATAGTTGGGCTATATCCAAAGTCAAACATTAAAACGTCACGATAAAATTCATGGAGAGAAGAGTGCCTGGAACAGTCTCTTTAATTTTAAGCTGCATGCATTCGATAAGCACCTCAAAGAGAAATCATTATTCCCTTCGCCCACAATTGATGGCAAAGTCAAATTGGAAGGCCCTCTTCCCTTTGCACAAATTGTTGGCCCTGGAAATTATCCATGGCAAGAACTGAGACAAAGACAGTCATTCACCTGGCAATCCTAAAAATAGAAGGGCTTAGGGAATAGTGATAATAATCAAACATGTTTTGAGGGCTTGCTCTGTGCCTTATACTATGTTAAGGATTTTACATATGTTAGCTCATTTAATCTTCTCAGTAGCCCAAGATGTAGACACTAATGCTGTACCCATTTTACAGATGAGGAAATGAGGTCAAGCATCTTGCCTAAGGTCACAAATTTATGAACTTGTTGATCAAAGACTTGAACTCAGGTCTCTGGGATTCCAGAACCTCTTTTATTAACTCATCCAGCATGTTGCCTAGCCAAAGGGAAGGTCCTAAAGGATTGGGAAGGGGGGCATTTCTTGAGTATATCAAAGGAGGCTTCTCCCAGAAAAAAGTTCTATTGGGTGGGGTGGAAGAAGATAATTTTACATTGTTGGCAGAATGTGAAATTATTCTATAAAACCAAGGACCAGCGATTGAACCAGGTGCTAAAGGTGGAGTAGAGATGGGAAAAAGATGAACAGTCCAAAATGATCAGGAACTCCAGGATCTCATTCCCTGCTTCAAAAAAAAAAAAAAAAAAAACAACCAGAAAACCTTAAGGCTATTCATCATAAGAAAATGACCTGAATGTTGGGGGTAGAAGGCATAGGGTCAGCTGGTAACTAGCATTTTAATAGCATCTCTTAGGAAATTCATACTTATATTCTGTCATACCACGTACATGCACTTACAAGGAAGAGTAGTCACTCAATTTATTTGGCTTAACAGTGGACTACATGGTATACTATACATAGTGTAATACAATATATACACATAATTGACCCTTTTCTTTAATATCTTATAGTATTTTAATTTCAAAAATTAAAAATTCTACATTTACCTACCTTCCTCATTTACAGAGCATATTAATTTAATGTTTTCTTAATGACAGTGTAGTCATCAGAAACATTATGTATTATTCTATTCTAAAATTTATGCCTTTAGGTCTGATTGAGGTCTAGGGGACTCCCTGCTCCTACTATTCTCTTGGAAATATGTAAGCTGCAATTTGGAGGGGGTCTATGAGGTGTCAAGAAAATAGTATGTGCTTTGGAGATTTAAAGACCTAGATTGACTCCCAGCTGTGTGTTTTTGTGTAAGTCACTTAGTTTCTGTGAGCCTAAATTTTTCTCATCTATAAAATGGGAATAAATTGTAATACTTTCCTTAGAGCATGCATATTTTATATATATATAGGAGAGAGAGACACGTGGAACAAAGTTAAAAATATAAAGTAAATGGAAATTATTCTTATTATGTCACCTTCTTTTTTTGTCAGTATCCTGGCTTCCTACTGTCAGTGCTGTTTACTCCAGTAAAATCCCAACTGTTAATTAGCTTACTCTTTCATGTTGTGGACTGACAAACCAGATGACAGCTGATAAGGCTTGCTAGAATTAAGACCACAGTAAGAATAAATAGGATCTGAGAAAATAAAAGGCATAGTTTTCATGCTGCTTAAAACCAGACTCCCTGCGCCTGATCTGTGTTCTAGAATCTTGAACAGAAATGATAAACAGTTTTCATCTTGTATGCCAACTCTGATCTCTTGGAAGTGGCTGCCTGGAATGTTGGTTTGAAAATGACTCTGCACTTCAGCCCTGGTTCAGAGTGAAAGAGGGCAGTGATCAATTAGTAATGTCTGCCTTGGGCAAGGGATGGGCTTGGGGTGAGGTGGGTGGCACGTGTGCCACATATTTGCTAAAACTAATGTAGGTTCTTAAGCTTTCCAACTCAGTTATCTTCATATAAAGGAAGGGTATATACATGTGTGAATATATGTGTATATAAATCCGTAAACATCTGTATGTGTATATAAATCCATTTATGTGTCTATAAAGTATCCACCTTATTGAAGTCTGAATGCAGTGGGGATTCTAACATGACATGGTTTTATTTTCACTAATCATTGTTCTCAACTGTTTTGTTAGAAGGCCCTTTGGGCATATCCCAAAATGTAGTTATTTAAAAAGGAATTAGTTCAGCCCAGTTTGAAAGTCTAATCCCAAAAGTATTATAAATCTCCTCTCCTTTTCTCTGCAGCACAGGCTTGATCTGTATTTCAAGAGACTTGCAGAAGCGAGGGCAAGTGGGCTTCTCCTTTAATTCCTTTTCCAGAGTCTCCTGGGTCAGACTCTGGGACACCGTCTCTCCCCCAGCCCCACCCATTTCTGGGTCTCTCAATCCTCTGGGAAGGGAAACAGAGGAGAGGGCAGGGGTTCCTGGCTGCCTGTCTATAGCGGGAGGCATCTGTGGTCTCACTCTGGCTTGGCCTGGTTTTGCCTGCCACTGGTGGCCTGTGCACATGGATAGTCTCTACATGGTTTTAGGAGGTGATGGTCACCTTCACTTCATCCCTCCATTGCTGAAGGATAGTCATGTCTACTTTTGTAGACACAGTTCCATACCTCCAATCCCCTCTCCAGATGGGGCAGCCTTCACTTGGCAGCCACCTTGGTAGCCCCATGGCTTCTGCCTCCTGCCATGGAGCCCTGGGGAATCCTCTTATATACCCTCAAAGGTAAGGCGGGTGGGAGTTTGTGCCTGATTTCTTCTCAAGCACATTCAACTGCTGTGGGCCATCCTGCTGTCATCAGAAACTTCTAAGAAAGAGGCAGACTCCAGACTCCATATTCACTCAGGCCCCGAACTCCAGAGGATGCATTGAGCTCTCCCACTTACTCCCTCTCCACCCTCTGCTCCACCCCACTGGCAGGACCAAAGAGGCTCTTCAGGGTCCCAGTCAAACGAGCATGCACTGGGGTGGAGAGATGCTGGTCTTCCCTTCACTGGGGAAACTTCCATCTCTAAATCATTCTCTTGAGTGCTCCTTCTTTATGTTTATATGGTTTATATACAGCTGTACCTTCTGAATCTGGTGCTGAGCCTAATATCAGCAGGTCAGGCAGTCAGAGGGAAAGAAGGAAGTAGAGTAGGGGAGAGCAAGGATGAGCTGCAACCCACAGGGATGAATTGGAATCTGGGTCAGTCTCTCACTGCCTCCAAGTCTCCAGCTTCAAAGATGGGGATCCTGTAGAAGCTGACGCCCTTTGTCATGGAGCAGAACACACATCTGACCCCAGAGTTCAGCTGAAGGAGGAAATCTCATGAGAACTAGAAGAGCTGTGGGCTGGGCTCTTCTGCCTTATGCCTGGAAAATCAGCGAGCAGGTTCCAACAGTATGGTTGAGCTGTAACAGTGTCTCATCTTCTGAAAGTAAAGATAGCTGCTGCTTCACTTCTGTCTTCCCATTCCCATAAGAATTTCTCTTGTGGCCAACCCCAAACCAGACCATACCGAGAAGGGGATTCTGGGAAACATAGCTCACGCTTAGCTAGGTTGACCCAGTACAAAATACTCCAAGGCCTAAGACTTCTAACTCCAGTGTTTCTTTCACCCCCCCACCCTGTCTTTCTGTCTTCTTATATAGATGCAAATGGATATCAAAATTGGGTAGTGGATAGTTACAGCAGAGCTAATCTCTTAATAGTTCTGGTTGAGAACCTAGCCCCAGGTTTTGGAATGTGGGGTTCCTGATTCTTCTTATTTACAGCTTCAGACCCCAGTCACCATTTCCAAGGCAGTAGGAAAAGTCCCACTATATAAGATTGTATTTACATAAGATTGTATTTTATTATAGTACTTAAGATTCTAGTTTACAATCCCATTACATAAGATTCTATTTTAAATGAATCTTCTGAGTGGGAAGGGATCAGTACTAGACTGTGCTAGTACAGCTTTAGCTATTTAGACATTTCTATGATCACCTGAAAATGTTCACAAGTGTAATGAGAGAATTCTAAAGTATACATGACAGTTTTACTAATGTAGATCTGTACCACAGGCTGGAAAATCTAAGCCAGTGCTGTGATTTTCGCCAGTGCTAAACTATGAAAGGAATGTACAAAATGATATTAAGTAGATCCTTGTTTATCTTAACTATATAATCCATCACCTTTCTTAGAAATATCAGATTTCTGTAGATCAAAATGTTATTTTTATCTTGATTCTATTGTATTATCAAATAACTCAGAATCCTTTCACTAGGATATAGTTTTTAGGAAAAACATGAGAATGTAATAGATACGGCATTGATTGATACATACAATATCTAATTCTAGGACTTGGATTAGAAAGATATTTACTCAGGATATAAATGTAGATGTATAATAGAGAAACTTAAGAGATAGCTCATGAGGTTAAATGAACGGTGTTCTACATCGACTCCTAAATGATTTCCTGAATATGTTTTGCTTGTAATTTTTGCTACATTCACCCTTATCCATCCAGTACCAAAAAGGATCTGAGGTGACTGATTTTCTAGATTTAACCTAATCCTATGCATAATTCAAGATAAATAAACTATGAACTGTGTATGATTTATTTTACTTCTCAACTAAAGCTGTAGAAATATTTTCTCTAAGTACTGTTTCTAAATTTGGAGGATGTATTTAAATTCTGTGACTGATTTGTTGAAAGTGAATAAATATAACAAAAACCACCAACTATCCACACACACATGCACACATAAATGTTTAGAAAAAGGCGTGGGAGGATACACTCCCACATGTGAGCAGCAGATCTCTTTGAAAAGGACAGTGAGACTGCAGAGGGAGGGAGAAGGGGGATAATTTGGTATCAGGGGAGATAAAAGAGGGCTTCCACTTGTAATTTTCACAATAAATGTGTGTTTTATATACTACTTGTATACTTAAGGAAACAAGCACTGTTCTAATGAAAAGATAACAGATTTTAATTTAAAAGGCATGGATCTGGATCAAAATAAAATCAATCTAAACATTCATAATACTGTATGAATATTAGTAATTATAATCTTTTCTATTTTTTTGGCATGAAAAGATCTTTATATTATCATTAATTTAAAAATGTTAAAAAGCTTGCTGTGGGTGATTGCAATTTTATAAAACTATTATCTAATCTATCTGTGTACCTATCATCTATCGAGTGTGTGTCTGCTTGTGTTTTTGCACGCGTGTATAAAGGAATTCGCACAAGGCTAATGTATACACTAAAGCATTAAAGTGATCATCTCTAGGTGGAGACTGTGGTCTTTCTCCTCTTATGCTGCCTGTATCTTTATTTTAAAATTTAGGAAATCCCGGTAAAAATTGTTAAATCATAGACTCCATTACATTCAACATCATTTAAATAAGAATATATGGAAAGAGTAATTCCCACATGGCTCTTTCCCACTAGTCTTTATTTTTTATTTGTCCCCTTGGAGATCAGAAGTTGACCCATCATGTACACTCATATACTTTTGAGACCACATACTGTGTGTATAGACATAATATATGAATATGTGTATTTATGTATTATCTGTATATACATATCCAAATACAGGAGTAGTGGACTGAAAAATGAATATCTTCACATTAAAATAAGTAACCAGGGCTTCTCTGGTGGCGCAGTGGTTGAGAATCTGCCTGCCAATGCAGGGGACACGGGTTCGAGCCCTGGTCTGGGAAGATCCCACATGCCGCGGAGCAGCTAGGCCCGTGAGCCACAATTACTGAGCCTGCGCGTCTGGAGCCTGTGCTCCGCAACAAGAGAGGCCGCGACAGTGAGAGGCCCGCGCACCGTGATGAAGAGTGGCCCCCGCTCGCCGCAACTAGAGAAAGCCCTCGCACAGAAACGAAGACCCAACACAGCCATAAATAAATAAATAAAGAATCCTGGTCAAAAAAGGTGATGATTTACTTTCTAAAAAAAAAAAAAAAATCCTTCCGTCATATGAATATCATAATTGGTTTGTCATCATGTTACAGATCTCTGAGTATCCAATAAAGCAGAATTTAAAAACTCTTAAAAAAAAAAATAACCATTTTTATACAAATAATAAAATATTTTTCTTTTTTTAAGGAGTTACATAGATTGGGAGGGAAGTGTAGATAGATGTGTTTGTGTACAGTCCATTTATTTTTGAACAAAAGCATTTAGTGAATTGTGCTGATTTATGTCCTTCTTTTTTTTTAATTAATTTATTTATTTTTGGCTGTGTTGGGTCTTCGTTTCTGTGCGAGGGCTTCCTCTAGTTGTGGCAAGCGGGGGCCACTCTTCATCGCGGTGCGCGGGCCTCTCGCTGTCGCGGCCTCTCTTGTTGCGGAGCACAGGCTCCAGAACCGCAGGCTCAGTAATTGTGGCTCACGGGCCCAGTTGCTCCGCGGCATGTGGGATCTTCCCAGACCAGGGCTCGAACCCGTCCCCTGCATTGGCAGGCAGATTCTCAACCACTGCGCCACCAGGGAAGCCCTATTTCCTTCTTTATGAGGAATTGTGGGAAGGATATATATGTGTGTGTGTATAATTATATTACAGACACATACACACACACACACCCAATATAAAATCTAAGGCAGCTATCCCAATTGCTAGTAATCCAGGTAGATTGACAAAAGCTGCAGTACCAAGAGGAGCTCTAGTTTTTCGTGCCCTGCAGTGTTCTCCATGGTGAAGAGGTCATCAAGTAAGAAATGAAGCAATGAGGCAACACAGGTTCACACAGAATCGGACTGCAGTAGCAAAGAAGTTTCCAAGCACACGGGTGGGTTCAGTATAGTCTCCTGTATGGAAAACTCTGTCCATTCCCTTTGTGCTGTCTTCCTCTGTCTGCTTTCCAACTTCCTCCCAAACTCCAGCTCAGATTGCAGCCCCCATGTGTTGGGCTACCCCTTAAAGCCATTTACTTATTTTCTGTCTGGTATTTCTCATTACATTATTTTTAGCCTGAGAAGCCACTGGTCCCCTCTGCACTAGCATCACCTCCCAACCTGCCCATCAGGAGCTGGGATAGAACAGTCCGTGTCCTTCTCCCCAGTCTCAGCAGCCTCTGCCTCCATGGTAGAACTCCAGCCATGACCCAAACTCAGCTCCCTCTAGTGATCCCCAGAATAAGCACAGCCTACACTCAAGTCCTGCCTGTTCCTCCCAATGTCTCCCCTAAAATCCCTGATTAATTTATTCTGTATCTACCACCTAAACCTGATACCTCTTTCCCTTCTTCACTATTACTAATTTAAGGTATTTTTCTGGTCAATGCCACCCAACACTCTCTCCAACTATTATTTATGTCTTTTAAAAATGTCTTTCCTTTCTCTCTCTAAAAGAAAGCACATTTGTATTTCCTCACTCTTTCCTTCTCTGTATCACCTATCAAATCTCCTTCGACTATTTACTGCAAAGATGAAGGTAACTTTGAATGATAATAATAGAAAAAATATACACAATCCTTACCATACAACAGACATTTTAATCACAATTTATATATAAATTTATTCAATCTGTGTAAAAATTCTTGGGGTCAGTACATTATTAACCATCACTTATAGATGAGGGAACTGAGGCACAGAACCATTAGACAAGGCCTCACAGCTTGCAAATGCCAGAGGTGGGATTTAAGCCAAGTCAGTGTTGGGTCAGAGGCCAGGCGCTCAATGACTGCAACTTCTCCCTCTCACAATCCCTGTTACTGAAGTCCCCGGCCGTGTGGTCACTAACCCATGTGTTCACTCTCACACATAAAGGAGTCATGACAGCTAAGTTATAGTCCTAAAGAAGAGGTTTCTGCTGCTTCTCTCTTACCAATTCCTTTCTGGGACCTTAGTCCAAGAACTTGATGGTAAGGAAAGTTAGTTAGCTGTTACTAAAAACAAGCCAAACAAACAAACCTGGTTTGTTGCTATTATCTAGCCTTGGATATTCCCTTGAACAGCCATTTATTTGCTAATAAGAATGAACATATTACAGATCTGAAAGGGGTAAAAACATGTACTGAAATACCTACTATGTACCAGATATTAGTCTAGGTATGTTCACCTGAATTAACTTGTTTAAGAAGATGATAAGGGACAGGTATGACCTTGGAGCAGGAGGCTATCTGAAGTCAACACCAGGAATAATACAGAATAGAATATTAAATTTAAATGGGGATAAATGCTTCCGTTACTAACATAAGAGGAAATGAAATGACACTGGGGATCTACTGCCATTCAGATACTGAGCAGTCTGAAAAAGCAGCCTACTCAATTATAAAAGCTACAACAGACTGACTCTTAAATCATACCCACTATATGTTTTCACGATAGATTTGAGCGAGAACATGGAAATAAAATGCTTGGTCCAAAGGTTTGAAATGATCCATCTGACCTGACATCAAAGTAGTGCAACAGAATATAGTTAATAAGATCAATACACAAAGGATGAGTTTCTCATGCTTGCTTTTAAAGAATATTTAATGTTAACCACTCTGCACTTCCATGGAAACACAAAGGGAACTCCTTAGTGAGGTAAGCAGGAGGTAATAGAGAAAAGGGACAGAATTACCGGCCTTGGTTATTGTTAATAATTACCTGGGTAGCAATGATTGCTTTTGGAAATTACACAATCTTTGTAGCTCTCATTCATTTGTGACCTCAGATTTCACTTGGATTGGAAACCAATGGGTTTCATTTCACTGGCATTCAGAAACTCCCCCACCTACCACCACCAAACCAAGATATGTTCAAGTACCTTTTCTCTGATCTTGCTTAGAAAGCACTCATCTGTGGGAGAAGAGGCACAATCTGTTTGGCCTTAAGGTACCTACTTTTTAAATTTACCCAGCTCTTGGCTCCTGGTGATTTTGTTCAAAATTAGAGAAGAGTTAGCCAAATGCCCAGAGAAGCAGCTGTTCCTCAAAAACAAACTGGGAAGGAAAACAATAGGCCATCCTGCCCCTCAATCAGGGAAGGCAAATGGTGGCCAACATGTCCAAAAAGGGCCGTCTTTAAGGAGTACCCACCGTTCGAATTGAGAATATATTTTCCAGTGAGCTAAGGCCCATGGACACCCTAGAGCTAGGAGCTTCTGTTCCGTAAAAGAATATTGTACTTAGGCAGAAGAAAGAGCCAAAGAGGACTGAGCTGGTTACTCTAGCCTTTAATTTGCCGCATCTCCACGGAAATGCTTTCCCATTTCCCCAGTTGTCTCTGTAAATCAATTTAGAGCTGCTTTGCTTAGACTCCAGGCAGACAGAGTGGAATCACAGCCCTTCCAAGAGGTGTGAGTTTCTCCCATTTATCATCCTGGGTGCTTACTTCAAAGCCTGGTTGGAGAACTACTTAAAGGAAAACAAATCCAAACAAAATGGGACTGTGCTGTCTGGATTTGGTTAAAAATCTTGAGAATGTGTGGCAGAAAATTCCAAGCACAGACCTGGAAAGCAACTGGCAAGAGACCTCACAAAGGGCTTAAAAAAAATAAACAATTGACGAACTCCCACCCACAAACACATCCCCACACGCAAGCCTTGGGACTGGAATAGAAATGTGAACTTTGCTGGAACTCACATTTGGCACAGGAATTGGCTTTTCCGGCTTTGGCCTTCAGCAAGTAGGTTACTACTGAATTACTAACACCACTGCCGAGCTTGACAGCCTTTTCACATTTATTGGTTCCCATTCAACCCTGTAAATATTTAAGCGGGCGGTGGCATTGGAATGTGATTATGTGATCGTATGTCATTAAAATTAGTGGATTCTCTGGTAAGAAAAGCCTTGGAGTTTACAAATGTAAAAAGACTATAAAAATATATGCATGTATGTGGTATGTGTGTCTGTTTGTATTGATATATCTAGCTAATTTCAGTCACTATAAAAAGAGAAGAGAGAAGGTTTTAAGGCCAAAAAAGAGGTCTAGTCCCGACGCATGAAGCATCTGAAGAGTTTTGGGCTAGTATTTTCAAATGTTTTTCAATCTGTGGACATCTGTTGACTTACTGAAAAACACCTGAGGGGCAAAGTAAAGCCTTGTAATTCAGCCATCTGGTCATCTTCTTGTTCAAGCATCTGTCCTTCTGTACCCTCTTCCCTAGACCACCAGACCAATAGCTTTCAATTCTTTTTGATCTCAGTCTATTGTAAGAAATGCTTTTTACAATGCCACTCAGGATATTCACAACGCATTCATAGATACTGTGGAAATAAATGTTCGTAAAATAATACCCGAAGTTCATTTTGGTATTTTCTATTCTATTCTATTCTGTTTTATTTTCTTTAGTGCTTGTCATGACCCACTAACTTAATTTTATGTCTCACTAATGAATTGTGTCCTGCTGTTTGAAAACCCTGCGCTAGAATGTATTAACCTTAAGTGCAGAAATTATAATCGCTCTGCATCCCAACTCCTAACACTTGGTCACTTGGTAAGCATTTGTTAAATAAATGAGTGGTGAATAAATAAATGAATAAGTTGAACCTAATATTCTAATTCAGTATATAAAGCAGGAATGTTGGCCAACCTGGAAATCTATTTAATTTACAAATTAATCACAAAAGATACAAGCATAAAATAAAAGATAAGCATCACCCTCAGGTGGTGGGTGATTTTGGATATTTGGGTGAACATTATTACCTGTTGGTCAGCTCTGCCATTGTTGCCATTGTCATCTTCATTGTACTAGTAGTAGTGGTATTAGTAATAATATTAACTACGACAGTAGCAATAATACTAGCCCACACTTGTTGATCAGCGACCATGTACTAGTTTCTGTGCCACCAGATAGAGCTATAAAGATGGATGCCACTAGTTTCCACTCTTAAAAAGCTTCTTCTATGGCATTCTTCTCATGCATCTCCCAATCCAGAAACCAGAGGTCCTGAAATCCTAATCACAGGTGAGTTTACAGCTGTTGGCTAGTATAGAAAAAGGGCAGTGATGTCTACGAGAGAGGAAAAGGTGGGAGGGTCAACACCCCCGTGCTAACAGCTTTTACAGACACCTGCTCAGTGAGCAGAGAAGCGAGGAGGTAGGAAAGAAGACAGCGATGCGTTACTGCTATTAATGAACTGTTCAGGACAACTTTTTTGTCCTTAAAGAGAAATAGTAAACTATCCTGTGGAAACCTTGCCATGATAGCAGGGAATATAATGTATTGGTTAAGAGCTTGTTCTCTGGTCGGAAGAATTTGTTTTCAAATCCTAACCCGCTTACCAACTGTGTGGTGTTGGTTAAGTTGTATATTTTTTCTTTGCCTCGGGAATAAAATGGGGACCATGTATGATCTATTTCATCAGGCTGTTTTAAAGCAGAGGTCACATATACAACTGCCTCCAGGGGCCTGTAGGGAAGGGGGTCAAAAGTAGGGAGTGCTGTGAAATATAGAAAACTGAAGAACGCAGGCCCCATATAAAGACATCCAAATTTACATTCAGAAAACAGAGTTTCAATCTATAGGCCAGATTGGCTTGCATGCCACCAGTTTGCAATTAAGTAAGACAATAATCATAAAACATTTCTCACAGAGCCTAGCACATAGTAAGCACTCCATAAATTGAAACTATTATTAGCTATTATTTCATCACATTTAAAAAAATCTCTGGAACCATTTGCAGATTCTCTTTAAGAGAGAAAATAAGTGGCCTCAGAATTACTCCTGTGCATGCCTCAGTTAATGGCATCATTAAAAATAAACGGGCCTTAGGCCACTCCAGGGATAAAATAAGTAGAGGAGCCTGTAGTCGATTGTGTGCAGATGAGAGAATGTACATAAGCTCATGGTTAGTAAGCTAGAACCACCCCCGAGGGGCAGGGACTCATAAGGGAGACCCCTGGGCCCACGTTTTGAGGACTCCTGTACTATTGTAACAGTGAGCATCAAGACAGTCCCTTAAGGAAGCAGAGAAAATGCATTCCGGCCAGCTGGTATTAAACTCCAGCCCTCGCTTCCAAGGCAAAGTGATACCAGAAGGTTTTAGAGTCAGGCAGACGTGGGTACAAACCTCATTCCCCCCACTTTCAACATACAAGGTGGGTTTAACCAGTCCGCCCTACAGGAGCGTCCTCTGTTGTGTCAAGGATGGTAATGGGTTAGCATTAATGATCCAGTAGCATAAGAGGGGCTCAATACTTTTAACCTTCCTTCCTCCCCATTTCCTGTGAATTGTTTTGAATTGTTGAGGCTTATTTTTTCCTTAAACATCATCTTAATTTCCATCTGTGTGAAAATGGGGGCAGGACGCTGCCCAAAGTCTCATTTGGCCTGCAGGCTCCTTACCCCTCCACTCCCTTCCCTGATTAACTCCCATGGGTCCCAAATGACCCAAATGGCTTCCCACCCTTCCCTCACTCTGTCGTCATTCACAGAAACGTGCCATTCTGCTTGGGCTTCCGCCCTGCCTCACAGAGTCCATCAGGCTTACTAGAAAGCTCCCCAAAGGGCAATAAAAAGTTTATGTCAATCTCACGCCCACCTGCAGCATCTCTAGAGTACACATCCTCCTGTCCGTCCTCCTCCTTTGATTCCGGGCTTTGTAAATCTTTTACCAGATGTTGTCAAAAGCCTGGCAGATCCCCAAATCCTTCCCTGATAACACTCGGTCTCTTTAAACAACCTGGCAGCACTTCTAAGTGAGAAAAAGCCCTAAAATAAAATACACCGTGTTTAGTCTCTAAGGTCATTTCCTGGCTTTGTCCTGCAGTTTCTGTTTCCTCTAACTAATCACCAAGCGACAGTCCTGGATTTATTGTGGAGGCTACTTGAAAGTTTGGGTGAGCCTCTCAGGCAGACTACGCACCTCCTCCATCACTCTTCCACCCACTCCCCAGCAATTTATCACTTGCTGTGATTTAGTGTGGAGGCTTGAGGTGCAGCTGTAGCAGGAGCCAGATCTTTGTCACTGAAGCTTTTCAGGAGGCAGAGGGGCCAAGCCAGCACGGCAGAGCATTGTGGGCACAGTGGAGCCCATGCATCACCGCCTGTTCAGGGCAGCCTCCTTCCACATCCCTGGCAGAAACTGGCAGTGGGAGCTGTGTGTCTACCTTGGCATGCTCGTCATCCATTTCCAACTTTTATAATGATACCTTACCTTTTTAAAGTATTTATATGGGCAAGGTGAATAGCTTTATTTCATTGACTATTCACAACAGGCATGTGAGATAAGAACTCTTATCATACAATTTTTAGAGACGCCACAGCTCAGCATGGCAACCTGAGCGTGTCTGATGGCAGAGTCCACGCTCTTATTTTATTATCATTTTTTATTTATTTATTTATTTTATTTTTGGCTGTGTTGGGTCTTCGGTTCTGTGCAAGGGCTCTCTCTAGTTGCGGCAAGCGGGGGCCACTCTTCATCGCGGTGCGCGGGCCTCTCACCGTCGCGGCCTCTCTTGTTGCGGAGCACGGGCTCCAGGCGCGCAGGCTCAGTAGTTGTGGCTCACGGGCCTAGTTGCTCCGCAGCATGTGGGATCTTCCCAGACCAGGGCTCGAACCCATGTCCCCTGCATTGGCAGGCGGATTCTCAACCACTGCGCCACCAGGGAAGCCCAGAGTCCACGCTCTTAAACCCAGTCTTTGTTGAGCTGTCCTATGCTTGACCTGCAGTGCTGATCCTCCAATGTTGAAGCGTTCCTGATTGTGAGGAAAAATAATGATAGTAAAATTTACTGAGCACTTATGAAATGCCAGGCAGTTTAGAGAAACTATATGGGTTATTGCATTTAATGCTCACAATAACTCTAGGAGTGGTTACTCTTTTGAGCTCCATCTTACAAATTCCTGTTCCACTGCAGAACCAGAATGTGAAGCCAGGCAATACGACCTTTAATTCTGGTACAAGCTAAAATTACTGGGACGTGTGTGTATATGTGTGTGTGTGTGTGTGTGTGTCTGTGTCTGTGTATGGTGGGAGGGTGGAAGGAAACAAGCAGTGTAACAAATATTACAGTGTGATGAGCCCCATGTTAGAATTACACAAAGGGTGCTCTGGATGCAAAGAAAATGGGCCTATTCTTTTAGTCCATTCATGCTACCTTAACAAAATACCACAGATTTGGTGGCTTACAAACAACAGAAATTTATTTCTCACAGTTCTGGAGGCTGTGAAGTCCAAAATCAAGATGCACAGATTCGGTGTCTTGTGAGCGCCCACTTCCTGATTCATAGATGGCTATTTTCTGCTGTGTCCTCACATGGCAGAAGGGGGAGGGAGCTCTCTTTTATAAGACACTAATCCAAGTCATGAGGGCTCCATCCTTATTATCTAATCACCTCCCAAAGGCTCCACCTCCAAATACCATCACATTGGGGGTTAGATTTCAACATACAAATTTTGGAAAGACACAAACATTCAACTTATAGCACCCACATTAAACTCAAGGTTTTTGGATTGGCGTCACAGAGTAGGTGATGTTGGAGGTGAACTTTGAAGGAGTAGGTGTCACCACGTTAGAATGTTTAACGTGGTCTCTCTGGAGCGCACCTTGCGGACATAGGGAACAGCATGTGCAGAGGCATGAAGCACCAGGGGCAGGGTTTGGGACAGATGGGGTGTGGCTGGAGGGAAGGGGCGTGGCATGAAGTGGCTTTAAGAGTAAAACAGAGGCCAGATGTGAAAGGCCTTTTAAGTTATTCTATCACATTTGAAGTTCATTCTGAAAGTTATGGGGAAGTTTGAAGGGTTTTGAGAAAAGGAGTAGGGGGGTCATATGTGTGTTTTTTGATAAATCATAATCTAAGGGAGGACCAAAGAGGAAGTCATATGTAAGGTCTGAGGAGGGGGCAGCAAGGAAGACGCTGCCGCAGTAACTGAGCTTAGCAGTTACTTAGGGAGGAGAACCTGAGCTCCTCTCATACAATCATGTAAAAATGTCATGTGCTGATGCAGTTGCTTCCCTTAGAAGACTCCGAATGCCATACAGTGAGAAGGGAAGGGACCAACTAGCTGCACCAATAGGGTGAGCCAGTCATCTGGTCACTCATCATGTTTCCTCTGCTCCTGTGGGATCTGGGGACTCTACATAGCTTCCTGCACAAACCTCATCCTTTCCAGCTCCCTGTCTTTGCTTATTCGGAATTCGTTGTCTGCCCCTGACAGTATGACTTCTACAGCTCTCAGTATGCGCCAGGCACTGTTGTAAGAGCTCTGTAAATATTAACTTATTTAATTCTCAGAAGGTGGGTAGGAGGTAGATATTACCATAATCACACTTTTACAGACAAGGAAACCATTAGTAACTATTTAGTGAAATGAACTCTTTTAAAGGAATCACCAGGAGAGAAGAGAAAGGACAGCAGCCGTTGTGTTGTCTCTTAGAACGCGATGCAGTGTAGCTAAGTGGTGAATTTCCCCAGTCATGGCTCCCATCCACTCTCATCTCACACCCTCACCAGCACTTCCCGCCAGGGGAATCCCTCTCTGTGAGGAAAATATTTGTTAGACCGCTCTGTTATTTCTTGGCCCCCAACAGAAACGTCATGTATGCTGTGACAATGCCACCCTGCCTTTGATAAAACATAAAAGAACCAAAGACATAAATTTTATTCTGAATGTATATATACACACACTTTATAAGCAGAAAAACATTTATTGAAATGCTAAGAATTTGTTAAATTAAAAAAATTAAAGAGTAAGCCACTAACAAATGGATTATAAATAAGTTTTAAAGTAATGGAGAGGAAATTGTGAGAGAGTAATTGGAGAGAGTAATTGTGAGGAAAGTATGTACTTTTTGTTTTTTTAATCAAAAGATTGCTGGGAACAATAACAATGTCTAATGACAGAGTTGTTTGAGGATTCAGTGAGATGGGATTCAATGCAGAGAGCCCCCATGAGACTGGGCGTGGAGCGCAGACTCAGGAAATGTCAGGTCCAGGGAACAGGTTCCCAGGGACAGAACTCCAGTCTGCAGGCCAGCCCCAAAGCTGACCAGGACTTTAGCCCTTGTGGGCAGACAACCCAGGATTCAGCCACAAGTCACCTCTGCTGCTCTAGGGACAGTAGTATGCTGGTAAATGTTTAATAATTAGCACTGGGGAAAAAAAGAAAAGGAAAAGCTCTTCATTTGAGTGTGCCCCAATTTCTGTAGTGTAAATACTCCCATGATGATTGATTTCAGGCTGCTAATGTGATGTCAAAGGATGTAGAGTTGGGAAGATTTGCATAGCTGGCTCTTGTGAGCCACCATCTGTATTTCCAGCACACAACTTTCTTGGGGGACTCTATGTGTCCAGGCTGGTGGGCTCCTGCCTTGCTCCTAAGGCCTGACCTATACCTTGGACACCCGGCTATTAACCAACCATCTTGTCTGGAGCTTTGGTGGGAGTTACCCTGGATCATTTTAATTGATTAATGCTTTGGGTGGGAGTTGAGGTTGGAACGGCTGTTGTCTCTTTCAAATGGGAGATAACCCAATTTAAATTCCCTAATTCTCTCTGTTACAATGACTTCAAATCTCTTCACTGTTTAATTAACAGAGAAGGTTTGCTCTCATGTATATTTGGCCCAGAGCAATTAAGCCACCAGCAAAGTTTGCAGGGAAAGGAAGGATGATCATTTAATTAGAGGTTAAATAATGAATTATTAATTATTGAATTGAGTTAGCATTCATTCGTTTGTAAAGTGCAATAATTACATCTTTTGTGTTTTAATATGGAACTGTGTTTTATAATTATCTGCTAAGTCAATTATGTAACCATTAGCATTTTGCCCAAGGGTCAGGTTACCATTGTTTTTTGTCCTCTACAGACTGCAGATGACAGAGAAATACAGTAACTGGGTTCTTTCACATAAATGGTATCCTGTTTACAGTAAAATGTTAGACAACTTGGGTCACTGAGTCAACTAACTCACTGCAGTTAATGTAGACAAAGGGACAGACAATTCTGCGTTATTTGCAGTAGAAGGAATTCTGTCAAAAGGGAGAGTTTCCTGCTGTGAATGGGGTGGTGGTAGGAGCTGGTTCTAGTAGGGACCAGGAAGGACCCAAGCCAAGGAGGAGTGGTGGGGTGAGGTGAGGATGGGCATGTGGGTGAGGAAACACACACAGTGTGAAGACTGCTTCTATTTCAAGCTGACTTAACCATTCCTCATTCCCAGCAGCTGATCAAAACTAGAAAGTAACAAGGCACAATTCCAATTTCTTTCTTTTTCATCTGGTGTTCTTTGCCTTTTTGTCAAACACCACTTTGAGAATCTAAAAGATATTCTCTGAATAATGTACCCACAGCACTTGCACAAAAGGTTGAATGCAATTTCAGAGTTCATAGGCCCCTGAAGTCCCCTCATGAACTAATCTAATGACTCTTAAATTTGAGCATGAATGAGGATTATTTGGGAAGTCTTGTTAAATGCAAATTCCCGAGCCCCACACCCACAGATTTGGATTTCCTGGGTTTGGAAATCTGCATCTTAAACAAACACTTAAGGGAATTTTGACGTGTCTGAGAAATGAGACCCCACGGTTCTGCAGGTTAAAAACCCCTCTTAGTGTTTTCAAAAAGACCTTGAGCAACATGAACATAGTGAAAAGATTCAGAGCATCCGACTCAGACTTGGATCCAAAGTCAAATTTCTCCCCTTAATTTCTGGGCATGTCATTTAATGGTTTTTAGGCTCAGTTCCTTCATCTGTGAAGTGGCTATGATACCTAACTTGCATGGCAGCTAAGAGAGAAATAAATGAGAAAACCAACTGGAAAATGCTGGCTGTCAGAAATGTTCGTGATCTCCCTTTTAATCTTTAGTAGGTAAGGTAGACTCTTGATAGAAACAGTTTGTAACAATGGAAAGAATTCTCATTTCAGTGCCTATGAAGAGCTGAATAGTTGCTGAAGAAGTGCATGATTTTTAGTATGTATTGGCAGCATCTGCTGTCAAAGTATGTCATTCTAGCTTTGATATGATAAATTATAAATATCAAGGCCAGGGAGGAAGGACATTAGAATGGAAATTTTAGGGACCACCTTAGCACTATAAATATTTTTCTAAACTAGACTGGAGTAGTGAGGATGAAATTGGCCAAAGACAGAAAGTTACAGGCATGGGAGTAGTTTTATCAAAGATCTGAAAAAGAATTGAACATACCTCAAAAACACTTTCAGCTCATACTGGAAGTCCTCCATGCTTGGTTATCGACATACCCCTTCCTAGAAAATGGTTTCAATCTGCCTAAAATTTTTTCTTTACCATAGGAATATTCGTCAGGTTTTGTAACAAAAGTCGTTGTAAAAGCATAAGATTTGTTCTACACAAACTCCATTTGTGAACTGCATCTCAAATGAAACAAAAGATGCCTGTATTGATTTTTCGGCAGCTTTCTTTAAGGCACTGCATTACATTTGCCTTCACCCCGTTCTTCAAGATATTTTACAAATCGACTAAGCTGCAGGGGGAGATGTGCTTATTCCTAAGCACTCTGGCCCCTTTAAGATTCAAGAACCAGTAGATACTGTAAAATAGAACTAGTATTGATCCTGCATTTGTCTGAGAATGCTCAATAGGAAAAAAAAATCTCAATTTTAAGGGAGCTTATATTACAAAATTATATTGGTGAACCTGGGTAATTGAAATTCATACTATATTTCTTCTATGGGAATATCATAAATCGTGACATTTCCCAGGTTTTCTCAAATAATCTATTTTTCTAGAATGTAGTTAAAATATGCTATGTAACTAAATAGAAAAGATAGTAGAAAAAATAATATGCTAGTTTTAGAAGTTGAGGGGGAAAATAGAAACAATGAATTTAGTGGAATACTCTCGACCAAGTCTTGAGTCCTGGTTCTGACTTTTCCTGACTTTGGGAAAACCATTTAAGCTCTCAGAATGTCTACAGTGCTTAGATATGCATACCCTTAACTTGGCTGGAATGATGTAAATTCTAAATAACTTTGTTAAATTAAATTGTGGTGATTAAATGAGACAGTACTTGTAAAGCACTTAGAGTGCCCATCATAAAGTAAGTGTTCAGTAAATACTAACGAGTATTATGAATATTACTCAAGTTGTTGAAAATGTAATTATGATATATAGGTTTGCTAAGAATATGCTAGTTCCTGGAAAAGCAGAGACTTGCAATGAAAAATGAAGCTGCAGAAGAAAATCTCTATCAAGATTTTGAAAGGGGCATCTGTCCACTTTTGAAAGGTTTAAAGGTTGATGATGCTAAGTTTTCATCTCACCCAAATTTCTTAACAACACATCTGCCTTTCCTTTTCCTAGAAAGGGAATTATCAATAGCAGAACAATTCATCCTTATCTGAGATGGCTAGGATTATATTTTAGCTCATGTAGGAGTAAAGAGGGAGAAGAAAAACGACAAGGAGAAGTAAAATGATTCACAAAGGTAACTGGAAAAGAATTAGAAAACAAAAAGAGAAAGGATGGCGGGGGAGAGTATGAGGTTGCTAAAAACTGAGTGATTCTCTCTGAAGAGAAGTTGTGGAAAGCAAGAGAAGTAGATTCAAACAGCTCTGCACACCATCTTCCAAGTGGACATTTTGGTTAAGCTCTGGGGCAAGAATGAATAAAACACCAGTCCCATACAGACTAATTATAAGTGAGGTGCTTAGGATTTGAGCAATATCTAACACAGTGGTTCTCCCCTGGGGGTGATTTTACCCCGCAGGAAATATTTGGCAATGTCTGGAGACGTTTTTGATTGTCATGACTCTGGGAAGAAGGAAATGAAGGGCAGGGATGAGGTATGCTTCCAGCCGCTAGTGGGTAGAAGCCAAGGATCCTGCTAGACATCCCACAATGAACAGCCTTCACAACAAAATTATCCAGCCCAAAACGTCAGTAGTGCCAAG
This sequence comes from Eschrichtius robustus, assembly GCF_028021215.1. Lineage (NCBI taxonomy): Eukaryota > Metazoa > Chordata > Mammalia > Artiodactyla > Eschrichtiidae > Eschrichtius > Eschrichtius robustus. The sequence continues at coordinate 69,346,964 of NC_090833.1, forward strand.
GTTAGAAACCCTGACCGAAGGCGATCTCACAAAATTATTTTTAGGATTATGATGGCAATATTATCACTTTAAAAGGCTAGGTCTGCTAATATCAGAATTGGCAGAGTTCAGAGAAAATGTGATACGTCTCCATTGTCTGATAAAGTAAAGGTTGGATCCTCCAGAGCTTCAGCCCTTTGAGCTCATCTTAATTCCAAAGCATGATAAACCCTTTTAAAATCGAGTCTCCTCAAAATATTCCTGTATAATTAGGGGCACTGGCTGTGGATCTAGGTTTCCTGGACTTGAATGCCAGCTCTGCCATACTAGCTGTTCAAGCCTGGACAAGTTTCTTAACCTCCAAGCTTCAACTTCTTTATATCCTTTAAATGGAGATCATGAGAAAACCACCCTCAGGAAGTTGGGGGAGATAAACGAGCTAATCAGTGTAAAGTACTTGGCCCCAAATCTAGTGCAGTAGAAGTGCTCCTTAAATATTAGTTATCACCCTCCTCATTGTTGTACTGTTTACTCTCAGGCTGCCTGGGTCTTAGAGCCCAATACCCCAGTAAGGACTTGCTGTTCCTTGGTTACTTCTAAGGGTAAAACTATGCAGTGTCATAGGTGAAAAGTTCAGGACGGGAAGCCTGACTCTCAAGGCAGTGCTCTTTGCACTTGACCGTATGAATAAAAATTCAGTCCATATTTCAGAAACACTGAGTGTGAGGCAGTTTGACACGTGGTGCTTTTCCTTCTCCTGCCCTCTTCCCTTCTGTGATCTTTCTTCAGCAGAAATCCGTAAAAGTACCAGCAAAAAGAGGCTTTCTCCCCAAATATAAAATCAGGAATTAAACTAAAACCACCAGCCTCCTCATTTGCATTTAAAAAATACTAGTTTCACAAAAAGAAGCAAAAATGAATTGTTAGATTACAGGCTGGATATCGTAGTGGCACGGATAATGGGAAGAGCAAAGCTACATGGAAGCAGAGAATAATTTCTGCTGCTAAAGAGGCAGGGAAGATAAGCCAAGAAAGGTGCTAGAATGAAAGAATCAAACTGAATTTTTAAAACAAGTTATATAAATTTTTAAGAAAGCAGACTCAAAATGTGTTTTTTAAGTAAGAAAAATGGATGGGTCTTAGATGGAAATGGAAATTCAACATAATATAAAATGTCACAGGAATAATAGACTAAGAGGGAACAGATGTTAAAACTTAAATTAAAAAGGTGTGGGTGAGGGAGAAAAAGAAAGCAAGAGGAAAATATAGAGAGGGGAAGAGGAGGTGGCATAGTATGGCGGAAAGATGCTGAAACAGAGTCTGGACCCCTGAGTCCTAGCTCTGGTGTGTCTCACTCTGTGACCCTGACAAAAATCCCTAAACTTCCTTGGGCCTCGATCCACATGAAGGGTGGGCTAGATCGGGTCTACTGTATCTAGAGCGTGCTGGGCTTGCCCTGGTTAATTGCAGGAGTCTGGGGCCGATCAGGAGGAGCTGGAATCTGGAATTGGGCATGCCTGTGGAAGTGGGGCAGCTAGGGGAGGGGTTGGGTGAAGGGGTGGAAAGGAAGTCCAGTCTAGGGCAGAACCCAGGGTCTGGAGGCTACAAAAACAATGCTGGGCACTAGGGGGCAGAAGGAGCTATAGCAAAGGTGTCCCTACGGTGACCCAACTGTAGCAGGTGAAACAGGCAGGTAGGAGATTGGCATTGTGGAAATTGGCAGTAAGGCCCCAGTTCCTGGGCTTTGGTTTGGGGGCACGCTTCTACTCCCTGGTGGCTCACTGGCGGGACAGTTTGGAGCTCAGTGCCAGAGACACGGAGGAACTGGGCACGGGAGATGAAAATGGCAATGCAGCTGTTAAGAATTAGGGAATACGACGGTGGCCACCAACTCACAGAAAGGAGGATAAAAGTCTCTCCTGTATTGGGAGGGGGCAGGGCTGGAATATAGGGAAGAAATAGCAAGGAGCAAGGGTGCCAGTTAAGGGGACATTGAGAAAGTTCTCTCAAGCTCTAATATTCATCCATTCCACTCAGCCGGGGGTCAAAATTACACGTGGGGCTCTGAAGATGTGCTGACTCGCAGTCGTGTCTCACGGGCTTCACTTCCCAGCTTTGTGACATTGGGTGAGTGATTGAACATTTCTAATGTTCAACTGTAAAACAAGGTTGATATATCTACCTCATAAGGTTGTTGTGAAGTCAAGAATGATGGAACATTTTTTTTGTTGTTAGAGAAATCTTGGTGCTAAATACAACAAAAGAAGGTATATGTGAGAAGTCTGAGGGATATTTTTGCTCTGAGGAATGTGAAAAGCAGCAGAGAAACTCATGCTAATACATACAGTGTAGAATGATTCCAGGTTTAGGGTGGGAAAGAGAGTTGGTTAAGACAGAATAATGAATCAAATGCTGGCCCTGCTGTTGCCAGGACTTCTGAACTTATAGCAAGACACAAGAGGGCCTTGCCAGCTCCATCCCAATGTGCGTTACTCAGTTCTTTTGAACTTCCACCAAATGACCAACACAAACATTGCTTCAAGTACGGGAATCTGAGTTCCATTTGGGTCTGCTTGCCCAAGTTCCACTTTCAGACTTGTCCTTTTTGCCTGCAGGAAAATATATGAAGTAAGTTCTGAGGTTCTAGGTAGGTCCAGAACTCTCTGGAATTGCCCAGAATTCCCCATGGCTTCCACTTGACCGTGAAGAGGCGAGTAAAGTCAAACATCAGGGCTGTTGATAGCTGGTGTCCCACCTGGGAAGCTAACCCAGGGAAGGAGCATTACTCAGAGCCTACTTGAGGTGCTTTCCATGTGCCCTTTGTGGCTGAATCCTCATGACAAACCTGAGAGTTAAGCCTTTTGTCCACTGGTGTCAGATGAAGTTTAGAGGTTTACTTATTTTCTGTGGGTCACACAGCCTATAGAATTGGGAGACTTGAGCATAGGCTTGTTTAACTCCCAAGGTGGTGCTGTCATTATTCTACAAGAGGCATCTCTGCTAATAATAGGCTCTGAATTTTTAGACCATTTAGTTTTTTAAAAGACGCAAAGTCTAAAAGTAAGGCAAGTTAACCTGTATATATGCACGTGAACACGAGGGGTGTATGTGTGTGGGAGAGAGAGAGAGAGGTATTGCTTCTTGCATGCATAGAGCAGCAGCCCCTCCCCATTCTTTTTCATTCCAGTGTAATCTATGCACATGCAAAATAATTACTTCTTCCTGTAGGAAGTGTCAGTCCTCCAAGCAAAGAAGAAAAGGCTGCAGCATATGTTACCGACACATGTTTTCGCTAGTCTTGTCTCTGTTCTGCCTGCTGTGGCAATCAGCTTTTGCAAATACTGTCACTTACCAAATACAAAAAGCATGTGAATGCCCAGCCAATGGCCTGGGATAAACACAACCCGGCTTTCTGACTTGGAACATCCACCCAGAACAGAGGCTTTGTTTCAAAAGAACAAAACCAGACTTGTATCATCAAAATCATTGGGGAGAGAGAGGGGCCAGTGAGGGTAGAGGAAAGACATGGACCCAACCCAACACACTGCTTTGGGTAACCTCATACATATGAAAGAAAATTGATAGTATTTGATAGTGGAGGTGCTCAACCCAGCCAAGCCAAAGATTGGGTGGGGCTCAAAAGCACTGCTGGAAAAGTTGGTATCAGGCCAAATGGCTAAGTAGCCAGTTGGGGATCTGAGAAGCACATGCACAGAAGGCCTTTGAGCTCTGCCTCTTGGCAGGATGCCCACCCATCAAGTTCTTCCAGAGGGTGTGTTGGCAATGGGCACTTCTAATCCCAGAAGCCCTTGACAGGTAGGCTGGCTGCCGAGACCCGCCCCCCTCCCCTTCCCCCTCAGGTGCCAGACTCTGCACTTTGGCCACGGCAGCTCCAAGAACTGCGATGAGACAAAGGAGGGGAGTCTGGCACTTAGAGCGGGGAGCCTGTCGTCTCCTGGAGGGGCATTTGTTTGGTGCTTCCTGGCCTGGGGAGTGTGGCACTGAGGGGTACACTGTCCCTGGTGGGCACTCTTCTAGGCAGTGTGTGCTCAGGGCTGTGAAGGCATCTCCCCTCTCCACCCAGATTCCCTTTGCTGGGCCACAGGAGAGGAAGCCACAGGGTCCAGGAGGAAGATTCTGAGCTTAGATTCTTACTGGGTTCTTGGGAAAGTTGCACATTTTCTCTCACCTAGTAAGTTGGAGATGAAAATTATGCAATGACCCAGAAGATATAAAAGAAAGCTGATGTGGCGCTACAAAGCTTTAAAGTGCCAAAGAAATATAAATGATTATTTTCTACTACCCAATTAGAACTCTTCTGATTATACTATTTTATTTACTTGTCTGTTTGTCTCTAGGCCCTGATGGCACCATGCATACAACTATTACCAACTCATTAGGCTTCTGTAATCTCTGGTGAACCAAAAACTACCCGCACCAATTCATAAATGGTCATTGTTAAACTAGCACACAGCTGGCATAGACTTCATCTTGCTGTGCTGTGATTTATCTGATGCATGGCTGTTGACCTCTGACTGGGGCTTCTTGAGATCAGGAACCATCTTTTTATCTCTGCCTGATCGGCTAATAGCACAATGTCTGGTACAGAGTAAGTGCTCAGTGTATTTTTGTTGAATTAGATAAAAACTTACTGATTTAGTTGCTCTAAATGTTTCTGTGTGTGGGTCACTCACTCACGCATTTGGCAAAAATTTATTGAGAATCTACTATGTGCTAGATTCTGTGCCAGGCACTAGGTATACAATGATCAAAGGGAGCTCACAGCCCAGTGGAGAAGACAGACATACACCAAACGATTACATTTATAAACCTATGATTGCAAAAGAAGAACAGATTTCTCTAGAACATGAAGCAAAGCGAGGTGGAGAGGTTTCGCTTAAAAAGTGACACAAGCTGAGATTCGAAGGAAGGAAGAAGGAGGATAAATAGGGTTAAGTAAGACATAAAAAGGGAACACTTACATGCTATTGCTATGTGCCATACACTGTTCTGCTAACTTTACATACATGCTTATTTTATTCCCCCAACAACCCTGAGATGGAGCTACCATCATTATGCCTAATTATACAGGTGACGACATCAAGGTGTAAGAGGTTAAAAACTTGCCTGAGGTCACAGACAGTGAGTTAACAGGGTTTGAACCTGGTAGCCTGGCCCTGGAGTCATGCTCCCCACATAGAGAACAGCTTGTGCAAAGGACCTGCGGTTTAGCAAGCAGCAAACAACAGATCTTCTTAACCCCAGGCTAGACAGGCTCCCAGCTGCTATCTTATCAAGTCTTTCCCAATACTGACAACTCTTCTTTCCTGAGAAGAATTCTAGCAAGGGCAATGTCCTCCCTCTTCTTTTATCTGTAAGGCACCTTTCACGGTATTAACTCACAGCCGTTTTTTAGAGCCAAGGCCTGAGGGTGAGTGGACCCAAACGAAGGAGGAAAGACAAGTGCCCACTGTGTGGGGTGGCCGGGAAGTGTCTCATCAAGGAGGCTTGTTGGCATCTGCTAATTGCTTCTGGAAAAAGAGAAGAAAGGAAAGGGCTGACCCAGCAGGTTTCTCTGTTGCATCTGGAGACTGTAAGTCACAGAGCAAGGAAGTACTTAAGCAGACAAAACCATACCTTCTGCCAGAATGGCAGCACCAAGAGCTTTTTCATGGGCACTTAAAATTGGTCGTCAACAGAAATGCATATTGAGCCCATCTTTGTCTTGAAGCCGTATGTCCTCTGGGATAGAAACATTTTCCCTGCTGAGAATGCTGTTCAGGGTTTACTTGGTTTACAGCGTAAGCGAGAACTGTATGGTAATCAAGGCGGGGTGGTAAAAGGAGAAAGAGAACCCCCAAGAGTTACAGCCAAGCCTCGACAATCTTTTGAAACAAAAAAAGAATTCACGAGCTACTCATCTCCACCCATCCTCAGAGAATCTCATTTGCTATTTGATCTCACTTACTGCCTTTCAATTTTTTCAAGCAGTTTTCTCTCTCCTTAAAAGTGTTTCTTCACAGTAAATTTCCAGGGTATTATTCTGTCTATCTACTTTCTCATAAAACCCAGGACTGTTTTTGTTTTTTAATTTCTCATTCCAGTCTCCACATGGAACAACCAGCAAGATCACTTAGGGAGGCTTTTTCTCTTACGGGATTGCTGTTCCTCTTCTTTATTATGTAATTTAGTTCATAGCGCTAGAGCTTGGGAGGGCGTCATGTTCTGCAAGAGTCTATCAAGGAAGACTGAAGTCCAGAACAACATGTGCCCAGTTTAGGATTATGGGATTATCCTATTGCATAGGATTCAATGAGATAATCCTCATGAAGTACTTAGCATAGCACCTAGCGAGAGTGAAAAGTCAGGTTAGATGTTAGCCATTATCATTATTAAGATAAGGGGACCAAAAGCAGTAATTGGAACCAAGGTTAAAGTAGATAGTTAGTTAGTTAGTTGATAGATAATAGTTAGTACGAGTATATAAATAAGTAGATAGGCTGGTAGGTAGGAGTAAGGTTAAAGAGGATAATATGGGAAAAGAACATAGGCAGGGGAAGGATCAGGTGGCTTATATGCTTATCCCGCTGGATTCCTTAGAGCAGGGAAAACCCAGGCTCTGGATATAAATCCCCAGATTATTAGCAATAACTACCATTTATTGAACACTACTACATGCCAGGAACAATGCAAAATGCTTTAAATAAGTTGTTTAAATATAATCCCCATGGAACTGTGAGTTTAGTTGTTATAACCTTGGAATGCCTAGCACAGTGCTTGGCACATAGTAGATGCTCAGTAAATATTCGTTGACTTTGAAACATTTTGCAACATTCTTAGTTTATCCCTTTTGAATGCACATAATTTGCTTGGTAATTCAAATGTGGAAGCAATATTATAGACATTTGGCTTTTAAGCATCTGAAGTATAGGAGAACATGCAGATGTTATCAGATTTGATGTTATCAAATCTGTTACTAAGATCTTTGTTCATTGGTGGGAAGGCTTTTCTACATTGGCCTAGATTGAAAGAAAGCAGCACAAGCTAATGATGTGTCAAGGGGGATGTTATTAAGAGAGATTGCTTCAAGTTTTACCGACTAAAAAATATTCATTCTTCTTGGCAAATGAATAACAAAGTAATTAAGGGAGTCAACATTCAAAACAAGGAAATGAAAATCTGAAACAGGCACTGAGACAAAACAAGAGTACGGCTTCAGTTGGAAATCCAATTAATAGAACTAGCCCTAAAAGGAAAAAATTGAACTTTCTAACATAATTCCTCTTAGGACTTTTTCTTTAAACAAGGATCTCAATATTTCTGATATGAAAGAATTTTAGAAGTAGCAAAACCAAGGTTTAAAAATTCTCCCAGAATAATTTAGGCCCAGGATGTTTCCCCCCAGTCCTATTTTCAACTATTTGAGGGTATTTTATCAACAATCCTGGGTGTTGGGTGACTGTTGGGATCTTCTATCCCATTTAGAGGACAGGTATCATTGAAGAGTAACTATATGTGGCAAGGATTTCCCTGGGATGTATCTAGCAATAGAAGAGTTATTGAGATAGGCAGCAAACTCTATTTTCTTTCAGAAAAATGAGGATATAGTCTATGCAGGAAAGAGACTATTTTCTATTTTGTAATTTTATTATGGCTATTGTTCCAGAACCATCACCTCAATCAGTCAACTACTATATGTTTGAACACCTATGAAAATGTCCGTATAATTCATAGTGCCACACCTCACTGAGTAGGTATATTAAATCATTCAGTGACTCCAGTTAATTTTTTTCCCTTGAAGATCTTTCTAGCTCATAGATAAGCCGTTACAATTTTTTTTGGCAGTGCATAGGAAGCCACAGTCACTAAAGTGGGTGACTCTACTTTAATTCACCCCTAAATATAATCTCTCTCTCTCTCTCTCTCTGTCTCTCCCTCCCTCCCTCCCTCTTTCCCTTTCTCTCTCCCCCCTCATACACACACACACACACACACACACAACAACAACTCACATGGTTTCAATCATGGTCCAACCAGGGCAACTGAAGCCACACTAAGTATTTATACAAGAAGGCATTTAATCCAGGTGACTGGTTACAAAGATGATGGAATACTTGAGAAGTTGCATGGCAGGCATGGAAGCAACCCAGAGATTAACAACATCAGGAAGAACTGCCATCCTAAACTAGAGGGATTCTAAAAACTCAACCAGAACCCAGAACCAGAAATCACTGAGTGGAAGCTAGAAATGCACTGCATCTGTTCAGAGGAAATTGGAGCAATAGAATAAAAACAGCCACTTGGAAAGATGGTCCCAGATACACAGAGAGAAGGGGAAAACGCCCTGACTTCTTCCTTCCTTCTGCCTACAATCTCACTGGTGTGTCCCATTGGCCAAACCTAGCAAGAAACCAGCTGACAGCTTTCAGGTATCAGTCACCCTGCCAAACTGAGCAGAGCAGGGAGGGGAGAGGGGACATACGTGGTGTCAACAGGCCACAAACTGACATAAGCATATACCCACATATGCACACACACAACTTGGTTCCAAAATCAGCACTGTCCCTCTCTGAATCTGAAGCTAATTGAATCAATATAAAATAAATAAGTCCAGCCATTTACAAAATAATTTGACTTTCCAAGTCTACTTGACTCTAAGTTCCAGAGTGTTGCCTTTTAATCTGGTCAAGGCACAGCCTAGAAAAAGAAAGGGATAATAGAAACCTAATGCTACCATGTATTAGGATCAGTATTTAATGCTTTTCAACATTATATCACTTTATCTTCAACCCCATAAGTTGATCACAATTTAAGTTTATAATGGTATAGCAGTCTCATTGCACAAGTGAAGAAACTCAAGGAAATGAATACATTGTCCAGGATAAGTTTTGGGGCCCATATAAGTGGGTCTGACTTAAAATTTTTACTGACAATGTACAGCCTGGGTTACAACTGATAAAAGGTGTAACCTATTCATTTGCTTTGTATTCTGCTATTTACTGTAGTGGTATAGTTATTGAAAAGAGGAGAATAACAACTTGAACTACAGAACAGTAGTTCAAATTAACAGAGGAAAAATGGAAAAAAAATAATCAAAATAAAGGAAGAAAAGGAAAAATTGAATTTGCAAAAGAAGAAATATTAGAAAGCACATAGTGAGATAGTAGATTTAAGCCCGAATATATCCCTAATTCTATTAAATGTAAATGGACTAAATGTACCAGCTAAAAGGTAAAGATTACCAAACTGGCTAAAAACATAAAACTCAACAATATGCTATTTACAAATGACACATAGAAAACAGAACAGAAATAATTTAAAAGTAAAAGGATAGAAAAAAGTTAAACATAAAAAGATGGAAAAAAGTTATTTGGTTAGCAAATACTAACTAAAATAACAACAATAATAAAGCAAGCAAAAAGTCTTATTAAAAAATAAGGAGGAACATTCTGTAATGATAGTTTTAATCGGTGTTAAAGATCAGTCTAGGGACTTCTCTGGTGGTCCAGTGGCAAAGAATCTGCCTTACAATGCAGGGGATGAGTGTTCGATCCCTGGTCAGGGAACTAAGATCCTACATGCTGTAGGGCAACTAAGCCCACGGGCCACAACTACTGAGCTCACGCGCCTCAACTAGAGAGCCTGCATGCCGCAAACTACAGAGCCCACACGCCCTGGAGCCTGCACGCCACAACTAGAGAAGAGAAAACCCGTATGCCGCGACGAAAGATCCCGCATGCCTCAATGAAGATCACTTGTGCCTCAACTAAGACCCAACGCAGCCAAAAATAAATAAAATAAATACATAAATAAATAATAAATCTTTAAGAAAATTGACAGAAGTACAAGAAGAAACAGACAGTTACCACAATACTAGGACATTTACACATCTGAGTAAGTGGTAGAACAGACAGCAAATCAGTATGGTTGGAGAAAATGTGACAACATTAACAAACTGAACAACATGATTAAAAAACTTGATATAATGCACACATACAGAACAGAATCATCCTAGTGAAGCACACGTTGAACTTCTAAAAGTTACCATATACTGAGCCATAAATTAAGTCAAAGCCACTCTCTGACACTGTGGATTTCTTTCTTTTTCTTTTTTAAATTCCCTACCCCCCTTTGCTTGCCTTGGTCTTTGTATTTCATTTTGGAGAATTTCTGAAGTTTATGGTGATCTTTAGCTATCTGCTAATACTTTAGGAGTGAAACACTAGACAGCTGGTTTTAAGCTCTGAGTATGGGAGGCAGGGCTTTCATCATTCACTAGGGAACCCCTAGTGTCACTGTATGTGGTCATTTCAATGATTCAGCTTCACTGAGAAGACTCCTTTAATCCCCTGTTTTCTCATATGTAAACTCAGGGTAACAGTTACCCATAGTTCACAGGGCTATATTGTAAGGATTAATGAGATAAAGCACCTGATATGCTTAAAATAGTTCCTGGCACATTGAAGTATTCACTATATATTAGTAGTAGTATTTGAAGTTTTCAACTACTCTCATGGCTTCAGTATCATTGATTCAATATGTTGGTGGTACCCAAATGTATATAAGCAATCACTTCTGTAACATCTCCATGTGGATCTATCTCAGCCATCTCAAATATAACATGTCTACTCTCCCTTCACTCAGTAAATAATCACTCAGTAAGTCATCACTCTCTTAGTAAGCTCAAGGTGCCATGACAACATACCATAGACTGGGTTGGTGTAAACAACCAAGTTTATCTCCCACAGTTCTGGAGGCTGAAAGTTTAAGATCAGGGTGCCAGCATGGTTGGGTTCTGGTGAGGATCATTTTCCTGGCTTGCAGATGGTTGCCTTCTCACTGTGTCCTCATGCAGTGTAGAGAGAATCAGTTCTATTCTCTTCCTCTACTTATTAGGACACTAATCTTATCATGGCCTCCCAAAGGCCCTACCTCTAAATACCACCGCATTGGGGTTAGGGCTTCCACATAAGAATTATGGGGGAAATAAACTTTAAGTCTATAACAACCACCAACCAATTGCTCAAATGAGAATCCCAACTCATCCTTAAATCTTCCCTTTTATTAGTTTATGGCCTTTTCCCCCCAATCAAAATGGAAGCTATTAGATGGCAAAGACATTCTCTGTCTTCTTTTTGGGGGGTAATGGAAAGTGTGTCTCTGCATTAGCTGTGTCTGAACCAGTGTATGAAATAGAATAAGGCACTGAAATAAGGAGCAGTTGCACTTTACAACACTGCACTTGTGAAACTTCATTCTTTAAAGACTGGATTTGTTTCGAACTCCTTATCTTCCTCTTCTCCATTTTTTTTTTGTTTGTTTGTTTCAATCCACTTCCAGTTACTTTCAGATAGAGCCACATTCTCTCCTCCATTTAGATTTTGTTTAATCTTCTTTTATTCTTTCTCCCTTGTAATATTTGCTGGGGAGAACTCTACTTAGTTCCCAATTATCATGTTCTGACTGCCATTTCCAGGGCTCCTGGGCATCATAAAAAAAATCCTTGGATTCTTCACGGAAGACTGTTGAATTTGGAAATGTAGACTCCCTTTCAGATATTTCTGGCTTTCCCTTTCAGACTGTGCTGGTAGGCCTTTGGGGCTTCATATTGTTTATTCTTGGAGACTTCCTGGAGCATCAAAAATGGCTTAAAATGATTACTGTGCTGTGCATTGGCATATATGACATTCAATCACCCTACACTGAGCTGAATTTCAATGAGATTTGTGTAAATGAATCAGAAACATATGGATTTCATCTTCCCTAACTACCTCTACTTTTTTAAAAAAACAGGAACACAGCATTTGTATTTTGCTGGATATAAAATGTTTGAAAGAGTTATGGCAAATCAGAGTGAGAGAGGCTTTCCCATTCCTGATAGCCATCTTGTCTCTCATATCATCCTAGTTAATGATTAGGGGTTGTTAATTTCTGCTAAACTTCACTGTCCTCCTCTTGCCTTTAGATTTTCCTTCCTTACTGTAGGTTCCTGTTAACCAACCCCTTACCTTTCGTCCTTCTGTCCTAGAAATAGCTACCTGTTGGCCACTGCCTTGCCCTACCCGTACTCACATCCTAGAGAGGTGATAGAAGGATATATAACCAAGGAATTCCAACACATTGTGAAAGCACCGCAATAGAGGAGCATAAAAAGAATTTTGAGGAGAGAGCAACTTTAGGGGCATCTTGTATTTTCCTACCTTTCGTTTGCTTTACTTTTCACTCTCTTCACAAAGGTGCTATTTTACTTTATTTCCTTGCTCTGGTTTCCATTTCCGATCTTTTTTCCTCCCACCTGAGTTTTCTATAGCCACATTGGCTCTTTCCAATTCCCCGTTGCAGTTGCAAAAATTCTTTATCTCCATCTGGTGCTGCATATGCATAAGGAGTTTGGTACTTTCCTCTCCTAGACTCTTATTGTCCTGAATGGAATCCTCACAGTTGGAGCCTTTTACTGCTCTTACGCTGCCTCAGTTTGGTGTAGGTCCAGAGAGCAGAGCCAGCTCCTGTGGGGCATAAGATGAGTGACTGCATTGAGATCTCCAGTTGCACAATACAGAATATGTGCCATGAATAGCCAAGACTGATGAAATTCTATCACAGTGAGGAAATAGAATGAAGTGTTGAGTTACATGAGTAAATAGATACCCATAATAGATACAGTACATAGGACAGTCAGCTCCTCTGATTAATATTGCCCCTCTCCCCACCAATAATTGCATTAACTTAGTCACAATGCACCCAATCATAAAAAAAAAAATAGAAGTATTCCTCTACGTAGTTTTTTGTTAACTACAACAGTGATTGTGTCATTTCTGTTCACCTTTACCACATTTGAAGCATTCTGCTAAAAGACAAGTTAATTCTATCAGTTATGAATATGTCAAGCCAGAAGGTTCAGATTCTCAATAATGTCCCTCTAAATCACTCATGCTATTTTTAATGCTGTCATTTATAAAAGACTGAATTTGAGAATGTGACAGTCTCCACCATTTATAAAGTATTAAATAATGTTATAAATATTATTGGTCTAATCCCTGCCCTTTTGGTGTACCTGACAAAGTACTTTGTTTTACGGGCATGAACTTTGCACATATGACCTATATCAATAAGGTAGCTTGTGTCTTTAGCTCCTGGCTTCTGTAGTAGGGGTAGATTTGTCTATCCAGTCTTTCCTAACCAGATACCAGTGACTTGTGAGATGACTGATCATAGTTGGGGGTGTGGTTAAAAAGTGGAGAGAAATCTCACTTGCTCACATGGAGATGCATGGAAGTAAAATGTTTGCATTTGTCCCATCAGCCCCATAATCTAGACATCTGAAACCCAACATATCCTTGGATGGAGTATCTATTCCCACAAAATACATTCATTCTTTTTTTTCTGTAGATTTTGTTGTTTATTCAACAATAAAAAGTCACATTACCAATGAATAATATTGCTTCCTCTCTATCTTCACATATTTTTTTTTACTTGCCTTAATGTGCTAGCCAAGACATCTAATACAATGTTAAATAAAATTAGTGATAAGATGTATTCTTGTCTCATTCCTGATTTCAGAGGTAAAGCTTCATATTTCTCACCGTTAAGGATACATTTTGCTGTAGGTTTTTTGTAGATGCCTTAAATCAGATTAATAAACATCCTTCTATTGCTACTTTACTAAGAATTTTTGCCATAAATGGATGCTAAATTTTATCAAATGATGTTCTGTATAAATCAAGATGATTGTGTAATTTTTCTTCTTTAGTCTGTTAATATGATGATTTATATTAAGCTTTTTTTTAACATCTTTATTGGAGTATAATTGCTTTACAATGGTGTGTTAGTTTCTGCTTTATAACAAAGTGAATCAGTTATACATATACATATGTTCCCATATCTCTTCCCTCTTGCATCTCCCTCCCTCCCACCCTCCCTATCCCACCCCTCTAGGTGGTCACAAAGCACCGAGCTGATCTCCCTGTGCTATGCGGCTGCTTCCCACTAGCTATCTATTTTACGTTTGGTAGTGTATATATGTCCATACCACTCTCTCACTTTGTGATACACCATATTAACAAATTGAAGGAGAAAAACCATACGATCATTTCAATAGATGCAGAGAAAGCTTTCGACAAAATTCAACACCCATTTATGATAAAAGCCCTGCAGAAAGTAGGCATAGAGAGAACTTTCCTCAACATAATAAAGGCCATATATGACAAACCCACAGCCAACATCGTCCTCAATGGTGAAAAACTGAAACCATTTCCACTAAGATCAGGAACAAGACAAGGTTGCCCACTCTCACCACTATTATTCAACATAGTTTTGGAAGTTTTAGCCACAGCAATCAGAGAAGAAGAAGAAATAAAAGAAATCCAAACAGGAAAAGAAGAAGTAAAGCTGTCACTGTTTGCAGATGACATGATACTATACATAGAGAACCCTAAAGATGCTACCAGAAAACTACTAGAGCTAATCTATGAATTTGGTAAAGTAGCAGGATACAAAATTAATGCACAGAAATCTCTTGCATTCCTATACACTAATGATGAAAAATCTGAAAGTGAAATTAAGAAAACACTCCCATTTACCATTGCAACAAAAAGAATACATTCATTCTTGATGATGACAATTCACATATATGTAATTCCATTATTACGATTCAAGATGAAGTGTTTTTGTTTTTTTTTCATTTGAGAGGAATTATAATCTGTTTCATTTGTTTGGTATATGACAGTATTCAGAGCATGTTTCTCATAACTCTCAAAACTGTCTGAGGTGGATAGTATTATCCTCATTTTACAGATGAGAAAACTGAGACTTAAAGAGATTATTTGACTTCCCCAAGGTTGTATAGGTTGAAAGTATCAGAACCAGGATACGAAACCACATCATCTGACTGTACTCTAGTAGGTTATCAAAATTATTCCCATGTTATTTTCCATTGCACTTTGTCGTTACCCTTCAAAAGTTCTCATTCTGGTAAACAAAGACTTTAAAGTAAAGTCTAACAAGGGGGCTCAACATTTAACATTGAACTTACTGGTCAGAAGCTTCCTGGCTCACAACTAGAGACTTCTAAATGATGGAAAGAGGGCAGTTAACATGTTGTGATGTTCTCTCTTTCAGCCATAACTTTTCTTCTAGGTTTATAGTTATGGTTTGGCTTTAGATAGAGTACAAAGCAGTAAAACTTAATTGAACAGAAGTCAGATCAAGGTCTTTTCAAGCTGGACATAATGTGACACAAATACAGATGAATCAATATTTTTTAAAAATTTCAGTAACAAAAACCCCAGTGGAAAACATAACTCCTGACTTATAAAATCTCCCCACCGTGAAGCATATATTGTGTGACATAACACAGGAATAGGCCCATACTGGAAATTAAAACTGTACCATAAAACTCATATATAGAGGCCCAAAGTACACTTCTGATACAAACCCGTGTCCTTCAAAAACAAAAAACAAAAAACAAAACCCAGAAATATTTGTAAGTGAAAATGCAGAAGAAAAATGACTCCCCCATGTAAAACCTCTTACCAAATCACATTAAATACATTCAATTCAGTAAATACATTAAATACATTTTTGCAGCCTAATTTCCATTGTCCTAGGAGTAGAAGCCCCTTTTTATTATGATAGAATAATACATCATTCTGATATTTTTAGAACTTTTCAAAATGATACTTTGATGTTATATTTTGCCTCATGTTATTGTAGTTGCATACTCTTTTCCCAGTTTCTGAGTCAGTGCTGTCCTACCTTGGTGGTAGTGAGAGTGCTTACTATAGATTAAGTGTTTAAGCTAAGACTGTATAGTTACTATGGTAGGCTGAATAATGGTCTCCCAAATATGTTCAGTTCCTTATCCCTGGAACTGGTAAATATATTCCCTTAAAAGGAAAAAGGAAGGTTGCAGATGTTATTAAGTTAATGCTGAGATGGCGAGATATCCTGGATTATTTGAGTGGTCCCAATGTATTTACAAGGGTCCTTATAAGTGAAGGCAGGAAAACATCTAGAGAAAAGATCAACAAGGATATAGAGAACTTGAACAATACTATAAACCAACTAGACCTAACAGACATATATAAAACACTTCATCCAATGACAACAAAGTACACATTCTTCTCATGTGCTCATAGAATGTTTATTCTCCAGGACATACCATAAAGCCACAAAACAAGGCTCCATAAATTTAAAAAGTTGAAATCATACCAAGTATCTTTTGAAACCACAGTGGAATGAAACTAGAAATCAATAATGTGCGAGAAACTAGAAAATTTACAAATATGTGAAAATTAAAAAATACTCTATTAAACAACCAATTGATCAAAAAATCAGAAGGAAAATTAGGAAGTACTTTGAGATGAATGAAAATGAAAACACAACATGCCAAAACTTATGGAATGCAGCAAAAGCAGTGCTCAGAGGGAAATTTATAGTTGTAAATGCCTATAGTAAAAAAGAAATATCTCTCTCACGTCAATGACCTAACTTTATACCTCAAAGAAAGAGAAAAAGAAGAGCAAACTAAACCTAAAACTAGCAGAAGGAAGAAAATAATAAAGATTAGAGCAGAGATAGATGGAATAGAGAATAGAAACAAATAGAATCAACAAAATAAAAATTTGGTTCTTTGAATAGATCAACAAATTTGACAAATTTTTAGCTACACTGAAAAAAAAAGAGAAGATGCAAATAAAATCAGAAATAAAAGTGGGGACATTATTATCAACCTCACAGAAATAAAAAGGATTAAAAGAATACTATCAACAATTAAAAGCCAACAAACTGGGGCTTTCCTGGTGGCTCAGTGGAAGAATCCGCCTGCCAATGCAGTGGACACAGGTTCAAGCCCTGGTCCGGGAAGATCCCACATGCCGCAGAGCAGCTAAGCCCATGTGCCACAACTACTGAGTCTGTGCTCTAGAGCCTGCAAGCCACAACTACTGAGCCCGTGTGCCACAACTACTGAAGCCCGCACACCTAGAGCCTGTGCTCCACAACAAGAGAAGCCACTGCAATGAGAAGCCCATGCACCACAATGAAGAGTAGCCCCTGCTCGCCACAACTAGAGAAAGCCCACACACAGCAATGAAGACCCAATGCAGCCAGAGGGGAAAAAAAAAAAAAAAAAAAAAAAGCCAACAAACTGGATATCATAGATGAAATGGACTAATTTCTAAAATCATACAAATTACCAAAATTGACTTGTGAAGAACTAGAAAATCTGGACAGGTTTATAATAAGTAGAGAGATTAAATCAGTAATCAAAAACATCCAACAAAGAAGAGTCCATGACCAGGTGGCTTTAATGGTGAATTCTACCAAACATTTTAAAATTTTACATCAATCCTTCTCAAAATCTAGCCCAAAAATAGAAGAAGAGGGAACACTTCTTAACTCATTCTATGAAGCCAGCATTACCCTGTTACTAAGGCCAAATATATCATAAGAAAAGAAAACTATAAACCAATATTTCTCATAACCATAAATTCAAAAATTCCTTAAAATATCAGGAAACCAAATTCAGCAACATATAAAAAGTCAAAAACCAAATGAGATTTATCCCAAGAATACAAGGTTGGCTTAATATATGAAAATCAATGAATATAATACATTATCGTAGCATAAAAAAGGACAGAATCCATGTGGCCATCTAATAGATACAGAAAAATCATTTGACAAAATCCAACACCCATTAATGATTAAAATCTCTCAGCAAACCAGGAATAGAAGGGAACTTCCTCAGTGTGATAAGTACCTGTGAAAAATCTTCAGCTAATATCAAACTTAATGGATAAAGACTAAAACTTGTGTACTGAAGAAATTAAAGGCAACCAGATTGGAAAGGAAGAAGTAAACTCTTCATTTGCAGGTGACATCATCCTATATGTAGAAATTCTTAAGGAATACACACACACATGCAGGCACACAAGTCAAAACTACTAAAACAACTTTAAAGCAAGGTTGCAGGATGCAAGAACAATATAAACCACTCAATTGTATTTCTACAAATTAGCAACAAAGAATCCAAAAGTAAATTTAAGAAAATAATTCCATTCAGAAAGAACGAAACAGAATAAGATACTTAGTTCAACAAAAGAAGTTCAGGGTTTGTACAATGAAAAGTACAAAGCACTGATGAAAGGAATTAAAGAATATGTCAATAAATGGAAAGACATTCCATTTTTATTGATTAGAAGATTCAAGAATCTTTTGTAGAAGTGACAAGATAAGACTAAAATTTATATAAAAATGAAAGGATCTAGAATAGTCCAAACAATTTTTAAAGAGAACAAAGTTTACTTACTATAAGGTTACAGTATCAAGACAGTGCAGTATTTGCATAAAAATAGCCCTATGTATCAATGGAACAGAATTGAGTCCAGAAATAAACCCTGACATTTATGGTCAATTGATTTTTAACAAAGGCACCAAGACAACTCAGTGAGGAAAAGATAGTTGTTTTTCAATAAATGTTTGTACCAGCACCATACACACACACACACACACACACACACACACACACACACAAACTCTAAATAGATCATAGATATCAATGTAAGAGCTAAAACTATAAAACATCTTGAAGAAAACATAGGAGAAAATCTTCATGACTTTTGGTTAGGCAAAGATATCTTAGATATGATACCAGAAACCCAAGCTGTAAGAGAAAAAACTGATAAATTGGATTTTATCAAATTAGAGCTTTTATGCTTCAGAAGACACCATTATGAAAATGAAAGGACAAGCCACTGAGTAGGTGAAAATATTTGCAAATCATATGTCTGATAAACACCTTGTATCCAGAATATATAAAGAACTCAACACTCAATAAGAAGACAATCCAACTACAAAATGAGCAAAATGGCATATACCTGGCTAACAAGTATATTAAACAGTGTTCAACATCATTAGTTATTAGAGAAATTAAAACCACAATGAGTTACCATTGTATACCCACTAGAATGGCTCTACTTCAAAAGACAGACATCAAGTGTTGGTAAAGATGTGAAGAAACTGGAAACTGAGTCCTCATAAAATGCTGGTGGAAATGCACATCCATTGTGCAAAAACAGTTTAGCAGTTTTTTTTAAAGGTTATATAAACTTACCAAAGGACTCAGCAATTCCATTCTTAAGAATCTACCCAAGGAATGAAAACATGCACAAAGACTTGAACATAAATCTTCATAGAAGTAGTGCCATAGCCCAAAACAGGAAAAAATCTAAGTGTCTATCAACCTGAGAGTAGATAAATAAAATGTGGTATATCCATACAATGGACTATTATTCAACAGTCAAAAAGGAATTAAACAACGATACATGCTAAAACACAGATGAGCCTCAAAAATGCTATAGTAAATGAAAGAGGCCAGATCCACAAGGAAATACACTGTGTGATTCCATTTATATGAAATGGATGAAAAGGCACATTTATAGAGACAGAAAGTAGGTGGCTGCTGAGGCTGGAGATGTATGAGTGAGGATTGACTGCAAATAGGCTTGTGGAAAATTTTGAAGGTGATGGAAGGGTTCTAAGATCAGGTTGAGCTGATGGTTGCACAACTTTGTAAATTTACTAAACGCCACTGAATTGTGTACTTAGAGTCTATAAACTATATTCCAATGAAGTGTTCTTAGTTGTTAGAGGAAAACAAGTTAGCCAAGAGAAAAAAAAAAAAAAAGATTAATCTGTTCTTTAATCACATAGCCTTCTGTGGTTACTTATATTCTAGCACTTAATTATACTATTTTCAAATCAGCTGCCTTATTCTCTGACTGACATTCCCCACTGGAAAGGTAAACAGAGCATAACTGATGAATCTGGTAACTATTCTTTCCTGCTCAGGACATTATTCTGTGTTACATCTTTAGATGGAGTGTAACCTCTCTTGACCAACTGACATCTCAAGCACCTGGCCCTGAAACCAGAATCAGAAATCAGAAAAGGCTAGGAGACTACAGAGAACAAAGGCACATGATATGCAATTTCCAAGAAGACGTGCTTTGTGGAACTGTTCAGTGCACCCCAAGAGCTCAGTGCGAGAATCCCGCCTTGATGACTATCAGTGTACCTGCCAGTCAGCCCGAGGCAGGGAAGGGATCCCAGCCTAGAGGAGAAAAGGAGGAGAGGGGACAAGAGGAAGTGAGGAGAGAGAACAAAGTGTTGGCAAATCACCCTGTTACCGGCAATTTCTGTTACTGCAAAAACGGTATCTAACCATGTAAGGGCCACTTGTATCATCAGACAGACTGAAAACATTTGGTTGAGGTCCCTGAAACTGTGAATCCTAGAACCTTACGATCACATTTCATAGCTGTGGGGAAAATCAGAAAAGGAAACATTGGGCAGAGATTCAAAGAGGAAATGCCTTCTGCCAAACCAGGTCACCTGAGCTTTCTGTCTAAGCATGGACCAGGGGAGAGTGGGTGAGACAAAGGGTCTTATTCGTGAATCAAAGTTGACTTTAACAGCGAGGCAGGCTGGGGCAGGTTCTCATCTCATTCATATTTTCCCCCGTAAAAGGCAGAGGATACGGTGAGACTGCTAGTCCCATGTCTGTGCACGTGGATGTTTACTTGGGCGGGGCAGAGGAAGAAGAGACAAATGGGGGTGATGCTCAGAGGAAGCGCGTGTTTCTTGAGGGCCCGCGTGATGAGTACTGTTAGGCACTTTCCCTTCATTTAGTCCTTCCAGCGACTTTGTGAGATGGGTATTATTATAGTTACCTGACATATAAGAAACTGAAGCTCAAACATCTTTCCTACCTATAAAATAGGTTACATTACCCATGATACACATTATATACAAGTAAGAACTTAAGGCTCCAAATCTTGAGTGGCCAGTGTTACATACTTAGTAAGTGGCAGAGCTGGGATTTAAATTTAGGTCCATGTGAGCCCTGAACCCCTGTTCTTTCTTTTATACCACACTGCCCATTCAGGTTTGGATAGTTTAAAAAAATGTTCAGCCTTTCAGCTTCGGCTCTCTGATTTCTTGTTTCTGGATGATAATAAGCCAGCCAGAAGTCCTCCTAGGAATTCTTTTCTCCCCTAGGGCTAGAAGAATAGAAAAACACCACCATGCCCTTGAAGCTTTGCTAACAATCACAACTATAAAGGCTGGAGTCAGTGCCGAGAGGATGTTGTTAACAAATGGCTTAAGAAAAAGCTTCAGAGCGTTTGTAGCCCCTCCACCATTTGTAAAATCTTAGGGAGGAAACCTGATCCAGAAAATGGTTGGAAAGAAGCAAACCCCAGTATCAGAAAAATAAAAGGAGGAGGATCACTGCCTTCAGACAACTTGTTTTATCGTGAACAATAAAAGTGTTCCAGTTGATTCAACAAAAAATAACCAAAAACAAGGCTATTTTTAAAAAGGCATTTATAGGACTGTGGGTTTCATTTCCTTTGCTTTTAGATCTTTAGCCTCTCATTCTGAGCAACAGATGCTGTCGTATAAGGAAGACCACCTGCTTTCCAGGGCATCTCTGCAACAAATAGCTTTGAGGGAGAGAGAAGAAAGATCACAGGATGAAAAGGAAAGAATTAGAAAGGGGGAAACGGGAAATTAAGAAGTTGGCTTAATGCACATCTTCTGAATTATTCAACTGCTAAAAAGCCGACAGATTTCTTTTGACACTTGACTGTCTCGCTGTGTCTATATCCATATTTCACTTTTTAAGGACCTACTTAAAGAGAATTCTGTCCATCTGCACAGCCCAGTTTTGTGACATATTTATCTTGCTTTGCAAAATGGAGGTATAAAAAAATTTATAGAACATGGATATTAATTAAGTGGTATTTTAGTTGAGGAAAGTTGCTCAGCTTTAAAAGGACTCCCAAGGGTGAATCTTTTTGTAAAAGAAAGACTCTTTTGGAAATTAAAATAGCAGCGCACACTCACTCACTCCTTCCCCTGCCCCACCCCCGGCAAAAAAATGATTTAGTATTTTTAAGTTCCAAAGTTTCTAAAAATGTTTTTAAAACTCTTACTTGAGGCAACAGGTATGACTTGACTCACTTGAAATTACAACCTCATAGGCTAATCATTTGGAGAGAACTGCGTCCCAAATGCCAAGGAAAATAAGACATTAAGGAAATTATTCATATAATTCCAGTCAAGTTAACATTCTCACCTGAAGCATACCAGTAATAAAAGTAATAACAGGAAAATGTCTACAGTTTGGAGTCTCAGGAAATAATTTGTTCTAGAAAGCTGTATTTTCCATACAGTGAAGGTTTTCCTTTTATTAAACATCCAAATATTATTTTAAGTTTTAACTGGTTTTAAGATCTTTGTCAAATATATCATACATTGCTTTGCCTTCTTAAACAGTGTTTGGTTATAATTTATTGTATTAATACTTTCAAAAAGGATCTCAGAGAACTATTAAACTATAGTCTAAACATAATTAGAACTCTTTTTGATGTCCCAGGATCTTCATATCAAACACCAGCAACAGCATGAGGCTATAATAAGGCAATGCCCTTGGGAAGATAAGCATACTTGGTCCTTTACTCTTTGGTAGCCATATCCCCCTGTATTGTTTTAATTCTTATGCCTGTTTTTTGAAGTTGCTCTGTCTCTTCCCTTGCTGTCAAGCAATCACTTTTTTGTCCATGTTACAGAGCTCCCTCTGACAGTACCCTCCCTCTCTCAGAAAGTGTTATTTCTAATACTCCAGAAGCTCCGAAACCAAATGATCCATTAGAACAAAAAAGGTGCTAAGTAAGGGCTCAAAAGAGGATCTGCTCTTCTAATGTGTAGCCCAACAACCAGAAAAAAACAGGTTGGAATACGTTTTTTCTAACAGTAGTGCTGACAGATGATATTCATGGTGCAATATTTGGGACATACTTATACTCAAAAATTATTTGCTGTTTATCTGAATTCAAATCTAACTGGACATTACCTGTATTCTTATTTGTTAAATCTGTCAACTCTAAACAGGTGCTGCTTACCTGCTTCAGTCTACTCTAGCCATCCAGGCTTTGATTACAATGGTTAAGTAGAATTGACCCCAACTAGATGGCTTAAGTAGAATTGACCCCAATTGACCCTTTAATTCTAGATATTATGACAACAAAAATGTTCATTGAGAAATAACTAAAATTACGTTATCTAAAATGAACCATATTTTTTAAATATAACATGTACAAAAATATATCAGTAATCTCTAAAGATCACTCACCAGAGTTTGGGTATTTATCCTCAGCTTTTTGGGGGATGTAGCACTTATCCTGCATGGCTAAAGGAAGAGCCTCTGAACTAGACAGGATTTTTCTTTTTCTTTCTAGATTTTGCTGATATTCTTGTGCCTATGTTGTCTGTGCTTGGGCATTCTTAGAACTTGAAAGTATTTGAAGACTATTCTTAGTTTCTGCTAATGTAATTGTTTAAAGAGACTACAATAAACACATCTTCAAATGTTGATTTTTCTGGGGCATTTAACCTCCTGGAACCTACTCTGCAAAATGACCATTAGAACTCACATTTTTACCTGGGACAGCTTGCTTCACCCAAGACACTGCCAAGATACAGAAGTTAATAGTCTAAGCCCTTTGGCTAGGAGATTCTTCTACTGGCTCAAACTTGGTTGTCACAGTACTTCCAATGTAATAACATCAATATTCCTCCTCTCCTCCCTTCAGAGGAGAAGGGAGTCCAATCAGAGTCACTAAAAATCTGAAAAATATGGATGATGCAACATTGATGGCACATATGCCCAATAACCAAAACTTTCTTTTTGATTATTGAATATATTCCAGGCAAATTAGTTGACTTAATAACTGAGATGTGGATAAGTAAGATGTTTCAGCATTAGAGTCGACAAGATAAATCAGAATAATTCTCTACTTCAACACACAAAAAATAGATGAGGCTATCACTTCTGTGGTATTACTGCCAAAATGTATTCAATAGACGCCAAACCTAATCATAATGAAATAGACAAACCCCAAATAGGGACATTATGCAGAATAGTTGGCTTATACTCTTCAAAAGTGTCAAGATCAAGAAAGACAATCTTAGGAACTCTTCCAGGCTGAAGACTTAAGAGGCATTATAATAAATGCACTGTGTAATCTTGGATTGTACCCTCGACCTGATTTTCAAAAAAAATTAGATATAAAGGATTTTATTGGGACGATTGATGAAATTTGAATATAGACAGTAGATTAATATCGTATCAAGTTAAATTTTCTGATTTTGATAACTGAACTATGATTATTTAAGAGAATGGCCTTATCTAAGAAGTCTACATTTCATTGTTTAGAGGTAAAGGGCATGATGCATCCTACTCATTCTCGATATACACATGCAAAAGGAGAGAATGATAAATGTGGAAATATTTAAACAATTGGCAAATCTTGATAAAGGGTGTACAAGAGTTCTTTATGCTAGTCTTGAAACTTTTCTGTATATTTAAAGTTATAACAAAATAAGTTATCCTGAAAGTAAGGTAAATAACAGTTATCTTAGTAATAACTTAAGGCCTCTCTTAAAAAAATGGAAAAAATACTGTAGGTAATCATGCTATCAAAATGAAATGTCATTTGACTTTTCACGATATTATAATAATTGTAATAATACTATTTGTAACTGTACTATCAAAAAGAAATGTTAAGCATTAAAAAAATAGACATAGAACTAATGTTTCTCACATGTTTATTAAGTAACTTCATCTTAATTCAATGCTCAACAGAAGAGTCATTACTCCAAACAACAAACAAACAAACAAAAAACCTTAAAATTGAAATAAGAAGAGGTGTTTAGAGCAACTAAGTGGGAGAAATATGGTAGAGAAAAACGGGTGATGACCAATTCCTTCTGAAAATACTGTAGCCCAAATTGCTTAGAATTTGCTTCATTCTGATTCTAAAAACAAAATACTTAGTTCATAGATGTTATGGGAAAACAGTATATTACAAAGCTACGTTGGATCACTTCTTCAGACACTTTCATAATGATAAGCCCCCAATCCAATTATCAAGATCCTAAAGTTTTCTTGAAAAATTCTCATATCTAAGTATCTTTTAAAAGGAGCTGAGATTTTGGGTCTTCCACTTTCCAATTCTTCATATAAGGAATTTGAAAGTCACCACTCCATTCTAACAACAAGTAAAAAGATAAACAGACTGAAAAATCAACAACTCTTCTTGGATCCATAAGAGAGGGGAGACAAAAACAGACCCCTGTGCCCAAGATTGGAGAGACAGACAGGTGAATACAGGGAGTCACAACTTATTGGAGTAGAGACTCATGCATGGAAACCACCTGATTGGAAACTACTTAAGTGGAAACTGCTCAGGAACAACTCCCAGGGCAGAAAAAACTAAAATGTAATTGACAACTCACTGGAAGCTTAGTGTGCACAATGCTGAGAGTTAAAACCTTCAGAGTGATCTAATAAATGGGGGCCCCCTATGCTTTTGTAAGATTTACCACCAGGAACTCAAACCAGGTTCTCATAACAGATATTGAGAAAAATCTCTGGCTTCTGACAGGGAGAGGGGAAAAGTAACCATTTTGATATATGTCAGAGCATATTTCTTAAGACCTGCTCTCAGGAGAAACTAGTTGGCTAGAGCCTAACATACTGAGGTATTATCAGAGCCTAACTGACCTGGGGAAGGGAAATGCCCAACTCCAGTCAATGTTAGCCTTCTACATGGGAGAAAGAAAATATTCATCTCTGGCACATTCTAGCCATCCTGTGTCACCTAAGAGGGGAGAAAAAACTGAGAAACACTTGTGAAGCTCACAGTCCAGAGGCATAGGCTCACTAAAAGACTAAGACCTAATCATAGGATTATAAAATTCTTCCTCTCTCCCCACACCATACCACCACTTTACTAAAGGCCTATTTACAGGAGTTCCTTTTACCAGTATGTCATGTCCAACTATCAGGAAAAAAATTACAAGGCATACTAAAAAGCAAAAAACACAATATGAAGAGAAAGAGCAAGAATTAGGAACCAGACATGTCAGGGATATTGGACCTATCAGATGAGAAACTTAAAACAATTATGATTAATATGCTAAGGGCTGTAATGGATAAAGTAGATACCATGCAAGAACAGATGGACAATGTAAGCTGAGAGATGGAAATCCTAAGAAAAAGCAAAAATAATTTCTAGAGATTCAAAATATTGTAACCAAAATAAAGAATTCCTTTGACTGGCTTATTCTAGAGTGGACATGGGTGAAGAAAGTGTCCCTGAGCTGGAGGACAGATCAATAGAAACCTTTAAAACTACAAAGTAAAGAGAATAAAGACTGAAGAAAACAGGACAGAATATCCAAGGACTGTGGGACAACTACAAAAGATGTACCATCTGTGTAATGGGAATACCAGAAGGAAAAGAGAGAAAGGAACAGAAGAAATATGTGAAACAATATTGACCAAGAAATTCCCCAGATTAACGTAACACAACAATCCACAGATCCAGGAAGCTCAGAGAATACCAAGCAGGATAGATGCCAAAACACGTACACCTAGGCATCTCATTCTCAACCACAGAAAATCAAAGAAAAAAATCCTGAAAGAAGCAAGAAGGGGGAAAAAAACCTTACCTATAAAGAAACAAAAAATTACATCTGCCTTCAACTCAGAAACCAGGCAAGCAAGAAGAGATAGAATGAAATATTTAGTGTTGAGAGTGAAACCACAGAATTCTGTACCCTGCACAATTACCTTTCAGAAGTGAAGGAGAAATAAAGACTTGCTCAGACAAACAAAATTGAGGGAATTTGTTACCAACAGACCTACCTTACAAGAAATGTTTTAAAATGTTCTTTATAGAGAAGGAAATTCATATACATCATAAACTCAGATCTTGAAGAAGGAATAATGTAAGTAAAATAAAAACTTTTATTTTTCTTAATTGATCTAGCAAATAATAGTTTGCTGAAAATAATAATAGCAACAACATATTTGATTACATATATATATATAGTGTGTGTGTATGAAATGAATAACAGCAATGATGCAAGAGACAGAGGAAGGAATTAATATTATTTTATTTTTATAAGGTACTAACACTTCCTGTGAAGTGATACAGTGTTATTTGAAAGTGGACTTGAATTAGTTGTACTTGTATATTGCAAATTCTAGGGCAACCACTAAAAAAAAGTAAAAAATAGAAATATAATTGATATGCTAAAAAAAGAGAATGAATCAAATAAAATTCTTAATTAAAATCATGAAAGGCAGAAAAAGAATGGAAAACAAAAATAGGAAAAGACAACAAGAACAACAAATAGAAAACAGTAACAGACATGGTAGACAATAATCCAACTATATAAGCAATCACTTTGAATGTCAATAGTCTAAATACACCAATTAAAAGGTAAGGATTGTGAGAATGGATCAAAAAGCAAGATTCGACTATATGTTGTCTACAAGAAAAATCACTTTAAATATAGAGACACAAACAGATTAAAAGTAAATGGATGGAGAAAAATACACCATGCTGACACTAATCAAAAGAAAACAGGAATAGCTGTATTAATTACAGGCAGAGCAGACTTCAGAGCAAGGAACATTATGAGAGATAAAGAAGGGAATTACATAATGATAACAAAGAGTCAATTCTCCAAGAAGACATAACAATCTTTAATGTGTATGTACCTAACAATGGAACATCAAACTACGTGAGGCAACACCTAACAGAACTGTAAGGAGAAATAGATTAATCTACTATCATAGTTAGAGACATCAGCACCCCTCTATCAGAACGGGACAGGTCCACCAGGCAGAAAATCAGTAATGACAGGTTGAACTCAATACCCCATCAATCAACTGTATATAATTAACATCTATAGACTACCTCACTCACAAAGGCAGAATACACATTCTTCTTGAACTCACATGGAACATTCACCAAAACAGATCACATTCTGGGCCATAAAACACACTTTAACAAATTTAAAGAATAGAAATCATACAATGTCTGCTCTCAGATCACAATGGAATTAAATTAGAAATCAATAACAGAAAGATAACTGGAAAATCCCAAAATACATGGATAGTAAACAACACATTTTAAATAACACATAGGGCAAAGAAGAAATCTCAAGAGAAATTAAAACATTATTTTTTAATATCTTTATTGGAGTATAATTGCTCTACAATGGTGTGCTTCTGCTTTATGACAAAGTGAATCAGCCATACATCTACATATATCCCCATATCTCCTCCCTCTTGCATCTCCCTCCACCCTCCCTATCCCACCCGTCTAGGTGGTCACAAAGGACCAAGCTGATCTCCCTGTGCTATATGGCTGCTTCACACTAGCTATCGCTTTTACATTTGGTAGTGTATATATGTCCATGCCACTCTCTCGCTTCATCCCAGCTTACCCTTCCCCCTCCCCGTGTCCTCTAGTCTATTCTCTATGTCTGGGTCTTTATTCCTGTCCTGCCCCTAGGTTCTTCAGAACTTTTTTTTTTTTTTAGATTCCATATATATGTGTTAGCATACAGTATTTGTTTTTCTCTTTATGACTTTCCTCACTCTGTATGACAGACTCTAGGTCCATCCACCTCACTACAAATAACTCAGTTCTGTTTCTCTTTATGGCTGAGTAATATTCCATTGTATATATGTGCCACATCTTCTTTATCCATTCTTCGGTTGATGGACACTTAGGTTGCTTCCATGCCCTGGCTATTGTAAATAGAACTGCAGTGAACATTGTGGTACATGACTCTTTTTGAATAATGGTTTTCTCAGGGTATATGCCCAGTAGTGGGATTGCTGCGTCATACGGTAATTCTATTTTTAGTTTTTTAAGGAACCTCCATACTGTTTTCCATAGTGGCTATATCAATTTACATTCCCACCAACAGTGCAAGAGGGTTCCCTTTTCTCCACACCCTCTCCAGCATTTATTGTGTGTAGATTTTTGGATGATGGCCATTCTGACTGGTGTCAGGTGATACCTGATTGTAGTTTTGATTTGCATCTCTCTAATGATTAGTGATGTTGAGCATCCTTTCATGTGTTTGTTGGTGACCTGTATATCTTCTTTGGAGAAATGTCTGTTTAGGTCTTCAGACCATTTTTGGATTGGGTTGTTTGTTTTTTTGATATTGAGCTGCATGAGCTGCTTGTAAATTTTGGAGATTAATCCTTTGTCAGTTGCTGAAATTAAAACATTTTGAACTAAATGAAAATATAACTTATCAAAATTTGTGGAAAGAAATTGAGGAAGGCACAAATAAATGGAAAGATACTCTGTGCTCATGGATTGGAAGACTTATTGTTGTTAAAATTTCCATATGCCCGAAGTGATCTACAGAAAAGCAATCTACAGATTCAATGTAATCCTATGAAAATCCCAATGGCATTTTTCACAGAAATAGAAAACACAATCCTAAAACTTACATGGAATCACAAAAGACCCCAAATAGCCAAAGCAATTTTGAGAAAGAAGTATATAGCTGGAGGCATTACACCTTCTGATTTCAAGCTATATTACAAAGCTATAGGAATTAAAGTGATATGGTTTGGCATAAAACAGACACAGATATCAGTGGAAGAGAATAGAGAGCTCAGAAAAAAACCCACACATCTTTATCAATTGATGACTAAGGAGCCAAGAATATACAATAGGGGAAGGATAGTCTCTTTAATAAATGGTGTTGGGAAAATTGGACAGCCACATGTAAAAGAATGAAAGTGGACCACTATTTCATATCATACACAAAAATCAACTCAAAATAAAAGACTTGAACATAAGACCTGAAACCATAAAACTCCCAGGAGAAAATATAGTGGGTAAACTTCTTCATGTCAGCCTTTGCATTGATTTTTTGGATTTGACGCCAAAAGCAAAGATATCACTGGCACCCCAAAACTACCCATGCATTCCTTCCTGATCACAATCCTCTCTCCCTTCTGAAGTAATAATTATTCTGATTTCTATAGTAATAATTTCTTTTCTTTCCTTTATAGTTTTACCACCTACATATGCATACCTAAAGAATACAGTTCAGTTACCTTATTTTTTTACATTTATGAAAATGGAATTATGCTGTATGCATTATTTTGTTCTTTTTTTTTCAGTCAACATTATAATTGTACAATTCATCCATGTTGTAAATAATAGAAGTTTTTCATAATTGACTCTTTACTTCTCTACCCCCTTTAGTAGACTTTTAGCCCCTTCTGTTCACCATTATATTTCCACTATTTCATAGTATGTGCTCAAAAAATATATGTTGTGAAAACCAAAGCCATCGATACCCACACAGCTTACTGTCCACATTAACATAACGTTATTATGCCACTGTTTTACTCAATATTACTTCATTATTCCAGGAAAATCTTGCCTAGGAAGATAAAAGTTACAAATAACTTTATTTTTCATTTCAGAAACTTCCTTTGAAAACCATTTAAATAAACATTAAAATTCACCAATTTTCAGTAGATAGCATCAAACAACTGAAACAACTGCTTCAAGATTCTTTGAGCCCTTGTCTCTCTACCTTTGCCTTGTTGTGTCCACCAATGCTAAACTTTTGAATCACGATTCTTACCCAATCCTAATCAAGCTACCACATTGAAAAACTTGCCTTAAACCAGACTCTAAAACTCCATAAATATCCTAATTTTGCCCTCTGCCCTCTGAGAGGCACTAGAATTCTGTCAAGACAGTGGGTGGCACTTACACAAGTATTTGTACTATAAATGTTACTTTTAGCATGGTAAGAATAAACTCAGCTTTGTCTATTAACAGGTTGTTTTGATGATATTTTCAGGGAGCCATCATCGTACATTTGATTGAGTTTGTAAATGAACCAAAGAAACCTCAGGCAGCATATTCAGCTTAGAGAGTAAGTGTGTTTTGGCACAGTGCAGCATTCCTGTGAACTGCCAAAGCATCCACTACTTTGCAAAGAATAACAGAGAGGCAAAGCTTCTCATGGAGATCAAATTAGAAAGGCCTGATACTTAAAGTTTCTACTTTATGCAAGAGCATTAGGAAAGTCTACGGATAGATCCACAGAACAAGATACTAATGATTTGTGGCAACTAAGGAGTTACAAATAAATCTTCAGAACAAGACTGCTTAGTCCACACTTTATGCTTTTTACGAAAAGATGGAGAGAGTACTCTCAGGGTGTCTGGACAAATATGTTTCATGGCCAACAAGCTTACTAATGCCTCAAGCACACTGACCTTGAGAAATTGGAGTTACATTCATTAGAAGAGGTATAGGGTCCAGAGTTTCTAACCATTGTCATCACTACCATCAACAATGCCTCACCGTCATCTTAGAATAAAACAACAGTGCAATGGGTAAGACTTGGGCTAGGATGGAGTAGATGTATTTTGCATGTGAGATGGACATGAACCATTGGGGACCAGAAGGTGGACTGTGGTTAGATGAATAATGCCCCCCCCCAAATTTGTCTACATCCTAATTCTCAGAACCTGTGACTGTTACTTTATGGGGCAAAAGGGACGTTGAAGATATGATTGTTAGGATTGAGATGGGAAGATTATCCTAGATTATCTAGTTGGCCTGATGTAATCAGCGTAATCCTTATGAGGGACACAGGATGCATCAGAGTCAGAGAAGGTGATGTGATGATGGAAGCAGAGATTGGAAGGATGCCCTTTGAAGATAGAAGAAGGGGGTCATAGCAAAGGAATGCAAGAAGCTGAAGAAAGCAAGAAAATGAATTTCTCCCCTCAGAAAATTCAGAAAAAAGCAGTCCTGTTGACACTTAATCTTAGCCCAGGGAAACTGATTTTGGACTTCTGACCTCCAGAACTCTAAGAGATAAATTTGTTGTGGTTTAAACCACTAAATTTGTGGCAGTTTGTTATAGCAGCCATAGGAAACTAATACAGAGACATTATACACAGTCCCACTAACTAAATTAAGACACGATATCCATTTTTGACTGTTTCATAACAAATTGTCACAAATGTGAAGGCTTAAAACAACATACCTTTATTATCTGTTTTCATAGATCAGGAGGTCAGGCATGTCTTAGCTGGGTCCTCTATTCAAAGATCTCACAAAGCTGCAATCTACGTGTTGGCTGGGGCTGGGGGTTTCATCTGTGGCTTGAATCCTCTTCCAGCTCTGGTTGTTGGCAGAATTCATTTTCTTGCAGCTGTAGAACCCATGGTGTCTTGGAAAGAGTCACTGTTTCTTCCATCTGACCTCTAGACCCTCTTTTAAATGGCTCATCTGATTAAGTTGGGCCCACTCAGGATAAGCTTTCTTTTGATTAATTAAAAGTCAACTGACTTAGGATTTTAATTAATCTTCAGAATCTTTTCACCTTTGCCATGTAACATAACCTAATTATGGGATGGATATCTCATTCTATTTCTAGATCCTGTCCACACTCAAGTGGAGGAGATCATACAGGGTGTGTACATCAGGCAGTGAGAATATTGGGACTTTCTTAAAATTCTGCCTACCACAGACACATAAAATGTCATTTTTTAGACATTTTAGACACATAAGATCTTAGGTCCTAAACTAAAATTCTCATATTTCTAAGATTTACAGAAAATCTAATCCTAGCAATTGAGGATGTTATTTTTCTAGATATGTATATATGTTCAGTGCATATATATATATATATACAGAATCCTTATAAAGTTTTACATCTATCTATATATCCTTTTGCAGGGAATTATTCTGTTTTACTGATTAGGAATCTTTGTCGAAAAAATCAAATTACCTATAATTATGAAACAAGCAAGTCACTGAAGGCCTGGGATCAAAATTCAGGTCTCAACAATTCTTGTTTGAAGTTTTACCCACTATACCATAATATAATCAGTATTTGGTTACCAGAAAACACATTATGAGCTCAGTATTAGAATTCAGATTTATATGGTATTGATGTCAATAATTTCCAGCAGGAGACTATAATACAAGTCCTCACAAATGCTGGCGTTTTCCCTTCACACCCCTAGGGAAGCTTTAATCTTCTAACATGATCAATTAAGCACTAATATTGTATTTTTACTACCTTTTTGTATGTTTAAGAAGTTGACATGGCCTCACTGCTCAATGCACACACACTATTTATGAGGTTCATGTCCTTACCATTTCATCATGGAGTCCAATAATTTATTATTCATTACATTTAGGACAATTAATAGTTTTGTTGACAAATCATTTTGCAGCTATAATTTGGCAGTCCTGATTAAGTCATGGCCAGTAGCCTCATGAAACTAATCGGGAAGATAAAAGAAAGAAAGAGGGGCGGGAGAGAGAGAGACAGAGAGACAGAGAGGGAGAGAGAGGCAGAGAGAGAGGCCTCGTATCTTTTTTTTGTTTCCCTTTTTTCATACCTTTTTTCTGGTAGAAGCCAATGGGTCAGTATAGATAATATGCTAACCCTGTAGTCACAGTAGGGATTTAGTGGATTAGAATTTTCTCTAACATCCGGTATTGCAAATAATGCTTCTATTTTCCTCTTCTCATTTGTCTTCTCCTGGAAATCAGAATTCATACTGCACCAGACAAAACTCCAGGAAAGAAGCTAGGGGCTATGGCTTCTAGCTTCAACTCTGCCTCTAACTTCAACTCTGCCTCTAACAAGTTATGTGATCTTGGCAAGTTATTTGGGGCCTTGGTTTTGCATCTAAGAAATAACAGAAGATTTTAAAACTCCATCTAGGTCTAAAATTATATGATTCTCTGTTGAACTAAATCCAAGTGAAATTCAGTATCTATTTAGTGAAACATTATTTTGTGTCATGACTTTGGTATTACTACTTTTATTGCTTTAAAAAAAATTTTTTTTATTGCTTTTTAATAGCTTGGAAACAACTCATATTAACTATGACAGCCAAGTAGAAATGAAATTGGGAGCAGAAATAATGATAAAACTGCCATCTAATGAGCACTTAGTATGTGCCTGGTGCCATGCTAAGTGCTTTAAACATTTTATTTAATCCTCAGGACAATACTCTGATAGGATTATTACCTCTACTTTATAAATGGGGAACCGGAGGCAGCTTAGGATGGTTAGGTGACCTCCCCAAGGTTGCATTGCTAAGCTAGTCAGTAGCAGAGCTCAAATTTGAATCTACACCACCAGACTCCGAAGACTGTGCTTTTGAGGTTTAAGCTCTTCCATTACCACCTGCCCCTTCACTTGCATGGTGGCCAATGAAACCCAACATTGTTAAACTGTGAGGTTACCCAAGCAGGCAACATAAACTGTTGTTCACACTCGCCTTCCCACACCCTTTGGAGCACACTGGTGGGAGACTGAATGGCTTGCAAGTGTGGGCTCACTCCTTCCTGCTTTCAAAAACTCCACCTCACAGGGTCTCTGCTTCCCTTGTCAGCATCCCCATGGCTTTAAGAATCAGGGGAGTTCAAAGGTAGATCTTCCTCTGGAAAAATCTGGAAGACCACTTGCACTACTGCATTCCAGAATAGTTGCCTTTACTAATATGCAACTGCTGGCAGAAATTGACCTATTTTTTCCCACTTTAAAAGAAATCATTGTAAAATTAATACGACATAAAAATTTAAGACTGCTCAAAAGGGTAAAAGTAAAAAGTTAGAGTCCTCTAGAATGTGATTGTTGGATGAACATGAAAAATCCTTTTTATTTCCTAGATGATAAAAAATGAGTCGGTGAGTGTGTACAAGTCACTCAGCTACTCAGTGTGGTAGGAGTAGAACTGACACTTAGTTCCCTGACTCTCTTGCTTTGGTGCTTTTTCTACTACTGGGGAGTTCTGATTAAAGAAAGATCACAAGATGCATGAGAGGAGAATGCCATGGAAGGACCAAGGCAGAGATTGAAGGAGGCAGACATCGTAACTGCAAGTCAAGGAATGCCAAAGAGTGCCAGTAAACCACCAGAAGTAGGAAGGAATCTCCTCTACAGGTTTCAAAGGGAGCATGGTCTTCTGACATCTTGATTTTGGACATCTTCAGAACTACAAGAGAATAAGTTTCTATTGTTTTAAGCCACCCAGTTTGTAGTACTCTGTTCTGGCAACCCTAGTAAACTAATACAGAGAACTAAAGGGAACAGTAGGTGCCCAGAGTGGGGAATGGGGAGCTACCAAGTGGCAGGGAGAGATAAGTACAAAGAAAATTGAGTTCCAAAGACAGTTGTGTTCTACTTCACAAGTGACTCAGGAATGTATGGTGTCCTCTTCTTTTAGTCCTAAGGGAAGACCAACCTTCAGCTGAGTGTCTCTTCCCTCCTAGTTGCCTCCAACTTTCTGGGGGAACTGTTATGTGGGGAGAAGCTCAAAGGCATCTCTAGGGTCTCATTCTTAGCCTTTCCAGATGTACTGATGCTCTGACACCAAGGAGTTAGCCATCTTTTGCAGCTTAAGAACTTTGGGGAGGAAGAGACGTCTATTACCTGGGAAAGCTCCCAAGAGCCTCCAATGGCTGCAAACTTGATGTCTATGATTCCCAAGTCAGCTTTAGTGAATCCTTTCTGATGTTTTTTTTTTGTTCCTTCCCAACTAGCTCACTCTCTGCCCATTCGCTCTGAAACATCCCTTCCCTAGTGCCAGGGAAACAAAATAACATAGTTGCAAGAACTGTATCAGAACTGGAGTCTGGGCTCCCTCAAAGAGAATATGATGGGAGTGAGTAAATGCTGGTGAAGGGGGTGCAGTGGGGCACAGCTCTGGGAGAAGGTGTGGGGTATGTTCTTTGGCACTGGATGGCACAGGGTCCGGGGAAAAAAGGCTTTCTCAGCCTATAAGCGCCCCTGCTCCTTGTGAGAACGCTGATGGAATTCCCATTGGCCTCGGTCCTGGACTGGCTTGGCCAAGCCTGTGTGCTCCACAGGTGCTGTAAGAAGTCGGAGAGAGCCTGTGCAGAGTCTCCCGATGGGAGTTATGATCCTTCTGTCCTCCCTAGAGAATATTTCTGGGGTTATTAAAGGACTCCCCATTACTTCCAGCCCCTCCCCTCCAGAGCGGGTGCAGGAGAAATCAACCAGAATGGCAGCATCCGAGCAGCTCCCGGCTGTGACTGTTCCACCCTCTGCAGAGAGCCTGGTGCTATGGTTGTTGTGGGTTCTGGGGCTTCCAGCCCATCTCCCACAGGTGAAGTGACCTGAAACCAGCAGAACAAGATGGCGATGTTCATCTTCTCTCCCTTCTTCCCTTCCAATCCAAAAATAGGCTTCAGTAACTCTAGCTGCGTGAAAGCCACTAAAATCCCACTCAGGCAGGCCATGACGGTGAGTTGGCTGCTTCCAGAACCATTCCATTCGCCTCCAGCCCCCTTTCTACTGCTCCTTCTGTGCTAAGCTGCCTTCCCCTCCCCCTCTGCTTTCTAGTTAGGCTCTGACCTTTCAGAGCCACCTACCCAGGTTGCTCTGACCTTAGAACTTTTTTTTTTTTTCCTCCAAAAGAATCCCTCCCTGTCCCTAAATCCTCATCAATAATCATTCCCCACCGCAGCCCTCAGTCTGTACTTAGGAAGAAAACAACTGTGAGATAAATTGAAATAAAGAATGGTAGATACTTTCTAGTGAGCTTAACATGGCTATACTTCCTGGAGTATTTATGTCTTAAAATACTAGTAACTTGATGTAGTAAATTAAATGGTGCCCCCCTCCTAAAATATACCCATGCCCTGACCACTGGAGCCTGTGAATATGACTCTATTTAGAAAAAATGATCTTTACAGAAGAGTTAATTAAGTTAAGGATCTCAAAATGAGATCATCCTGGATTTATCCAGGTGGTCCCTAAATCCAATGACAGGTGTCCTTATAAGAGTCAGAAGAGAAGACACAAACACAGAGGAGGACAAGCCCATGTGAAGACAGAGGCAGAGACTGGAGTTTTATAGTCACAAGCCAAGGGCCACCTGGAGCCACCAGATGCAGCTACCTTCCTAAACATAAGCATGCTCAGCAGGTTTTTGCATAAGCCTTCCTGCTATTTTCTGTGCAAATATCAACTTACATGTGCTTATTCTTTTGTTTAACACAACTGGGATTATACTATTCTGTTTTGCCTCTTGTCTTTTCCACTTAGTATATCATGGACACATTACACATGGGCCAGAAAAAGATTTGCTCATCTTTTGATGGCTACAATATTCTTATTGTATGGCTCTACCACAATTTATTTAACCATTCTCTATGGAGGGACATTTAGCTTATTTCTGGTGTTTTGCTCTTTTAAACAATGGTACAATGACAGCAGTGTACATATGTCTTTGTGTATTTGGCAAAAAGTTTTAGAAATGGAATGTGTAGGTCAAAGGGCATGTTACCCAATTACCTTCCAGAAGGACTGCACCCAGTTTTACTCTCACAGGGTTTGAGAGGACCCATTTCCCCAGGTCATTGACCACACCAGGTGTGATCAACAAGTTTAATTGCTACTGACCTGTGTTTTTCACATTCCTCAGATGTTACTGGGTGGGGATGGGGAGAAAAATCTTCCATGCCTGGAATTATGACCTAAAACTCAAATAAAAATTCTAATTAATGTTATTTCTCACACCTAAGGGAAAATATTGTCCCCAGATTATATTGTAGGTTTGTTCCTTCAACCCTGACATGTAGTGTTGGGTTAATCCCAGCCATTCCTCATCACCTTTCAGGGGATTCTCACCGTGACCTGAAAAATATTTTGACTTTTCAAATCCTGGTGTGATGACTTGAATGAATTTTATGCTGCTCCGTTAATCTTCTGCCAGACAAATTTGTCTGTAGCACATTGTACCTGAGGTCTCTGTTCCACTTGACTCGGATTTTATTTGGTGATTGTTTGATGTTGACTGACAACATTCCAGGAAATAAAGATGCAAACTTGATATCCTCAACCGGAGTGCTTGCTGGAGAAACACAGGCTGCTGTATTTCTTTGGGATAACTTGCCTCCTATTAACCCTGATTTTGTGTTTGTGCACATAAGGCTTCTCAGCTGCATGGCAGGTCCAGGTCCTGAAACCTCCTTTTTTGGCTAACTCCTCATTTCCAGTCAAGTCACATGAAAAGAGTATGTTGGAGGGACCCACCCAACCTCCTTCTTATCCCAGTTTATTCACTACTATTTGCAGAGCTCTGTGACTGACACCCAAAGCAGCAGATCTGCGGTTCTGCAAAGCCACCATTCTCCTCGCATCCTTGCCAGGAGTGCTGCAGCCTGTGATCCCAGCAGCTCCCGTGCTCTGCAGTGGTTTCCTCTCTGCATGGCTGCTGCAGGGTACCATCACCAGCTGGCTGCCTGTCAGCATTGTGAGATGTAAATGTCCCTGTGCTTCTAGCCTTCCTTTACTATTTCTTGACACGTTGCTGTAATCTGGAGATGGAGATAGAAGATGCTCTGAATTTCCCACCTCTATTCCCCATGGTGGGGGTGGGAGTGCGCTGCTGGCTGTTTCTTAGAATGGATTTTAACTGCTCTGTAAAAACCAATTAAGAATTTCTTGTTATGTATATTTTACCAGTAAAAAAAAAAAAAATAACCCCAAACAAACAGAAAGACAAATTAAGAGCTGAGAGTGTCCCATTATTTTCCTTCCAAAAAAGCCACCGAAATAAGGTATTTCATCCTAAAGGTGTCTCTCCCCTCTGCATTATTATGTGTCTTAATAGAAAAACATGAGGGCAATCGGGCCTCTCCTTGGTATGACTTTCTTGATTTCCAGGGTGCTGGTTAGCTAGGTTAATGATGTACTAGAGCAGCGGACCCCAACCTTTTTGGCACCAGGGACCGGTTTCGTGGAAGACAATTTTTCCACGGACCGGGGGTGGGGGATGGTTATTGGATGATTCAAGTGCTTTACATTTATTGTGCGCTTTATTTCTATTATTATTACATTGTAATATATAATGAAATAATTATACAACTCACCATAATGCAGAATCAGTGGGAGCTCTGAGCGTCTTTTCCTGCAACTAGATGGTCCCATCTGGGGGTGATGGGAGACAGTGACACCTGAAGTGTGTTGCTTAAGTCCAGTCTACTCCGCAATCTCGTTTTGTTTGTTTGTGTGTTTGTTTTCATAATCTCGTTTTGGAGTGTTTGCTGTCACTGCAAAAAACACTGCTTCACAAAGATAGGATGTTGGAAATGGAAGCAGGCTTTTCAGCGCTTCTGTGGCAATCTCAGGATATTCTGCCTTGACTTTAATCCAGAACGTATGGAGATCTGAAGTTGTGTCAAACATACTTTTATGGCCACCATCATTTGCGATCTCAAGCAGATGATCCTCTTCTAGCACGGACAAAGTTGATTCACCTGGCTTGTTCACAAATGGGTCGCAGATCCATTCCTTCCCAGCTCGGGGTTTTTTTGTGGTTGGGAAGTAATGCTCAAACTCTTTTGAAAGCTGAGATAGGTGATCATGCACCAGCTGGGAGAAAGAAGGCCCTGGCTCAGTCTCTTTCTAAATCTCTGCTAATGTTTGAAACATGTCAAAAATCCCAATGTTCACTCATCGCCCCCATAATTCCAGTTTGGCTTTGAATGCAGCCACTTTATCTGCCAGCTTGAACACAGTCGTCATTCTCCCCTGAAACGACAGATTGAGTTCACTGAGCAGGTTGAATATGTCACACAAGTAAGGAAGTTTTGCGACCCATTCTGTGTCAATGAAATGTGCTGCCAGGGGTGACTGTTTTTCTAAAAAAATCTCTGGAGTGGCTCTCATAGCTCAAAAACTCTGGCCAGTGACCTACCTTTAGAAAGCCATCTCACTTCTGTGTATAAGAGAAGACGTGTGTGCTCTATGTCCATCTCCTCACAGAGCTGCGCAAACAGACGTGAGTTAAGGGCATGTGCTTTAATGTGGTTGATAATTTTAATCACATCCTGCAAAACACTGCTAAGTTCAGGTGACATTTTTCGGCTAGCCAGCATTTCTCTATGGATGACGCAGTGCGTAGACTCACATTCAGAAGGGACCTCTTTGACCCAAGTAGTGAAACCAGAAAGCCATCCAGTCATGGCAGCCGCTCTGTCCATGCATATACCGACACAAAATGACCAGTTCAGTTTTCCTGATACGTAATCATTCAAAGACTTGAATAGGTCTGCAGCTGTGGTGTTGGTTGGCAACAAAAGTGCACATAACATACCTAATGCACATCCTCTTGAAAAATATATCGCACAAAAACAAGCATTGTTGCCTTGTTGTCAACATCGGTAGACTCGTCAACCTAGATTGCATACCACAGTGACTCATTAATCCTCTCTAACAATTGCGCCTCAATATCCTCTGCTGTTTCATCAATTCATCTAGTTATGGTGCTAGCCAAAAGAGGAACACGTGCCACCTTTTGAACTGCAGCCTCTCCTAAAAGTTCATGACAGATGTCCTTAGCAGCAGGCAGGATCAACTCTTCACCAACAGTAAAGGGCTTCTTAGCTTTAGCAATGCGTTTAGCCACTAAGAATGATGCTCTCAGTGCAGACACATTTGATGAAGTGGTGGCCTTCAGTAATTGCTTCTGTTCTTGTTCACATTTTTTTCTTTTGAAAAACTCCAAAGGCTTGTCTTTTAATGCAGGGTGCTTAGTCTCCACGTGGTGAAGCAGGTTTGAAGTTTTCATGGCTTGGTTGGATAGGCGGTTGCCACATATTATACAAAGCAGGCTTGGAGAATGTGAATCAACTGTTGCAATGAACCTGTAATTTAATTAGGACTCTTGGTATTTTCTTTTAAATGCAGCTTTCTTTTTTTTGGCAGTCTTAGAGCCTTCTGCCGTCTCATCGTTGGGTCTTTCACCCTTTTCAAAGAAGCTCTCCAGCAACATTTGTTTTTTACTCATTTTGGCGAGGGTTAGCTTGTGAGCTTATGAAAA
Source organism: Eschrichtius robustus (assembly GCF_028021215.1). Classification (NCBI taxonomy): domain Eukaryota; kingdom Metazoa; phylum Chordata; class Mammalia; order Artiodactyla; family Eschrichtiidae; genus Eschrichtius; species Eschrichtius robustus. Next base: position 69,387,741 of record NC_090833.1, read on the forward strand.
CTGAGACAAGCGCACAGCGTGGGAAAGAGGTGTGGACGGAAGTGGTAAATAAAATAATGGGAGGGCCACATGCAGACTAAAATAAGTGTCAGATTCTGACTTAAAGCCTGCCACAAGATGCAGCTGTACAACTGAAGTACATCAACTCACTTGCCACTATAAAGCCTGCCACCAGATGCAGCTTAATTTTCACTTGCCCCTCACTGATAGGGTTTTGATAAGAGTCTGCAAGCAATTGATTTATTATGGTCTCTGTGCAGTCACACCTCTCTGCTAATGATAATCTGTATTTGCAGCCGCTCCCCAGTGCTAGCATCACCGCCTCAGCTCCACATCAGATCATCAGGCATTAGATTCTCATACGGAGCGTGCAACCTAGATCCCTTGCATGTGCAGTTCACAGTAGGGGTCGCGCTCCTATGAGAATCTAATGCCGGTGCTGATCTGACAGGCGGCGGAGCTCAGGCCGTAATGCGAGTGATGGGGAGCGACTGTAAATACAGATGAAGCTTTGCTCGCTCACCTGCCACTCACCTCCTGCTGTAAGGCCCAGTTCCTAACAGGCCACGGACCAGTACCCCTCCGTGGCCTGGGGGTTGGGGAACCCCTGTACTATAGTGCTGGTACTGGGGATATTAAGCATATCCTCTTGTAGATTTCACTTGGACAGCACATGATTAGATCATGCATTTGAACTTCTGAAACTTTTGTCTCCCAATTACAGTAGAGCCATGGATATTTTCACCTCTGGATTCCCTCTAGCCTCCCCTTCCATAATACTACATACTATCAGATCACACAAAGTCAGGTGGGAGGCATGATGAACAAAATGCATTGCCCAGACCTTTCATTCTTCTCAGCCTAGCTGCTTCCTCTTTGGGGTTTCAGGGAAGGCTGCCTTCCATCCCTGATTTCCCCTTCTCAGCAGCTCTGCAGCACCTCGCAACTGAGAATAAGTGGCAGACAACATCTTTTTCATATCACAGTGCAGGTCTGGGCAGGGTATGGGCAGGAATCTGAAAAAAGATGAAATAAGTAAGAAGTGAGGCAGAGTTCCAAAAACTGGATGGAGGTCAAAGATGGAAGCAAAAAGAATCATGGAGAAGGATTTTGACCCCAGCAATGTGACCTGATTGCTGTACCTTCTTTCATACTGTATTAGTGATGCATTCACAGCCGAATCGCCATTTCCTTGAGCCTACTGGTGTCTGGAAGTCATTTTAAATACCATTTAGTAGCATTTAGATTATTTTATGATAACGCAGTACCCATTGAAAGGATTATTAAGCTCATATTTGCAGTGGCCTGGGAAAAAAAATAATAAAATTGATCTCTTCGAGAGATGGCTCCCACAGTTGCCCCTTCAGCAATTATTCATTTAGAAGCCTCTCTGCCTACATTAGAACCTGAGATAAATTGGCATATGCTAATGCAGGGCTCTGCTGTGGGTTTCTCCTTTAGGAGTTCAGGCTCTCATTACCTACCAACTGACGCACAGAATCCTCTACCCTATTTCCTTCAGTTTGGTGTCACTGTTATATTGTTTGCTCTGAGCCAAAGTAATTTCTTTTCCTTTCCATATGCCTATTGCTCCTTTAATAATGGGTTTCCAGAGCAATATTGCAAATAATAAGCCAATGGTCAGAGCTCTCTTGCTTGATTCCAAAAATAATACCTCATTAGGAAGTAGATCTCGGCTTTTTACTATGGAATGGGGAGATTTTATAAAAAAAAAAAAAAAAAGCACCACTCTTCATGGCCCACAGAAGCCCATAAGTCACTGGAGGGAGATAATGTTGCAAAGTGCATCTTGAGCCTTTCAGCAGGCACCTGAAAGTTGAAACAGGTTAGTGGTGTGCTAGAGTTGATTCGGCGTGCCTTGGGAGAGGCCATGTTGAATGTCTCTTCCCAACTCCAGGTTCGGTGACCTGAGGGTAGCCTGTAATTGGCCAGGAAAATGGGGAAATGCTACAAATCAGAATTTCCTTCCTCCATCCCTTCCTTTCTGTCTTTTCTGCTTTTCACAGAGCTGATTATTAAACATTTGCCACACCCAACCACCTCAATGGACTCTCCAGAGTGAAACAGTTCCCCAGATACAGCTGGGTAAAAACCAAGGCTCGTTCATTGCTGGAGGCTCACTGTGAAAGTGGGCTGGCCTGTTCTGTTCCCTGGGTAGCAGCACCAACTGTTTCCAGCTCATTATTTCTGTGCAACTTATTCAGTCCAATACCTACACCTCTAGCTTCTTACATATTCCTCTGGATCATAACCAAGAGATTGCTGCAATGAAAGTACCATGAGCCTAATTGTACTTGGTTTTAAAAGGGAAAAAATTCTTCTTTTCCATAATTTAATTATGAAAGACATTGAGAGGTCGGGTGCACAGTCTAGGGTTTTGACAGCTAGAGGCGGCCAGGAAAGGATCACTTCTGTTATTACATCTATTGTTTTCCTAAAACACGGAAAGCAGGACAAGTCCCAACATCTGTTTTAAATTCCTTTAGCGTAAGGTTTTAATTATTAGTGAATCAAAATTTTATTATTTAAACTCTTACCATTATTCTAATGTGCAGGAGAAAGATTTTGATGGGGGATGAAAGACATGGAGGAAAAGGTGTTCGTGACAATGGAGCTCCAAAATCAAAATTTTCTCACTTTATTTTCTCATCATAATTTCTAGAACTAGCCTAGACTATAATAGTATTATCTATCTACTATTTTAATTGCACAAGCACATTGTTCAAAAGTACTTAAGTAGGAGAGTACAAAAGTATGAAGAGTACAAAATGAATAGCAAAATTCTCTCCCCATCCATGCAGCTCCCGATCCCACTATTCATAGTTAGTTAATGGCAAGATTTTATTGTGTACCTTTCCAATTAAAAATAGAATATTTGAATGCTAAATATACTATTGCATTTGATGATTAAATATTCATTATAAGCCCACAATAGTTTCAATTTTTTTTTCCAAGTGTGCTTTTACTCAGACATACAGACATCAAACAATGCTCATTAATATTAAAAACCTGGCTACTTTGCTGCATTAATTACAAAAACCCATGGTTTTGCTACTTTCCCTTTGGAATTTTTTTTCAACGTAACCTGAATACAGTAGTGGAAATGCATGGGAAGTGAAGAGTCCAGAACTGACTTAGCTTCTCTTGGCAGGATTTTTTTTTGCCCTGAAAAAATACGGGATCCCAGAAGGGTGCACCCTGCCCACCTCCCATGTCCTCCTACATCATAGCTCACTGGACTCATAAAACCAAACACCACCACTGCTTCTCCTTCTCAGAGCAAAGGACTCTTTGGTAGAGTCAAATCTACCAAAATTCTCACAAAATGTTCATAATGGCAGCCTTCCGATGTCTCCTCTCCAGCAATATTAATGGCCTTTATTTCCTGGGTAGTGTCCTCAAATACCCATCCCTCCTCCCTCCCACTGTTTCATTTATTGGGCTACATGGCCTGTATTGCCAGGGCGTCTGCTTCAGGGTCTCCCGCTTCTGTCTCCCAGGGCCCTGAAGCTTGAGATTCATCACACAATTCACGTTGACACCCCACCCTCTCTCCCCCGGCTGGCCTCAAATCCCAGCTACTGCTTTGTGTTTGCCTGTTTCTGACTTCTGGCTGAAGAGGAAAGGGTGGAATTCTCTTTTTCTTTTTTTTTTTTTTTAATTAATTTTTATTGGAGTATAGTTGCTTTACAATGTTGTGTTAGTTTCTACTGTATGGCAAAATTAATTAGCTATACATATACACATATCCCCTCTTTTTTGGATTTCCTTCCCATTTAGGTCACCACAGAGCATTAAGTAGAGTTCCCTGTGCTATACAGCATGTTCTCATTAGTTATCTATTTTATACATAGTATCAATAGTGTATATGTGTCAAACCCAATTTCCCAATTCCTCCCACCCCCCCATCCTTTCCTCTTTGGTATCCATACACTTTTTCTCTACGTCTGTGTCTCTATTTCTGCCCTGCAAACTGGTTCATCTGTACCATTTTTCTAGATTCCACATATATGCATTAATATACGGTAATTGTTTTTCTCTTTCTGACTTAACTTCACTCTGTATGACAGTCTCTAGGTCCATCCACATCTCTACAAATGACCCAATTTCGTTTCTTTTTATGGCTGAGTAATATTCCATTGTATATATGTGCCACATCTTCTTTATCCATTCCTCTGTCGATGGACACTTAGGTTGCTTCCATGTCCTGGCTATTGTAAATAGAGCTGCAATGAACATTGTGGTACGTGTCTCTTTTTAAATTATGGTTTTCTCAGGGTATATGCCCAGTAGTGGGATTGCAGGATCATATGGTAGTTCTATTTTTAGTTTTTTAAGGAACCTCCATACTGTTCTCCACAGTGGCTGTATCCATTTACATTCCCACCAACAGTACAAGAGGGTTCCCTTTTCTCCATACCCTCTCCCACATTTATTGTGTGTAGATTTTTGATGATGGCCATTCCGACTGGTGTGAGGTGATACCTCATTGTAGTTTTGATTTGCATTTCTCTAATGATTAGTGATGTTGAGCATCTTTTCTGATCTTATTATAGTGGTTCTTGCTACCTTCACTTGTTTAGGCACAGCCTCTGGGCAGTTTCCCTGTCAGGAGAAGTGGGTGTGCCCAAGTTCCTTGCTAAAGACTCCTCTGTGGCTGGGAGACCTCCCCATACAGGTATTGTTTCCACTGTCACAGTCTCGTCTGTCTCAGCAGCAAGCATCTATTTCTGGGCCTCTAGCTTTTGCTCCTCTACTGCCCCTTCCTTTTCTGGGTACCTCTCAGCTTCCTTGTGCCACACAGGTCCTAAAGCCTGAATAGCCTTAACCTGTTTGAGAAAAGTATTACATTAATCTTTTTGCACATGCCCAGAAGCACATGATTCCAGAGCGTTGTGGAGCAGCTGGGAAGACACACACAGGGGTTGTGGTTATTATGCATGAGTCTGGTCTTGAGCCACACTTGCAGGAGGTTATTTGAGTATTTGACTTATAGGTACCCTCCCCGCCCCCATACTTCCAGTATAAGCTCTTCCCTAGAATGATGCTGCAAGGGAATGGCTACCTTTGTGAATAAAATACAGCTCAGAGCCTCCAAGGGTGGCCATGAAGATTAAATTCGCCACAGGGGAAGTGGTAGCTGGACCGTATCTATCTGGTTCTTGTCTGAATTTTGTGCCGATTTTCACTGCCTCTCCTCCTCCCCATCATGCTAGTCTAAGGATTGGAAGTTAGAGAAAGACCCTGGTTCATTCTGGCTTCAAACACAGACATTTGTTCATTCAATAAATATTTATTGAGCACCTACTCTACACCAGATATTGTTCTAATTGCTCGAGATATCAGGGAAGATTCTCGATCCTCCTCAGCTTCCCTATAGTACAACTGAAACAAGAATGGAATGTTTATATAAGAATAGATGTCACTAACAGGGACATAAATACAGAGAACTCAAGAAATTGAAGTTATCTGGTTTACAAGATACACTTGATTTCTGTGTAGATCATATATCAGACCACATGTGAAATCTCAGCCTCAATTTTAGACCCACCACTCAGGAAACCATTTACATAAATCTACCACCTTCAAAGCATAGACCCCACTGCTCAAGTCTCAAAGAAAGATAATATTTCCTCTCCCTACAGCTTAAAGCCTGTCTTGTTCTGCAGGAGGCAAAGTTAATATAAAATCATCGTGTATTATTGGATGCGCTGTAGCCTGCCTTTCTTTTTTTCCTACTTTGATCTAAGAAAGATTAAAAAAAAAAAAGATTTGTTGATCTACCATTTCCAGTATGTTTCTTTCAACTTCTACTTGTATTTGTATGCCTGTTTTTATTTTGTTTGCTTTAATACATAATATATTTGGTTCGTAAAGGTTTAGGGCAGCAATTCCTTCTCTGTAGAATGAAACCATGGCCAAGAAAAATAGCTGTCTTGGTTCTGTTTAACGATTTCTGATGTGAATTATACTTTGATAATATTTTGATTCTTGCTTCCTTTATATTTTCAGTTTTTTAAATACACTTATGCATGTCATTTTTGAGTCATATTTTTTAGATGTCTCTTTAAAGTAGCAGATAAATGAATTTTGTTTTCGATGAAATATTTTTCTTTTAAGAGGGAAGGTAATACATATACCGAAAACATGTAAGACATCTTGGGTTACAAACTTTGTCTCTCGAAATTTCTCTTGCTCCATTTAAATGCCTTTATAGAAAACCTATTTTTGTCTGTCATGATGCTTACAGATCAGTGGTTCTAAAAGTGTGGTCAGTAGACCCATGGGGGTCCCTGAGACCCTTCAGGAAGTCCATGAGGTCAAAACAATTTTCATAATATTACTAAGATATTTTTTTCTTTTATGGTGTTGACATTTGCACTAAAAGCGCAAAAACAATGATGCCTTAGCAAGAATCCAGGCAGTGGCACCAAATTGCGCTATTAGTCATTGTATATTCTATTTGATAGTAAGGGGAGGAACACGCAAGACACTTCTACAGCACACCTGAGTATGATGACTGTCTTGAGGAAAACCACTGGGGCAATTGTTCGAGCAACAAACTGAACTAGCCACCTTTTCGCTTGAAAGAACAACGAACAGACAAACTATGGTAAATCAAACTTGAGTATTTGTCAGCCATTGTCTTTCAAATGGACTAAACAAAACTGTCATTTTTGAGGAAAAGAACTGACTGTATTTGTTGTTCAATGATAACATTCAAGCTTCCAAGTGAAAATTAGAACTTTGGAAAACTTTTCAATGACCACTGTGACCTTGTTAGCAATACTTAGCAAAGTCCAATACTTACTTTTCTGATGATTATCAGTGGGAATATTAACAAATGTGAACTTTAAAAATTGTATAATGGAATGTGTCCACATTTGGAAGATCTGCATAACTCAGGGAAACAATATGTTTTCAAATGATTAATGAACCATGTTATATAGGTGAAGATCCATTCAAAGTGCAAGATAGACTAATGGATTTGGCTATAATTGAGTATGAAAAGTTATTTTAAATGATTTCAATTTCCATATTACAATTAACCTTTAAAAACTACCACATTTCACGTCTTGGTGCAGTATTTTTTAAATATCTACAATCGTCTGAAATGGCTGTTTACTCTCTTTTGCAACTACATGTCTGAGTGATGCTAGATATTTTTCACACACCCCAACCAAAGTAACATATTAAAACTAATTGAATGCAGAAATAAATGTGACTTCTCCTGTCTTCTACTAAGTCAGACATTGAAGAGATTTGCAACAATGTATATAAAACAATGTCACTCTTCCCATAATTTTTTTGTTTTGGAAAACAGAGGGCTTTTTACGCAAAAATATGCTACTTATGTTAACACGTAATGGGGTTTAAAAAAATAAATACGTAAAGATTTTCTTCAAACTCTATTTTAATTTCTAGTACGGTAAACATTGATAGATATAACCTGTATAAACGAAGTCCTTCAGGATCCTGAGTAAATTTTAAGAGTGTAAAGTCATTGTGAGACCAAGAAGTTTGAAAACATTGTTATAGAGTATGAAACCTTATATTAAAAGTATCGCCAGGGTGTGACCAAAAGTGAGTCTTTTTATGGACTTTGCCTGGGTGAGCCACCTTAATCTATAAATCATTCTTTCTCTGAGGCATATCTTTTATTTATTTATTTATTTTTATTTATTTATCTTTGGCTGCGTTGGGTCTTCGTTGCTGCGCACGGGCTTTCTCTAGTTGTGGCAAGCGGGGACTACTCTTCATTGTGGTGCGCAGGCTTCTCATTGCGGTGGCTTCTCTTGTTGCGGTGCACGGGCTCTAGGTGCGCAGGCTTCAGTAGTTGTGGCACACGGGCTTAGTTGTTCCGTGACATGTGGGATCTTCCCAGACCAGGGCTCGAACCCGTGTCCCCTGCATTGGCAGGTGGATTCTTAACCACTCAGGCATATCTTCTTGTGTATGTCATTGATTATTTCTTGTTATTTGTTTACTCTCCTTTAGGGACACCAATTATCCACATGTTGACTCCTCATTCTCCATCCTCCTCATCCTCTCCCTCAACAGTGTTTTTCTTTTTACTTTATTCTGTGGATTTCAAGTCTGTTATGATAATCATTCTGTATTTTATACATCTCTCATTGAAACTTATATTGCCTTTTTATCCTGGCATTTTGTCTCTTCCTGGCTTTCTATTTCTGTTTCTCTATTGCACGTAGTTTCCTGAGAGTTTTTTCTGTACTTTACAAGAGAATATTATTTTGGAAATTTACCTTTCCTCTAAGTCTTTTTAAAAAATTATTATATAGTATTATTTCTTGGGTTCAGGCTGGATTTTCTTTTCTTCTTCTTCTTCCTTTTTAATGTTTCTCTTTGCTAATTTTTTAATTAAGAAATTCTTTTCAAATTTGTTTTTGTTTTCAAAAAACACAGTTTTTGGCTGAGGTGACATTGGCCCTGCTCACTGCCTCTTCTGTGGCAATCCCTCCTCTTCCCAAATCTACATCTGAAAAGTACAGTGACACGCACTGAGTCTTAATTCAATTTCCAACTTCCTGTGGGCTTTCACCTAGTTCAAAGCTACTTTACCAATGTCCTATCTTCTCTCTTCTCACAACCTGATTCTTGGTCACTGTCAACAAGTGTAATGCATGGGAAACTATAATTTGTGGCTTATACTTATAATAAATATATTCCACTTCCACCCTACCTACAACCTTTTACTTAGGAACTACAACTACTATGAGAATTAACTGTGCCATCACCATTACCCCTCATCTGCCTCTTGTATAGATCCTTAATGTTAACCTGTATCTCTGATGGATATAATCTAATGGTTGAGAGCAAGGATGATGAGCAGAGTACTCAGGTTGCCCCGTAATTCATCACACCTTGAGATGAATTCTGAGTAATTTGTTTTCAATATAATTCAACCCACCTATATTTATAGTTGCAAAGATTCACTTCCAGATATTGGCAATGGGTTATCTAACGAATTTAGTTTTCAGTGTTGATACGAGTTTTCCTCTTTTTTCTGTACCTTTATAAATACTCTAGTAGATATTGGGAGACAACATAGTGGAGACTAATAGACAGATGCTACTTTGAGATTGTTGGCAATATTAAACCAATCTCTAACCTACTATAACTCTGTGAACCCTATGAAATAGCCCTACGATTTCTTCTACTGAGACTACAGATCAAACTTCTTGTAGGAGGAACAGGGTATCCAATTCCCCCTTAAGGTGGCTGGGGCAGTCCTGATGTGGATGACACCCAAGTAGACTAATGTCAAGGTTGGGTCCAGGGTTTCAGGATCTTGAACAGTCTACAGCAGATGGCACCAGGGTGTAAATATAAAAGTTGGGGAAAAGATTCAAGGGTCAAAGCAGAGGAGACTACTTAGTTATTAGTTCTTAGAAAGGAGCAAAAGGCCAGATATAGCTAATGAAACTCAAGGTCATTCATTCAACAATATTGTTTCATAAATAGCCATTGGCTACAAACTATATTATTAATGCTTAAGCCAAGGAAATGGAGAAATCAAACAGGAAGAAGGAATAAGCTGAGTGGGGCAGGTCTAGAACTTATGTTGGAAATAAGGCTATGATGCCCAAAGTGTTTTCTTCTCAGGTGCTGGGTGTCCTGATTTTAAAGATTGAAGATCAAGATAAATACTGAGAGTCATTTCCATGGCATCATACACACCCTATGTATCTTTATTTGATCTCCTATCAGTACTAACTGGATCCAGAACAAACCCAGTTTGTTCAAAGAAGAACTGACCCTATGTTCCAAATATAAGGAACTCAGCATTAGGTTCTACCAAAAGGCTTCTGGTCAGCCCCCCAAAAATACTGCTTGGCTATTTTCTCTTTATCCCTAAAGTGGGAAGAAACATTCTGACCTATCCTATCCCTTGAATAAACATACCAGGTTATAATCTGTCTGCAAGTGATTTCTGAAAAATCCATGTCCCACTTGTGACTGTCTCTTAGTAAAAGGCAGAATGATGGGGAAGATACAGTTAAATCCAAGTCAAGCTCCCTTGGAAAATCTCTATACTTACACAAGCAGTAGCTCTGGCATGGTATTTTCAGAGGTGCTCCTAGCTTATTCTCTTAGCTCCTCTGCCGTTAATTTTGGTTGCAGCTCTCCTTTTCAAACATTGATTTAGGATACATACAACTTAATGAAAAGAAAACCAAAGAGAAGTAAATGCTTTAAAGCACATCATTATGCAGATGGTAATGCATTTACTTCTTCTGCTGTCAACAGAAGAAAAAGATAAAGGTATATGTAGCAGCCAACAAATTTAGGTTAGACACCAGAGAAAATGAGACATTACCAATCAAAAGATGAAAATAACATGGCATACGTTTCCCAAGGGAGATTGTATACCTTTCTTAGTAGGTTTTTGAAAGAAATGGTTGACAATGATATTTCTTGTAATATGTGAATAGAGTTCTATCTGGACATAGGGGAAAGTACTTGATAATCATCCTCTGCCCATCCCTTGCCAACAATGATTATAAATCATATAACTGTAATAATTCATTCACATGGAAAAGGACATTTGCCTTTATTTTCTTCTCCCTTAAGCAATGAAATCATTACCCTTTCTAAGGTGAACTCTGCTCACAGTTTCCTTTTTTTGTACTGATTTTGCTGTTCATTTACCAGGCTGATGAAAGTGTATATATATCCCATAAAGCCTTATAATTGTAATGAAATCCCAGAACTCTTCCCCTCAAACAAACAAGCAAAAAAATCAAGGAAAAAATAGGTTGCAGCAGGATGAAATAAAGACAAATTGTTCTGTGTTTGCATTAAAAGTCAAGCCCCAAAAGCTTTCCAAAGCTACTTTCCAGGCTCCTTCTAGGGCCAGACCAAACACCAAATCTACATAAAACAATCAAGATTGGACCTGTAGTTTTTTTCTGCCTCCAGAGTAGTCTGACAAAACCCAGCTGTACTTTCTAGATACCTCAGTTCTATGATTTGTGCTATTTGGTTTCATAGAAAATAGCTTTGGTACATAATGCCTTGATAATGATGGAATGTTAATAGGATTTTTTTCCTCCAGTCCTCTCCTACCCAAATAGGCCCCAATTCTACCTTTCCTGACAATATCATGTCTCCTCCAATAACTACCCACTCCTGAGCATGTTATGAAGACTTTCTGTTTTGTGCTGACAAGTTGCATTTTTATCTCTTATCATGAAGTTCATTTCTATTTCTTCCTCTCCTACTCATCTTTCAGTTCTCAGCTTAAATGTCCCTTTCTTACGGAAGATTTCCCTGATGTTCCAGATTAGATTAAGTACCCTTACTGCACACTCCGTGCCCAGCTGCATTTCTCTTGCACAGCTCTCATTGTAAGTGCAGATATTCATACAAGATCTGTACCTCATTAGATTCAAAGTTCATGAAGGTGGGAATCTTGTCCAAGTTCAGTACTCTATTCCCAATGTCTAACACGGTGCCCGACACTTAGTAAGTATTCAACAAAGGTTTTAAATACTTCATTCAGTAGTAAGTTTTGAATATACCTATGCCACCATTAACACTCAAGAAGGTCAATAATACTTCCTTTTACTACCACATACTGGAGTTTTTAGTCTTAGTATTTCATTTCACAATTAATATTCATTTAAAATTCCTTCCACCCTTATTATTTCCTCTTGTTAGGGATGGTTTCTGGTTTTGTTTTTGCTTTTTGTTTTTCTTTTTCATTCTCCCCCACCACTACCCCATCCTCCTGTCTCTTTTAGCTTAGAAAGAAGTAAAATTCTTACAGATACCTTCTTCCTAGAGACATTGTGGTCTTTCTAGAATCTAATTTACCCAACAGGAATAAATCCATAAAGGTAATTCATGCAGGTGGGCAAGGCCAGTCTTCCTTAGAACCATGGTCTCATTTCTGGAATTTTGGGGAAATCCTGCTCACACCCAGCTTCTTTGGGGTGCTCATAATTCCAATAGCACGTGGGTTGTTGAATTTCACAATTGGAGATATGGCTTTAAATGTAAGTCATTTTAAGAGAAATTTTACTTGAATTCAAGTCTCATTGAAGGCCTCAATGACTTCTCATCATCTTTTCTGAGAACGTTGGAAGGATGGTGGTGGGACCCTGGGACAGGTGGAGCCAAGGGGAGGAGCTGGAGGAGAAGTCTTCCTGCATCACCACTTTACTGAGGGCTGGCCTGACTCCTCATCTGTGACCCTCAAAGGCCTTGTTCAACACATTTTTATACTTTAGTAACATAAGAGAAGCTGCCATGTACAAGGTGCTGGTGCTTTCTATATAGCCTGTATTCATGGAGACTGCTTACCTTGGAGCAGATCTTTGTTCTCAGAGGACTTTTGAACAGCCCCCTTAGTTAGGAAAATAGACAAGAAGATATTACTCTTGAGGAATTTTTGGCTTCATAAAGGCTGTCCCACCCAATATCCATCGGGAGATTGAACTCAGAGGTCTCTGGTTGGGCAAATTTATAAGCAGGCCAAGGAATTTCCTAGAAGGAAAGGAATGGAGATTTGACCTTTTCCCTTTTGAAGATTGATGATGCTATAACCTGTAATAACTTGAAATGGTATCAGCTCAGTCTGGAAAATAATTTTTTTTAAGGAAAAAGTAAAGTGAAAGATGCTAAGAACTGCCAAAATGAACTGACCATGAGGGGAGATGGAGTACAAGTATGGAAAGGAGATAATGGTGGAAACCGTGGCCTCACTGTTGAAAGCCTGGTTGAAGATCAGAGAACCCTGGAGTCTAGGCCTCTGGTGACGTGGGATTAATACATCTGAGATTAACTCTCAGGAGAAAGACCTCCTTTTTCACCCTCAATAATCCTTAAAGCCTCCTTTATACAAATGAACAGGGACAATATCATATGGTGCCAGCTCTTCCATTTTACAATATGACACCAAGTGGTAGCCACAGAAGCTACAGGACAAAATCTGGGTTCTCACCACTGGTCTAGATTCCCTAGTTCTTTCTTTCTCCATAAAGAGTTGAAATTTAGCCTATGCCTTCTGGAATGAGTAAGTCCATAGTGTACTTAGATAACTGGGGCAAAAAAGATTCCGAGGAAGATATTAGATTTTCTGCTTATCTGGGCAGAGAGAGGATTGAAAAATTAATATGAATAAAAATAATTTAAGAAATACACATAACCTCTAGTCTTCCCCAGACTGGTAAAGCAAGTTGAACAAAGGGAATTAACATAGTAGGTCTGAGACTGTTACCCTTAGAAAGGGCTGTTTGCAAGATTGGCCTTTGGCTGGCATCTGGTGATCTGGATTTCAGGAATGTTCCCATGACCCTAACTGATAAGAGGGTCTCACTGTGCCTAAACTGTTTGTACAAACAATATGGTTTATACTGAACATCTGCTTTCCTTCTGGGAGTCTTGCATTTCAGTACATGCAAAGCAGAGGGTGTCTGTGTGATCAGTCCCAGTGAAAACCTTGGGCCCTGAGTCTCTAATGAGCTTCCCTGGCAGATGTCACATGTATTGTCACCACTCGTTTCTGGAGGAATTAGGTGTGTGACTCCACTGTGAGAGTGGAAGCTTGTGCCTGGTTTCCTCCAACTTTGCCCCATGCACCTTTTCCCTTTGTTGGTTGGGCTTGGTATCCCTTGGCTGTAATAAATCATAGCCATGAGTATGACTACATGCTGAGTCCTCCTAGGGAATTATCAAACATAGGGTGTTATCTTGGGAGCCCCCAACACACAAGTAAAACACACAAGGAATATCAACCCCATGGGATGCCACTTTTTCAATGCGACCAGCAAATTTTAGCCAGATATTTCCATTAACATTTTAAAACATTTTCTGATATTTATATATTTATTACGGTATCCTTTTTTATACAGAATTTTGATTCATTTTTCTTGCACATTAACAGGGTTACGTTAATGTTTTTAAAAAAAGCTTTCTACTTTAATGTCAAGCCATCTGAACTGGATGGGATTTTAGAAGAAATATAGTCCTATCTACTCATTTCAAGAAGAAACTGAAGCCACAGCAGAAGAAATACAAGGTGGGCTTCAACTAGCTTTAGAAGTGAGGACTCAGGACATGTGGCTTTTGTAAACCGTTTAAACCCTACATACGAAGTCACATATATAGTACTTAAATTTGTGATATTAAAGGTAGAAAAATAATACATACAATGTATCAATGTATTTATAGCAGGAAATTTCACTCTTGCTTTGCAATCGACCCAATTATGTTAGGAGTTTAAGGAAATCTGCTGATATGTGGTACCATCAGCCTAATGAAAACTATTGAAAAGTTTTATAAATACTTAAGCAAATCAACTCCAAAATAAAATCTCACCCAAAGTAGTCCAACTTCTTCCACTACATACATTGCTGTTTTTCCTCTTAACGTTAACATAAACAGTTGTGCAAAGTCTGGTTTTGTGTGCTTTTATCCTATTACAGTCCTACCAATCTTTTCCTCTTCTTGGTCTCCAAACTGCAAGAGAACTACAAGAGAACTGCCTGCAACCCAAACAGTAACATGTGGGGCTATTCTTCTTACATCTTCCCTTTGGTGGATTATCATGACTCATTGGTGCATGAATTAAATTTTAAATTATTTTGAGGGAAGAGAGAAAATGTTGGCCCTGTGAAAATTCGTTTTGTATCCAATTGCTCAAACGACTGTAAAGTTTCACGCTGGTCTTTCCTTGGTTTGGGGCAGGATTTAAGAAAAACATAATTCTGTGTTTCACCAATTCTAAGACACATTTTTTCAAATTTTAATTTCTCAAATCAGGATTCAGTTTACAATCAATGGCATATCGGAGGTTTAACTGGCAGCATTTTTGTCTTTACTGGTACATAAAAGAATGTCTCATAAACAATGCTCTTGGTTTTAAGATGAAATACAGTAGTCATGTTTAAAGTACCTACGAATTCAAGTAAAATATGCTGTTGGATATCTTCCTGCTGTCCTTCCAGTTCTACTTTCCCCTTCTCCACCTTGCTTGGGGCCCTGGGAAGCTGAATTGTGTACATGGCATCAACCAGGCTCCCTTGCCCTACGGCTTTTGGCTGGATTTGGTTAGTGAGAGGCGCTGGCAGGCAAGCTGGAGGGCAGGAGGAGAGTGAAGTGGGATATATATTCCCATTCTTCCCCCTGCAAGGTCACTGTGGGTAGGCTGGGTCCCTCCATTGAAGGCCAAGGCTGCCGTCAGTCCATCCATCCCTCTCCAAGTTGTTCTTCGTCCTTGATCCTTGAGATCTAGGGTTAGTGTCACCATCCAGGTGTTACTAGCCCTGGGCACTGCAGCATTTCTTGTTGCTTTTCTAAATGATGCCCACACATTTATAAATAAGTCCTTTATTAACCTCTCCTCAAATTTCCAATCTGAGGATGCCATCTGTTTCTGCCAGGACCCGAACTGATACACACAGTCTTTAGCCCTTGCTTCTCAGGGACTAGGAGCATCTTCATCAGCTGAGAGCTTTTCTGGAACTGTAGACGCTTGGACCCCTCCCAGACCTACTGAAACAGAATCTTCATTTTAACAGGATCCTCAGATGACTCATGTGTACATTAAAGTTTGAAAATCACTCATTTCACATA
The DNA here is from genome assembly GCF_028021215.1 of Eschrichtius robustus. Lineage (NCBI taxonomy): Eukaryota > Metazoa > Chordata > Mammalia > Artiodactyla > Eschrichtiidae > Eschrichtius > Eschrichtius robustus. The sequence continues at coordinate 69,403,365 of NC_090833.1, forward strand.
TCAGTAGATAGAATCAAATCTAACACCAGAATGTTAATGGCTTATTAAGAGACGATTATCTGGTCCTTACTGTCTGTTGAGGGATGCTTCCCCAACTCTTCCTCCATTATTTGAACCAAAAAGAAAATACAAAGTCTAAAATGAAAATGTCCTTATTTGGCAAACCTAAAGGAGCTTATGTAAAAAGTTGTTGATTCTCATCTCAAAATAATTTCATTTTAAATTCAGTAGAGCTTTTGGAAGGAAAAGGAGAGGGAAACAGTACTTACAGATACGGTAATGAACAACAACTAGGTCCATGTATGCCAAACACCATTAAAATAAGAAAAGAGTAGAGTTAACTGGATGAAAACGTTTGCCATATTGCATATAAGTATTGGGAATTGGAGCCTCATTTGTCAGCACTAAGCCATTCATATTGATTTTTCTACTGCAAACTGGAAGTTTGGGATGCAGAATGAAGAAATAATTGTCAACAAGATCTCTGGATGAAAAAAAGAACATTTAGTCAAATTAAGAAAGCAATCCTCAATAATTTTTGACGCTTGTCTGGATGTAGAAAGCAAGGCAGAATCCGCAGGAGGTTTTAGAACCTGCAAATTTGTTGTTCTGTTTAAAATGCTTCACACATTATTCAAGGAAAAATCAGACATGCCATGTATGCAGATAGCTTTTAAGGCATCCTTCTAGGTTAAAGGAATTTATGGGAATGCAGTTGAAGTTATTCATCCTCCTTACCATATAAGATTACCTCACTTTGCACCAGGTGTTTTTGAAAATAGTCTGAAACTTCCTTATATTAAGAAGAAATGTTTGATTTATAAGTTGGGTTTAAACCTGTAATGAGGCATTCCATTCTGAGTGATTTCATGTACCCGAAGCAATAATAACCCCAGGGTGTCAGTGAACGGAAAGCCCTGCCTGGATGGACGTTCCACAGAGTCTGTGTCAGCCCTTTTCCTCCCTGCTCGGAACTGCTGGGAAGTGTGGTCTCTGGGGCTCCGGGAAGGGGCTTGGCTGAAGGTGAACCACCTCATTTTTCGTGTGTCCATCTGGAACAACCCTTCCCCTGCCCCCCCTGCACCCCCCTCCCTGCAACAATGCCCACCTCCACCCCCTGTTATCTTCTGTCCAGGTGGTAGGATGCAAGAAAACAAGGTTAGGCCTTCAATCCCTAGATGTCAGGCCAACAGTCATGTGGTGAGAGGCACCTGGTTAGAGCTGAAAAAGTACAGGTGAAGCAGGTAGCTCTGGGTTCATATCATGGCTCCATTACATTTGCTGTTTGACCCAAGCCATGTTCAGTAACAACCCTGTCATCTGCTTGATTCCCAGAGTTTTTCTAACACAGAGCCTTCTCTTGCAGTTGAGTATCTTCCCATCTTACTGCTGATGCCTTGATCTTCCAGGAATCACCTGGAAGGGCTCTTTCCCCAGGCTTGGTCAAGAAAGCTTCCTTAGTCCTTTCTACCCCGTAGTTCTAGGTAGCAAAGCAGCATAGCATGGTGACAAAGAACACACTCTGGGCCCAGCCTGCCTGGAGTCAAATCCTGGCTTTGCCATTTAGTAACTGGGGAAAGTGACTTACATGCTCTGTGCCTCAGTTTCCCCTATGAAGACATAATTATTACTATTTTAAGGGCTTGTTGTGAGGATTCAATGATTAATATATAAAAAGCACTTAGAATAGTGCTTGTTAAATAAAAGAGGGCTTTTATAATGTTTATGATTATTAAGTTCATTAAAAATAGATTCCCCAGTAAACATCTTGACTTATGGTAAAATTTAGCTTTGCTGGTTATTTCTTTACGGAAATCCTCACTTTTGAAAAGCTTTATTAATATTTTTACTAGGTAAAATTGTAAAAATTTTATATTGTAAAATTGTAAAAATTTTACAATAAAAATTTTTGTACAAATTTGGAAAATACAGCACTGTTAACATTTTAGTATATTTGATTTCAGATCTTCTCTGAACATGATTTTGATTCAAATTGAAATCATAAAAATAAATTTACATATACCCTTTTAAAATAAACATAATATCACAAATATATCCCCATGTCAGCAAATATTCTTTGAAAATGTGGTTTTTAATGGCTATACAGCATCACATTATACTGATACCACAAAATACATTATGTGGATATCACAATTATACCATCCCCTGTTTTCTGTTTTTATCCTGTTTTTTGTCTATTTCTAATTACTCTTCATAAATAGTAATGCTTTGTTGAATGTTCTTCTACATAAATTTTTAGGCACTGAGTTCTGCTTTCAGCCAAGGTGGAGTAACAGAGCTCAGATTTATACTCCCGCATCAAAAGACCAAAACAATATGAAAAACTATGAAACAATGTTTCAGACATTGAACAACAGGCAACTTAGGACAGTGATTCCTGGGAGAGGAGAAACACATGAGACAAGTCCTTCAATTGCCCCAGTTTATTAATCAAAGGTCAGCGATTATCCTGGGTAGTAGAGATGGGGTTGGGAGTTCAAGAAGTCTAGGTGGTGGAATGTCAAAGAGGAGAGAGCTGCATCTACTAGCTGGCCATTAGACTGGCTATTAGAAAGAGTGTTGCAGCTATCCACACAGGAATCCCACCTCCACCCAGCACATGTGTGTGAGAATACTCTTTGAGGCCAAGGAAAGGACCACCTCAGAGGAGCAGTTGGACTAACCCATGCAGCTCACACAGGGCCAGGAAAATCCACGTTCCCACCAACCCTATGGAAAAACCTCATAATACCTAGGCTATCAGGAAGAGTACCTAGAAGGAAATCACCTCAGTTGTGTGGCACAATTAGCTGTAGACTAAAGCCTGCTCTGGTTCCACTTAATAAAGCCTAAAAGCAAAGACCAGAAAGGACAAACTTTCCAAGGAACTTAACTGCATCACATGCTAGTATTTTCTCATAAGTGAAATCAGGAAAAAAGTCCCAGAGGAATGTAGCACGTTATCACAAAGGTGCCACTCGACACCTAGGGAGAAATGTTTGGAGGAAGACAAGCCTGCACTGCCGTGGAGGAGAGAGAATATCCCGGTCCAGCAGTGTTCGTTCATTCGTTCATTCGTTCACTCATTCAAGTGTATGATGAGCACCTGTCATGTGCCATGAGCCTTCATACATTTTAGCACCGAACTGTAGAGTCACTCCATTTACAGAGCTGGTGCTCAGCCACTATTTGGGGAACCAGGACATGGCCAATTGCTTTGTACCCTCTGGCCAGCCTCTCTGGTATATGCCTGTATGATGAAGGGAGAGAAAAACATCCAATGGACACATCAAACCTGGTTTCCTAAGATAAGATCAAACTGTGCTTCCTCTGAAAGTTTGATTTGATTTGTGGTAAAACAACAAAAGGATCTGCTGGTTGAGACCACCCTGTTATGAAATTTGCTGACGCTCTGTGTCCGAGGCAGGAGAGTTCTGCTTTTCTCCTGTTCTTGGATCACACACTCAATGAATGGACTTTCTGTGGTGTGTTGAATTTCTCCCATCTTCTTCATTCCAAAATTGTCTATTTAGATGGTTTCAATTTGAGACAATTTTCAAGCAATGATTGCATCAAACTAGAGTCTAACTGGGGGAAAGTAATTTCTGGCAAAATCCCAAGCCAGGAGATTTTCTATCTGAGAAAATTATATACTGAAGCTGCCAATTCAGAATGGAAAGCTTAGCAGCATTAAACACAACTCTGCCGTTGTCCATTTCTATACCTGTATTTGGTGAAGAGCCACACAGGACAAGGCAGAAGTTACTAAGATTTTTTTTTTAATTTATTTATCTATTTATTTATTTATTTTTGGCTGCATTGGGTCTTTGTTGCTGCGTATGGGCTTTCTCTAGTTGCGGCGAGCGGGGGCTACTCTTCGTTGCGGTGCACCGGCTTCTCACTGCGGTGGCTTCTCTTGTTGCGGAGCATGGGCTCTAGGCACGCGGGCTTCAGTAGTTGTGGCACGTGGGCTCAGTAGTTGTGGCTCGTAGGCTCTAGAGCGCAGGCTCAGTAGTTGCGGTGCATGGGCTTAGTTGCTCCGCGGCATGTGGGATCTTCCCGGACCAGGGCTCGAACCCGTGTCCCCTGCATTGGCAGGCGGATTCTTAACCACTGCACCACCAGGGAAGCCCTGAAGTTACTAGGATTTATTCTGCAGTTTTCTCGAGACCAAAGAATGAGATACTTGTACCATTTGAAGGAAACTTAGTGATAATGTCTAGTCCATTCTCCCACCTCAGGAACTCAGCACAGGCCAGGCTTTTGTTCAAACTGCTCCCACACCGGAATGCCACTCTCACACCTCTAAATTGATCCAAAACTTGTTGCAACTTACCTTATCCAAAAGCGTTTATCTGTCTGCTCCAGCCCTCATGTATCCACCTCTCTAAATGCCTGCAGACCTTAGGACCATTAAGTGTTTAGTGAGATGTGGTTACCAAAAGAGCATTCATTGTTTTCAGACTGTCGTGATGGAGAGTGCCAACATCATCCATCACAACATGGATCCAGCTCAGGGGCTACCTCCTCTCTGAGTGGCCGTTCCCCAGGGGGCTCTCACAGCACGCTGGGCCTTCTTCCTTCTCATACCCACTACACTGTGTTATGGTCTTTTCAATGCTTGTCTCTCTCAACCACTGAACAACAATTCCTTGAGGCCTGAGATCATGGCTAGGATGTATTAACATTCCCAGAACATAGTACAAAAATAAAAGCTCAATGGATACTTACGGAAAGAGTATAAGTGAGAGAATAAATAAATGGATGCATAAATGAATGAATTCTAGAAGCTCAATTACTCCTTGTTGATCAATTCATTGATTCTAATACAAGAGAGCAGAAGAAGAATTGTTTTCCTCTGTGCTTAATGAAAGTTGAGGATAATAGGTAACTCAGATCATCCTTAGCAAGCATGAGTTGTAATAAAGGAAAGAAATGAGAAACAAAAGCAACCACAGTCATGTTAAGCCCTGTTAACATCCAAAACATATAAGATCAGTTATGCAAAACCAGTCTCCATCTTTTGTACAATTGAATACCATCTTTTTTTCTGCTCTCATCCCCGAGGAAACTCACCTCCCCCACTTTAGAGGGAAATCCAGCCTGTCACTCTCATTTCATCTGGTAGGATTAGGCTAGAAATGTATTTTGGCAGAGACTGATAGCTCCACCTACACCCATTATCATGCCCAGCCAAAGGTAACACCTCCTTTCCTACCACCTAGGTGTGGTCAAATAACTTGGTTCCGGCCAATGAGGTATGAGCGGAAGTGAGGCATACAGCTTCTGGAAAATTTCCACAAAAGAAGGAAGCATGTTCTCCCCTCCTTTCTATCCATTTCTCAGAGCCTGTAACATAGAGGAGGGCAGAGCAGCAGTATGGAAGGAGACTGCATCCCTGGTATTAGGCTACATACCAGCCCCTTCCATGAAAGGAGATAATTTTGTTATTTTATGATTTCAGGGTTTTTGTAATCATGGTCTAGCCTATATCTTAACTACTACTTGTTCTTTAGGCAACAAAAAGCCAGCTCCTACCTCTATGAGATAACAGCTCTAAGAGGGTAATGGAGAAAAGGTGTTGGATGACAATCCTAGAGAATACTTATCATAGCCCTCCTTTTAGAAATGAGGACACAGAAGTTCACAGAGGTCAACTAATTTCACAAGGTCACATGGCAAGTACTTAGTGGTACCCAGGTCTGTTTGACTCCAAAGCCTGTACTCTTTCCACTTTACGATAACAGGAATAGTGATAGTAACAGTAATAGTAATAGGTAACATCTATTAAATGCTTATTACATGTCAAAATCTGTAGTGAGCATTATGTGTGAATTATCTCGTTTAATTCTCAAAACGACCCTTTGAAATAGGAGCTACACTATACCACTGATTTTACAGATGAGGAAAGGGGACCTAGAGTATAATTAAATAACTTTCCTCAAGTCACAAAACTAGTAAGAGGCAGTTTAAAGTGTCTCAGTTTAAACTGTCATCTGACTGACTTGAGCTACAGGTCCCACCCTCTACTTGACTATGAGCACGTGTTTAGATTAAATTATTAGTTAGAAAAGGAATGTACAGTATCCAGTCTTTGCCTTAGGCTATAGAGTAAATTATCCTTCTGAATTCAAGGGTCTAATCACCATTTGGTGACTCACATGGGGCCAGTTTGACACCAGTGTAGAGCTGGTGAGAATTAAAAGGAAAAAAAAATTATTTCCTGAGTTATTTAATGCACAAGAACTGCAGTAAGACTCATTTGCCTACCTGCCACTGCCAGTGTGTACCTTCCTCTTACTTGCTGATAATGTACAGACCCAGATCAATGAGTCATTGTATGGAAGTTGCAAGAAATTCATTATACACATTTGAACTAAGTTTAATTCTGCTAACATCCTATGAAGAAGCTAGGGATATTATGAAGGATGGCTGACAAAACGTAGACATGAATAAGCCTCCATAGGCCCTTGACTGAGGCTTGAATGGTGATCAGTACTTTTTAGGTGGCCATTGTGGACTTACCCCTTATATCGAAAATAAAACTATTGATGCTGTTCTCAAACATAGAGTTTTGTTTTTGCTTTTATTTTAAATCATATATTCTACGAACAGAAGCTTAGGTGTTCCTATCAACAATTCCACCTGGTATTTGCTTCAAAAATCAGTTGAAAATGAGAAAGAGGGAAAGAAATACATGAAAATAAAAAGCATTTTCAAAACTGATCTGCATAACTCTAATAACAAAACCTGAAAAAGGCATTATAAGACAAGAAAATGGTAGACCAATATCTCTCATGAACATAGATGTTGTGATAAACAGATCTCGGGGAGCTCTGCCTCCTAGCTTTCATGCCCTTCTATAATCCCATCCAGTTTGAGTGCAGGTGGGAACTGTGACTTTCTTCTAACCAACAGACTATGGCAGAAGCAATGGGATGTCACTGCCATGATTGCATGGCATTTATATAATATGTCTTGCTAGTTGGGTGGCCCACATGGCAGCGAAGTGAGGGTTCTCTCAAAAAATTGAAAGCAGCCTTCAGATAATAGCCAACGAGCAACTGGGGCCCTCAACTGTACAACTGCAAGGAAATGAATTCTGCCAACAACCTGAAAGAGCTTGGCAGCAGATCCTTCCCTAGTTGAGCCTTCAGATGAGAATAGAGCATGGCTAACACCTTGATTGCAGCCTGTGAGACCTTAGGCTGAGGACCCAGTTAAACTGCACCCAGCTGACCCACAGAAACTGTGAGATAATATGTGTTGTTTTAAACTTTTGGTAACTTGTTATGCAGCAATAAATAATACACATGCAAAAATTGTCAACGAAATATTAGCAAATTAAACTCATCAGTGCGTTTCAAAATTGCAAAGTTGGTTCAACATTCGAAAATCAATAAAAAAAGTTGTCACATTGGCAAAGGAGGTAGAGTCATATAGTCATCTCAATAGGTACACAAAGAGCACTTGACAAAATTAAACTCCTCCACAGCAAACGTTCTTAAGTGAACTAGGGAAAAAAAGAAAACTTCTTCAGTTTGATAAAGGGCAAGCCTACAGCTAACATCATATTAAATGGTGTAAAACTGAATGCTTTCCCCAAAGATTTAGAACAAGACAAGGATGTCTACTCTGACCTTTTCTGTTCAGCAATGTACTGGAGTTTCTGTCCAATGCAATAAAGAAAAACAAAAGAATAAAAGTCCTAAAGATTAGAAAGAAGTGAAATTGTCTTTATGCAGAGACAACATGATTGCTTACATAGAAAATTATAAGGAATTAGTTTCCTATTGCTGCTGTAACAATTACCACAAACTTAGTGGCCTTAAACAACACAAATTTATTATCCTTACAGTTCTATAGGTTAGATGTCTGATATGAGTCTCACAGGACTAAAATCATGAGTGTTGGCAAGGCTGTGTTTCTTTGTGGAGGCTCTAGGGGAGAATCTGCTTCCTTGACCCTCTACCTTCTAGATACCACCCACATTCCTTGGCTTGTCATCCCCTTCCTCCGTCTTCAAAGACAGTAACATTGCATCCTCTGACCATTCTTCACATACAAATATTTTTTCTCAGTGGGTGTTTTACCTTTCAGTTTTCTTAGTGGTGTCTTTTGAAGACTAGAAATTTTAAATTTTGGTTAGGTCAATTTAACATGTTTTTCTTTTATGGTTTGCTCTTTTCTATGCCCTATTAAGAATCTTTGGCTAACCCTAAGTTGCACAGCTTCTAGAAAGTTTATAGTTTTAGCTTTTATGTTTAGGTCTAAGATCATTTTTGGATTCATTTCAAATTAAAATTTTTGTATAGTGTATGAAAGGGGTCAAGTTGGTTATCCAATTGATCCAGATCATTTGTGGAAAAAATTATCCTTTTTCCATGGAATTACCTTGGTATCTGTCTTGTAAATCAATTGATTGTATATGTGTTGGTCTGTTTGCAGACTCTATTCTATTCCTCGTCTATTTGTCTATCCTTTAACCAATATCACAGTGTCTCAGTTACTGAAGTTTTATAGTAAGTCTCGAAATTAGGTAGTGTGGCTCCTCCAACTATGTTGTTCTTTCTCAAAATTGTTTTGGATGTTCCAGATGCTTTGCATTTCCTTATACATTTTAGCATCACCTTGATAATTTCTACACACACAAAAAAAGCCTGTTGGGATTTCAACTGGAATTGCATTGAGTTTATAGGTCAATTTGGAGTAATTGACATGTTAATAATATGTAGTCTTCTAATCCATAAACACTGTATAGCTCTAATTTATTTAGACCTTAATTTTGGGGGGGAAATAATACATAGTTTTCAGTGTAGACATTTTGTAACTTTTTGTTAGATTTATTTGATGCTATTATAAATGGAAGATTTTAAGTGTAATTTCACAACTGTTTGTCCAGGGGCAAGCAAAAAAAAAAAAAATTTAAGGCCAAAAAGCTTAGATGCAGATTGTGTTTACAATATCCTTTAACAAATGAATTAAAGTCATATTTGATCTCACATCTGTCAGTAAAAGTTGGTCGAGTACCTACTATTTGCAAAACTCTAGTTACCCCAAGAATACAAAGTTGATCACATACAATCTCTAGGGGATTTTCTGGAGACATTATATCAGTGCTTATCAGAGCCGTCGACTTCTTCCAGTGAGTTTTTAACTCAGTGGTTCCCAATCATGGTTACACATTAGAAGGACCTGGGGTGTTTTAAGAAAACACAGATACCCAGAACCCACCCAAAGCTACTCGTAAGCAGAAATTCAAAACTTCTCTCTAGAGAAGTCATTCCAAAGTATTATTGTCCTTGATACGTTCATTTTGGCCACAGTGCTGTTATTCTTCCTTCTTAAAAAAACCCACCCAGGCCCCTTTTTACTGTATTACTTTACTTCTTACACACCTAGAGCTTTATACATAGCATGCATTATACATAACCTCAAAGAATGGATGGGTGATCGCTTGCTAGCAAAAACAAAAGGAAAAGGGAAATCTGCTAAAGCAGCTTTCCAAGCCATCCCCTGGGAATGTGTTCATTGGACTGAGGACATATCAGTGAGGTGAGCTAGGGGACACCAAACATTCCAAACAAGCCTGGCTACATAATTTGCCCAGCCAAGTGCAAAATGAAAATGTAGGTGCCGTGTTCAAAAATTATTAAGAATTTCGAGACAGTGATAGGAGAGCATTTACCCAAGCATGGAGCCCTTCTAAGCACTGGGCCCTGTGCAACCGCACAGCTTACTTGTCCAGGAAGCCAGCCCTGGTTCCAAGGACCAGAGCACTCAGTTTACACTCAGCAGTTCTGCACACTTGCTGGTAATCAGGAAGGCAAAGTAAAGCAGTTGATTGCGTTTCCATCCCAATGGCCATGTTAAAAAAAAAAAAAAAAGGAATAAAAACCTCTTTAGTTCTTAATTTTTGATTTATTCCCTCATTTGGTTCCTGGAAAACTCATTTGAGACAGAACTATCCTATCTTCCTGTTCTTGTTTTGGATAGCATACGTATTTTTAATGTTGCAAGTTTTCTTTTCTTTATTGACCGATTTCCATAAAACTTAAAAATCTGAGTTGAGGACTCAGATCTGAGTTCAACTCCATTTTTATCTGAGAGCCAGTCACTAAATGCCATTCCTGCAGCTCTCAGCTCTTAAAGAGAAGCAGTATCTACTGAGCACCCTCTAATTTATATTGATTTTTTCCCCTCACAGTAAAACTATAAAGGAGGAAATATTTTCTCTACTTTTCAAAGGACAAACCTAAGTCTCAGAGAGGTTAAATAACTTGTCCAAGAGGGTACAGAGAAGTAATTAAGATCATGGACTCAAATCTCATGTTTGCAGTTATGTGCATGAGACTTGGGAAAAATTACTAAACTCTTATGAATTAGATTTTCTGTAATTATATGATGGAAAGAGTAATATAAACCTCATAGGATTGTCATGTGGACTGAGATAATATAAGCAAAGTGCTTAGTACAAGGTAAACACTCAATAAACAGTGGTGCTTATTATTAAAGTCACATCTAGTAAGTAGCAGTGCTCCAATTTTTCCTGCTTCTCTGAAGAGAGCATTGGTAAATTTCCACGCTCTTGTTTTAGATAATCCCTGGATTAAAGAAAAAGCAATAAGCATCAATTACCTTAAAGGTGAGTTTGAGGCCAGGACAAGAAACTGTTACATGTAAATATTGGAGAAGATACTCACAAAATACAGTGCTGACTAGCATTTTGAAAATACCACACCTAAGTGTTCAAGGCCTTGACATTCTTCCCTATTCCTTATTATTAGGCTTAAAACACCAGAAGAATCTTTAACTCATAGAAGAGTATGAAGAGTTGTCTTACAGATGCACTTAAATGAGTTGACAGCTTTTCCAATACTTTCTGTCCATCCCAGACACAATGGTGGACACTTGGCCTATGTCACTGCCTATTGTAATATGGTTTTTGATTAGAAAGGGCAAGGGAGAGGAGAATTGGACCAGAGTATTTTCCAGGTTCTCCCAGCTCAAAAATATCTGTGATTTTTTACTGAAAACCTGTGGAGAGAAAGGACAAATACATCATTTTAAAAATTTAAGCTTACTGGGTTTTTTTTAATTATAAAAAAAAACTTCTTATCGTAAAAAATTTGGATAATACAGAAAAGTAGAGAAATTTTAAAGAAAAAAAATCAGCCAAGTTTCTACCCTCAAAGCCAATCATATTCTGATGCTTTTCCTTCAGGGGCTTTGTTACCAAGTCTCTGCCTGTTTCCTTCTGTCCCTTCCTTCCTCCTTCCTTTGTTACACACCTAGTGCCTTCATGCCATCTTTCACTGTTGCCCCCATCTACACACTCCTAGAGTGCTATGGCCAAGCATTGAAACCTGACCTCCCAAAGGAGCCCTATCCACCAGACTTCTCATAATCCTCTCACTCTGTAAAAGGTTTGCAAGCCCTGGGCTCCCTTTCCTAGTTCTTCAGCCCTCTGCCCAAGCTAACCCGGTAATGCACCTGCTTTTGGTTGGTAACTGTACTCCACAGGGGCCTCACTATTTTCAGAAGAGAAATCAGGGGATAAGAATTTCAGGTAGCCCAATGAGAGGTCCATTTAGTGGAGATAAGACCATCAAATGCATTAAACAAATGTATGCTCAGTACAACTGGAGGCAACGTCATGGTATAGTAAAAAGAACGTGGACAAACGGATCTACGTTCAAATCCAACTGCTCACTAACAGGCAACTAACTTAACCCCTCTGAGCCTCAGTGAAGTGGTATGGCCAACATCATAAGCTTGCCATGGAGCTTTTAAAAATGACAGGTGTAAAATGCCTGGTCTACAAGAGTTCCTTTAAAAGATTAAATTAGTAAAAAGTGTTGTGAATTTTCTTTAAATGGATCAGACATGATTCATGTCCTCATGGAGCTTAATATCTAAGAGAATAAATAAGACACACATAAAAATAACAGTAATACTGAATTTTTAAACTCTTATTAAGACCCAGGTCCATAAACCCATTTTATAGATGAGGAAACTGAGGCTTAGAGGAAGAGAAATGACTTGACCAAGGTTACACAAGTAGGAAATTACATAGCCAGAATTTGAACCCTAGTCTGCACCAATGCATACTGACTAATACAACACAGGCACTTGCTTTTAAAGCTATTTATAAGACTAACCCTGGATGCCAGAAAACATCATCTTACTCAAACAAAACTGTAGGTCCCGTTTTGAAATTTTGTCTATAAGTTAGACCATGACCCATCACAGAAAGGGGTTGGGAGTTGGGGCAGTAGATCTAGGGCCTCAAATTTAGATTTTTGACCCCCTTTTCAGATGAGACTACACATACAGTCACAGAGATACACTGTGACAGCTTCAATCACATGATTTAAAACTAGTCCCGCTACTGGTTTGCAAGGTGGCTTACACAGTCTGTGCTGGCATTTTTCATAAATATTATATCATCATATCAATATCATAATTATATTGCATTGCATTATACAAATTAACATTGTTTCAATTTAAATATTTAAAACATACATTTTTGTAACTGTATTCTGTCACTTTGTTATTTTTATTCTGAGAGCCTCAAAAATGGAAAAGGCTGTGACTCTCTCAATCAATACTCTGAGTTTCATCAAGGCCCAAACAGGAAGGGAATCACACCATCACATAGGCGGGACCTTAATCCTTCCATACAGCCCACACGCTTCCTCAGTAACACTGCACCCTAAGAAAGAGGGCCAAAGACTTCTAGGACCAGGGAATTTCCACTAGAACAGTGTTTCTACCATTACCATGTGGCCAGGCAGCAGGCTGAGTCATCAGGGCCTCTGGGTCTCTATATAGACCCTCTGGGTCTCACCCAGGTAAGGTTGTCACACACACCAGGTAGCAGCATTATTATTCGCAACAGAAAGCTTTTCTGGTAACGGCATGAAAACTCTGACCAGACTCACTTTGATCATGAAGGATGTCCATGTTTCATTGGCTTAAAACTTTCTTTTTTAAAAAAGGTTATGGGACTTCCAGTTTCTGGTTTGGCAAGAAAGGAGCTTGAAAATTGCAACTCTATCCTAATAACAAGAAAAAACTGAACAAATTGAAAAATCAGCAATTCTAACAGAAGTTGGGTCACAGGGCAAACCAATGCCCCCCAAATGGGAGAGACAGACAGGCAGACACGGAGAATCACAGCTCACCAGAGCAGGAACCTCTTTGGGAACAAGTGCCAGGGTAGAAAAACCTGAACTGTAATTGATGATTGCTGAAGGCTAAGTGTGGACAAGTCTGAGAGTCAAAAACTCTGTAGGGGTACCCAGCCATCTGCTGTAGGGCTACCTGAGTTTTACCTCTAGAAGCTCAACCCTCTTGCTTCCTGCAGGAGGAAAGGAAAGTAACTACTTTGAAATATGCAGAGCACTGTGTTCTTCTTCTTTTTTTTTTTTTCAGGTTTTGTTTGTTTGGTTTTTTAATCAGAGTATAGTTGCTTTACAATGTTGTGTTAGTTTCTGCTGTAAAACGAAGTGAATCAGCTATATGTATACATATATCCCCTCCGTCTTGGACCTCCTTCCCACTCCCTGCCACCATCCCACCCATCTAGGTCATCACAGAGCACTGAGCTGAGCTCCCTGTGCTATACAGCAGGTTTCCACTAGCTATCTATTTTACACATGGTAGTGTATATATGTCAAACCTAATCTCCCAATTCGTCCCACCCTCCCCTTCCACTGCTATGTCCACATGTCCGTTCTCTACAACGTATTCCTGCCCTACAAATAGGTTCATCTGTACCATTTTTCTAGATTCCACATATATGCGTTAATATACGGTATTTGTTTTTCTCTTTCTGACTTACTTCACTCTGTATGACAGACTCTAGGTCCAACCACATCTCTACAAATGATCCAATTTCATTCCTTTTTATGGCTGAGTAATACTCCATTGTATATATGTACTACATCTTTATCCGTTCATCTGTCGATGGACATTTAGGTTGTTTCCATGTCCTGGCTATTGTAAATAGTGCTGCAATGAACATGGGGGTACATGTGTCTTTTTGACTTACGGTTTTCTCAGGGTATATGCCCAGTAGTGGGATTGCTGGGTCATATGGTAGTTCTATTTTTAGTTTTTTAAGGAACCTCACTACTGTTCTCCATAGTGACTGTATCAATTTACATTCCCACCAACAGTGCAAGAAGGTTCCCTTTTCTCCACACCCTCTCCAGCATTTATTGTTTGTAGATTTTTTGATGATGGCCATTCTGACCGGTGTGAGGTTCTTCTTAAAAAGGTTGCTCTCAGGAGAACCTTTACCCAGAGCTTTACGTATAGGGGTTTTATCAGAGCCTAACTGACCTGGGGGAAGGGAAAGACCCAAGGCCAGTTGGCTCTAGACTTTTTTTTTTTTAAATTCACATTCTTATGTATTCTTTTTTTTTTTTTTTAACACCTTTATTGGAGTATAATTGCTTTATAATGGTGTGTTAGTTTCTGCTTTATAACAAAGTGAATCAGTTATACATATACATATGTCCCCATATCTCTTCCCTCTTGCATCTCCCTCCCTCCCACCCTCCCTATCCCACCCCTCTAGGTGGTCACAAAGCACCGAGCTGATCTCCCTGTGCTATGCGGCTGCTTCCCACTAGCTATCTATTTTACGTTTGGTAGTGTATATATGTCCATGCCACTCTTCATATGGAGGAAGGGGAATATCCAACTCTAACCCATTCTAGCCATCCTGTCCCACCTTAGAGAGGACTTAGAGAAGCACTTGTGAATTTCACAGTCCAGAGGCACAGACTCACTAAAAGACTAAGACCTAATCATAGAACTATAGAAAGCTGGCCCTCCCCACGCACCTCATCACCACATTACTAAGGGCCTATTTACAGCAGTTCCTTTTACCCAGTACATCATGTCCAGCTATGAAGAAAAAATTACAAGGCATACTAAAAGGGAGAAAACAAAATTTGAAAAGATAGAGCAAACATCAGAACTAGACTCAGATATGGCAGGGATATTGGGATTATCAGACCAGGAATGTGAAACGATGATGATTACTCTGTTAAGGGCTCTAATGGATAAAGTAGACAGCACTACTAGCAAGGCAGATACCGGACTCCTCCCTAAAGTGATTCAACCCTGTTATACTTCTCTGGATACTGTATGAGGTTCCTGTTGTTCTACGTTCTTACCAACTCTTAGCATTACCCAAGTTTTTAATTTTGACAGGCTTGTAGGTATGAAAACATATCTTTCTGTGGTTTCAAATTACAATATGTTGATTAGGTTTAGCATCTCTTATGAAAACATGTGTATTTCTGCTTCTGTGAAGCCTCATCGTAACTTTAACCTTTTTTATATTAGGTTGTTCATCTTATAAACTTGTAAAAGTTCTTGTCTAGATATGAAATTCTGTCAGTTAATTGCCTTTAATCTCCCCACTTCCACTAATTTATCCCTGGCAGCCAATCAACAAGGTTAACTTTCTGTAGAAACTTTCATGATACATGCCTACCTAATTGTCTCAGAATTCTTTTCAGAATTCAGCAAGTAAAATTTTAAAAATACACTTGAACACAATTGATACAACTGAATATACTTTTTCTTTCATCCTCATCCCAAAGTTAGGGAAAGTGCCGGAAATGGGTGAGTCTTTAAAGGGTCAAAAGTTTTCAACAGAATCTTAGTTGAGGAATTTTGCTCATTCACTGCTCATCTTTATCTTTTTGGTTTGAGAGCACAATTAAACATACATATATTTTATGTCCATGAGTATCCTTAATTCCCCTAATTATACCAGCTCTGAACTGTAGCAGAAACAGAAGGTGTCGGGGAAGGGCAGGGAGAATGTGGAGCCAGAGGCAGGGAACTTTATTGATGTTGCCTCTGTCTATAGGGTGTATCATATTTTTAGGAAAAGGAGGAAAAAAATGCATTCTGAACTGGTTTCAGTTACTTACGTTACAGAGGGGATATCCATGCCTAGAACAGCTTTCATGGATTTATTTGCCAACTGACATAAATTAAAACCAGACCAAACTTCATTCCAAATCTTGTTTTTTTTTCTTCCATTGATTTTCCTTGCCTTCTCCCCATTCTCTCTACCCCACCCCAAACCCTTCTCCTCTTAATGTCTTTAAAAATAATATTGCTTTGCATACGTTTTCTGCTTTCTCAAGAAAACATTTTCCAATTGCTCTGGTTTCCATTCTGCCTAAGGGAAGGTTTTCCTCTCTCCTTCATTCCTTCATTGTAATCCTCTCAATTATCTAAGAGCCTCTGCCTAGAATCTCTAATAAACGTTTGGAAAGAGGGAGAGGGCTCAGGCTTGTTGATTGAGTGGTTTTGATTTTTTTTTTTTTTTTTTTTTGAGACCAGGAAACTTCTGTTTAAGTCTAACATCTTCTTTTAAGAAAACATCCTTTTTGTATTAAGGCAATCATTTACATTTTTGGGTCATTTTAACAACAACTGAGAACTCCTTAAAATCATAAAAACTTCTAAGCACAAAAGCTTATCCAGCTCTGGAGAGACAGCCTGCAATGATGGAAAAAATAAAGAACATTATCCTTATTAAGACCTGGGTTCAAAACCCAGTTTGCTCTCTTCCCAGGGGCAGGGCCTCCCTCTGAGCCTCAGTTTCCTTCTGTATAAAATATTTAATGCATAGCTATGTTTTGGAGATTTTCAATAAGATAAATAAAAAACAAATGCTTTCTCGTTGTTCTAGTTAGAGTTGTAACTGAAAGTGAAGGAAATTAGAAGGATGATGGGGGCTAAGAGGTGGATGGAAGATTAGGAAATATGCGTCACCAGGAGCACTAACCAGGCTGCTCTGGAGGATGAAGCAGCAGCAACTACAGTAACCCCAGGCAGCAGGCATGGGAATGAATCAACTAAGACCATTCGAGTCCCATGGCAGCTCCTTAACTGAAGGAGAAATGGTTCTCCTATCAACACGCAAATCTTTTCCCCAACCATATAGCTAATTTCCCAAAGAAAATGGGGACTCTTTTTGGAAGGGGATGAGGATGCTTGACGGCCAAAAATCAACCAGTGCCGACTACATACGTTCTTAGAGCTAATTTCATTCCCTGAATCTTGACTTTATACTTAAATTCCCCAAAATATCAATACAATTCCTAGGAAGAGATTCAAGAGACATACCTACTTCGTGTGAAATACAACACAGTCAACCACCCATTATGACCCAGTTCTTCTGTCCGCTCAAATCTTAACACCCTTTAAGGTTCAATAAAAAATCACCTCCTCCATGAAACTTGCCTCTACCATCCCAGACTGAAGGGCTTTCCTCTCTCAGAGCACCTCCAGCCCACACTCACACCAATACTGAACACACACGTTGCCATCCTAGCTATTTGCGTGTGTGTGTGCGTGTGTGTGTGTGTGTGTATGAAACAAAAACCTTACAAAACAACACTTAGCCTTAATATGTGTGATGCATGTTGATATTGTAAAGTTCTATTTTTTTAGTGCTGATTGATACTAAAATGATTTCACAATCCACTGATGAGTTTCAAACAGTTTGAAAAACATCAGCCTATTAGTGGAATGTGGACTATGGACTTGGAGGAACCAGATTCAAGACCTGACTCTGTCACTCAGATGTGTGGGCTTAAACAAGTCATTTTACCTCTCTGAAACTCAGATTGTGTCAAATAGGAATCATAACAAACCCTTTCTTCTACTTAAAGTGACCGTGAAATTATGCACAAAAAGTATATAACATAGTGCCAGGAACATATTAATGCTAGCTATTATTAATATTAAATACTTAATAACTAACAGAACTGGAAGCAAAGATTAGAATACTGTGAAATGGGAATAAAAATGTAAACTCAAATATAATAATTTTACATCATTTGTCAAATGGACATGATCTTTTTCAAGCCTCAGGTGACTTCACTACTATTGGAAAACCCGGGACAAGGAAATCACATCTATAGATTACACAAAGCCTTCTTTTTGCCAGATTATCTGAATGGTTCCCTTTCTTGATTCTGCCATTAAAAAGGATGAAAAGTGACCTGGGGATTGGATTTTTCAATTAGGTTATCGATGTCTTCATGGATCCATCATCTTTCTTCCCATTCTCCCCATGCATATGGCCCCGTCCTGTTTCGCTTCTTATTCTCTATTTCCACTGTTGGTATCGTAATCCACATGGTTGCTCAAACTAGAAACTTGGCCTCACTCCTCAACAACAACAGCCTCCGTCTCTAACAACCAATTCTACCTTCACAATATTTTAGGGACCCATCATTTTCTCTGTATTCACACAGACATTGCCCTAATTCAGACTTTCCTCAACTTTCCCTTGGACTGTGTAGTCTTTTAAATGGTCTTCCTGCCTATCTCCCCCTCCCCAAATCCACTTTCTACAGTGCTCCCTGAGTATTCTTTCTAAAACACAAATCAATTTTCATGTAACCATTTGTGTCTCCCACTTCTGCCACCAACCTGGACTTATATATGATCCATGGTTCCCCAAAACCTGCAGGATAATCTCCAAATTTGTTAGTGTTACATTTGAGGCTCGCTACAGATTAACCTTTGGCTGCTTTCATTCTCACCTCCTGCTACCCATGCACCCTCAGACTCTTCCCACCAATTGTCATTCAATGAATGAATCATACTCATTACTCTGCCCTTGTATTGATAATGTGCTGTTCCCTCAGCCTAGAATTCTCCTTTTCCATATGGAAAATTCCTATTCATCATTCAGGTCTTACCTTGTCCGTTTATTCAACAAACATTTGTAGAGCACATAAATGCTCAAAAGTTTTTCTCAGCAATAGGGTAGAAAGATGAAGAGAGAGAGTTCTTACCCTCAAGGAGCTTTGTCTAATGGAAGAGCTGTGAAGCCCTGGGCAGGATTAATCATTGTCTTCTCTATGCTATCCAAATACTTTGTACCTAACTTTCATTGAGGCCTTTATCACATTATACCATAGCTCTATGCTTATGTATCTGTGTCTCTCATCAAATAGTAAATGCCTCAAAAACATGAATATCTCTCAGATTCTTGCAATCCCACAATCCACCCCAGGGCCTGAAAACCCATAAATAATGTCTGCTCTAGGAACGAGAGTATAAACCATGTAAAATGGAACAGTGTGATCACAGATTGATTTCAGCAGGACCCATATTATCAGGTCCAGGTCAGCCGTTTAAGTCTTCACGGTGAAAGAAAGAGTTGGAAAGGCAGATGACTCACGTGACTTAGAAATGAGTACATATTATATTCCACACAATTTTTCTTCTCTCCTCTATCCATTTTTCAGTTCTTAGAATTGTGGAGGGACTGGTGGGGGGGGGGGGGAAATGTCATCTTCAAATATGGCCAGATAAGAGACTCAGGCTCTGAGAGTAACATTAACCTAATATTTATTATTGGATCATATGCCTTAAAAGACTGCTAAGATTCATGTAAATAGGGACTGTCTAGAATTCCTATTACTGTTACTACTAATAATAGTGTTAATATCATCTCAGCAAGAGATAATAATCCCAAACTAAAGTAATTATAATTTACTGGACTATTAAGCTAAGTTCCTATAATGTGTTAAAACCAGGTTAATCAGAACAACATTCAAAAGAGAGCCTGGAATTTTCAAAGGCTCCTTTCCCCAGGATCTCAAAATGTATTAGTAGTGTCTCCATTTTTAAAAAGTAAGATTTCCTGTAGAATTGAGAGTCCAGAAATAAATCTATACATTTATAGTCAATTGATTTTCAACAAGGGTGCTAAGACTTCTCAATGGGAAAAGAATAATCTCTTCAACAAATCATATTGACACAACTGGATATCCACATGCAAAAAAATGAAGCCTTACCTTTACCTCACACCATATATAGAAATTATGATGTATCAAAGACATAAAACTCTGAAAAAAACATAGGGATAAATCTTTATGACCTTGGATTTGCAAAGATTCTTACTTATGATATCAAGAGCATGAACAACAAAATTAAAAATAGATTAAACGGATTTCATCAAAATTAAAACTTTTTGTGCATAAAAGGATACTATTAAGAAAGTGAAGACATTCCACAAAATGAAGAAAATACTTGCAAATCATTGATCTGATAAGGATCTAATATCTAGAAATATAAAGAACTCTTACAATTCAACAATTAAAAAAGGCCAAAAAACCAACTTTTAAATGGGAAAAGGACTTTTAATTGGTGTAATTTAGTCTGAATCCAAAGGCCTGAGAACCAAGGGAGGTGACGATGTAGATTCCTGTCAAGGTCTGAAGGCCTGAGAACATGGAGCACAGAAAGCAAGAGCAGATCAATGTGCCAGCTCAGCAATTAGACAGGAAGAGCAAAATTCTTCCTTCCTCCACCTTTTTGTTCTTTTCAGGTCCTCAACAGATTGGATGATGACCACCTACATTGGGGAGTGCAACCACTTTACTGAGTCCACTGATTTGAATGCTAATTTAATCCAGAAATACCCTCCCAGATGCACTCAGAAATAATATTTAGACAAATATCTGGTTACTCCATGATTTGGTCAAGTTGACACATAAAGTTAACCATCACAATAAGTTAAACATAGAATTACCATATGACTCAACAATTCCACTCCTGGTACTTATCCTGAAGAATTAAAAACAGGTGCTCAAACAAAAACTTGTACAAGAATATTCATACAGCGCTATTCACAGAGCCGAAAGGTAGAAACAATTCAAATGTCTACCAGCTGATAAGTGGATAAACAAAATGTGGTATATCCATACAATTGTATATTATTCAGTCATAAAGATGAATGGAGTATTGACACATACTACAACATGAATGAACTTTGAAAGCATTATGCTAAGTGAAAGAAGCCAGGCACAAAATACCACATGTTGTATGATTCAGTTTACATGAAATATTCAGAATAGGCAAACCCAGAGACAGAGAGTAGATTAGTGATTCCTAGGGTTTTGAGGTAGAGAGGGGAATGGAGTGACTTCTTCATGGGTACGGGGTTTCCTTGGAGGTGCTGAAAATGTTCTGGATAGAGGTGATGATTGCACAGCATTGTGAATGTACTAAACATTACTACTGGCAAATTTTATGTTATGTGTATTTTACCACAATACAAAAAGTTAGTATTTCCTAAAAATGTTTTTTTGGCCTGCCACTCCCAGTCTCTTCAACCTGAAGCTGCTGTGAAGAGATTCTCTTTGACTCTAAAACAGTCCTCAGCCACACACCTTTGTCACCTTAACCCAATCCTCCCATGAATAATTCTAAAAATAGCTAATAATTGTGTGCCAGGAATATTTTACTTATTTCTTAATTACTTACAAAACTCCTGCTATGTGATACCCTCTATATAAGACATTGAGATAGCACAGTGAACAAGACAAATGAGGAATCGACTCTCAAAGAATTTAAATCATAGGAAAGAGGCAGACAGGAAATAGATAAATGAAGTAGATAATTTCACAAGTGCCCAGTGTTATGAGGATAATAAAACAGTGACGTGATGGAGAATGATAGGGAGAGGGGGAATCTTGTTGAGCTGAGATTCTAAATTCAGGAAGGAGCTGGTTAGGAGAAGAGCCTTCCAAGCAAAGGGAACTCATGTGCAAGAGTCCAAGGCAGGAAAGGCTTTGGCTTGTTCAGAAAAGGCTAGAGTGGCTGAAGCATAGTAGGTGGGAAGTGTAGGAATCAGATCCTGTAAGGGCTATAAGTTTATTGGGAAGCTGTTGGAGGGTTTTAGGCAAGAGAAACCATGATCCGATTGGCGCTTTAAAAAGACCACCACTCTGGCTGCTGTGTGGAGGTTTTGTAGGATTCAGAGTGGAAGTGGGGAGACCAGGTAGGAGAAAGAGTTGTGTTAGATTCCACATGAGAGACAGTGGTGGCCAGAGCTGTGTGGGAGTTTTAGAGGTGGAAAAATCACCCAAGACTCCTTGCCCTGTCCCCTGCTTCCCATTTTTTGGCCACGCCTGCCTTTTGGACATAATGTATGATATCCTGTTCTCCAAACCCAGCCTCAGGACCCTGCCCTATCATGACTTTCCTGCCAGTACTTTAGCAGGACCTACCCTGTCCTGGTCTGTTTGCGAGCGGAGAGAGGCAGAGGTCTAAGCACATCCATAACAGCAACAAAAACAAGAAATACAAGGAAGGACAGTAGCCAAGACTTCTTCTGTTTTCCAGAATGTGGGCTCTGTTACAAATACACTGGTCCAGACGCTTCCTGTTTATGAAAGGAGGTCCTGCAGTTCAGAGCAGGGCTTGCTTTCAAAGGAGGCTTGGGCTCTGTTGTGATTCCATGCAGGCGATCCCCACAGGCCACAACTTCATCCTACTTGGAAAGCAGTTTATTTATCCCATTATCAATGGTGAGCCCCAGACTGGGTGCCCAGCTTCTGGGTCCCCTCTATTTTTCCTTCTGCTCATTCTCAAATTGAACCAGAGGCAGATAAAGTGGACAAGGAACCCAAATTAGACAAAGGATTTGAATGGAGGGAAAATGACACCCATCAAGATATGCCTTAGAAAACAAAACCCCTTCACACTTCAACTTCCTTAGGGAAGGCCCGAGGTCTTAAAGGAAGATGCCTCGCATAGATTCCATGTTTAAAGAAAAATATTACTTTGGTGTAACAAGAAGTCAAAGGCCTAAAAAGTAAGATTCAGGAGCTTTTGTGTGATGAGAGCTGAGAGCTACAGGAGGCTTCCAATTATTCTTATTTCAGTGGGTATAAGAAATTGGAAAGGAAGAGAGGCTGAAAGCTCCCGTAGTCTCTTGCAGAAGTTTGAAGATATGGCAGTGAGAGCCTGAACAAAGGTCACCCTAAATTTTTTAAATTTATAAGCAGATAACCAGAGAGCATGTGCAGGCTACTCAGTAAAAGAAGCAGTAATCTAAGTGGATTGAACATGCAGGTTTAGTATTGTAATAGCATAGAATTTACTGGCAGGCTCACGTGACATACATAGCTAATGGAGTGCATAATCATGACTGTGCTTCGGGGTAATTAGTCATAAATGGTAAACTGCTTACATAATTAAGTGTAATTGGTTTTACTTTTACATAACTGAACACATTTTAGCTTTTCTTTTCTCACTTTAAGTTTTCCAGTATCCATACTGCTATTAGTACGGCTGATTTTCCCTGATATTAACACAATTATCACCATCCTAAGGAAGACCCAAACCAATTAACGTATGAATGTTCAGTCTCTCTCTTCTGCCTCCTCCTAAGACTTTAGATATCCCTTGTCACCCAAAGAGGTTCTTTCTTGGTTAGAACAGTTATTGGGGCTTTCTGTGCAGAAGGAGAAGGAGGAAAAGAAAAACCAATACTGAAAAATCAGTGAAAAGTTTGCAGAGGAGATTGCAGAAGTGCTACTATGTAAGGGAGTTGGGTGATAGACAAAAGAGCGATTCTTTGAGTGATCCACTATTGCATCAAGAAATACAAGTAAAACCTTCAAGTTATTTTGAAACTTCTTTTGACTGCTGGATATTGTTTTCTTTTTACCGTGATACAGCTTTGAAACTGGACCACATGGATCACGACATTATACTGATACATATCTGTTAAAGGTCTCAGATCTCACTCCATAATCATTTGAATTCCATTTTCTGTCATTCCCACACTATATGCCAGGGCTGAGGACCGCTGTGCTCTATCCAGTTCTACTCTGCCAGTCTCTCTCAAATGAGGATTTTCTTCTCCGTATGTGGAAAGCTTTGTGCACAGAAAAGAATATTTACATCTATTTGGTTGATTATAACTGCTAAAATCATAAAGCCTAAAACCTAGGTTTTCTCATTTCTTTAGGTTCAATTTATAAATGGTGTAATTTTATTTAGAAAACTAGCAATTCTATCTCAAAAGAAAAATATAACTTGTCTTTTTACTTTGTATTATGTTTAATTATAAATTTAACAGATTAGATGTCACTAAATGGTCCAACCCATTTACGAATTAATTAAAACATCTTAAACATTTTATGATGGAGTTTTGATCTGTCAGCTTGGCTAGGCTACAATCTTCCAGTTAATTAACCAAACATTAATCTAGGTGCTGCTGTGAAGGGATTTTGCAGATGTAATTAGCACCCTTATTCAGTTCACTTTAAGCAAGGGAGATTATTCTGGGTGAGCCTGACTTAGTTTAAAGGCCTTAAAGGCAGGGCTGAGGCTTTCACAGGAGGAAAACAAAAAAAGGAACTCCTCCTGTGGACAAAGCTTTGGCCCATGTTTATGGAGTTCCAGCCTACGCATGATCTTCTCCCCTAATGACCTTCCTAACAGACCCCAGACTTGTTTAGCCATCGTCCACAATCACACAGGCCAATTTCCCTGTGATAAACCACACACACACATCATACCTCCTCCTGGATCTGCTTCTCAGAGACTGATAACACATTTCAAATTTGTGAAGCCGATTCTCTCAAAAACTTCAAATACCTGACAGGGCAGACTTACAATCCCTGTAAGCAAAACTTCTATTAATCTAATAGAAGAAAAAAAACAAAACAAAACAAAACAGGTTTTCTTAAGCTTGCAAAACTGTTTACAAAACTAATCATGTTCTTTTTTCAAATTAAAAAAAATCACAAATCTAATAATTGAGCATTGCAAATTAAAATCACAAAGCAAAGATGCCAGTTCCTCTAAGTGTTGAATTTTCTTAATATTTCAAATGCCTAAAATAACTGATACAATAGATTATGAAACTTTCACAACGTTGTTAATCAACTATACTCCAATATAAAATAAAAAGTTAAAAAAATAGATTATGATAATTTAAAATTTTTTCCTAAAAACCCAAAATATAATAACTATAGGTTTAATTTACTTCATTATATCTGTATTTATTTGTATAAGTTGCCAAAGTTATAACATCACTTACCCAACTTTTTAAAGGTCATAAAAGTAAATTTGAATTTGAATCAGGGTAAGAGAATTTATAACTCAGGCAAATGGTACAAACAACTGAACAGTAACCTCAGCCAGCCTAAAATACGTTCAAGAGATCTCATTTCACAAATGTGTCAGAGAGTTTTAAAGACAAATACTTATGAGAAGTATCTGAACATGAATTTCAGTTTGACCTAATAAGGTAAATTCTATTTGAACCTTTCCCGTTTTGACAGAGGAAAAACTGCCAAAAAGTTAAAGGTGTCTGAAGTGGAGAGAAGAGGATGTCAATGAAAGGAAACAGGGACAGAAAAGAGAGGCCAGAGTTTAGGGAACTGAACCAAAGAAGGACAAATACTTGTCATAACCTTCATGAAAACTACGACATAGACAGAGCTGATGCTGTGCAAATGGAGGGCAAGGGGGACATTTAAGAAAGCTTCCTGTAGAAAAATTGGCAAAGCTTTAGTGAGGACACAGGAAAATTCTAGTATAATTTGAGAAGCAATGCTTCAGGTCAATGAACTGATTGTAAATACTACCTATATATCAACTTTACGAAAACTGTGTAGGATATAGTTAAAGTTTTGTTTTGTTTGTTTTTTAAGCAGAATGTCTCCAGAAAAATTTCAAAGGGAGAAGGGAAGAGAGGGGAGGAAGGGAAGGAGGGAAGAAAAGGGAGGGAGGGAGGGAGAGAAGGGAGGAAAGGAGAGGAAGGGAAAAGGGAAGAAAGGAAAAGAAAAACCACCAGAAGAAGTAAAAAACTTCTAAGGCTGAGGAAGAGAAGTCTGGGGTCTCAGAGGCCAGGAGAACTTCCAGGGGAGGTGAGGCCCCTGGGACCACAAGAAAGGAAACAAAAAAAGGCCTTGGGTTAAAGAATCTAAACTGAATTTTGCATAAAGTTTTGAGAATGTGGATTTAGAGACTGGTAGGGATGAGAGTAGCCGAAGATGTAAGAACATTGGAGAAGAGAAAAAAGAATTTTCCAAAGTGTTATTAGATCCCCTTTAATTTCCTTTGAAAATTCAAATAAAGCCCGGAACTGCATTTTAGAAACTTGCACTGGCTGGACTGTGCGTCTAACTACACCAACAGTCTGAGTCTGGGCCACTAGGCAGCCTGGTATTTATTCAGATCACATATTTTGGAAAGTGATTCACTAAATTCTTAGATGCAGAAATGGAGAAGAATGCTTTCTGTTGCTTGAAAGAAGTACAGATTTATCAGTTGCTTTTCCAACAAAGCCAATCTGCTTTACAAGGGGTCATCTCTTTCCTTTTATTCGGGGACAAGAAACCTATCTGCCTTTTGTAGGTATACTTCTCAGGTACTGCATTATGTAGGTTTCAAAGAAAATTTATAATACTGGTGGTAGTGTCCATTTATTTAATAATTCATTTAGCAGACATCTGTGAAGAAGCTATCACATGTTCAGCACTGTGCTGGGTTCTGAGATTAGGGAGATAAGACACAGACTCTTTCTTTGAGAAATTTGCAGCCTGGTGGGCAAGATTGTGATCTGATTCTTCCAGTCTTTTTGGAAATTAATTTAGCAACAGCTATTAAAAAGCATACGAATTTCACCCAACCCAGTAAATCCATTCTCAGAAATCTGACCAAATGAAATCATTAAAAATCTTTTTTTAATTTAATTTTTAATTAATTTCAATTTAATTGAAAAATTTAATGTTTAATAGCTTTAGTCAGCCAGATGTCAGTTCAAATCCTGTTCCTGCCACTTACTAGACTATGACTTAGCTTCCCTGGAGTTGTGCTATTAGTAATATAAAAATAAGGATTCTAGCGCATGAAGTCACTGTAAGTCATTGTAATTAACTGAGACATGTAGAGTTTATCACTGTGCCTGGAACGTGAAGATGCTTAATAAACAATCATGAAGATGGTCTCCCCTGAACCACAGAAGGGTTACAACTACATAGAAGTTTATAAACATGCGAACGAGGCTGAAAAAACATGTGCCCTTTGGATTGTTTTGTTTTTTTTTTAAATTTTAATTTCCTACAGTGTTGTTCTGTAGATGAAACTTTGAGCTCCAGATTCTGAATTATATTAATATATTTCATTGTGTTGGGGAGTGTGATTGTTTTTCTTTTTCCAAAGGCAAGACACATTTTGAAACATAATAAGGAAAGAGCAACACTTCTTGGTTTCAGTGCATTCTTGCGGTTGGATGTTCAGCCTCACTACATTAGCCATGCAATTATTAGCCACTCAATAAACATTTATTGAAGATCTATGATGGGCCAGACACTGGGCCAGTGACTGCACATACAGAATGAAATGATGTGATTCTTGCCCTCAAGGGGTCTATTTCTGGTATTTACAGACAAGTAAATCTATTATTACAGAACAAGTAAATCCTGCCACAGAATTATGTCTACTATGGGAGCCTGGAGGAGAGGCACCTAAACCAGACTGGTTGGTTAGAGAGGGCTTCCTGAGGTCGTGCTTTAAACCTAGTCCTGAAGGATGATGAGGAGTAGCTAGATAAAAAAGCAGAGCAGTCATGCCAAGAAAAAAGAAAAGTATATGCAAAGGCAAAGAAACAGCATGAAGGATCATGGACAGCCAAAAACAATCATTCTGCACTTCACATTTACATTATGTTCTCTGGAATTGTTCTTCAGATGAACTTAAACCAATTTTCTCAATCATCAATTTTTCTCACCAGAGAAGAAAGGAAGATTTAACTCTGACATTACCCCCAAATATTCACCACTTTGCTCCTTGATGGTGGCCTCTCTCCAAGAAATACAGAACAATAACAATGACCCAGAAGAGCAGGGAGGAGCGCATCACCTAGTACATTGGTTTTCCTGGCCATGTTAGTCTGGCAGAAGATGGACTCCACTGGAGGAACCAAGAGCCCTGAACCTTTACCCAAAACGCATCTGCACAGTTTTCATTTAGTGCCTTTCACCTCCAATCATGAACTTTTCAATTGCATAAAGGTAAGAAGTGGGGAGGGGCAAAGTGAGAACGCCTGGCTAAAAGGGCATATTTTATGATAATATACTGAATGGAGTCACATCTCACACAGGGTCTCGTTCTAACGTTTAGACATAAGACACACAATGAGTGTGGTCAAAAGTCCTTTCTTGAACATCTCGTAAGCCACCCACAAAAAATAACGTGCATGTTTCATGTTGACAACACTGTTCTTCGGTATTGTGTGTGTATAAATGTATAATGCATACAGTAATAAAAGTCTATAATAAATGGCCTATACGCAAAATAAAATTTAAGGCATTTTCATGCAAATTATTTAGAAGAGCACTTGGAGAGTTGAATTTAAAAACTTAAACTTATGATGGGTCTCTGTAAATCCCTATTCAATGCTTAATGTCAATCCAGGAACCTAGGATTTTTACAGGCCTAAGGAATTTGTTCCAGCAGAGAGAGCACTGGACTTGGAATCAGAAGACCTGGGATCAAGTCCTGCCTCAGTCACTTATTGACCAAAAGGGCCTAATGGTTTATAAATCCTTTGGTGTCAAAGCCTTTGTAGTGTTTGTTCAAGAAAGAAAAAGTTCATGTCTCTATTTGACATTTGATGTGTTGGCACCATGCACCAGACGTGGGTATACAAAAGCCCTGGGCTGCTCAGCCAGGAACCCATGACTTCTATCCCTTTCTGTGCTTAGTAATAAAAACTAATCAAGGATTTTTAAAATTCCCTTGGGTACCTTCACTCATTCTCTTATTCACTGCTCAATAAATTTTTAGACTATTTTTAGAGCTGACTATTTTTTAACTGTAACGCAATTTTTAAACAGAGTTAAAGAGGTCTCCCCACAGCTTCGTATATGGAATGAAAGACAGCCACGGGACTCATAACGTATATGATAAGCTGACCACAAGTTATTTTTCAGAAAGCGAGTCTCATTCAGCCTTGACAACGACTGAGTTCCAAAATTAGGGAACAGAGCAAACAACCAAGGTTTAGCCTATCTGCCAAACTGGTACTAAGAGGGAGGAAAAAAAGAGGGAGGTGGAGACAGATGGAGGAAATGAGAATCAACATTGCCGCACTGGCTGCACCCTGAGAGTTCTAGGAAGTTCTGTGTATGATCATCACTGTCTCAGGTCCACTCATACGTGGATCCCTCAGAACTTAGGAAAACCAGCTAACTTTAATCTTCACCTCTACACACTGTAACAGAGATGGTCTTTTTTTTTATATGAATGGCTATATTTCATTTTTCAAAGATGGTTGGTAAACTGGGTTCCATTTGGCATTTCTAAGGTATCCTGGGACTGTTTTCCAAATAATTCAGGCCCAAGAAAACTGCCAAGTGTGCTTTGTCATTTGACTTTGTTTTTCAAATATGGGTAATTTAATCCATATGCTGCTCATTCATAAAAATCTCTACAATGCAGTTTAAGATTTCTTGAGCCACTTGTTTTCCCAGGAGATCCTGGGGCTTACTTAACACTTTTCTAGAAACTGTTTTTAAATCAGATTTCAAAACAGGAGGCTCTCTTTTTCTTGTGAAATCTGGATCCTGAAATTTTAGGTTGGGTTTGAAAGTGATTGCAAATGTTGTGCCTTTTGTTTGTAGACCACTTGTTCTGAGACCCATTTTAGTGGGTAAGTTATCTCAGCTTTGTGTGGAGCTTAAAATCTTTTTTAGGGGAGGAAGGACAACTAAAGAATGCAAGCAATATTAGTCAGATCTCATATCACAACTTTTTTTAGGAGCAAGAATCCCAGGAGCTAATGGAAAGATCCTAAATTTCCTTCTGTATGTGCAGGCTGTATTTTCCCAGGGAACTAAAGTTTCATTTAGAAAATTACTTTTTCAGGGTTCTCATTATGCTACTGCCCTGGAAGGTTAACTCACATCATGCAGACATGAAGTGACATGTCTGTTTCAGCAAGAATAATCCTCCCCCAATGGATGTGGCTCAAGTTCTAACCTCAGAGAAGTTGTTTTGCTCCCAGGCGAAGGCCTCCTTCACGATGCCAATTCAGAAGCTCTGCCTTATTTCCTCCTTTTTCCAACTTTTATCTTCTAAAAGATAAAATCTGTTTCAAGAACAGCACAGAAATCTGTTCTCACCCCCATTTCTCCCTGCCTCGCGGTCACCCTCCACTTTCTTTGGTCTGAAACCAACTGTGTAAATGAATTCACTTCTACATTGCTAATTGCTGTGGAAACTGAGAACTCAGAGGCTGCAAATGCGGCTTTGTTTTTCTTGACATTTTAAAGTAGAGCTAGTCTTTTAACTGCCTTGGGGGGGAAAATACTCTCCTACCCAAATGGAAGAGGCCTGGGAGAATTCCCTCTTACACCGTGATTAAATGTTGGGCCTCCGAAGCTGACTGCCTGTGTTAAAATCCCAGCTCCACCACTTACTAGTTGTGAGACCTCAGGCAAGTCACTTTAATCCCTCTGTGCCTCAGTTTCCTCATATGTCAAATGGAGATGGATACAGTACCGACCCAAAAAAGATTATTATGAGCAATGAATGAAATTAAACAGGCATAAAGTCAGGCATTCAAAAAGCACTAGCCTTACCAGGATCTCTCTCCCTTCTGACTAGCTTGCCCCTCAGCTAGCAGTACCCTTCAGAGAATTCTCAAAGGTTTGTTTCAAGAGACGTACACTCCATGTGTGCTTCTACCTGCCATTTATTCCACAAATATCTGTGGAGCTCTAGGTATGTGGCAGACTCTGTGATAAGTGTTGATGTATTATTTTGTTCCTAAAAATACAGACTCAAGACTCACTTTCATCAAATGGTAACAAAGAAAACCAAATGCTCTCCTCTGTCCTTCCCCAGCTTCTGTCTGAATCAGAGTGCTGAGGCTGGGAGGACCCAATTTCTCCCAAAGGCTTCTCCTACACCAGAAACTCATTAAATGAAAAAGCATGGATGCTTCTGAGAGAAAAGGGCTGGAACATATCAGCACTTTGCATTAACAGCGTCCACCTGGTAGACCCAGGCTCCTGACCCAGCTAAGAAGCCCCTTTTGCATGGAAAGAGCCCATACCGCTGAATGAGACTAAGTGATGCGTTCCCTCCCAGGTGCCCAGGGACCCATGCACGCTACTCATTAGCTGTAAATGGTAGCTACGTGTGGAAATCCCAGCACGTTGAGGAGAGAATACAACCCTAAGGAACCATAAATCACCTGCATTGATTCTAAAACTGACTGAGATGTGGCTGGAGAGTTGTTTGTTCAGAATTTAATTTGAATCACCAGCCGTTGGACGGGCCTTTATTTGGTGTTGGACTGCTGCATTTCTAGCTACTGAAGCTGACCCAGGTGTTCCCGAGGTTTTGTCTTCCTCCCACCCCCGCCCCTCACCCCCATCCCCCAGATTTGTAGGCAAAGAGAGTGGAGTACATTTCTTTCAAACCTTGCTTCTGCCCGTGTTGAAAAGCACTCATGTCAAGGGGGAAACATGCCAGTCAAGTGACACGGTAGATTTTGGTGCCTGCAGCAACTGCTGAATTCACAGCTGGGCACAGCTGGATGTGGGTTAGGTTTGGCCTCTTCCAGTGGTGACCTTTCTATGCCCTTATAAAGACCAAGGCCCAGTGAAAAATACAGCCCAGTGTATTTATAGCTGTTGGATGCATTTCCAACAGCAGGCGAAAAAAAGAGAAAATATGAGCCCCTTATTTCCAGCCCTCGGTTAACTAGCCACCTGAAACCCTGACCTCAGAACTTCTCACCTTCCTGCTCTGTGCCTCCTTGCATCCATATTAGCTGCTCACTGTACCAGGCTTAGTCTGAGCCTGCTTCTGGCTGCACTTGTCCTCCTGATCTGGCTTGGGCTCTGAGGTCAGCCACATTCAGGTGACCTTTACTCATTCATCCCTTTCAAATGCTTTCATACCCAAATGGTAATGCCCATGCCCCACGACTCTAACCATCTGTAGAATATGTTCCACGGGACTTGGAGAGAAGTCTTGAATTAACTATTGCAATTATAGCGTGCCCATATAGGTCATCCTTCCAGGCTCTCCTCCAACGGCATTTCCTTCTAGATGTCCTTCTTGAGAGTCTCAGCCAGATTTGACTTCTCCTACCTGTGAATTCCCACAGCTCTTTTTCTCATCAGCCTTTTACATCCTTACACCTTTCAGTGTATCCATTGTCTAAATAGTCTTATCTTTCCTGCAAGATTATGACTCTCTGAATGCAGGCATTATGTTTTATTCATCTCAAGCCTACTCTTTTGCTTTTACCATTGTACATGTGTTTCATTTAATTAATTTGGACTGAGCAACCAAATTATCACTTGACAATACTGGTAATTTTCAACCTCCACACATTAGACATTCATAAACCAATGCTTTTTATACATGATATTTGCAACAAGTATTTCTACATATTTCTTTGCCATTATGGCTAAGTCGTGAAGGTTGAATAAGTAAGAGAGAAGCTAAAATTGAGGAAAACTCCACCCAACAAGAAAGAGGAATAGCAATCCTTCAGCAAGGAAAGGGGACTTCAAAGAGAAGAAGAGGAAGGAGATCAGAAATGGGAAGATACCGACTCGCCCAGGATTCAGCTCGTTTGGGTGGGGTTCAGTGAGAAATTTGAAACCTTGGATAAATTAGAGAGGAAGGTAGAGAAGCAGAAATTCTAGTTTACTATGGTTATGCCAGATACTGCAGTCTTCATAAGAAGACATGAATCCAACATAGAGTCACCTACGAGTGGTGTAGAAGTGGTGGCCTCAGAAAATTGGGTAGAGAGAGAGCCTGAATGAGTATATTCATTGGTATATACAGTTGACACTTGAACAACGTGGGTTAGAGGTACCAACCCTTGACTGTTTGAAAATCCACTGATAACTTCACAATCAGCCCCGTGGATGGTGTAGTTCTATAGTACATATTTATTGAAAAGAAAATCCTAATATGAGTGGACTGATGCAGTTCAAACCCATATTGTTCAAGAGTCAACTGTATATATACAGTTGTGGAAAAAAAAATAAATCAATTTCCTCCATTCCTACTTGAGGGACCCAGCAAGCTCTAGCATGACAATATAAAGCTGTAGGCTGAAGTGATCACCCATGGTGGCCCTGTGCTGGGCTGGGAGTGATCTTTGGACCTAGTTTTCCTATCCCCATGGTCAGCTGGTGGCTGCCTTCTGCCCCATCTCTGGCCCCTGTCAAAGCCTTTATTGTCTCCTGGATTGTCCACATTCAGGAAGTCAGTGTCTGAACAAGATTATTATTAGTGATTTTATGTTTTGCAAATGCCTGATCTGCTATCTAGTAGCTGTGTGACCTTGAGCAAGTTTCCATGTCTACAAATTGAGGATCCTTATTTCTATGACACTTAACTATTGTTATAATTAAGAATTAATACACCACCTGATGAATCTGGCTTGGTACACCCAGTAGACCGCATTATGAAATCAGAGTTATACTCCTGCCTTTCCTCTATCTGCTGCATGTCTTTGCTGCTTCCCATACCTATGCTCTCTACTTTATTCCCTTCCACCCTTTCTAGGGACTTGACACCACAATTATCCTTCCTCCCTCCAGGACCATTCATGGTCCTCTCTTCGTTGTGGTTTACCCCTTAATCATCTAACCTGCCCTTGTCTTCCCTATCCTGAACAAAATCTTCTCAAGCTACAACTGTCTTGGCTTGGTCTCATACTTTCACTTCCAAAATGATTGTTAAGAGTGTTCAGCTACCTGCTGACTCTATGTCACAGCCTACAATCTCCTTAATTAACTGTAATCTAGGTTATATCCTGACCATTCTACTTGAAAATGCCCTTTCTCTTGATTCTCATCAATGACCTAGTATCGATATATCCCCAGTGACCCACCCTTCCAAAAACATTACTTAATCCTTGAATCATGACACTTCCCTTTCTAGAAATGTCAGTGCTTTCGGGTAAAATTCTGAGTCTTCACTTTAGCATTTGCTTTCCATGACCCCAATTTATCTTTCTACCTCATATTGCCATAAAGACAAAATTAAAAGAGTTCCGTGATCAAATAAAGTACAGAAAACTTTGCTTACTATTCCCTTCTTAGAGATTCTTAATGTATATTGTGATATTAAAGGCTCTATGAGGAGCTCTGCAGGAAAGAAAACTTAACAAGTAATTGCCTATTGCTCAATAATATCCACAACATATTTTTATGACTATTTGACTTTTTTACTGTACAAATCTTGTTTCAAGTTGTTTTTAAGCTACTAAAATAAAGGTTTTGTGGTCTATATTTGTTTGCATCCCTCCCCGAGCCTGTTCTAGGACTTAGACATAGTGTGTGACCAATATCAACTGGATTTCCAGGTTGCTTTCTGTCACTAGTATAAGCATGACTTTTTCTTGCTTTAAAAAAATTAATTTACACCACATTTGTCTGAAATGAATAGGAAGGCAATGAACTATAAAGTCTCTATGACACAAATATTTTCTTTGACTCTCCCAAATGCCTCATTTCTCCATATCCTATATGACTTGAAGGAAGGAAGAAACAGACTTTTAAAATCATCTGTT
Organism: Eschrichtius robustus; assembly: GCF_028021215.1. Taxonomy (NCBI): domain Eukaryota; kingdom Metazoa; phylum Chordata; class Mammalia; order Artiodactyla; family Eschrichtiidae; genus Eschrichtius; species Eschrichtius robustus. Next base: position 69,437,782 of record NC_090833.1, read on the forward strand.
AGAGCCAGGAGCCAGGCTGGCTCTGTTCAAGTACACGATCCTATGTACACTTCACTAGCCTATGGAACAGACACGATTTATACACATATTTACCGATGATAAGCTGAGGGTCAGAGTCTCCCACCAATTAAGTGGCATTGTCTGTATTCAAATTCAGGAAGGCTGATTCTAAAAATCTCTGCTCTTTGCACAAAACTGAAGCCTTTACAAATAGTGAGGCACATAGAAGTAACACGCAAATGCTGTTTGATGAAAAGGGAGGTCACCCAAGAAAAGAACACCATTCGTCCAGTGGCCTGGGTGATCGTATTTGCCAAGAGTAGTGTGAGGAGCAGGAACTGTAGGTACCAGCTGCCAAGTCCCAGTCTTAAGCCATGAAGAACCAAAATGAAGGAAGACTGAACAAAGAAAAAAAAAAAAAAATCAATAACGTGATCAAATTGCCTCAGCTCCTGCGAAGATATTTGCTCTAGGAAAAAAAATAAACTGTAAACTGTTTTTCTCTCCTTGACTTCATGCTGATTACCTGGTATCACGAAAATTTGACTCAGCTATGGCAAGCAGGTTGTCTGTTGCAGAAGATGATGAAAGAAGAAACTATTAGATTCCATTAGAGCCACTGACTGTGTTTTATTCTTTTCCACCATGTGTTTCCCACTTTCTAACAATTAAATGCATGAGTATTCATTGAATGCTACTTGAATGAATGAAAATAGGTTTATATAAGAGAACTACTTAAATTCCCTACCAACCCCTTAATTAGTTACAGCAGCCTCAATATCTATGAGGAACAAGGCATTTACAAGTAAAATTCTTTCAAAATTTGTATTCTGAAAAGAAGAAATAAATCACATTGCTTGTGGGTGCCTGAGTACCTCAGTCATCAACATGTCAATATTTCTACACATATGACTAATATTTCTATGGTGCATTACCACAACACCTAGTGTTCACTCAACACTTCCGTGCATTCCTACCTCAGAAACAAATCAAACTTTATCCTGTGGGTCTACATTGAGTGCAAGCCCTACTGATGGAAAAACCTGTCCGCCTACAAGACACTGATAATGTTCCTTATATGTGACCTGGTAAGTCAGAACAGTACAGTGAAAAGAAGTGGCTTGGTGGCAGCATTTCACTAGATGTTAGAGTGACATGGTCAGAAATAAAATAAGAAAACTTTTGTTCTTGGTGCTTTTCACAGAGGATTCTTGGACCTTCTATGAAAACCCAGTTCTACGAGGCTTTTTCTGCGAAATTACTGGCAGATAGGAACTTTTCAGCTAACACATGTCAAAGCCTCTGCCAGGAATGTAAACTGTACAATAATTTTTTTATGTCTTTAGACACCTAGAACAGAAACCTTAAACACCCAAGTGTCAAAATAAGACAGATAACCCAATAAATTTGCTAGAGCAGGGACAGGGAAAACAAACACAGCCTTCTGTTATACGGATGTCTGTTAACTCACTCCGACCACTAGCCTGAAACCTTAGCCTGCCACACGTCTTTCCTGTCGGGCTGTTTATTTAGACTCCTGTAAAGCCTCTCGGCACCCATTTTTAATTTTCAGCTTGCTTCTTGTCAGTTTTCTGAAAAGCATAGCAAGATCCACTGTTTAACAAAAACACACAAATCAGGGAAGGAGGAGATGGATGGTGGGTGCGCGCACCTCCTGGCAAGTGTGAGAGGACTGCATTCCTGGTCCCATTTGTTTGTAACGGGGTGCAGGGGTTGCCAACTGGGGTCATTCCATCGTGCATGCTTGGGCTTAACTCTATGACCATCCTCAGGTAGGGTTTTGCTTCATTCCGTGTTATATTCTGCATTCGCTCATGAAATATTCTGTCCATGCTCTTTGGTAATGTGAGTAAGAAAAAGAATCTTCAGTGGCAATTCATTTCATTCTGGTAGCTTCCTATTCTTGATTAGAGGGCTCCAGGAGGCTGCAAGCAATCATCTTGTCCCTCTAAAGAGGAAAGATAACAGACTTTTGAATTCAAAGATCACCATCAGGGAGTGTTATTTTTCTTCAGTGTGACTGATAATCCATGAAGCAGCACTATTTAGCAAGGAACTGTTACCCTCAAAGTGCTGGACCTGATCTATGGGTAAAGTGAACATATTTTGTGAACCAAAACTTGGAATTCAGAGTCTCACACGAAATAATTGTGGCAGGTTCCAACTCAAGAGGCAGTTGGGGAGATGAAGTGTGGGTGCCTCAGGTACTGGAATATACAGGCATTTTGATGACTTCAGGGAGCAAGGTTAAAGACTATTTAAAACTGGGCTGCTTGCTCTGCAAAAGCATGGCTTATGGTCTCTGCAGTTATGGAAAATATAAAATTTCTTCATCTCTGCACTGTCTCTTGGCTCCCACCCTTGTGTAGTTGGAAGCAATCTCTCAGTTTCCTAGGAGCCCAAAGACTCAATTTATACTTCTTTTATAGTGTTCCTCAGTTTCTACAGTGAATAGTAATTTATTCCAGAACATAGTGACTTCTTTAAAATTGTAAGGTTGTCAGGGGCTGGGGGGCAAGAGAAGGAAAGAAAGAGGTTCTTAAAAAAAAAAGTAAATTGCACCCATAATCCCATTGCATGTGTGTGTGCACACGTATGTGTGCACGCCTGCATATATGTGCATATAAAGGAAGAGGTGACAGTCTCAGATCATCTCTAACATACAATCCCACCCCTCCCTCAGGACTAACCACTATTAGCATTTAAAGGCATTATTTTCCTAGATTTTTTTCTGGTGCTTATATCTGATCTATAGGTGGACATTTACACATATATTACACGAACAGCCACATACATACTTTTTTTCACAACGATGGAATCTACTATACCTATTGATATACAACTTGTTTTTATAATACCATTTTATTATATGTATATCTGGTAAAGTCAGTACATATTGTTCTATGCATTCTTTCTAATGATTGCATAGTATACCTTTAAATAACTATACCATCTTTTATTTAACTAATCCCCCAATTGATGAACATGAAGCTCATTGCCAACTTTTGGTATGACAAACAAGGCTGCAATTAACATCCTTGTATACTGCTTGCTAGTATTCTGTTGAGGATTTCTGCATCTATGTTCATCAGTGATACTGGTCTGTAATTTTTTTGTGTGATATCTTTGTCTGGCTTTGGTATCAGGGTCTGGTGGCCTCATAGAACGAGTTTGGGAGTGTTCCTCCCTCTGCAATTTTTTGGAAGAGTTTGAGGATAGGTGTTAACTCTTCTCTAAATGTTTGATAGAATTCACCTGTGAAGCCATCTGGTCCTGGGCTTTTGTTTGTTGGACGATTTTTAATTACAATTTCAATTTCATTACCTGTGATTGGTCTGTTCATATTTTCTAATCCTTCTTTGTTCAGTCCTGGAAAGTTGTACCTTTCCAAGAATTTGTCCATTTCTTCCAGGTTGTCCATTTTATTGGCATATAGTTGCTTGTAGTGGTCTCTTATGATCCTTTGTATTTCTGTGGTGTCAGTTGTAATCTCTCCTTTTTCATTTCTAATTTTTTAAAAAAAATTTTATTTATTTATTTATTTATGGCTGTGTTGGGTCTTCGTTTCTGTGCGAGGGCTTTCTTCTAGTTGTGGCAAGCGGGGGCCACTCTTCATCGCGGTGTGTGGGCCTCTCACTATCGCGGCCTCTCTGGCCTGTTGCGGAGCACAGGCTCCAGACGTGCAGGCTCAGTAATTGTGGCTCACGGGCCCAGTTGCTCCGCGGCATGTGGGATCTTCCCAGACTAGGGCTCGAACCCGTGTCCCCTGCATTGGCAGGCAGATTCTCAATCACTGCGCCACCAGGGAAGCCCCTTCATTTCTAATTTTATTGATTTGAGTCCTCTACCTTTTTTTCTTGATGAGTCTGTCAAAAGGCTTATTAATTTTGTTTATCTTCTCAAAGAACCAACCTTTAGTTTTATTGATCTTTGCTATTGTTTTCTTCATTTCTATTTCATTTATTTCTGCTTCAGACTAGACTACAAAGCTACAGTAATCAAGACAGTGTAGTACTGGCACAAAAACAGAAAAGCCCGGAGATAAACCCATGCCTATATGTGTCATAGATCACCTAACCTATGACAAAGGAGGCAAGAATATACAATGGAGACAAGACAGCCTCTTCAATAAATGGTGCTGGGAAAACTGGACAACTACATGTAAAAGAATGAAATTTTAGAACACTGCCTAACACCATACACAAAAATAAACTCAAAATAGATTAAAGACCTAAATGTAAGACCGGACACTATAAAACTTTTAGAGGAAAACATAGGAAAAACACTCTTTGACATAAATCACAGCAAGATCTTTTATGACCCACCTCCTAGCATAATGAAAATAAAAACAAAAGTAATCGAATGGGACCTAATTAAGCTTAAAAGCTTTTGCACAGCAAAGGAAACCATAAACAAGATGAAAAGATAACCCACAGAATGGGAGAAAATATTTGCAAATGAATCAACAGACAAAGGATTAATCTCCAAAATATACAAACAGCTAATGAAGCTCAATATCAAAAAACAAACAACCCAATCAAAAAATGGGCAGAAGACCTAAGAAAACATTCCAGTAAAGAAGACATACAGATGGCCAAGAAGCACATGAAAAGATGCTCAACAGCACTAATTATTAGAGAAATGTAAATCAAAACTACAGTGAAGTATCACCTCACACCAGTCAGAGTGGCCATCATCAGAAAATCTACAAACAATAAATGCTGGAGAGGGTATGGAGAAAAGGGAACCCTCTTGCACTGTTGGTGGGAATGTAAATTGGTAAAGGCACTATGGAGAACAGTATGGAGGGTCCTTAAAAAACTAAAACTAGAACCTCCATATGACCCAGCAATCTCACTACTGGGCATATACCGTGAAAAAAACATAATTCAAAAAGACACATGTACACCAATGTTCATTGCGGCTCTATTTACAATAGCCAGGACATGGAAACAACCTAAATGTCCATTGACAGATGAATGGATAAAGAAGATGTGGTACATATATTCAATGGAATATTACTCAGCCATAAAAAGGAATGAAATTGGGTCATTTGTAGAGATGTGGATGGACCTAGAGTCTGTCATACAGAGTGAAGTAAGTCAGAAAGAGAAAAACAAATATCGTATATTAATGCATATATGTGGAATCTAGAAAAATGGTACAGATGAACCTATTTGCAGGGCAGGAATAGAGACGCAGACCTAGAGAACAGATGTGTGGACACAGTGGGGAAAGGGGGGGTGGGGGCGGGATGAATTGGGAGATTAGGTTTGACATGAATACACTACCATATGTAAAATAGATAGCTAGTGGGAACCTGCTGTATAACATAGGGAGCTCAGCTGGGTGCTCTGTGATGGCCTAGTTGGGTGGGATGGGGGGGGGGGAGGAGGGAGGTCCAAGAGGGAGGGGATGTGTATATGCGTATGGCTGATTCACTTTGCTGTGCGTCAGAAACTAACACAACACTGTAAAGCAATTATAGTCCAATAAAAAAAAATCCTTGTATATATATTTTCACTGATTTTAGTTATTTTTTCCTGAAAGATAGATTTCTAGAAATAGTGATGCTGACAACTGGGACTTGCCTTTAGTTATTCGTGTCTCAACAGAAAGAATTTGAGATTGAGGGGGAAGGGCTCATCAGCAACAGAAGCACAGAGGGTCTGGAAGATGAATGTTAGCAGGGCCCATCCAAACGCTATTGAGAGAAAAGGAGTCTCTGACTTCAGGTATCTGGTCTCATTGGGAAGGGATCTCTCTGAGGGGAGTAGTGCCTCTAGTTCTCTTAGGTGATAATTTTAATTCTATTGATAATTAGATAAATTTAATAGCAACTTATTCCCATAACTTATTCAGATTCTATGCTCACTAAGCAACATTCTGAATACAATATGATTTCTCCAAAGATACTACCTGAGAGAAAGTTGAGTATAGAAAAAAGGTAGATAATAAACTCTCCGCCAAGTCTGTGATTTGGGTTTGGGTGAATCCACCCCGGAGACACGGATCCTCCCAGCATGCCCATACAATTCTTGAATGTACAGAATTACCATCCTGTGGGGCCATTTGAAAGACAGCCTGTCATTAATATGGCAACAACTTGCCCCCATGATGTATCTTCAGTTACATACTTGGATAGATGCCAAGCATCTAGAAGGCAAGAGCCACCTTGTTTTGAGTTTGTCAGCCCTATAGCTAGAGTACAATGGCAGAGGGAGCATTGGTTGCCAAGTCAATTTCTCAACATCCTCCACATTGAGATCCTCCTTGTTCAGGATCTCATCCATGACAGCAGTACTGCCTGCAGCTGACTCCACTGTCTTCAGTCTCATTCTCCTCAAAAGCATGCTAAAATAGCATCCTCTTATTTATAAAATAAAGTATAATCCCCTAAGAGCTGGCATTTAAGGTCTGAGTCCATCATAAACTTAGTGGTCCAATTTCTCACTATACCTTTTTATTCCCATTTCCAGGTCTCTGCTTGTATTGTTCTCTCCACTTGAAAGACCCTTCTATTCCCACTCCCCTGTCCTTGAGAAATATAAAATATATTTGTAAGATAGAAGGTAGAGATGTTTCTCTGAAGGGCAGGAACTTCTGTAGTAAAGCAAAGGTTGACAAGACTGGAGACTTGGGCAGGGATGGGGAAGAGTTTGGGACTAACCAGTCACAGAGATCCATCTCCCCTCCCTCATGTCCCTGGCTTTTCTTTTGAGTATGGTGCTTAACCATAAGGTTAAGGTCTTTCAAAAGTATAAGGTCTTTAAAAAATATTTTCATAAATAGTCATTGTTGTATACCTATATTATTTTTTATAAAGGTAAAATTGGCATTTTATCTCAACTTTTCTTGTGACCAAGATAGAAAAGCTATGAAACTCAAAAATTACATCTGCATTTGTTGGATTAACATGATACTGTCCCTTAGAACTGAATAATAAGTGAATTATTCGCTGAGGAGGAAAAAAAACTTTCTAAAATCGACCAATATGACATTTATTTTCTTTTTGAACTTGGTTAACAGACACCGCCACCAAGCAATCATTTATGAAGTTGTAGAAAAAAACTTGGTCAAATTGGTCAAATTCTCCATGTTAATACTCATTATAAATTTAAGATTTTTTTTCCTTGAGAAAAACATAGAGGTTTTTAACAAGTTGTTAAATTATTCTAGTATAAGGCAATTCAAGATCCTGAGCACCTTTCTCAGAAGGATTCTTATTTTACTTTATTATATTATGTGAAACATGTAATGCTTTCCAAGTTCCAAGGATAAATCTTTGTCTAAAAGTTGCCCTGACTTGCTGTTTACCTTGCTGTAAAGAACAGAGAGAGACCCAACCATGAACCCATCTCAAATGAAGTACAGACTTATGCTTGGATATCTTTGCTGCCAATCAGTTCTGCCCCCAAGAAAGTTATAAAAAGATCCAGGACACCTCTCTCCTTTGAATCAGATGTCCAGTTCTCTGAGAACACCCCCCTCCAAAGCTGGGATATGCAGATCTGCTAGACATAAGAAAAAGGTAAAAATTTCACAGAGCATTGAAAACTATGTGGCAATGTATCTTGTGTAATAAAGTTCTGAGACAAAAATAAGTGGGCAACATAGTAACAACCTGACCGGTTTCTACATCTCTGTGTCTAGAGATTTCTGCCTTATATCTTATTTTAGAAGAAATAAAAATTGGGCCAAAGCAAGAGAAAGGAGCTAGTCCCGAGTTTGGCAAGTGTCCAATATAGATATGCAGTAAACGATCAAAGAGAACCCAACTCAAAGATTCAAGCCCTTAATCAGAGCTAAGGATTTCTTTCTAATAGAAAAACCCACCTACCAGTTTCATAGGACAGCCTGTGTTCAGTACCTATTTTACCAGTCTTGGGCAGATAGCATCACAAAAGAGCGAAGTAAACCAGGAACGAAGAGAACCAGATCTTATCTCTACCCAGTGGTGACTTCCTTAGGCACATCACTTAGTGTTTTTGAGTTTCATTTTTCTTACTATAAAATGTAGATAGTAACATTTGCCTTCCCTATCTCAGAGGAGGATTGAGAGGATTAAATGAGGTAATCTATGTGAAAATGCTTTACACCTACAATACATTATTGTTGTGATCACGATATCATTTTCTATTTCAGCCCCAAATCATCTCCTATGTTCTGTGTAGTCATATATATAGTATATATAGTCACTATACAGTACTATATGGGCAGAATAATTGTTATGTCCTACATTTTCCTGGAGGACCCAGATTTCAACATTTCTACCCTGCTTTCCTCATGAGTATACCCCTCAAATCATTGTCCTTACTTAGATTGGAAATCACAGGCACTTAATTTTTAATGAGATGTATAAATATACAACACATAATTAGAAGTCTGCACACAAACAATATTTTAATAATAATCTCTTTCTAAAAGACAGAATGCTCAATAGTTGGAAAGGTTTTATAAGAAAACTGGCCAAGTGCAAAAAGAAAGAGAAGGCAATATAGAACTATCTCAGGAGAGGAAAGGAACAAAGAGCTATCAGAGGTGTCTGTTTCCAAATCAGGTACAACTTACCCTTTGAAGTTAGATAAAACTATCTGCCTGTACCTTTGATGATGGCACAAAGCCATGAGAGACATTTCTCCAATGAGAGCCAAATGTGAATTATGACTAGTTTAGAAGAAAATGCCTTTCAGAGGAAGTCTTTGGCAGCTGTGGAAGCTGGATTTAGAAAGGAGTTAATTTAAGTGCACAAATAAATGGAATCTATATACATGGGTATTAGGAGTGTCATTTTTGACATTTTAAAAGAATAGATCTTGACCTCAGTCGGAATATGTATGTGATGTGTCTCCCATCTCATTCCTAACATCACTAACTGGTGCATTATTACTTGGACACTAAATGAAGAGAAATGGCATTCTGTCACTGGATCAACATGTTATTTTAGAAATCCCAGTTTTAACACAAGGAATATGTTGACAATGGATGGAACATGCACTCTCTGAAAACCTCGCACAGAGCAGCTGGTAAATCACCCAGAAAGCCAACTCTATATAAATGCTTATGAAACCTCTGAGGGAAAATCCAAAAATTTTTTAAAAAATCACAATTGAAAGTGAAATACAGTCTTCCAGCAGCAACAAGCTGGGAAAGTGAACGGCAAAACTTGGGTTTTTTCCTCCACTGAGGGAGCCAATCTTCTCCTCCTTTATTTTTTATTTATTTATTTTAACAGGAGGCAATGAGGGCTTATGTTTGTATCCAGGTTGATTCTAAAACATTGAGTGGATTCATATAACAAATCCTCAAGGAGGTGAAAGGTCCTGATGAGAAACTCATCTGGTCTAGCTTATAACCACAATATCTAATTCAGATGACCTCCTGGTAATTCCAATAGCTTTCCTCTCTAATTCCAGTCCAGCTTGGCTGTCGGGTCTCAGTTTTCATCATGTTTCTACTCATGGCTCAGCCACAACCGTAGTAACTATGCATATCAACCATGAGGAGATTTAATATTTTTGTTTGTTTGTTTTTAATCTAATGAGCTGAATTTGAAACATTTAGCAAATAATCACTTCCAAAGAGGTGATTTTTCAGGCAGCCATCTTGAAATGACCATGGTTTTCCTTAGTGCCATGTCAAAGATCAGAGACTGGCAACTTTTTCTATAAAAGGCCAGATAGTAAAATTTTCTGTTGCAACTCCTCAATTTTGCCACTGTAACACAAAAGCAGTCATACACAGTACATAAACAAGTAAGGCTGTGTTTCAACAAAACTTTATTTAGACATATATTTGAATTTCATATAATTTTCATGTGTTATGCAGTATTATTTTTCTTTGGATTTTTTCCAACCATGTAAAAATGTAACAACCATTTTTAACTAGCAGACCATACAAAAACAGACAGCAGGACACATTTGGCCCATGGGCCAAAGTTTGCTGACACCTGTCTGAGAACCTCAGAAGGGAAGAGAGTGCCAAAGGACACTTCCAGGAGTCATTACAGGATACAGCCCCTTCCTCAAAGCTTAAGGTCAACTAAGTATGATAGTCATTAGTGTTGTCCACTGACTGTTCCCTGGTTTGTGCCTGGGCACAGGATAGCAATTGTCCTTTCCCACACCCTTGTAGTCAGTGTGGTCACACGTCTTACTCCAGCCAAGGAAATATGAGAGGAAGTGACATGTGTCTCTTCCAGGTGAAAAATGAAAGAGCAAATACATGATTTACCATATTCCCTTCTCAAGGTTGGAGCAAGTATGAATGGGCAAAGTACCAACTACTGACCTTCCGTACAAGAAGTAAAGTTCTGTTGTATTAAGCCACTGAGATTTTGAGGTGATTTGTTATCACAGTTTAGCCCAGCCTGTACTAAATGCAATCAGCTTATTATATAGTGCGATCAGAGGACACCTATGGTTTCTTAAAATGAAACATTTAAGCCCATTTCAGCAGGAGACAGTCACTTTGCCAACTGAAAAATCAGTTACCAAATATATCATCAATTTATTATCCTTGACTCTTTTGACTGTAGAGAAAACCATAAAAAGTAGTAGATAATTTTTAAATGATACTATTCAATGCAGATGAAAGTGTTATAAGATAGGTAATTTCATATTCTGCTGGTAGGAAAATAAACTTCTGGAACCTTTCTAGAAAGCTATTTTCCTATATATCAAGATCTTTTACAATTTTTCAAACTTTTTGATTATGAATTCTACTACTAGGACTCTATCCTAAAAAAATAATCAAGAATCCAGGCAAATGTTTATGAATAATGATATCCATTCTTTTTAAAATAACAACAACAAAAACCTTGGAAATAATTGTGCCCAATTTTACAGGAAAGGCCAAAAATTATGGTATATTCATATAATTAAAAAATTACACAACTATTTAAAATTTAGCTTGTAAAGAATTTTAATGACAGAAACAGATTATATTTGGTACAATTCGAATAATTCAGTGGCTTCTATGTAGATTACATATGATATATGTAGAGAGACAGAGAAAGAAACAGAGAGTGAAAAAGAGGACTGGCATGAAAAACACCAAAACGTGGTAGGATTACAAATGGTTATTATTTTATTCCATTGACATTTTTATATTTTCCAATTTTTCTACAAGAAATGTGTATTACTCTTATAATCAAAAAAGCAATAAAATGTATTTTTAAAGTAGTCCCAAGCCAGCCAGCTTTAGGCTCCCCCTCAGAGCACGCCAAGTCCTTTCCCTCTTTCCATAAGCTCTCTTTATTGATGAAACTCCCCTTCCTAAAATTTTCACTTAGGACCCCAAATTAAGTTGTCAGCATCAAGCCAGCCAAAAAAATCATGACTTGTAGAGGTCCACATTGGAAAGAATGAGCTATGATGCTGATCTTTCTTTCTGATGCTGGCATATTAATTCAAAACTTATTACTATTTAAATTAATTTATTTTCTTAATTCTTAGAAATGACTTGATTCAAGAGGATTTCATAGGCCTTTTAGACCTACCTTTTCAACCTTACCATCCCCACTCTAATGCTAGCTGCTGTAACAACAGCAAAGTTCAGTGGCTTAACATAGTATTTCTTGCTCACTTTACAGCCTGATCAAGTATTTCGTGGGCAGCCTCTGTCTGATAATGGCAGCATCCAGGTTCCGCCATTTCATGGGACCACCATCTGCCAGGGCTTCCTCAGGGGTTCTTGCTGGATCCTCTGCATTCAGCTGGCCGAACAAGCAAAAAGAGAAAGTTAGGAGGAAATGGCACACAGTCACTCTACCTTCATTCCATTTGTCAGAAGACAGTCATGTAACCCCATGTAACCACAGGGGAGGCTGTGAATGTAGTCTTTCTGTACGTTCGGGAAGAGGGGATGGGGTTGGGAAACATCTAGGCTGTCTCTGCCGTATTCACTGCAGGCAACTGTGAGAACCTGTCTGCTCTCAGTTCTCGATACTACGTACTCTGGTTTACCTCTGTCTCTTCACTAAATGAACTCCTCCATTCAGCCAAGCTTGTCCTGCCAGAATCCAGATTGGTTTTGAATCTGACCTCCAAGTCGCTTTTCTAAATTGCCTCAATGAGAATGAACTTGTTCCTTTCCCTATGATCCTGTTGCATGAATCTCTGCTATCACCCTTCTCAGAGTCTGACTTGTATATTTTTCCTTCATCAGAGAGAAGGTGTCATCCTTCACAATGTGCCATGGGGCCTGCAAGGTGCTTTCACACAGTAGGCCCTCAGCAAATGTTAACTCCCTTCCTTTGCCTTTCAATCAACATTTGTGAAAGCTAACCGAACAAAAATGCATTGGCCTAGTGTTTCACATAAATGCTGTGGGTTTTAGCTCTCCCTCTTAGCAGATATTATATGAAGAACATTTATGCGGAGATCCAGAAGAAGCATCCAAAAAGTGTATGGGCTTTAAAAATGTCTTATTCCTCTGATAATCCTGTTGTATTTTGCAGATTTTAAAACTCTCTGTAGATTTTTCCTCTTCCTGGAAAATCCAAGTTCTTCAGTAAATCATCTTTTCAGCCCAGTGGGTATAAAAACAGCCTGTGTAGTTTTTACTTCAGCTTTGCTGAGTTTGCAGGCAAATGGAAAGAAAAGCAAAGAAATAAAATAAAAGTGAGAGGTGTGAACTTTCCCCATCCATCTTAATGGAGTGCTAACCTTCCTGCCTCAAGGTGACCATTTGAATTCTAGAACTATTAAACAATGTGCTGAAATCCAAACACTCAGTCGGAGAGTGAAATCTCCTTGAGAAAGGACAGCTGTGTCCAGTTTTGACTACGGTTCGGGCTTAAGAAAACAAACACACACCAAATGAAACTGATCTTGGCTGTCCTCTGTCAGCTTTAGGCTCTAGAATCTCCCCTCTTTGCCCTGCCCTGAAAGGTTCACCCTCTTTAAAAGGTGGATGGGGCACAGAGCATGGCCTTGCTTTTCCAGATGGCACCCGAGGTAGGGAAACTTAAATCAGAGACTATCTTTCACCAAGGAGTGCCTCAAAAACTCTTAGAATTTAGAATCTCAGCAATTGTTGGTGTTCACCATTTGGAGTGATTGGTATGGTGCCAGGTACTTGGCCCTGCTCATTTAAATAAGGGCTCAATATACACACACAGATGATATGGAGGAAAAGGGCCCAAAGAGAACGAGGACTGGCCAAAAGAGCTTAACAAGAACCCAGAAAGAGCAAGCAAGAGTACTTGTTTCCAAAGCATTCTACTTAGTAGTCTCCTCCTTTATACAATAAAAGAATTGGAACCAAATGACCAACAACTGCCTGCTATTTCTGATGTTTGGTAGTGGGGTAAAAAAGAACACTTGCTTGGAAGTCAAGTCCGACGTGGGCTTCATTTCCAGCTCTAGAACTTAGCAGCTGTTTTACCTCGGGCAAATGCCTTAATTTCCCTGACCTGGGCACCTTATCTTTAAAATATGAATTATAACACTGCTTCATAATTTTGTTATTTTGAGAACTAAAGGACATCATGGATATAATAAGCAATCAAAATTGTAATTATTCTTCCGTGATGAATAGGGGCTCAGGAGGAGCTTTCAGGGAGTCTTTCCTGATAACATATATTCCTTCAGTTTCTCCTACCTTCTCCATTTTGCCTGGTCAATGGCTGCAAGCAAACAACAAGCAAAATCCCACTGAAATCTACACAAAGAAAAAAATTATTGGAAAGCAAAACACCAAAAGGTTAACATTGTTTTGGAGTGTAGGGACTTGGATGATTTTTGTTTGTTTCTCTTTGTCTGCAGTTTCCATGTTTCCTGTATAAGCACATATTACTTTTTAACATTTTAATAAGTATTTTTGGCTAGAAAGAAAAGAATGAATGGTCAACAAATACAGAGTGATCACTAGACTAGTTATTAAGCAGCCCTTTGCAGGTTGTTAGACATAAATCATGCAAACATACACTCCAGGTTTCATAGGAGAGTTCTAAGTGAGGATATTCCATTCCATGTGTTTGATTTGCTCTGGTGTATGTGGTTACTCTATATACCAAAGGCTATATCACATTAGGGAAAACATACGCAATCCCACCTATCTGGGAATTTAGAGCCTAAAAAAGTCCTGTGTGCATATTAAAATAATAATAAAATCAAACGATGTGATGCCTAAGCAGAAAGCAAACACATTGGAAAGTGGTAAGTGAGGAAGTTACACTAAATACAGACAGCACAGTGTGTTTTTAGGCAGAGAACTCTGGTTCCAGTGGAGTACTTCATGTTGGTGGAAGAGATGGCAAAGGAGGAGAGAATCTGGGGAAGGTTACAAAGCAAATTTAAAATTATTAAAAGCTTTACACTAGGGATGAAAGAAACGCAGTAGAGAGGGGGTATTGGGAACGGGATTCTGGAATTACAGTGATTGTAGAGAAATCCACAGGCCTTGGGTGCAAAAAAAGAGTTGTGACTCTACAGTTCTGTTACATAACAAAATTACCTATGATGCAGCTATAATCATGTTAGCTTTTTCACCAAGTCAGTGTTGTTTAATGTGAAAAATTGGATACCCTACTTAATCAAAATGTGTTTGGCTCTATGTAATAGAATGTCACTAAAAGTGACTTGAATAATAGCATTCCAGAGGTAAGGTGGTCTCAAGGTTGGTTCAGTGACTCAATAGCGTCAAGGATCCAGACTGTTCCAGGTAGGTTTCTTTCTGCCATCCTCTGTGCGTCATGGCTCCTTGCATAGCTGCAAGATGGCTATAACCATTCCAAGCATCATATCCCTATACAACCTTCTAGATAGTAGGAAAGAGTTGTGGTGGAGATGGGCAAGGAAAGCCAGAGTGGAAAAGGGTTTCTCCCCATATGTCTCTCTCTCTTTATCAGAGAGAGAGGTATTTCACAGAAGCTCCCCCAATAAACTTCCCTTTATGTTCAATGGTCACCACTGGGTAAAATGGCCACCTCCAACAAGGAAGGTAGGAAAGCAAGAGTCTGCATTTTCGGTGTCTGATGTGGGCTGTGGTCTCTACCTGCATGGAAAAAACAAGGTAGCATTTAGCTGTTGTGTAGAGAATCAACAGTAGGCATTACAACTACTATTTTTAAAATAAATTAAAATACCTTCCTTCTGTTAATTTACTCCCAAGTTCTCTATTCCTACAGAAAATTTGCTGTTTCACCAAATGATTCAATTGGGCTACTTTAGCAGATATTGCTTAAAATAAAAGTACTTGGACTCCTCATACCACGCTCCCCCCACCACATACACACACAGAGCAAGCACTCCTAATACTCGCCTGATTTTTTTTCTCTTTGCTCTTCCCAAAATATTTGTTCCTTGGCTGAAATTACAGAACAGGATAATCTTACAATTACAAAAGATAGTATTTATTTCTTGTTTTTTGGATTTTTGTGGACTTTCCTTTTTGGTTTCAGATGTAACTAAAGGAATTGTGATAACAACAACAACAACAACAAAACCCAGAGGGGCTTCCCTGGTGGCGCAGTGGTTAAGAATCCACCTGCCAATGCAGGGCACACGGATTTGAGCCCTGGTCTGGGAATATCCCACATGCCGCAGAGCAACTAAGCCTGTGCTCCGCAACTACTGAGCCTGTGCTCTAAAGCCTGCGAGCCACAACTACTGAGGCCACGTGCCACAACTACTGAAGCCCACGTGCCGCAACTGCTGAAGCCCACGTGCCTAGAGGCCATGCTCCACAACAAAGAGAAGCCACTGCAGTGAGAAACCCGCACACCACAACGAACAGTAGCCCCAGCTCGCCACAACTAGAGAAAGCCCACGCACAGCAACGAAGACCCAACACAGCCAAAAATAAATAAATAAATAAATAAATTAATTTTAAAAAACCAGAAGCCAAGAATATGTGGTTTCTGTGAATGTTTACCTTTTTTCTGTAAAGTTTGAAAGAAACATTTCATAAACACTTTTGAAATCATACAATAAATGATGAACATTGTTTGTCCCTAAGCACTGAGAGAAAATTAAGCAAAAATAGAAGTTAGACAAAAACATAGTGCATAATTAAAGTAGCTTCTGTTAACTCATTCAGATGCCATCAATGTAATTGCAAAAACCAAAGGTGAATATACATTCACAATAGTTTAATTTTTAAACAAATAAAACTTATTTCTGAATAGTATTTGAAATTAAAAGCTGCCTGTCCTGAATGAGTTAAGAATAATTAAACAGTGAAACTAAAAATAGGTGACAAATTTTTTATCTGTTTTGTTTTGCTTTCCAATAAAAACTAAATGCAACACAAAATAAGAGCAATTTAAAATTGTCATGCATTATAATAATTGCTTTGTAATTAGAACACTTCATCTTTTATAAGAGCTTATTACCTGTATAGTGCATTCATCTGCACAAATATTCCTAAATTCCCTCAGGTAATTAGCTTCATGAAATATTGCTGGATAGCACATCCTCCCTCTTCATTACTCCTGAGATTTCATAAAATATAAACACTATTACCACAATGTTATGTTGTGAAATGTAATTAGCAGAAAATATTGTATGATATTCATGTCAAACATTACTTGGGCAAAATGCATAGAGACCCTAAGTATTCCTAGATCACCAAATTAGGCAAACCAAATTTACCTCACAAACCTTGACACCATAATCCTTCTCCAGAGAAGACATTCAAGGCCTTGGTAAGCATTTGATTCTGTGTTTAACCACAGATTCCCAAGACTCCATCACACAGTGAATCTATGAAATGACCCAGGAGAATTCTCTTCAGCTCCTTTTCAGTGAAGCCCTCATCTCTCTAATCCACTAGAGCCAATTCCACTTCCCTGCTGGCTTCTCTTTGTGATGTCTTTATTACTTGTCTTCTTGGAAGCCATAGACCATATGAGATCTTTCATTCATCAGTTCTCCACCCGAGGCACATATGTTGCTGAATTATCTCCAGTAATTCAGAAGAAGGGAAACTTCCTTTTGCAAGACAGTGACATCATACGGTTTTCTTCTCCTTTCCTGTTTCGTATTAAATCCTGCATATGCCCTTCCACCTACTGAATGCTCCACCAATGCTTAGAGTTTACCTGTGTATTAAAGTCTTGCACCCTTGTACTGTTCTCTTACTACTAAGTGTAAGAAAGCTATTTCTTTTTAAATGTAACTATTGCCGCAGCATTGCAACGTATCAATTAACATTTTCCCAAGTCAATAACACAAAGATCCAAGACCAAGGAAAAGAAATGTTTCTGTTCACCAGAATCAAAATTGCAATTGCTTTTCCAATTAAGAGTGGCTGTCATGATAAGTGATTGGTTCTGAGACTAGGATGTCTACTAAAGCCACTACCACTTGTATCCAAAGCAATAAGACAATAAAAATGATTTTTTTAATTCATTATAATTTTCTTATATCAATTCATTTGAGCATCTACTAAGTACTCATTACTTTGATAAATAACTAGGTAAGACATAGGAAAAATAGAAAACACAATAACTTTGTTAAACTGAAAAAGTGTTTTCTATTTAGGATAATTATCACCACTGGAATCAAATCTCCATATAAAACTATAAGATCAATAAGAGGGAATAAATAAAACTATGCATTACCTACACATTTATCATTACCTGAAAATGCTACACACTTCAAATTACCCATAATAAATCATACCAATTTTCAAATTCTCTCAGAGCTCCATGTTTACTACATATTTATGAATGCAGAGACTAGAATGAGGTAGCTTGAGAGACTCCATGAAAAGGGGTGAAGAGAGTAGAGTA
The DNA here is from genome assembly GCF_028021215.1 of Eschrichtius robustus. Classification (NCBI taxonomy): domain Eukaryota; kingdom Metazoa; phylum Chordata; class Mammalia; order Artiodactyla; family Eschrichtiidae; genus Eschrichtius; species Eschrichtius robustus. The sequence continues at coordinate 69,455,543 of NC_090833.1, forward strand.
CCTGGGATGAAACACAGGAAAACATCATTCTCAAAAAGATAAAATCTAACATTAATTGCTAAAAGACATGAGTCTTGATATTTGACAACTATGCCTATAGGAAAGGGACTTGAAAGTGAAAGATGTTGGGAATGGCAACTTCAGAGAAGCGTTGCTTATGAGGGGGAATCAGACAAATACAGAAAATAAGGTAACCCTTGGAGATGTAGCAGTGAAGAGAAAGAAATTAAAAGGAGAAATAAAAAATTAATATCCTATAGAAATTAGAGAAATAAGATACACTAACCATTCTCCCTACCCCTACCGCCATGAGCATCATACATTAGAGAAATTGTACTACATGATACTAAGGAGGGCACTCTTGAAACTAGAAAACATGACCACAAAATACCTAGGAATAAGATCTAAGAACAATCCAGCTTTATGCAAAGATCCTCCAAGAAGAAAATAAGCAAACAAAAACCAAGTTTTAGGATTGGTTCAAGATGGTGAATTAGAAGGATGTGCACTCACCTCTTCTTGTGAGAGTACCGAAATCACAACTAACTGCTGAACAACCATTGACAGGAAGACGCTGGAACCCACCAAAAAAGATACCCTACATCCAAAGACAAAGGAGAAGCTGCAATGAGATAGTAGGAGGGGCACAATCACAATAAAATCAAATCCCATAACTGCCAGGTGGGTGACCCACAAACTGGAGAACAATTATACCACAGAAGTTCTCCCACTGGAGTGAAGGTTCTGAGCCCCACGTCAGGTTTCCCAGCCTGGGGGTCTGGCAACAGGAGTAGGAATCCCCAGAGAAGCTGACTTTGAAGGCCAGCAGGATTTGATTGCAGGACTTCCACAGGACTGAGGAAAACAGAGACTCAGCTCGTGGAGAGCACACACAAAGTCTTTTGCACACCAGGACCCAAAGAAAAGGAGCAGTTACCCCATAGGAGACTGAACCATACATACCTCCTAGTGCCGGAGGGTCTCCTGCAGAGGTGGGGGGCAGCTGTGGCACACCACAGGGACAAGGGCACTGGTAGCAGAAGTTCTGGGAAGTACTCATCAGCATGAGCCCTCCCGGAGGCTGCCATTATCCCCACCAAAGAGCCTGTAGGCTCCAGTGCTGGGTCACCTCAGGCCAAACAACTAACAGGGACTGAACACAGCCCCACCCATCAGCAGACAAGTGGATTAAAGTTTTACCTAGCACAGCTCTGCCTACCAGAGGAAGACCCAGTTCTACCCACCACCAGTCCATCTCATCAGGAAGCTTAAACAAGCCTCTTAGATAGCCTCATCCACCAGAGGTCAGACAGCAGAAGCAAGAAGAACTACAGTCCTGCAGCCTGCAGAACGAAAACCACAATCACAGAAATTTAGACAAAATGAAAAGGCAGAGGATTATGTCCCAGATGAAGGAACAAGATAAAACCCCAGAAAAACAACTAAATGAAGTGGAGATAGGCAACCTTCCAGAAAAAAGAATTCAGAATAATGATAGTGAGGATGATCCAGGATCTCGGAAAAAGAATGGAGGCAAAGATTGAGAAGATGCAAGAAATGTTTAACAAAGACCTAGAAGAACTAAAGAACAAACAAACATAGATGAATAATTCAATAACTGAAATGAAAAATACACTAGAAGGAATCAGTAGCAGAATAACTGAGGCAGAAGAACGGATAAGTGACCTGGAAGACAGAATGTTGGAAATCACTGCCACAGAACAGGGTAAAGAAAAAAGAATTAAAAGAAATGAAGACAGCCTAAGAGACCTCTGGGACAACATTAAATGCACCAACATTCACGTTATAGGGGTCCCAGAAGAAGAAGAGAGAGAGAAAGGGCCCAAGAAAATATTTGAAGAGATAATAGCTGAAAAATTCCCTAACATGGGAAAGGAAACAGTCAACCAAGTCCAGGAAGTGCAGAGAGTCCCAGGCAGGATAAATCCAAGGAGGAACACACCGACACACATAGTAATCAAACTGACAAAAATTAAAGACAAAGAAAAAAAATTTAAAGCAACAAGGGAACTCCCATAAGGTTAACAGCTGATTTCTCAGCAGAAACTCTGCAAGCCAGAAGGGAGGGGCACTAGATATTTAAAAAACAAGTTTCAGTTGAAAATTCTTCCCAAAGAAACATAGGCAGAAAAAACAATAACTTCCAAAGTAAATTTAAAATCCTTGAGCAATCATTTAGAGAGTTTTTTAATGCCTAGAATAAGAAATTTAAAAACTAAAAACAGTCGTGGAAAAAACTAGGAGAAATGCAATGAGAATTGCCAGAACTTAGGAAAGAATTGAAGAAAAAAACAAAATTAGAAAATGCTGAATAAATTACCAGTTGCACAAGGGAGAATAGATTAAAATGAAAATTTAATAAGAGATATTGAGAAAAGTTAGGGAAACAAGTGAGAGAATGAAAATGAGAAAAGAAAGAACAAGAGAGTAAAGAAGGTCCAACATGTATGTAATTGGAGACTCTGAGGCAGGAAAACAAAACCATGGCACCGTCATACACTGTTGGTGGGAATGTAAATTGGTGCAGCCACTGTGGAAAAATACCATGGAGGCGTCTCAAAAAGCTAAAAATAGAACTACCATATGACCCAGAAGTTCCACTCCTGTGTATATATTTGAAAAAAACAAAAACAGTAATTTGAAAAGATACATGAACCCCAATGTTCTTAGCAGCATTATTTACAATTGCCAAGATATGGAAGCAACCTAAGTGTCAATCAACAGATGAATGGATAAAGAAGATGTGATATATTTTCTTTACACACACACACACACACACACACACACACACAATGGAATACTACTCAGCCATAAAAAAGAATGAAGTTTTGCCATTTGCAGCAACATGGATGGACTTGGAGGGCATTATGCCCTCCAAGTGAAATAAGTCAGACAGAGAAAAACAAATACTGTATGATATCACCTATATGTGGAATCTAAAAAAAAAAAAAAAAAAACTGGTGAATATAAAAAAACAGAAGCAGACTCACAGATATGGAAAACAAACTAGTGGTTACCAGTGGGGAGAGAGGAGATGGGAGAGAGGAGGGGCGATATAGGGGTAGGGGATTAAGCTATATTGTAAAACACAGGAAATATAGCCAATATTTTATAATAACTATAAATGGAATATAACCTTTAAAAATTGTAAATCAGTGTATTGTACACCTATAACATATAATATACATCAAGTATACTTCAAGAAAAAAATATTGGAAAAAATGCTATAGCACGGAATTGAATACTTAAACTATAACCAAGTAAAATGTTCCAGAAATAAAAAAACATTTGACTCTGTTGAAAAGGCCCACCATACTTCTGGAAAAATCGAGATAGAACTATTCTGATCAACCACTAGACCTAACCTATTAAACTATTATCTTTAAAAGACAAAGAAAACAAAATCACCAAGGACTTCAGGCAAATGATCAAATTACCTATAAGGACCAAAAAAATTAATCTGACACCAGAGTTCTCAAGAGCAATGTACAAAATATGGCCAGAGTAAAGTTGAATTTTCAAGAAATTCCAAGAAAGGAAGTGTAAGTCAAGAATTTTATGCCTGGCCAAGCTTTGCTTCAAGCATAAAAGTTATACAAAAATAGTTCTGAACATCAGTAACTCAGGAAATATTATACACATGAGCCATTTCAGAAGAATCCACTAGAACAATGTTCCTCAACCTTTTTTTTCTCATCATTGCCCCTCTAAGGAGTCTTTTTAGTTATTCCTGCACACATACCCCACCATCATGAAATTTTAACACCTCACATACACTGTATATCTGTTTATGTACCGTTGTTTCTTGGAAGGTTACATACCATTATAATATCTAAGAAATTTTCACTCCAGCCCCAAGAACCAATTTTCACCCTCTTGGATGTACTGGAGAACAAACGCTTTTTAACCAGGAGATAAATGAAAAATTTTGGGAAAGTACTGACGAAGCATATAATACACATCATTGTAGAGTTAGAACTAAAGCAATGGTGGGGACATGGGATGAAAAGTAGGATGTAAACATCTTATGTTATGATAAAGTATAAAGAATATTAACCCCCACCCAAAAAAAGAGAAAATGAAAAAGGAAAGAGAAAGGGTAAATTCAAATAAAATCATTCACCACTGTATAGGTAAGAGGTGGATGTCAATAGATAACATCTATTTAATACAGGCAAACCAGATAATAAAAGAGCGATATATATATATAAAAAGAATCACATATGAGATTCCAGACTGGAGGATAAAAAAACACTATGAAGGATAGTATTAGGACAATTAACAAAATTGGCATATGTTCTATAGATTAAAGCACTGTATCAGTGTTAACCCTCCTGAATTTGAGAACTCTATTTTGGTTATATAAGAGAATATCCTTGTTCTCAGGAAATACACAATAAAATATTAAGGTATAAAGTGACATTATGCATACAACCTACTCTCAAATTGTACAGAAAAGATGTATTCATATATATGTATGTGTGTGTGTGTGTGTGTGTGTGTGTGTATACACACACACATATGAGAGCAAAATGCAAATATGGCAAAATGCTAAAAAATGGTCAGTCTGATAAAGAGTATATGGGAGTTCTCTATATTATTCTTTCTGCTTTTCTAGAAGCTTAAAATTATTTCAAAATAAAAGGTTTAACAGGGAATATATGGGATATGACAACAAAAGCACAGACAACAAGAGAAAAACTAGATAAATTGGGGTTCATCAAAATTAAGAACTTTTGTGCATCAAAGGACACACTCAAGAAGGTTAAAAGGCAACCTACAGAATGGGAGAAAATATTTGCAAATCCTATATGTAATAAGGGATTAATATCCAGATAATATAAAGACATCCTATAGCTCAACAACAACAAGAAAACAATCAGTCTAATTCAAAAATGGGCAAAGGACTTAAACAGACATTTTCCAAAGATACAAATGCCCAATAAGCACATGAAGAGATGTTCAACTTTATTAGTCATTAGGGAAATTAAAACTCACATGGCTATAATTTTTTTTAATGAAAAATAACATGTTGGCAAATGAAACCCTCATGAATTACTGGTGGGAATGTAAAATGATGCAGCTGCTGTGGAAGACAGTTTGATGGTCCCACAAAAAGCTATTGAACTACTGTATGACCCAGCAATTCCACTCCCAGGTATATATCCAAGAGAACTGAAAGCAGGGACTTAGATATTTGTACACCAGTGTTCATAGAAGCATTATTCACGATAGCCAAAAGTGGAAACAACACAAGTGTCCATTAATAGATGAATGAATTAAAAAATATGGTACAGGCATACCTCAGAGATATTAAGGGTTTTGTTCCAGACCACCACAGTAAAGCAAATATTGCAGTAAAGCAACTTACATGAATTTTTTTATTTCCTACTGCATATACAAGTTATGTTTATACTCTACTGTAGTCTGTTAAGTGTGCAATAGCATTATGTGTAAAAAAAATAGCTTAATTTAAAAAGTCTTCATTGCTAAAAAAAAATTCTAACCACCATCTGAGCCTTTATCAAGTCGTAATCTTTTGGCAATAGTAACTTCAAAGATCACTGATCACGGATTGCCATAACATATATAATAATAATGAAAAAGTTTAAAAATATTGTGAGAATTACCAAAATGTGGCACAGAGACATGAAGTAAACAAATGCTGTTGGAAGAATGGTGCCAATGGATTTGCTCAACACAAGATTGCCACAAACCTTCATTTTGAAAAAACGCAATATCTGCAAAGTGCAATTATGTGAAGTGCAATAAAATGAGGAATGCTTATATATTCATATGATGGAATATTATTCAGCTGTAAAGTGGAATGAAGTACTGGTACATGCTACAACATGGATGACCCTTGAAAACATTAAGCTAAATGAAATAAGCCAGACACAGGACAACTATTGTATGATTGCACTGATATAAGATACCTAGAATAGACAATTTCATAGAGACAGAAAGTAGAATAAAGATTACAAGTCGCTAGGGGGCAGGGGATTGGGGAGTTAGTGTTTAATGGGTACAGTGCTTATGTTGAGATGATGAAAAAGTTTTGGGTATAGATAGTAGTGATGGCTACACAACATTATAAATGTATTTAAAGCCATGGAATTGTACACTTACAAATGGTTAAAATGACAAAATTATGTATATTTTACCACAATATTAAAAATCATAACAAGAATATATGTAGGAAAATGATCATGTAACTTCAAATACAATGCCAGATGCCTAGAAACCCTCAAAGTGCTCTCTGTATTTTGAATACTGTACAAAGAAACTGGCACACATTTTCTTTAAAAGAAACAAACAAAACCCCAAAAACTTTTAAATCTATTTTGGGAGAAAGAAGACTCTGAGTTGTGAAATGATTATAGCACTTATCATAGGCTATTACTATATTACTTTTTAATGGTAATTTAATGAAGCTTTAAGTTCCTTTAGGTTGAAAATCATTACTTACCTTTGTATTCTAAGACCAGTTGTTGGATAAATAACTGAATGACAGAGGGATGAATTCATTGGACTAGGGGTTTAAGGAGCTATTATGAGCAGAGAGAAACAAAAGTGTGAGAGAGTTAGAAAAGAGATCATGAAGGGGAGTTGATCTGAGCTAGGAGGCCATGGAGGATTTGGAAGGGCAGAAAGATAAATTGAGGACCCACTGAGCACGAGAAGCAGAGAAGCCTTGACCAGTTGCATGCTTCCATGAAGCACCGTGGCACCAGGACATTTCTGTTCTTACCGTAGAGGCACTTCAGTAAAATCTTTTGCTTCTAGAGTAAAGCCTCAATGAAGCTCAGATTTGTCACATGATCAAATAAGAAGCTTAAAAACGGAATAATGAGCCTTTTCTTCCATTCTTCCCCAAATAAGCCATGTTTCTGAGTAAAATGATATCTTCTGATTTACTTAATTTTAAGTTAAGGTGAGTGATTTATGATTTATAAAGTTGTAGCTGCGATTTTAGTTAGATGAATCAGATGGTAAATCAAAACACAGAGAAAGAATGAACAGCCTGAGGATCAATCAGAGACCATTCTAACTCAAATTTCAACGATAAAAAGAGAGGTCAACAAAGGTTTGGGAGAGTAGTAAGAAACCTCTTTCAGGAACGTAGTCATTAAAATAACTTCCTGTAATCTCCCCCACTAGAAATAAACTCTGGAAGCGTCTGGAAACAGCAACGTCTTGGGAACACAGTGTACTATCTTGCAAATGAGAAATGCCAGCCATAGACGCTGCTGGACATGCATAAATTTTATTTCCAGGAATTCAGCCAGGGATATAAATGAGGGAGTTAGTTGACATTGATGACTATGGCTCTTAGGTCTACTTTGAATATAAATATCCACCTCCACCTCTATTCTTCTCTCACTAGTTTGAGAAAATAGCTATCTTGATCTATAATATATTGAAACTGAAAGACGCTAAATGAAAAAAAGCAGGTTGCAAAATCTGTAAATACACACTTACTAATATAAGCCTTAAAATTCTGGAGAAATATATGCTAAACTTTTAATAGTTACTTAAAGTGGGAGGTGGGTGGGGAGGATGGAGAAGCAGGGAGAATTAGAGAACTTCCTTACTATTTATTGTTCCTCGTGTGTTTTTTTCCTCATGTGTTTTAATAGTAGCAATTATTTATTAACACCTGGTATGTACTAGGCACTCTTCTAAGTGTACATTAGATGCATTCACTCATGTAATATTCACCTAAGCCTCATGAAGTAGGAACTATCATTATCACCATTTCGTAAACAGGGAAACTGAGGACCAAAGGTTAGCAACTTGCCCAAGGTCACACCACTAGTAAGTCAAGGAGCCAAGATTCAAACCCAGGTAGACTGGCTTCCCTGAACGGTACCTTCAAACACCCAACAATCTGATACTCAGAGAAGAAGCAAAATCACAACTCATGAAAGGAGCAAGACAATTACTTGAAAGAACTATTGCTGTCTGGACCATACATTTTTTAGTCCTCCTGCCCAGAACCATTATCATTCATATAGGAGCTGCTGTTGAATTTCTTGACCTCATCACGATTGGCAGAGCCTAGGGGCAGAGTGGGTAGGGCTGAGTGGGTATGGGGAGAGTGGTGGCACCTGACCCAAGCTGTCCAATCAGAATTGTCCTCCTGGATTTCTTCAACTAGACCTGGAGGGGCATAGAGACCCCCTTCAGATGGTGGGAGCCACAGGCTGTGAGGCTCCGAAGGTCAGAGCAGCCATGTTTCCCACCCCGTGGAGGACACGTAGTAAGTGAGAAACAAGGCAGCAGGTAAAGAGAGAAGCATCGGAGAGGGAGAACTTGGACAGAGATCGCCTGCGTCCTGAGCTACAGTGGTCCCCAAGGCCAAGGGGCAGGCCTGCCCTCCCACAGCTTGCCTGTTCCACACCTCTGTCTCTCCCGAGACCCTCCATCATTCTTACAATCCCTTTTTTGCTTATGCAATTTTGACCTGGGTTTTAAATGTTTTTACCTCTACTAGTTTGATCTGGTTATTGCATGTGGCAACAATATTAATGTTATTAATATTAATCAAGGGGAACAGAGAACCATTTTGATATTTTTGCTTTAAGGGCCCAGAATTTCAACTTTTGATGCTGAAAGAATTTCATGCAGTAGCCTCAGAGAACAAAGAAAAATGTATATTCACTTAAAGAAATCTACTACTAAAAAAAAAGTCATTGATTCACAAAAATTTATATTTTGAGCCATTAGCATGGTTATTTTGACTATATGTCTCCACAGCAAATATTAGATTAAGTGGTATTTAGTTTTACTCATTTCTGTGAAGTGCTTTACTCTTTTTGTATATTCTTATTCTTCATAATATGGACCATTTGTTAAACATATATATGTGGATTTAAGTTTTATATTTTCATAAGACTTTTTATATAAACTTTAACAATAAAAAAATACCTTATCAAACTATATATCCTGGCTTCTGAAACGGTCACCAAAAGCTATGCTAGTACTACATTTACTTCACCTATTTCTCTGCTCACCATCTTTTTTTTTTTTAATTTATTTTTGGTTGCGTTGGGTCTTCCTTGCTGCACGTGGGCTTTCTCTAGTTGTGCCGAGCGGGGGCTACTCTTCGCTGAGGTGCACGGGCTTCTCATTGTGGTGGCTTCTCGTTGCGGAGCACGGGCTCTAGGTGCATGGGCTTCAACAGTTGTGGCACATGGGCTCAGTAGTTGTGGGTCGTGGGCTCTAGAGTGCAGGCTCGGTAGTTGTGGTGCAAGGGCTGAGTTGCTCTGCGGCATGTGGGATCTTCCTGGGCCAGGGATCGAATCTGTGTCCCCTGCAATGGCAGGTGGATTCTTAACCACCGCGCCACCAGGGAAGTCCCTGCTCACCATCTTTAGAAGGAAATATTTATTTCCTTTCTATAAATTATTTCCCCCCAAGGAGCTACTTTGTCTTCTCTGCAGCAATAGAACAATACCTACTCTAAAGACTCAGAGCAGCTCAAGAGGTACAAATGACCCTTTTTCCTGAGGAGCAGGAGTTCAGGAAGAGGTGTCAACACTGGGTATGTGATCTGATCAAGTCTTGAGAGGAAGTGTGTGGTGTGCTTGGAACGTACAGAGTAAGGCGTAAAGCTGGGGAATCAAATTCTAACCTGCAGTGGCTCCAAGTCCTAAGTTGATCCTTTAAGGTTCAAGTGAATAATAAATTAATTAAAACATATTCTAAAATATAAATAAAATATGCAAGACAAGAAAACTAGTATTTATCGAGTGCCTATTATGCCATATACAATATACTATATATTATTTCAATAAATATTCACAATAACTCCGAAAGCAAGAAATAAGCATCACTTTTTTGAAGATGAGGGAAGCTGAGTTGCAAGGAAATTACATAAGTCGTCCAGGGAAACAGTAAGTGGAGAGCCAGGATGTGAACCCCTATCTGTCTGCCTCCAGGGTCCCTGCTTTTCCCACTGCATCACATTACTTTTATGTAAGCCATTATTCTACTTCATCCATTCTAAGTAATTACCATTTATAGCATCCAATATTCAAGAATTCAAGAATTTGGATCGATAAGTTTCTATTTATTCCTTTAATGTAAGCTTAAATATTTTCAGCCTTACAGATACAGGAAAAAAGGTGATGATCTGAACTGTTCATGATAAGTCCCTATCCACAAACAAAATCACACTGCTTTTCCTAAGCCAGTTCTGGCAAGGCGAAATGTTTCTTAAAAGGCATAAGTCATTGCAAGGGTCCCGTAGCCCATCAGCTGTGACTGTTCTCGGGTGCAGACTGCCTGCAAAGGGCTTTATTATTGCCGGCTGAGAGCCACGGCAGCTGAAGGGTACATTGTCACTACAGTTTTCTCCTCCACATGTCAACATATTCTGAAAGCTAGTGACAACTGATTTAACTCTCTGCTGCCTTCTGTTCTTCTGACTTTGACAGATTTTAATGAGACAAATGCTGGCTGTGGGTTTCCTTTCTCCCTCTTCCCCTACCTCACCCCTCAGGAACTCACTTTCTGCTGCTGTCTTTGGCAAAATGGCAAACTCACCGTGACAAACTACTGATAAGGAGGAATAGACTTATGTCCAGAGGGTAAACTTAGCAGAGCTTTCCCACCCTGTCTGACACTGACCCCTGCCTTTACCTTTTCAGCACCGGCAACCAGGCCCACGCCTGACACTCCACATCCAGTGACTCGTGAGGGAGAAACAGCTGACGCTTGCAGGACTCTTATGTAGTAGAAATGCTAGGAGATGTGTTGGGTATTGGGTGTGGCTCAGGTTCTTCAGCAAGTTGATAGATGGGTGTGGCTCAGGTTCTTCAGCAAGTTGATAGATTCATGGCTTCTTAAGGAAACCTGAGCGAGTCAACCCAAGTACCTAGGAGGATGCTCAGAATAATGACCGTTTATTGAGGATCAGTTATATGTCAGGCACTTTGTGTATATTTTCTTAGTTATCCTCGAGGTTGAACTATTAACACACTCCTATGACACTGAAGCACCAGCTTTGAGGTTGGATAGACTTGTGTCCAAAATCATATTTCTATCACTTGGGGAGTTTCCTTCAGTTTGAAAAGTTCCTTTCCATGCGGCTGACCTTCATCTAGGTGAAGAGAATTATCGTGACCACCTCCGTTTCCTCATGTGCTACCAGGTTTTCTAATATCACAATTTAGAAGCTCAAAGTTTGAGGGCAGCTGGAAGAAAGAGGAGGCTATAGACATCCTGAGCAGGTGGGGCAAGACTTTTGGGGCACACGAGGTTTATGCCTTGCTTGCCTGGAAGCAATCACTCACAGATTGCCCTGGGGTACAGAGAAGCTGGAATGTTGTCAGGACAATGGTTCTGAGGTAGTGCACCCCATTCCCTATAGCTTGGTCAGAGTGCACGAGAGATTGAGAAGTCCCCACGTGCCCTAGTGAGAGGACAAAGGGAATGAAGGGGCCTGGGGTACCTACAGGAGACCCAGACTACGACGTCATCACAGCTGAGAGCCAAGGTAGGATTTTCAAACATCAGCAGATGCTGGTCCAGGTCCAGAGGCCAGGTGGGACCCATTTCATCACCAACAGAGACTGGACAAGGACACAGAGACCAGAAAGGCCTCCTCCTGTGGCCATTTTGTTATTTCTGAAAGCTTCCCTCTGTGCACAGATGTCTTCTGGAAGAAAGAAGAAAGGAGAGGGAAGGGGAAAGAAGTCCTGAAAATCTGTACTTTATGCCAAAGTGAATGGATTAAGACTGAGATAATAACATGTAACTTGACTAGAAAAAATCAGCATCACAAAATGGAATAGAATAGATTGTGTACTCTAGGACTCAGGAGCAAAGTTGAATTCAAATATACAAAAAAGAAGGAAATTACATTTTAGTACACCTGAGTTGCAGAGTGCGCTAGTATTACCTGATACAAACGCTGTTCATGTTTTGTCTATCGCTTAAAATTACTGAACAGAACTGGAAAAAGGAGAGAGCTTGGCACATGCATGACTGAAGAATTCCTTCTAAGATGACATCAATCTATAAATCAATATCCATTGATTACATTGGTTCAACGGATCACAATGCAATGTACTTGCAGCCTTCCATTATCCCTCATAATTTCCATGAGGATATCAATAAAGATCTGGCCCTTGCCTGGCTGAAATCAAGATACACAATGTTTACAGAAAGTGTAACAAAAGAAGTAAGTGTTGGCCTTGGAGTCAGAAAATCTCTTTAATTCCATAATTTACTAGCCGAGGAAGATTCTATAAATTACTTAACTTCTCTAAGATTCCATTTTTTTAAGTTTTATTATCTGTAAAATGAGTGTCAAATTCAGTAATAGTATCTGACTCAAAGACTTGTTATGAAGATCTGAGGATCAATTTAAGTCACATATATAGTAAATATTAATCACCACATAGATGTTGGTTATTATCTCGTGTTATATGGGTGAGTTTTATTTAAATCTCATTATTGTAAAAAGAAATGGTTGATTTAGATACATCTTTGTAATAAATCATGTTGGCTCCCAGTGATCTCTAACTTTGCAAGTGCTTATAAGCCATCCATTTTTAAAATTCCAAAAATTCAAACATTTTGCCAAGGATAGTTTCAGAAATCCTTTGTCCTCTCATACTTAGGAGACTGAGTATGTCTACTTTTTGGAAACAAGGACTCTTGGCATCTCTCTGGCTCTCCTTGATTCCATGGAGATTATTGGCATAGTTCAATGATCCCATTCACGGTTCTTTTAAGTTTCCTGAGACATTAATAATCAGAGCCTTAAAGACTTGGGCATAATTATCCCCATCCTTTTTGCTCCTCAACTAACCTGTTTTTCTTTCCCTACAATAATCTTCCTTAATAGAGAGGAGACAAATGAGAACTTAGAAGCTCTGCTTTCTCTTCATTCTCTTGTAACGTGGCATGATGTGTTGCCAACAGGAGCTCTTTCCTTTGCATTTCTCTTTCTTGCCCCAAAGTAACCTCAGCTCACCCTGGGCGCTAGTCTTCCTCCCACTGACAGTCTTCTTGGGAATTATGCTCTTTGGTCGTGAGCCCTTCCTGCCACCTTCAGCACGTGTTCATGTCAAATAGAAATTGTCTTCAGAGAGAGAGCCTGTGCAGGAAAGTTCTTGGCATTTGAGACAACTCCAGGTACCCAACCAGAGCCTGGAATCATGAGGGATACTGACTGTCTGGAAGGCCGGGCGTAAAGCCCCACTGGTGCCCATTGGCAAGGCCAGTACAGCCCAACATGCTTCCAGCATCACCAAGTCACCTTGCCCCAGGGGACACATAAAGAAACTCAGGAGAAAAGGAACAAATTCATGTCAGTACATAAGTATCAAGGTGGGGAAACAATTTAAAGTATATAACAAAAATCTTAACAATTGATATATTTGAGACACAATCTTCTGTTCTTCTTTCTATTTGTCTGAATGTTCTAAGATTTCTTTAAGAGGCAAGAATTACTTTTAAGATTGTTTTATACAAACAGTTTAATAGTTCAGTGCTCCCTAGGATGGTGATAAGACAGGAGTTTGTTTTTTGTCTTTTTTAAACTGCCCTGTTTTTAAAAGTTACTTTGAAGAAACACCTCCTGGGGAGAAGACAATGTTGGATTGAATCTAAAATCGAGATCCAATTTAGTGACTCATAACTGGTTTTGGGAAAAGAAATGTTATTTTCATTTGAGCATGTATTGAGTTATTACGTGCTCAGCCCTCAGATAGCTGGGGGGCGGAGAGGCTGAGTATAATACCTGATTCCTGATTTCAAGGAGCATTTGGCACAGCTGAAAAAAGATTAACTGTAATATAAATAAGTGTCCTATTTCATATTATGAATCCTAAATATAAAAAAGAAGTTCAGAGAATAGGAAGATGAGCATGAATGGGAGCAAAATGTCTCCAAGTGTCCTCTACAGACACAGAAAGGATCCTCCTCTAAGACAGTCATATTGTTAGCATATTTAAGGTTCTGAGAAGTCTGCAGTAAAGGGAGCTGTTTAACTTTGAATAACTATTAATCACTATCATTTCCCAAATGTATTTGACAATAGAAGCTCTTTTCTCAGGGAATAGCTTTAGCATCTTGCAGAGTTGCCTCACCTCAGAGCTAATGTTATCAGAAACAGATTTATGCAGGATATGTACTCATTCTGGGCATCGAAGAATGGATAACTTTTTTGATGAGCAGCGGATGAGGATGGAAAGAATCCTCTGGGAGTGAAAGCACAGACTCAAGACATCATGACTAGGATCCAGATTGATCCTGAGAGCTGGAGGTGGGCCTGGAGGGAGGGGGGAGTCACGTGGTCCTGGTGTAAGGGTCAGGATGCAGACAGTGGTCTTCAAAATGTGAGCCGCATAACACAGGGAGATCAGCTCAGGGCTCTGTGACCACCTAGAGGGGTGGGATAGGGAGGGTGGGAGGGAGACGCAAGAGGGAGGGGATATGGGGATATATGTATGCATATAGCTGATTCACTTTGTTATACAGCAGAAACTAACACACCATTGTAAAGCAATTATACTCCAATAAAGATGTTAAAAAAAAACAAAGTGCACCTAGGACCACCAACACCTGAATTTTCTGGGGTGCTTGTTGTAAAGTCTTCAGCCCCAACCTCAATTCTACCAAAGGTGGGTCCTGGAAGTTTGCATTTTAAAATAGTGGCCCACGTGATTCTCAAGTACTCTAAAGTTTATAGAGACTGGAAGCCAGGCTAGGGAAGGGAAAAAAAAGATTTGACAGGAAAATAAAGTTTAATTGAAAAAGCTGACACCCGCACCCTCATGCTTTCATTCATCTGACGTGTATTGAGTGAGCACTTGCTATATGCCGAGATCCATCCAAGGTGCTGGCTATACCTTGTGCTTGTGATTGGAAAACACCAGTCATGGGGATTACATCCAGTGGTCCATTATGACACACTTACTGTTTATCTGCCTCTGACCACTTGACCAGTTTCGAAAATTTGGCTTCTGCCTTATTCCCGAGACCCATCTCCACCTACTGCCCTATTCAGGTAAGTAAATTTCTGCCCCAGTCCATCTCTTTGTGCCTCTCTTCTGTTTACCCACTCATTCCTGGCCACCTGCATCATCTCTTCACTGCCACTGCATTCTTACCACTCTAACTGGAGCGTTCTAACTGAGGTCCTGCTAGCTGACCAGCTGACCTCTGTGGTACAGACTACCTCCTCGACATCTCCCTGCCTGGAGCCATGTGTGTGTCCACTCGCAGATTCCCAGTCGCTATGCCTGGACCACCTCACTACTCCTTCACGTTGAACCCTTCCTTTGCCGACTACCTACCTGAACTACAATCAACTTTTGCTGTTGATCCAGGTGGTTTTGTAGAGTTGGCTTTGGGGTCAGGCAGTCCTCAGTTCAAATCTTAATTCCTTCATTGTCAGCCACATAACCTTAGGAAATAGAATTATTTCTCTGAACCTTAGTTTTCTCATCTAAAACGGTAATAATAATGCCATTCCAGATCACAAAGAATTAAATGTGATGGTGTATTTTAAGCTCCTAGTGCAAAGCCTGGCACATAACACGTGTTCAATCAATGAGAGGCATTTTGGGGACTTCCCTGGTGGCGCAGTGGTTAAGAATCCACCTGCCAATGCAGGGGACACGGGTTCAAGCCCTGGTCCGGGAAGATCCCACATGCCGCGGAGCAACTAAGCCCGTGCGCCACAACTACTGAGCCTGCGCTCTACAGCCTGCGAGCCACAACTACTGAGCCCGCGTGCCACAACTACTGAAGCCCACACGCCTAGAGCCTGAGCTCTGCAACAAGAGAAGCCACCGCAATGAGAAGCCCGCACACCGCAGTGGAAGAGTAGCCCACACTTGCTGCAGCTAGAGAAAGCCCGTGCACAACAACGAAAACCCAACACAGCCAAAAATAAATAAATAAGTAAATAAATACATTTATAAAAAAACAAAACAGTGAGAGGCATTTTTATTCATCTTGGGCATCTTTGCCTTCCAGACTGTAATTTTCTTTTAGCACCTCTATCCATACCTGTTTCCACAACTTCCATTTTGATCTTTGAGCAGGGGTGGGGACCAAGTTCTGAGTCCTGGCCCCATGTACAGTCTGCGAAAGTGGCACCTGTACAACTTTTAAAAGGTGATATGCAACTAGATCACTGTCAAGTCTAAGATGAAAAGACATGAGGGGAAGCAGTATGCAAGCAAAACTTCAAGACAATGTCCCTCATGTACCAGCAGAGCAGGTCTTATTCTCCCCCATCTACACCCCATCCATTCACCCAGGCTTGTTTCCAATGGTTTCAGAACCGGTTCGACCCCTGCCACCACTCTGCTGTGAAACAGAGCTTGGCTGACCGAAAATATGGCATTATCCTGATAGGCCCATGGGTTCTAAATAAGGTCTGTTTTCTGAAGGCAAAGTTTCCTGTCATTCATTTAATTGCCCTATAATTTGCCAGTCAAAACAAGGCTGACATTTCCAAGAATGGATAGTAACAGCGATCATTCTCTGCCTACATTTTCTCCTTTCTCTTAGTCTAAGTATCTCCTCTCCATTGCTTACTCGATGAAGTCCATACTTCTTAGCCTGGGGCACAAGGTCATACGTGATCAGATGCATCTTGCTCACCTCAATAGCCTCATCTCATGCCACCCCTCCATCCTTAAGCTCTTTGCTGCCGTCATTGTGCAATTCTTGCAGTTCTAGAACTCTCTTGTTTCCCTCTGTTTGTATATGCTCTTCCCTTTGACTCCATCCTTTCCCTCAATTCTTTGCCTGGAAAACTTCCATTCAAACCTGTCATTTCCTCTAGGAATCATCCCCTCCCCTTCCCCGAGCGTGACTAGGTACACCTTTGTGCTCAAAACATTTGTGGATTTGGTGGCAAAGCACTTATCAGGCTGTATCATAATGAAACATCGGCTGATGGTCAGTCTCCCCTAGACCTTTGCTACTCAAATGGGATCCAGCACTGTTGGAGAGAGGAGCCCCTGGGAGCCTTGGAGGTCACATTCCAGGTCCAGGCCTTAGAGTTCTCATCTTGGGTGCCACGGTGAAGTTTCCTCAGGTGAAGCTTTCTGAGGAGAGGCCAAGTTTAACAGGGGGAACCTGTTGTGAGCACCTGGAGCGGGAAGAAGGCACTCCTTAGGAACTCCAAATAACCCTTTAGGAATAACTGCAGGGGTTGAAGGTCCTGAATAAGCAAATGGGAGCAAGATAGCGTGGTCGGCGGGAAAATGGGCCCCCAGATACGTCCACATCCTAATCTCCAGAATCTGTGAATATTATATGGCAAAAGGGACTGGTGAGTGTTATTTAAGTTAAAGATCTTGAGGTGGGGAGATTATCCTGCATTATCCAGGTGGGCTTGACGGGATCACAGTGGTCCTTATAAGAGGGATGCAAGAGGAATCAGAGTTGGAGTGAGAGAAACGACCGCAGAAGCAGAGGTTGGAATGATGTAAGAAAGGCCACGAGCCAAGGGATGAGGACAGCCTCTAGAAACTGGGGAACGCAAGGAAACAGGTTCTTCTGTAGAGCCTCCTGTAGAAACCAGCCCTGCTGGCACCTTGATTTTAGCCCAGTGAGACCTGTTTCAGACTTCTATCCTATGGAACTGTAAGGATAATGTATATTGTTTTAAGCCT
This sequence comes from Eschrichtius robustus, assembly GCF_028021215.1. Lineage (NCBI taxonomy): Eukaryota > Metazoa > Chordata > Mammalia > Artiodactyla > Eschrichtiidae > Eschrichtius > Eschrichtius robustus. Next base: position 69,473,215 of record NC_090833.1, read on the forward strand.
CCAGATTTGTGGGAATTTGTTACAGTAGCCCTGGAAAACTGGTACAAGTAGGAAGGCTGAGTTATTCATATTGATGTCAATTTCTCTGTTTACACAAGCTGGGGTGTGGTAACATCTGGGATACTCGAGTTAACTCCTACAGTCCTGGACTTCCAGAAACTGGTTATATTTCCAGCTGATCGGCTCTTGGAAAGCTTTAGAAAGAAATCTACTCCCTTGGGTGGGGGTGGAGGAGGAGCAAGGGGGTGGTTCTATCTCAATTTCAAAAGATCCAGCATTTTTCAAGCAGATTTACCACTCCATACAAGAATGCTCTCCCAAAGGCATCTTCCTAGCCTAAAACCCCAAGTAGTTCTTGAGAGCCAAAACTTCCAGAGAACAACAATGAACTTGTCATCCTGCATTGACAAATCGACCACTAGGAACTCTGGAGGCTTGTTGGGGAAAGCCAGTCATCATAACCATGGAATGAAAATCCCTGAGACCATCAATGCAGAAAACCAGTAGTTTCTATTAATAAATCAATCCCTTCCCAGAAGAACTTTAAATTTTTTTATTACTGTTGGTTTATGGGGAAACCTTAAAGAAAAAAAGAAGGGGGGGGGCGCAATTTCAAATCTGTCTAGACCATGAAATCCACCTGACATTATGATTCTTATGGACCATTTGAGCTCTCCTATTTGAAAGATCTCATTAAGAGTGGAGCTCTCAGCAGCTTTGAATTTCACAGGGCAGGAGCCTCCCTTTGGAGAGCTAACAATGGTCTAGATGCCGGAGAATCCCAAACGCTGAACAGTTTCCTTGGTGCCCACAGCTAAAGCTACTTTCTCAAGATCTCTGCAAATCGCATTACTTTAGCTACGGGTAACTGATTCTGAGCCCCCTTAGAGGCGGTGTCTCCGGCGTTTACAACCCTACGTACAAGTGGCGGTGACTGCACGATTTTGCTTCCTAAGGGGAATGCCCATCTCACCTGCTCAGAGCGGCGTTCAAGGGCAGCAGGACGGGGAGGGGAGATGGGTTGTCTTTCAGGGTCTCAGACAGCCACAGAGAGGGGCCCGAGCCACGAATGACAGCTTAATTCCCAGTCCCCCACCGGGAAGCTGAGGCGGGGGTTAATTAATTTCCTCTCCAGCGGTTCCCTGGGAGAGTTTGCATTAGTTCCTAGCTGTATGAACCCACAACACTCCCTGCAGGAGACCTAGTGAAAGAGGCAAAATGAGCTTGTTGCTCACTGGTATCTTTGTTTCTCCATCTCTTGAGGTGAGTCAGGTAACTCATTGGCTCTCCGTAGAAGGCACAGCAGGCAGCGCAGTCTTCACGGAAAATAGACTAGGTTTGTCTCTGGCTTCTTAAAGTAACCCTTTTAGGGCCCCTTCCTCTTATATACATCTTCCTACCCCTCTCAGATCTATGCCCTACCAAATTAATCCAGATGAGACAGGTAATATATGAAAAATTTTAATTGCCTGTTATATTTATGTAATAAACATATAAATATCTACTCTGTGCCAGAAACTGGAAAGAACAGAATAAGGGAAATAACATTTGATGAGCATCTACTATGTGCCACACAGTGTGCTTATTTATACTCACAACTCCATGAAGTGGACTCCTGGCCCCATTTTTAGATGAGAAAAGTGAGGCTCAGAAAAGTTAAATAATTTACCCAGCATCATATAACTAGTGAGTTATGGACAAAGCAAGAATTTGAACCTACTCTGCCTGACTCCAAGCCTGGGCTTTTTCTGTACTAATTATGAGCTACAAATCTGGAATGAAAAACAAAACAAAAAAAATCTAGGTTCAAATCTTGGCTTTGCTATTTAATAATTATATGACTTTGGCCCAATTAAACTCTTTAAGCCTTAGTGTTTTCATCTTTAAAAAGGGATGATAAAAATAAAATCTATTTTGTAGGATTAATGAGAATTAAATAAGATAATGTTTATGTGTTGTTTAGTACAGTACTTGGTACATAATAGTTTCTCAAAAAGTATTAATGATACATGATTATTTTTTTAATGCTATTCTCAAGAGACTTATCTTCTCACGGTAATTCCTTCACCAATATACTTCCCCTCTTCTAAAATTAATATTTGTGAATTGGCTTTTGAAGGTTGTCTCTCCAATAAGAAAAATCTCAGACTGAGTGATCGTGAGTCACTCAAGGTCATAAAATTGGCCTAATCAAGCTGTAGTCACCATGTTTTCTAGATCACTTTTTCATTTCTTTTTTTTTTTAATAGCAAGAAGATTTTTTATTTTTTAATTCTTTTTTTCCTTGTCTATAAATAATGTTTTATTGAAACACAGTTATACTCCTTTATTTACATTTTACTGTGGCTGCTTTTTGGCTTCAATGACTGAGCTGAGTAGATACAACAGAGATCACAAGGCAAATCTAAAATATTTACTCCCTGGCCCTTTATACAAGTTTGCCAACCCCTGCTCTAGAAAAGCGGATTTTTTTTTTTTTTTGAAACACATATGCTGGGAGTTGTACTTCTTTGTTTTTTTTAACATCTTTATTGGAGTATAATTGCTTTACATAGTGTGTTAGTTTCTGCTGTATAACAAAGTGAATCAGCTATATGCATACATATATCCCCATATCCCCTCCCTCTTGCGTCTCCCTCCCACCCTGATCTCCCTGTGCTATGCGGCTGCTTCCCACTAGCTATCTGTTTTACATTTGGTAGTGTATATATGTCCATGCCACTCTCTCACTTCATCCCAGCTTACCCTTCCCCCACCCCATGTCCTCAAGTCTATTCTCTATTCCTGTCTTGCCCCTAGGTTCTTCAGAACCTTTTTTTTTTTTTTTTTTTTAGATTCCATATATATGTGTTAGCATACAGTACTTGTTTTTCTCTTTCTGGCTTACTTCACTCTGTATGACAGACTCTAGGCCCATCCACTTCACTACAAACAACTCAATTAATTTCTTTTTATGGCTGAGTAATATTCCATTTTACACGTGCCACATCTTTTTTATCCATTCATCTGTCGATGGACACTTAGGTTGCTTCCATGTCCTGGCTATTGTAAACAGTGCTGCAGTGAACATTATGGTACATGACTCTTTTTGAATTATGGTTTTCTCAGGGTATATGCCCAGTAGTGGGATTGCTGGGTCATATGGTAGTTCTATTTTTAGTTTTTTAAGGAACCTCCATACTGTTTTCCATAGTGGCTGTATCAATTTACATTCCCACCAACAGTGCAAGAGGGTTCCCTTTTCTCCACACCCTCTCCAGCATTTATTGTTTGTAGATTTTTTGATGATGGCCATTCTGACCGGTGTGAGGTGATACCTCATTGTAGTTTTGATTTGCATTTCTCTAATTATTAGTGATGTTCAGCATCCATTCATGTGTTTGTTGGCAATCTGTATATCTTCCTTGGAGAAATGTTTATTTAGGTCTTCTGCCCATTTTTGGATTGCGTTGTTTGGTTTTTTGATATTGAGCTGCATGAGCTGCTTGTATATTTTGGAGATTAATCCTTTGTCAGTTGCTTCGTTTGCAAATATTTTCTCCCATTCTGAGGGTTGTCTTTTCGTCTTGTTTATGGTTTCCTTTGCTGTGCAAAAGCTTTTAAGTTTCATTGATCATTTTTTCTTGGGACAGACTTAGATCTCTCACTTCCACTCATGAAAATATCCATTATTGCTTTTAGTTTGTAAAGTATCATTGATGATCTCCTTAGCAGTTGTCAAGTTTTTTATAATCATTGTTTTAACTGACATAAAAATATCTCAAAGGATTTTTGTAGAATCACAACTTTAAGATCCTGGCTCACTTTTTCCTAAAAGGTCTTGAGTTCATAAGTGGTGACTTCCTTTGCCAGGGTGGTTGACAGGGACTAAATCCTCAGCAAGAATAAATGCACTTATGAGGAGGTGAGTGCCTGAGACCAGAAGAGAAGCAACTGCACAGCCTGCCGGCGGGTGTTCTACAAGTATCTGGTGAAACCAAGAGAGCACATGTGACTAGGTAATCCCATTCTTCAGTCGGTATTTCAGAGAAATTCTCACACAGACTCATCCAAGGCCACCTACGAGAATGTTCACTGTGGCCTCCTTGAGAAAATAAGAGTTACATTGACAGCTAAAATGTTGTGGTGAACGTCCCCTAAGGATTACTATGTGGCCGGTAGAGGTAATGAATTCGACTTAATTTCGAATGTGGAATAGATCATAAGAAAAATCTGGGGTGGAAAAAGAGAGTGAGGTCTCTAGCACAAAACCATTTAGGTAAATTAAAAGCATCTATTCACAAGACAACATGACTTATTTTTGGAGGGTATGCACATACTTATGGATACTGTCCAAACAGTAGGGGCCTTGCATTGACCGATGAAGATAATGTGCTGTGCCAGAGGGACAGGATGAACTCAGCTTTCCACATCTCGAGTCCAACCAAAGCAAACAAAATACAAGAGAGTTGCAGGTCAATTGCACTAGGCACGTAGAGAAAAGCATTAATTATCCTAATTTGAAAAGGTGAAATAAAGCTTCATGGAAGCCATGGCATTCTAGCTGTTCAAGAGCAGGATTTACATGGGCCAAGGGGGAAAAGGCTGTTGAAGGCAGAGGCAGAAGCAAAGGCTCTGAAAGAAGAAGTCAATTCAGAAAAGGATCCAATGTGCACATCAGAGAGGAGTTGGAGTGGAGACGCTGAGAAGGTCACGGAGATGGATGAAAACTGCAGGGGAGGGCTGTCAAAGCCACACTAGAGACTGCATTTTGAATACATTGGGAAGCAGGGAATGTTTTAAATTTGGGAAGACATATGTATTTAAGAAAGATATTCTGAAAGCCAAGTTAAAGGTAGATGAGGAGAGTACAGACTACAGTGGGTAGAGCGGGAATCATTTATATCACAGTCACGTGGACATTTGTTTTAAATGCAGATTCCTAGACCCTGTTTCAGGTCACTGTACCAGCAGGTGTCTAGGTAGAGCCCTGGAAGCTATATATTTTTAAACTAGCTCCCAGGTGACTCTTAGCTTATTGGGGATTAAGAACTATGTCATTTTCAACCATGGCAGCATACGAGAATCAGTTGGGGAGATTTTTAAATTCTTCATACCCAGGCAGCTCATCAGACCAATTAAATTGAAACCTCTCAGGTGGGGTCTGGGCATCAGTATATTTTAAAGCTCCATAAGCAATTCTAATGTGCAGCCCAGGCTTAGAACCACTGCACTCCAGCAAGCCTTCTTTAGAAAACTCAGGAGCCAGCGAGACTTCCCCTTATTCCATCTTCATTTAATCTCCAGCTAATTTGATTCTCTTCTTAATTGGATCAAAGCCTCAGGCTCTAAATCACTTATATTAAAAATATAAATTACCCAACCTTTTATTTCAAGAACCCCCAGGCACACAGTATAGTGCTTTTCCATCCCTGGCTCTGGGCAACTGACATTTGATTATCATAAAAAGACTAAAGTTGGAATTAAATAAAAGTAGCAAGATCCCTGCTCTGGTTTGGTTTGATGAAAAGCAACAATGCCAGGTGGTAGAACACGCCACATACTTTGTATATTAAGTAGACCTTGAAATCATATACATTTAAAACTCAGACATATACAGATATGATACACATATATCAATTAAGGTGACAGGAATGGGTTTGAAATAAAGAAAGCAACAGACTAGATTTGCAACCTTGAGCAGCACTAAGACACATAAATTATGCCTTGGGATTCTATTATTTATTAGTCAGTGAACAGACTTCTGGTTTAAAATTGTGCCTGGCTGGAGTTTCCTGCTGTATCCTCCCCAGTTTCCCATTAAAATATCTATGGAGACAGAAAAACAAGGAAACTTGAAAACTCAAACTACCCAAAACAAAGACTGTCAACTCAGTGCCAGAATCTGGGAAGATCTCCCATTAAATAGAAGGAAATACAATGTATTTTTAAAAACCCTACTGATATCCCTAATGAAATAGAGCTATTCCTTTAATGTAAAAATAAATATCTATCAAATGAGGTTCTAAAATTAATACTGGATGCTGAAACTGATAAACAAGAGAGTTTGTTTAGAGATGAGAAATATTTAGGATGTTAATAAAGAAAAATAGAAAACACAATGGAGAAACATACAAAAATAATTGAATAATTGGAAACAGAAGGTTCTTGAATAAGAATATGCTGTATTGCTACTGAAAGTAATCTGTGAATTCAATGACTTCTCTATCAAAGTCCCAGTGGGGTTTTGTTTTGTTTTTGTTTTATTTTGCTTTAGAACCTGGCATAATGATTTTAAGATGTATTTGACAGAATCATCAAAGAGGAAGTGCCAAGAAAATACTGACAAGAAAACTTTCCCTATAAGATTTAAAATTTATCCTAAAACTACAGTAATCAAAAAATAGGAATAACACAGGAAGAGAACCAAAAGAATGGAGAGTATGTAAATATGAAATTTAATATGTGATTAAATGAGGCATTTTAAATTACCAGAGAAAAAGATTGAGCTCGCTCTCTGGGAAAACAAACTTGAGCTCTCCCTCCATTTTTACCGTAAGTATTCATAGAATTCTAGGCAAATCAAAGAGTTTAAATGTTTAAAAATGAGAAAATATCTTTCAAGCATATTAGGAAATCCAAAAGTCAAAAAGTAAAGACTAATAGGGGCTTCTGGTGGCACAGTGGTTAAGAATCTGCCTGCCAATGCAGGGGACATGGGTTCAAGTCCTGGTCCGGGAAGATCCCACATGCCCTGGAGCAACTAAGCCCGTGTGCCACAACTACTGAGCCTGCGAGCCACAACTACTGAGCCCTCGTGCCACAACTACTGAAGCCCGCACGACTAGAGCCCGCACTCCACAGCAAGAGAGGCCACCGCAATGGGAAGCCCATGTACTGCAGCCAAGAGCGGCCCCCACTCTCTGCGACTACAGAAGGCCTGTGCACAGCAACGAAGACCCAACACAGCCAAAAATAGATAAATAAATAAATTTTTTTAAAAAGTAAAGACTAATAAACTTGATTATCTGTAAGTCTTACGTTTCTGTGTGGAATAAAGAAGGAGGAAGAAGAGAAAATCCTGTTATAAACCAATATCTATGGGCTTCAGATAAGGCAGCACTCTCTGGAGACTTAAATCTGTTTGGCTTAATCCCCTGCACCTGATTCTATGAGACCCTCCACTTCCTCCCCAAGACTTCTGTACATGCCCTGGGCTCACATTCTCATGGCCACTACTCACCTTTCTTGAAGAATCCTTGATCTAAATCTACATATGTCTCCCTCTCTTTTTCATGCCAACTTGGTTACTTTTCTTTGATTTCCTCGAAATTTCAGACAAAATATTTACATATTTAACAAAATGTAATGAATGTCTAGAGTGAGGAAAGATATACTAACAATAGCAAATTGAATATTGGATAGTTTTGTCCTAAAATCTCCTTCGTACACTCCACTGCTTGGAATAAATAATTAATAATATTTTTCTGCAGGCTTCAGTCCACCTGCTAGGTCATCTAGCCCCTTCTCTCACAGTATTTCTTTTCCTCTCCTGCATCCTCACTTCTCTGCTTTTTCTAACTTCTGAAATTTCCATTTTATTGTTAAATGTAAAATGTATTAGAAAAATGCTTAATAGTTAAATAGCAAACACCTAGGTCATGCAGCTCAATATTAAAAAAACAAACAACCCAATCCAAAAATGGGCAGAAGACCTAAATAGACATTTCTCCAAAGAAGACATACAGATGGCCAAGAAGCACATGAAAAGCTGCTCAACATCACTAATTATTAGAGAAATGCAAATCAAAACTACAGTGAGGTGTACCACCTCACACCAGTTAGAATGGGCGTCATCAGAAAATCTACAAACAACAAATGCTGGAGAGGGTGTGGAGAAAAGGGAACCCTCTTGCACTGTTGGTGGGAAGGTAAATTGATACAGCCACTATGGAGAACAGTATGGAGGTTCCTTAAAAAACTAAAAATAAAATTACCATATGATCCAGCAATCCCACTACTGGGCATATACCCAGAGAAAACCATAATTCAAAAAGACACATGCACCCCAATGTTCATTGCAGCACTATTTACAATAGCCAGGTCATGGAAGCAACCTAAATGCCCATCGACAGATGAATGGATAAAGAAGATGTGGTACATATATATAATGGAATATTACTCAGCCATAAAAAGGAACGAAATTGGGTCATTTGTTGAGACGTGGATGGATCTAGAGACTGTCATACAGAGTGAAGTAAGTCAGAAAGAGAAAAACAAATATTGTATATTAACGCATATATGTGGAACCTAGAAAAATGGTACAGATGAACCGGTTTGCAGGGCAGAAGTTGAGACACAGATGTAGAGAACAAACGTATTGACACCAAGGTAGGAAAGCCGTGGGGGGGTGGGGGTGGGGGGGTGATGAATTGGGTGATTGGGATTGACATGTATACACTGATGTGTATAAAATGGATGACTTAATAACCTGCTGTATAAAAAAATAAATAAAATAAAATTCAAAAATTCAAAAAAAAAAAAGACATCATCATTGACACCCTAGGACCCTTGTCAAAAGAGAACCACACACACATACCTACACACACACACACACACACACACACGGCACAACCACCACTCCATCTCCTAGAAACAACCAGAATTCTAATTATTAATCATGTCCTTAATTTTTTAAATAGTTAGTAATCATGTGCTTGTTTTTCTTTATAGATTTACTACCTGAGCATACATTCCTAAACCATATAATTTAATCTCTTTTGATCTTTGTATACAAGGAATAACCCTGGCTATGTTCTTTGTGTCTCGCTTTTCTTACCCAACACATGTTGGTAAGATTTATCCATTGCTGGAGCATGTAGCTTTAATGCATCTGTGTTCACAGCTGTATAGTTTTCCATACCACAATTTATTTATCTATTCTATGTTAATGCTATTTGAGTTCTTTCCAGTTTGAGGAAATTATAAACAAGGCTTCAATGAGCATTATTGTGTGTGTGTATAGATATAGATACAGATATAGATATAGATATAAAAAAGCATGCAATTTTCTAGGAATATATATATATATATATATTGGGTTACAAAAACCTCCCACTTTTCTTTCTTTTTATTGTCTGTTTTTAAACATTTGCCTGCACTTCACTGTGTCTGGCTGTCTCTGTTTTTCATTCTTTTCATATAACTGCACAATCACATTTATAATCTAAATGATTTCTTAAGGTATTCTCTTAAGCAAAATTAATTCCTTAAAATACTGTCATGGCAGGTGTTAAACTGATAAAAATTTTATCCTATTATACAAGGTTAAGAGGCAAATGACCAGTTTTTTAAAATGTAATTCATGTGAGAGATGGTTAATATCCCTAGTATACAGAAAAGTCATAAGACCATAAGAAAAAGTTAAGACAATTTTTCAATGGGCAAAAAATATAAACAGGCTATTTATAAAATAAAAAACACCAAAGGTCAATAAACATGTGATGCCTGTTTAATACCATTAATTAAATAAATGCAAGTGAATATAATTTGATATAAACATTCATCTCTAAGATCAATGATATGAAAAAGCTTGACCAAACTGTGTGCTGGTGAGAGTGTGAGAAAAGGAGACTCTTATGAACAGTTAATGTGAATATAATTTGTTTGAACTTGCTGGAAAACTATTTGACATCATGCATCAAAAGATAAAACTATGTCCATACCCTTTGAATCTAAAACCCACCTTCTTAAAGTTCACCTTAAGGAGATAATTGCCTAGATATGAAAAGACAGACACAGAAGACTCTTCATTGCAGCATTATTAATAGTAATGAAGAGAAGTGACATGCCTGGAAGCCCCCCAGGCTGGTGGATGGCTCCACAGGACTACGCTTGCATTGTCTATGAGTAGGTTTCAAAATGATGTCCTGTAGCTGGGGTTTTGTTAGCACAACACATGTAGTTTTTTTTTTTTATGTGAGTTTATTGCCTTCATTTAAAAATTAATAGATTTTGCTTTAAGTATTGCTTTAGAACTTCTTTAGGAAAATCAGATTCAGCAACTCTGAGCTACCTGTATCTCCACATGATAACAATTAGCTGAAACTGAAGACAGTCTCCTCTAGAGTTTGCCATTTTCTTGTACTAGTCCTGGTCCACTCATGTATTTTACCTACCTAATACCTGTGCCATTTTAACTTACAACACTTAGGCTAATAATTCATTACATCTTGCCAAGGGCATTGAGCTGCCCAAGATTCGATTCTCCCCCTCTTAAATAACTTCTTTTTCCTAATTATAAAAGTAAGGCATACTTGCTGTAGAAAAGTTAAAAGCACAGAAATGCCTAAAAAATAAATGTCAGTAATATGATCCCTCCTAAAAATAACTCTGGTGGAATTTATGTATAGATTCTTTTAAGTCTTTCATCCATACATATATTTCTTGTATAAAGTTGAAATCATGTTTTGTATTCTGCTATTTTCCAGCCTTGCATGTCAGACATTGCAACATGAACAGTATTCCATCATTTTTGATAACTGCATATTATTCTGTGGTATGGATGTACCATAGCCATTCTTCTGAAATTGGACATTTAATTAGATTCTTTGTGTTTGGGGGGGGGGTCTTTTGTTTTTGTTTTTACTGTAATATATAATGCTGGAGTGAAGATCTTTTACTATGGTTCAGTGCTTTTTTGTAATATCTGTATGAGAGATTCCCAGAAGTGGAACTTCTGGATCAAAGCGTATGAGCATTTTTTAAGGTCCTTGATATAGAGAGGAGGGCCAAATTGCTTTCCTAAGGGTTAGTTGGATCAATTTATACTCTCACAGTAGGGGAAGGGCCCCTTCTTAAGTTTATATGTTTTCCCCAAGATACAGATACCTTGGGGCCATATATACTGTGAACTCTTCTAAAGTCAGTTTAATTCCATTGATTGGGATCATTATCCATTGCAGTTAACACCTAAATAAACTTTGTCAATCAGGGTCTTGCCAGACTCTAGAACGAACACAGGCAGAATTGATTCAGATGATTCAATGTCATTTCTAAGGTCAGGTCTGCACTTGCCCATGAACGTAAAAGGTGAAAAATGAAAAGGTACCAGAAACAGTAACCGTGACCTCCCTGTCCTTCCCTATAAATTTTCACTATATGAAGACCAGAGGGGCATCTCCCAAGAAACAAGTTTGCTGAAGACTTTCCTGCCACTTGGCTGCATCAACAAGAGTGAAAGGGGTTCCAAAATGCTCCACTTTCAAAGACAGTTCCCTCCAGATGTGTCAGTCCCAGGTACCAAGGCTCTGCACCAGATGTGATCCCTGGGAGCTGAGGTGGGGGAAGAGCTTGGAGCACACAGCTGCAGATGATGAGGTCATCAGCACAATTCGGGGAATGGATGAGTTCACTGGGGAAAGGGGAAAAAAAAAATGTCACTTTTCTTTTTTCTTGTTTGAAGTCACTAAGCTTCAGGGTTCAGGAGGGAATTGTTGCTCTGACTTTATTCTCTGGGAGACGTGGGGCTGCCTGCCAGAGGCAGCTGCACGCGGGGTCATTTGCATTGCATGCAGTCTCTGGTTTTAAAGGGAAGCTCTTCCTTTCCTTAGATCATCTGCTTCTTTAGAGTCAGGGCCACTGCCTCACACAGATTGTATTCGCCCTTTAATCTTTTCCCCACCCCTCCCTCTCGCTGACTTACTCTGTGCAGTTTAACAAGCTTCCCAGACAGGTCCAGCAGACTCATCCTGATAGCTTTGCAAGCCAGCTGGCGGACAAAGGAGGAATTATTTCATACACTCATGGCTGGGTGCGGGAGAGAGGCACTTTGGGGAACACGTTGGGGTCCCCTTGCATCTCCCTCTCTCTCTCGCACTCCACCCCGAGGTGCTAACACCTAGCAGCCGAGACCTTAGCTGGATTTGACCTCCTGAAGCACAGTTAAGATTGCTGAACTTTCAGCTGGCTCTGACAAACCTGATGGGGCCCTGAGGGAGCCGTTTCCCAGAAGGAGGAGCAAATTCTCTTTTGTGTATGGGCACATTCTTGAAGTTTCACCAAGGTGATGCCGGGGCTAAAAGGGATGGGGAGCCGGTTCTCCAATGTGGGGAAACTTGCTTGCAGTTCAATGAGGCACCTCTTTTCTTTTGGATGGTGCAGGGGAAAGAAAGCAGAAAGGAGTGAGACAGAAGGTAGCCTAGGCAGGGGACAGGGACGCATGGCCTTTTTTTCTGCAGAGAAAAAGCTCATTTCTAGCCAGCCAATTGCTTATTAACTGACAGGAATGTTTCAGGTGTCATTTTATTTTCTCTCTCTCCAGTTAGAGATGATTTCAGCCATTACTTTAGAAATGATACCAAATGGAGAGTAAGTGGCCCATTACAACTTCATCTTTAAAACTCAGGCTGGATAGAGGCCATGTACCATGAACCAATAGAAAGAACAGAGAGACGTAATAGTCACTGTGGAGCACCTGTGTCATGGGACAGCCGCCATGTTATTAAGCCCCAAAATGTTCCTCCTGTCCTCAGAGAATCTAGCAGTCAATAAAGCGGAGAGCTGCTTGGTAATATCAGATGGACTTTGCTTCTTCCCAGTGGCATTTGGGAGGTCTTGATTCTTATTATTATTGCCACTATGAAGCATCTTGAGGGTGTTTTAAATTTTCAGTCATTTAGTGTGAGAGCACTTCTAATTATCTGGAATCTAAATAACCAGTATCCTCAATATTTTCTCCACCAATTCACTTTGAGAATAAACGGGCAAAAAAAGGGGCGAAAAGTAACATCAAACATTTAAATAATAATAATATGTTTCAAGGGCTATCACAATCTCCCAAGCATTCTGATATCTAGTTTTCATAGGGATGATACTGAGATGCTTCAAGTAAGAAAGAAAAGTACCTTTATTTACCTGCCATTTATACTAGACTCCGGTTAACACTTCCACACACCTAATTCTGTTTAATCTTCATAATAAGCTGACAATATATTTTAGCCCCATTTTACAGACTAGCCTCTAATTCCACACATTTCAAACCTAGTTTCTCCTCCTCCATTAACCACGTATTTTCAGTGCCAAGCACCATGGGACATTTTCATATGGAGAGTTACCTTCTGGCCCTGCCTCTTTGTGTCACATTACCAGGCGGGCTGAAGGCATGTTCCTGGAAGCCATTCCTATACCAAGATGGACTGCAATAAAGTAACCATACATGGAAGTGACTTTGATCTGCATAAATCTATCTCATTAAGCCCAAACTAAATGAATCTCCAACTCAACTGCTTTGGATCACTCCAACTCCATGCAACAGGGGAAATATAAAAGTTGAAATGGAGACAGCAGTCAACTCATTGAGCTTCAAATACCTTATTTTTGCAACAAACATGTGAATACATTGCTAGGATCCCTCTCAGGGCCTCAAAAGGGGCACAGAAGCTTAAGCTTTATTAGCTTCATGGTAAATTGGCCTCTGCCCAGGAATCCTGCCATTGTCCACAGCTTTTGGCATTGACTTCAGAGCTTACTTCATGATTGTCTGAATTGTTTCGCTGGTAGCTTTATGGGTTGATTGGACTTTGGGAAACAACCAAAGTCTTTTGGACTCGAGTGTCATGGGGTTCAGGTAATTGGTCAGGCTGTGGAGTCCCGTTTTAAAGGCAGAAGGTTTTCATGTGTAGCTCATTAACTATATGAGAACAGTTCTCTGAAGCAGGGTGTTGGCCCTGCAAACCACAAAATACAGCCCGGGATCATTCCAAGATCATTCAACAAAGAACTCGCATCTCCCAAGACCCAAAGTCCAGCCTGTAACTCAGCCAGTTGTCTTGTTCCTTCAAGTGCACAGAGAATGGAACCCAGGGCTGGGGTGCCCCTTGGCCACACACGCCAGACACAGAGGATTTGCTTATCCTTACAGCTAAGAGCTCTCAGGAGCTGTCTTTGGGGAAGGGTTTTGTTTTGCCCAAACTTCATCCCATGGCTTTAATCCCACTGCATTTGTCATCTTCAGCCTCACTGAATACAGAGAAAGAGAGGCTTCAACCAGCTTGCCGGAGAGGTAAATAGGTTTAAACTTCACCACAGATGGCCTCATCTCTCAGTGCCAGATTTTCAACAACAACTGGTATAGCTAGTGACATGGCAAAGAACCACGGCTAAGCCTGGCTCATGTCTACCTCGCTGATAACAGAGACCACGCGGGCGGATGGAGGGGACAGAAACGGCCTGACAGTTTAGGGTGGAGGAGGGAAAAGGAAAGTGAGGGATTGAGGGGTGCAAAGAGAGTGATAATGTTAGAAGCTGGGAGAAGTGTCATAACAGAAAAAGAATGGAAACTTGAGAATATTTTGTCTGATTTATTTACTTATTTATTGCCTGCCATGTTCCACAAAGGACTGATTCCCCCCTTTTCTTTTGAGTTAGGGCCCGACCAAGCTGAAAACTGTCCTTTTCATTCTCTTCTTTGGGTTTATAGGGAGGGGGAAATGTAACAGTTAAAAATTGTTTGTTATTTTAAAACTTCATTTTTTCTCTCTCCCTATGTCATCAGCCTCTACTTTCCCACTATTCTCAATTTCTTTTCCTCAGAAACAGGGCAATTACAGCAAATATGCGTTTGCCAGTGTTGTAGGACCACACTTCAGTGGTTAACTAGAATGAGGAGAAAAAGAGAGAATCACAAAAAAAAGGAAAGGAAAAACATGACTTGACCTGTCATCTTTTCGGAAGTTGCCAGAATCCTTTGCTAGCAAACCAATTCCATTCCATGGTGTGTATGTGCACGGGTATATGTGTGTGTGTGTGTGTGTGTATGTGTATGTGTGTGTATGGGTGGGTGTGTGGGTGTGTGTATGCGTGGGTGGGTGTGTATGTGTGGGTGTATGTGTGTGTATGTGTGTGTTTATGTGTATGTGTGTGTATGTGTGTGTGTATGTGTGTGTGTGTGTGGGTGTGTATGTGTGTGTGTGGGTGTGTGGGTGTGTGGGTGTGGGTGTGTGTGTGCGTGGGTGTGTGTATGTGTGTATGTATATGTGTGTGTATGTGTGTGGGTGTGGGTGGGTGTGGGTGGGTGTGGGTGTGTGTGTATGTGTGTATGTGTATGTGTGTGTATGTGTGTGTGTATGTGTGTGTGTGCGTGTGTGTGTGTGTGTGCTGGGTGTGTGTATGTGTGTGTATGTGTGTGTGTATGTATGTGTGTGTGTGTGTGTGTGCGCGTGCGCGCGCATTGCACGTCTCTAAGCCTGGGTGAGCACGGAACACTCAGCTCTTCATGAATTGCTGGGATACATGAGGCAGAAGAAGTGCTACTAGCAGCAGTCATGGTCCACCCGATTATCAAAGAACTGCTCTCCTGATCAGGTTTTGTGCTAAACATGCCAGAAGAAGAAAGGGAGGGCTGATGGCTGCTTGCTTGGCATTTCTTTGTAGTCCGGGTCTTTTCTTCCCCTGAGGTGGTTGTTATTGTTAACCGGGGTTGTGTGAAACCCCTTCTGTGCAGAAACTGGAGTTTCCGCTTTGAAGCCGGAGCGTCTTTGTTCTTCACCTAAGTTGGTGCCATTTTCGACAGGAGCATTTGTATTGAAGTCTGGTCAATACCTACCACCCAGAATTCAGTGAGGCTGTTTGCCAGGTGGGAAAACGTAGTGATAATGGGGCCAGAGGGGACAGTTGTGAGTTGGGGGCAGAGGAGGGATGGGGAGGAGTTGTCTAGGTATAAAAACGCAGAATAAGACCCTGTAAAAGTTGGCTTGGATTTGGGGGGGGTCAGAGTTCACAGTTCTCCTCTGGGACTTGAATGTTCCAAAAAAGAGTGTGCTGGGGCAGAGAAAAAGAGGGGGGAAAGGCAAGTGGGATGTATTGCTGCATTACAGAAAAAGAAAGGGGAGGGAAGGGTAGAAATGCATGTAATATAATAGAATCCCTTGGTAACTGGCATTGAGACCAGGTACTAACATAGAAAGCAGTCGTTTTCAGGGTTTCCCCAAAACACTTCTTCCAATTTCACTTTTTGAAATTTATCCTCAAAATTTTAATTTGGAAAACAACTCAAATGTGTTAAATACTGAATCTCTAATGCGCTAGAGTGAAGTGGATTTCCATTTACCCAGAGTTAGGTTTCAAGATTGGCAGATATTGCTTATTAGCAAAATTGCCTTGAATATCCTTAAGTCTCCCATTAATTACACATATCCCTGAATAATAATTCTTATCCACACTAAGGCTGGAGAACCACTGACCTAAAGGGAGAAACAAAGAAACAAAAAGACTGGGTTAGCCTGTCAGTTTTCCTTTCACAGCACCATCAAGTCCAGCTGTGACGGGGGCAAGAGTGGAGATCTCTCTAGGGCTTGGCGATAGGATTTATTCCTACCCCTTTCAGTGTGGAGCCCCCATTACCTTAATGCATGTTGTGATTCTTTTGTTGTTGTGACAATTAAGCTAGATAATGTAGTTCCTTCTCATGGCAGGGAGTTGTCCCCAAAGTTGCATGTAAATTTGCTTCTAATTCAGCTGTCTATCGAAGCATTAGCTTGTTGGCTCAGCCCTACTGTTGATTAGCAGGTGAACTCAGGCAAGTCACTTAAGATCTCTACAATTCCATGTATCTGTGGTCTAGATGGCTTCTGAATCCTCTCCAGTGAGAACCGTCCCTCCTGCTACAATTAAAACCTCATCTTTAGGCTGACAGCATCATACTGGGCGTTAAGTGTATGCCGTATTGTAGGTCACTGACAGGGTCACTCAAGTAGGGAGAGATCATCAGCATATGGGACAGCCAACTTCACTCTGTTCTGGAGCCAGAAGCGGCCCCTCACACTCTGAATGGACACTGGCAATCCTGGACCTTGGGGCCCAGTGAGTAGCAGGGTAAAATGGGCAAACACATTATCACTAACTGGAAAAAAATACATCTCAACCCAAACTCCGGGGCAGTGACACTTCATCGTTCATGTTTTTTGGGATGACCTGTAGTATGTACACATTAGCAGACCCCTAATGTGGAGCCCTTTCAAATCAACATTATTTGAATATTTTTTCAACACGTATTTATGGACAGAAACTCTTTTCCTAGTAACAAAAAAGCGTGTTCATAAACAGATTCACATTACTAATTTACTTTCTTTGGCTGAATTAAACTCAATATACAAAAAAAAAAAAATTCAACAGAAATATATTAGGAAGCAGATCCAGAGTTTTAAGACAAAGGACTTAAATATATTTTAAGTACAGATGTAGTGAGGTCTTAAAAGCCAAAAATTATTGCTTACATTCTTTGAACTAGAAATGAAGATACCCCAGAGGCATCTTACAGGGTAAATCATTGAACTGCATTGGCTGTAGAAGCATATAGAGTAGCTGAGACAATAAAGCCTTCTACAGTTGAATTGCAGAATACCTGCTGTATGAAAAGTCAGTAAAAAGAATCCAAGCACTGTCATGTTCCAACAATACAGTAACTTGTTGATTTAAAGATTTCACTGGAAACATGAAGACTGGGTTGCCCTCTCTTCTGCAGAATTGTACTTTCACCTCATAAATGGAATAATCTACAAACATAGAGATTTTGCTTGTATTTGTCTAATTATTAAAGAAGATTGTCTTTTATTTGAATGTCTGATAACAAGCATGAGTGGTGTTGAAATAGTGTTCCACACCTTTTTAAAAATCTATTGATTAATTCTGGAACAACCACGTTGACCTCATGTTGATGTTGCAAAAATAATGGTGGATAAAACTGCTGGCATCTTGGCACAAATCATGGCAGTGGCACCAAACTGTACCAGTAATTGCTGTATTCTTTACCACCACACACTTAAAGTGAAAACAAATGTTTGTTTCACCTAAGACTATGCCTGATGAAGCAATAAAAAGTATTACTCCTATTAAACTTGACCCTTCAGTACACATTTGAAAATTCTGTGACAAAATGGGAAGCACAGACAAAGCACTGCTGCATATTGAGATATGATGATTTACTTCTACAAATGTATTGAAGAAAAGCACTTATGTGCTTGAGTTGCGAGCTGAATTACTTTTTTCATGGAAAGCCATTTTTACTTGAAAGAATGATGTAAAAACTATGGCTGTTTCTCGTTGGGTATTTGGCCGATGTTTTCTAGAAAATGAATTAAGTAAACCTATAACTTTAAAGAAAACAGCTGATATTATTCGTTGCCAGTGATGAAAGCTGAACTTTCAAACAAAACGTCGAATTTTGGTAAACTTGTCACTATGAGCTTTATAGCTTCCCGGTGCTTATATATTCTTCTGATGAAGTCAACAGTGATATTTATGAATTTTGTAATTTCTTATGTTTGTGATGTTTTATTATGTTATTATATATTTTTTGTTTATATTATGATTTGATGTTTTACAAGGAAACACATCTGTGGTTCACTCAGTAAACCAACATTTTCCAAATAACTAACACCCGATGTTACAAAATCATGCCTGGCTGAAAGATCCGTCCAAAGTACAAAGTGGGCCAATAAACTTTTATGTGACAGAATAAAAAAATGTTATGGATTAGTTTCAGAGTCCACATTTCATCTAACTTTTAGGAAACTACCACTTGTCAAGTTTTGGTGTAGTGTCGAAGAATTTCTACAATTATCTGAAAAGGCTATTGAAATACTCCCCCCTTTTCCACCTACACAACTGTGTGAGGCTGGGTTTTCTTCATGTACTTCAACCAAACAACATTATTGCAACGAACTGAATGCAGAAAACAGGTAAGAGAATCTAAAATCTGTTAAGCCAGCACAGAGACTTGCAAAAGTATAAAACGATGGCACTCTTTTCACTAAATTTTTTGTGAAAGAAAAATAGCGATAAGATAAAGTTACTTTCATGAAAATATTTATGTTAACATATACTTTCTTTAAGAGATTCATTTAATTCATCTTTTACAAATTTGTTTTAATTTCTAATAATAATATATATAGCCTTCATGAACAGAAGTTTTGGGGGATATTCAATAATATTCAGGAGAATGAAGGAGTCCTAAAGCCAAAATATTTGAAAACTGTGGACTTATTTCATTGTATTTTACTCTGTCTCCCTCACTATACTGAACTCCTGAAAGCTGAACACTATATCCTGTTTGAGTCTGTAACTATCCTTAGTGCCTGGTACTTAGTAGATACTAAGTAAATATTCACTACAGGAATGAATGAATAAATTATTCAACCTCAGTGTCTGAAATTTTCCTGCATTCTGTAATGCTGTCCTTGGTCTCACTGACCAAGTAAAAGTCCAGCAGTCACAATGCCCAGGTTGTGGAGCAAAACGTAAAGGAAAGATCACACATTCTTTCATATGCCCTCTAAGATCCTCCATGACTTCCCCTCTAACCTCACTTCCACCACTCCCTGCCTGATGCTTCATGTTTCAGCAATCAAACTGCTACTAATCATACTCTTTTTTGCTGTTGTCGTTCAGCTCTCTCTCTCTCTCTCTCTCTCTCTCTCTTTTTATATATATATATATTGAGGTATAGCCGATTAACAGTGTTGTGATAGGTTCAGGTGCACAGAAAAGTGACTCAGCCATACATATACATGTATCCATTCTCCCCCAAACACCCCTCCCATCCAGGTTGCCACATAACATTGAGCAGAGTTCCCTGTGCTATATACAGTAGGTTCTTGTTGGTTATCCATCTTAAATATAGCAGTGTGTACATGTCAATCCCAAACTCCCTAACTATCCCTTCCCCCCTGGTAACCATAAGTTCGTTCGCTAAGTCTGTGGTCTGTTTCTGTTTTGTAAATGAGTTCATTTGTATCATTTCTTTTTAGATTCCGCGTATAAAGGATATCATATGATATGCCTCTTTCTCTGACTTACTTCACTCACTTTGACAATCTCTAGGTCCATCCATGTTGCTGCAAATGGCATTATTTCATTCTTTTTTATGGCCGAGTAATATTCCATTGTGTATATGTACCACATCTTCTTTATCCATTCATCTGTCGATAGACACTTAGGTGGCTTCCAAGGATTGCCTATTGTAAACAGTGCTGCAATGAACGTTGGGGTGCATGTATCTTTTCGGACCATGTTTTTCTCCAGTTATATGCCCAGGAGTGGGATTGCAGGGTCACATGGTAGCTCTATTTTTAGTTTTTTAAGGAACCTCCATACTGTTCTCCATAGTGGCTGTACCAATTTACATTCCCACCAACAGTGTAGGAGAGTTCCCTTCTCTCCACACCCTCTCCAGCATTTATTATTTGTGGATTTTTTTGATGACAGCCATTTTGGCTGGTGTGAGGTGATATCTCATTGTAGTTTTGATTTGCATTTCTCTAATAATTAGTGATGTTAAACATCTTTTCATGTGCCTCTTGGCCATCTGTATGTCTTCTTTGGAGAAATGTCTATTTAGGTCCTCTGCCCATTTTTTGATTGGGTTGTTTGTTTCTTTGATATTGAGCTGCATGAGGTTTTTGTATATTTTGGAGATTAATCCTTTGTCAGTTGCTTCATTTGCAAATATTT
This sequence comes from Eschrichtius robustus, assembly GCF_028021215.1. Lineage (NCBI taxonomy): Eukaryota > Metazoa > Chordata > Mammalia > Artiodactyla > Eschrichtiidae > Eschrichtius > Eschrichtius robustus. The sequence goes on from NC_090833.1 coordinate 69,493,702, forward strand.
TCTCCCATTCTGAGGGTTGTCTTTTCATCTTCTTTGTGGTTTCCTTTGCTGTGCAAAAGCTTTTACACACATTCTTATATCCTCAATACCATACATAGAGTCTGACACTTAATGGGTGCTTAATAAGAATCACACTGAACTGAAATACTTCCTTTCCATGATGTTAAAGCTTAGGTATAAGTCATGCAAGCCCCAGTCAACTTCACTTACTTTTATTGAGCACTTACATGTGTCAGCCACTATGGTAGGCATTGGGGATTGCAAATATTTATATCAGAGAGCTTACAGTCCAATGGAAGAGAGAGAGTCTTTAAATGGCAGAATATAATAAGCATGCTACATACATGTGTTTCTATAGAGCCCAGGAGAAGCATATTTCTCCAACAGATATTTAGAACGCCTTCCATGTGGCAAGACACTTGTGCAAGACACTCATGGAAGCATGCGCCCTCAATGAACTTAAAGTCTTCCCTCAGTGATGGAGACAGGCATTAAACAAATGTCATACAAATGAGGTATGTAATTACAAACGGTGAGCAGGACCGGGAAAGAAAAATCATAAGAAGATACTCTTATCAAGGGTCTAATTTAGATTGGGGAGGGAAAAGGGATCAGAATAGGTGTTTCTGAAAATGTGCCATGAATATGCAGGAGTGTAGGTGTTAACCACCAGAGAAGCAGAATACTGAGGAAAGCATTCCAAGCAGTGGGAAGAGGGGGTCATTTGGCAGGGGTGGAAGGCTTGCCATGAAAGTTGCCAGGCTTGCCAGGCTGGAAAGGTAGAGTGAGGGCTGGAGGAAGGGGAGAAGGACTAACACGGCACAGCACAGACGCTTGAAGAGGCCCAGAGCTAAGTCTGGATACTTCACTTTCCTCTTGTGATACGCAGAGCTGTGATTCTGGGTGGTCTGTATTCATCTCACATAAGCCCTCACAAGATAAATGGAGCCTGTTTCCTCAAGTGACTACTGCTAAGAGAAAAGTTTTCTTCAAATGTATGTTTCCATCAGCACTTTCCCCATAGGGCACCTAAAAACTTGATTTATCATAAATGTTTCACCCAGAATACATATACAGTAATACAAATGTGGCATATTTAAATGCACTCCTCAGAGAAATTTGCTGGCAGTGATCACATACCATAAATAAAGGAAAAAATAGCCCAGCTATGGTTGTTTCCAGAACGAGTAGATAGACCCCTACTCAGGCTACTGCCCAGAAGCTGAAACATAACTCAAGAGATTCATGGCAATGTTATGGGAACACCCATCCTGGGCCTGGGACCAACTCTTACTTAAGGGTTGGCCCCTCAAATGGGAGGAATACTAGCAAAGCTCCACAGATTACTTCAGCTGGTTTGCTAGAAATGGGGAGGGAGAAAATGGGGCTGGCCAATCAACAACCTAGGTCCTGTTGAGTAATTAAGGTGTCCTGACTAAGGGCAAACCCCAGCTTAACCATGAACTAGCTCTGTGACCTTGGTTATTTAATCTACCCGTCACTCATATCCTCCTCTGTAAAATGAACTAATACGTGTTACGGGCATTAAATGAGATAATGTAAGTCAGTGCTCAGCAAAGCATTCACTACCTGTCAAGTCTCAGCGTGCTGGGCCTCAAGACCAGCTTAACTGCCTGTTTTACCCCCATGAGTAACCACTCATTTGGCATCTGAAGGACACAGTTATTGTAATGAATCAGCCTGTTTTTAGTCTTCATGCAGATAACATTCATTTCATGAAATCCTAGCCAAGCAGCCATACAAGATTTTCCGCCTTCCTTACTGCTGTAACCTCTATACCCTGTAAAAATATTCTAAGAAAGCCCTCTCTATTAAAATATGAAACATGGTTCTAAAAGAGCCCTCTCTTCACAGAATTTGCCAACTGCTTCCTTTATGGCTCTGAACAGACACTGCAGCTTTGAGAAGAGCAGCCCCCTTTCCTGTCACTCACCCACCCCCCCCGGTGGGGGGGCACCTGAATCCCCACTCTGAGCGGAGCACTTTCACAAGCCCTCATTTTACAGCCACCAACACCCTGAGCCTGCCACACTCCCCCGAGACTGGGCGAAGCATGAAGTAATCACAGACTTTGATATTTTTCCAACCACAAGCCCCCTCAAGGTCCAATGCATCTGTGAGGGAAAAGTGACTCTCTCTTACCTAACCCACAGTGGAACAAGGATCAAGAGAAACCACATCAAGATTGTGCTTGGTAAGTAGTTAGCAAGACTTTCAAAAGTGTACATTTGGCTTAAGCATGCCTGAAATATGAAATAACTAGAATAACACCCCTCCTTTGACCTTTGCATAGGGCCTTTCAGAGGAATATCTCAGGACCTCAAATGAAAGAAAGTACTTAGAACCTTGAAACACTTTTTAAAACCTGCAGACAGCTTAATGTGAGGGGTCTTGTGAACAGTTCGTTGTCAGGAGTTTCTAGCAAGTGTTATTTCTTCCTGAATTCCAAGAACCAAGTGCTCTGAAGTTTCCATTCACACAGGATGAACAAGCCCACCACAGCATTAAAAAGGATGAAATACCTGATGTGGTTTTCTTTGAGGGACAGGTTTAACACCCGTACACACACGCCCAGACCCAGTGCCTGGCAAGATGGCAGAGAGGCAGATGGCCTCCCATAGTTAGGGCCACACTAACATCACATACACAGTTTAAAGCAAGTGCTGGCAACTGGAAAAGTAATTTATGACAGTAAACAAATGGCTCTTAAAAAAAAAATCTGTAGGGTGATAGAAAGCAGTGACAAGAGACAAACATTTGGCTAAACAGCATTCAAAGAAGAAAAAATGGACAGGATCATCATGTAGAATGTTCTCGTGCATGTGAAGAGTGCCAAGTGATAGGGCTTATAAGTAATGAGAGGGGAAGAGAAATCTGAAATAAGATTGTCATTGCAGTCACACTGCCATTGCCAGACTCTTCTGTTCTACCTCAGTCCAAACAGTTAATGTAAATCCTTCAGTTCTAGAATGTGTCCTGGAACAGGCAGAACTTTAGGTTTTATGAGGAGAAACTTGACTTTGGCTTTAAGAAGAAGAAAAAGGGCTTCCCTGGTGGCGCAGTGGTTGAGAATCTGCCTGCCAATGCAGGGGACACGGGTTCCAGCCCTGGTCTGGGAAGATCCCACATGCCGCGGAGCGACTAGGCCTGTGCGCCACAATTGCTGAGCCGGTGCGTCTGGAGCCTGTGCTCCGCAGCAAGAGAGGCCGCGATAGTGAGAGGCCCGCGCACTGCGATGAAGAGTGGCCCCCACTTGCCGCAACTAGAGAAAGCCCTTGCACAGAAACAAAGACCCAACACAGCCATAAATAAATAAATAAATAAATAAAAATTAAAAAAAAAAAAAAAAACTGGTAAAGATACCATAAAAAAAAAAAAAAGAAGAAGAAGAAAATAATCATTGTATTATGGCCACTGGACATACATCTGATTGTAGGACCTCCCTCAAAAACAGCTGCTGGTGCTCAAGGTAAGAAAACAATGTACAAAGTTTTAACAAGCATTTGCTATCCTGATTGGTATGGACACTTAACTTTTCAATCTTTAAAAAAAGCCCTCTTATTTTTATGATTGTAAAATAACACATGCTAATTGCACAGCTAAGAAACTCGTAGTGACTATTGAAGCCAGTTACACATGGATGTCAATCTAAACAGTTGTACTAAGTATGGTTGCAAAAGCAAATGTGTCCATAGATTGCTCTTATAAGATTAGATATAAAATGTAAAAAATAATAATTATAGCAATAATTGAATAAAAATAATTTAGTGCTAACCCTCAAATTATATTTTCAAAAATTGGGAAATAAGAAGCTGGAAGAAAGCATGAAAAAATATAAGAATATTAAATTCTTTGTCTAAAATACAGGGTTTTAAAGATTCATGTTTATTGTTGACTTTAAAAATTAAAGAGATGTTGGTCAATGGACAATTTTTTAACTTAAAAAGAAATAGAATTAAACTGGATAATGAACCTTCCAAGCACTGTAGAAAATAAAAGTAAGGAAATTATAGTCTACGTGGGGGAAAACAATAAAGAGGCCTAGAGAGAATGATTAAAATATGATATTAGAAGTAAAATCACAATAGTTACATCAATAAATGGGTTGAACTCCCTATTAAAATACAAAGAATTTCAAAGTAAATTTTTAAAACTCAATGATAGTTTATTAAAAGTGAAAAGTTTATTAAAGTTTACTAAAACATAAAGTCAAAAAGATAAAAAGATATTAAATGTATTCCCTTTCCCCTTTCCCCACCAAAAATAGGTGTCACAATACTAGTACAACAAAAAGGAAAATTCACCACAATAATCATGAGACACAAATATAACTTGTGATATATATCAACTTATCATGTTGATAAGTGGTTCAATTCATAATGAAGATATGAGTCAACAAATTTTATGTGCCAAAACTCATTGCCTCCAAATGTACAAAAGGAAAATGTTTGCAGTAGGAGAAAGTGACAGAAATAAAATAGAACTGATCAATGAAAAGAACCCTCTCAGTTTTAGATAGCTCTATAATGCCAAATATACACGGGACATGGAGGAGCTGAAAAATAACAATTGATGTGAGTGATTTACTAAATATGTATCTACAGATATCCATCTCAAACACTGCAGCCTACAGACAACACGTTTTTTGGCTCCCATGAAATATTAACAAAAACCAAAGTGTGTTGTGTACCTGTATAAAATGTACATAAATACACATATTATAAATATTTACAAATAAATGTTTATATAAAAGATAAAAATTTATAGAGAAGATATAAATGCTTTTAAGAAAAACAGAAATTTTATGAATCTCTTATTAAATTGACCATACTGTTAAAAAAAAAAAAAAAACCTTCATTTTAAAAGTCAAAATAAATGCCAGCCATTTGAAAGTTTTAAGATGCTCCTTTAAGTAACTCTTTATTAAAAGAAAAAATAAAAACTAGAGTTACAAATGATTTATAAAGTAATTAACTATCATAACCTTTAGGATGAAGCCAAGTTTATATCAGATAAAAATTCAGTCTTAAATGTTTTAAGTATTAAGAAGGACAAAAGGTAATAAGCTAAGCATTAAATTTAAGATAGAAAACAAAAACTTTGTAAGAAAAATTGGTAGAAGGTATTGAGGAGGATAACATAAATAATTGACTTAAAGGTCAAAAAAATCAATAAATACATTCAAGCATAAAGAAGACTTTTAAAAGTTAACATAATTTACCAACCACCTCTCCTTAAATCTAAAGAAGAGAAAAAATAGGAAGAAAAAGGTGTGGGTAACCACAGACATGAAGATTTTTACATTATTAGATCATACTCAACATAATTTTATTCTAATATAATGATGAAGTGGACAATATTTGCAAGAAATAGAGATTACCAAAATTGGCTCAGGAACTTAAAAACTTGTATAAACTAATAATCCAACTAAAAAATTAGAAAAAGTTGTGAAACATTATTAATAATATTAATATTAATAATAGCAAGTGTTATTAATAGCAAGTGTTATTAATAATATTAATATTTTTGAGTGCCTACTGTGTGCTCTGCCTTGGATCAGTTACTTTATTCATTACCCCGATATAACAACCCTATAAAGTAGGTATTATTATATACATTGCTCTGTTTCCATATCACCCTGTATTTCTCTTATCAAAAAACTCATTACATTCTGTTGTTGTCATCTGTCTTCCCTACTAAGCTCTAAACTCCACCAGGCTCAGTGTCCGCCATGAGCACCTACTGTATTCCCAGCACCTACATTCACATAAAGCCTGTCACATAAGGGTAACTCAACAAACTATGTAGAGAATGAGAACACTGGGAACTCCCATAATATAATATAGTTAGCATAGTATAGTATAGTATGGAAAAATTACAGTACAGTCTCACTTATGTATATGGATATGAAAGTCCTACCCAACATATATGTGTGTATGTGTTTAACTATAATGTAATAGTTGCATTCCTAAGAAACCTCATATTATTGAGAACTATGTTAAAAAATTCTTTCAATGAGATGAAGGAGAAGACACAATAACAAAGTTACTTTCCTGCAGGAAGTGGAATAATTTTTAATAGAAAAAAATATGTAGCTATAGCAAACCTACACTGAGCAAATCTACCCTTTGATTATGGTATGTGCATAAATCAAGCCTTTTCATATATCTTCCAGTACTGTCATTAGCCCAGGTCTTCTTATAGTGCTTACCCATGTTATCACTTTTATCAAACCACTTTTCCTTTTTTCTTGTACTATTTCCATCAGTAGGCTGATGACTTCAGCTATCACCCTTGCAGTGCTAGGCTACTGCTTTTGTCTGTGACCATTTTCTGTCCCTGAGGTAGAGGGCCCATGACCCATGCTGGTCCCCTGAGGCTGCCTCAGCCACAGTGAACGACCCAAGAAACGAACACTAATCTGAAATAGGTGGGCCTTTAACCCTAGAGAGAAAGCATGCCATTTCCTCACACTTATTCCTGGCCCTAAAGTCTTACTGTTCAGCCATTACTTCAAGTCTGTGATGTTCCCAATATCCTCCCAATAAATCCTTTTGTTGTGTTGGTAGTAGTTCAAGTTAGCCTGAGTCCATTTCTTTTACTTATAAGGGAGAAAAAACCTTAATTGATAGACCCATTTTTTAATGATAAGTCCTAAAACCATTCAAACAAAACAAGAGTTTTTGTTTTTGTTTTTTTCCATTTACCATTGCAGTGTTAGTACCTGATATCAATGGTGCCTTGGGCAGTTAGTCTAATGCAAAATGTCTTTCCTAAATGATGCATCATACTGTATCCGGTTTGCCTCAGGAAAACGTGTGCTGTGACAGAAACACGGGCACTAGAAGAACAGGATTAAGCTTGATTTTGTTTTCGTTCTGTCTCCTCTCCCAACGAGGAAATAGAACAGCCTTAGTCTTCCTTGGAAAACGAATTTCTTCTAAGGCAAGAGGTAGGGGCCTGGTGTCTGGGAATAAGCATATTTAAGACATTTGAGTTATACAAATCTTGGCCTCTACAGGTAATAAAGCTCTACTGTGTTTATCAGAGAAAGGAGAATTACCAAGTGTTTCTGTTAAAGTGTTAAAAAAGAAACATTTCTTTTTGATATTGTGGCATACACAGACCATGATAATATTTGAATTGCATATTGGGGTAAACAAAGAGGTTGGTCACCCTCTTTGAGGTTGGTTTTGGGGTTCCCAAAAGACAATCCAGGTAACAACCCTTGGTTCTGACCCTCTTTCATTGTCTCCCTTGGGGCAGTGATTCCATCTATGCCTCATCTGTAGTAGGTTCAATGAACAGGTACCCTTTCTTCTGCAGCAACACCATCAAACAGAAAGCTGGCTCAATTCTTGAACAAAGGCTTCTCACTGGACGCTTGTAAATATTACATATTCCATTTGTAATAATGCTTCTGAGCAAGTATATAAAGATCTTGGCCTCAACTGAGAATAATTGTTAATAGTCATGATTGGCTGTTTTCATCTGTTTTCAAGGAAGAGAGGGAGGCGAAATAATTAAATGTGTTTTGAGCCCATTAGGCCTCAGGCACATGAAGGAATTCAGAGCAGGTTATCTTGAAAGACTCTTAAAAGCTGGCTAAAACTAAAAGAAATCTGTACGTATGCTTACCAGAAGAACAAAAATTTTCATGATAGAACCAAACTGAAACAACCCAATGTTCATCAACAACAGAATGAATAAATATATTCATACAATGGAATACTATACAACAATGAGAAGAGGAAAATGTATTACCATGCAACAACATACCTGCAACTCACAAACATAATGTTGAGCAAAAGAAGCCAGATGTAAAAATTACCAACTATATATAAAGTTCAAGATCAGGCAAAACTGATCTATGCTCTTAGTGGGTGAGTAGTGATCAGAAGAAGGTTATCGTAGCAGGTGGGGAGAAGGCACTTCTAGAGTTCTGGTGATGTTCAACAGCTTAATTAATCTAGGTGCTGGTTAAACAGGTGTGTTCAGTTTATATAATTCATCAAGCTGTAAATCTATGATTTGTGCTCCTCTCTGTATGTGTGCAATATTTGATATAAAATTTTTAATTGATAATATTTAGAAAGAAGAACAAGCAGAGGGTGGGAGTGTCTTCTAGGCCTATGGGTCCTAACCTTTTTTAATTTATGGCACACAGAGACCATGATAATATTTGAATGCAGATTGGAGTAAAAAGAGAGATTGGTTAAAAACTGAAGAACTGGCCCAGGGGCTCCAGCTGCCCTGGAGACTGAGAGGATCAATTTTTCAGAACCTTCCCTTGTCTTCATTAGCAGGGAATCTATGACTTTCCCTTCTAGCCAGAGGGATCTGAGTGCACAGCCAGGAAGGACTGGAAGAGCGCGGTGTCAGACACGTAGACCCTAAGAATTGCATCCTCCCTTTGTACCCATTGACCTCTCTAGCCGTGGCTTCCAAATTCAATTAGCCAAGTTTGACCATTGCACAAGCGTTAGAGACCCCATTTGTCTTAACAGTGCTACCCAGGTCTCTCACCCTGCTACTGCTTTCCAGATTTCTTTCTCCAGGAGAGTATCTGTTTCAAATTATTGTTCCCCAGATGTTTTGGGTTCTCTTTCTCCAATCTGAATCATATCTGGCTATTTCCTGCCTGTATTCCTGATCTCAGTCTGCTTTTGTATTGCTTTTCTATCTTCACTGGAACTTTCAACACCTCCCATTTTGCATCCTTTATGCATTTTGTTAAATCAATTATATCCATTTTTCAACGATCTCAAAGAAAACAGTTAGCTTGCAATCAGAAGCCCCAGATTTATTTCCTAAGATGATGCTGTGTGGCTTTAAGCAAGCAATTTGCCTTCTCTGGGTATGATCTATGGACTGAGGAAACCATTTTCTTGGCTCTCTATCAGAGAAGTATCTGTGGGAAGGAGATTCCCATAATGGTGAGCCTTGAGCTTTCAAAAGATATTCAGGGGAAAATCAATTTTAAACAAGGAAGTCACTGCAGGCTACCATCATTAGAACCTAAATCTCCAAATCCGTCCACTCAGATGCTTCTGTTGGTTGTCACATCAAAAGCTCCATGAATTCTGCCTCTCACATTTGTCCACTCAGTCATTGGTATCTCCCACTTGACTCCTGGTAATGGAACCCTTCCCATGTCACTGATCTAAAATTAGACTTCGATATTCTGCTCTACACCCCCCTGGATTTCTAATTCCCCATCCAGCTGTTCTGACCCCATTAAAGAAGTTGCTTTACCACCACAACACACACACACACGCACACACACACACACACACACACACTCACACACACTCAGGCTTGTGCTGGGAGCATTGAAAACCACTCCAGAAGAATGTCCTCAAACCAGGGATTTTTAGACTTAGATTTTATGGATCAGTAGAAAAGCAGTGTTAACAGGGGTAGATGTCACTAGATTATTCCCCGGAGTTCTGACATCCTATAAAGCTCTAGTTCTCATGTTGGATACGGTAAAATAACTGAGTCAAGTTCATAGAGGATTGGCTCAAGGAAAGGGGGCCATGTCTTTTAATGTTCAGTTGTATTCGTTTTCTATGCTTTATAACGAATTACCATAAATTTATCAGTTTAAATCAACACACACATGTATTATTTCACAGTTTCTGTAGGTGAGAAATCCAGGCACAGCTTAACTGTGTTCTCCACCTCAGGGTCTCATCAGGCTGTAATCCAGGTGTCAGCCAGAGCTAGGGTCTAATCAGAGGCTCAACTGGGGAAAGAGCTGCTTCTAAGCTCTCAGGTTGTTGGCAGAATTTATCTATTTGCAGTTGTAGGGCCGAGGTCCCTATCTTGCTGGCTGTTGGGTAAGGGTTGTTCTCAACTCTGAGAAGCTGCTCAGAGTTCCTTGTCATGTGGCTCTTTTATGGGCCCTATTATCATATGGTAACTTACTTCTTAAAAGCCAACAATGGAGATACTTTTCTTTTTTCCCCCAGTTGTATTTTATTTTATTAATATATTGGCATATAATATTGTATAAATTTAGGGTGTACAACATGTTGATTCAATATACTTCTATATTGCAAGATGATTACCACCATCGCATTAGCTAACACCTCTATCTCATCACATAATTATCATCTCTTTTTTGTGGTGAGAACACTTAAGATATACTCTCTTAACAACTTTCAGCTATATAATATAGTATTATTAGCTGTAATCATCATACTGTACAATAGGTCCCAGAACTTGTTAATCTTACAACTGTAAAGAGAGATATTTTCTTTGCCAAAATAAAAATGTATCATCCTAAGGACCTATTAGGCTTCCTCCATTCTGCATTGAAAAGCTAGATTACTGACCATATGGCCCCTTTTGCCTGAAAACTAGGAAACTCTGAGCCAAATCTGTAGCTCAATCACAGCAGCAGTGTTGGTTTGACCTACACATCTCCTTTCACATTCCAGGGAACCTCTTTACAAAGAAACTGGCATTATCAAAAAATAGACCTCTGGCATCCTCCAGGCCATGGTCTGCTGTTGGCTTTTTCAACATCTAATCTTTGAGTTATTGGTTAATGTTCAGTTAACAGTCCCTCCTTGATGCCCTAGAAACCTCAGCCATGCTTCTATTACTTTGACTTCCTGCCACTATGGATATGCTATGTCTTCTGACTGGTTTACCCTGGTTTGAAAGGCAGTGCTAGGATCTTTTTTTTTTTTAATTAATTAATTTATTTACTTATTTATTTATTTTTGGCTGCATTGGGTCTTCGTTGCTGTGCGCGGGCTTTCTCTAGTTGTGGCAAGCGGGGACTACTCTTCGTTGCAGTGCGTGGGCTTCTCACTGTGGTGGCTTCTCTTGTTGTGCAGTACGGGCTCTAGGCGCGTGGGCTTCAGTAGCTGTGGCACGCGTGCTCAGTAGTTGTGGCTCACGGGCTCTAGAGCACAGGCTCAGTAGTTGTGGCACACAGGCCCAGTTGCTCCGCGGCATGTGGGATCTTTCCGGACCAGGGATCGAACCCATGTCCCCTGCATTGGCAGGCGGATTCTTAACCACTGCGCCACTGGGGAAGCCCTGGGATCTATTTTTTATATTTACTTCATTAAGCAGTTGATACATCTTTTGTTACAGGCAACTTTACATTCCTTTTGCAAAATATATAAAGTTTCAAAAAATAAAACCCAATATTTTAATTCTAGAACTTCAGTATGATGCAAGGTAAAAACCTAGAAAAATATTTTGTAGATTTCTAAATATATCTCTCCTATCAATCATTGCCTTCTCAATTAAAAGATATTTCAATATTAATAAGACATTGAAATAAAGCAAGGGACTCAACTTGTCAATCTAGAGTTCTCACTTTTTTGAGAATTAGCCCCAAGTCAGTCCCTTCTTTACTCCTCATGGGGAGATAGAGTCATCACCAAGCCCTTTAGCTGCTCGTAGCCCCTAAATGGCACATGGAGAGAAATGGGTACCTCCAGAACAGGATAGCAAAAGGAAAGGGTGGAGAGATACAGAGGACCCTACATCTTGTTAGGCAAATGTGGGGTGAATGAGTGACAATAACCCTTAACCATTTACAGTTTTAATGGAGCCAAGGTGACCCAGAATCATTTGGAACTCAGAGAAAATGATTTTGTGTATGAGGGGATCCCAGTGATGAAGTGTTGATGGCTTGATTCACATTAACAAAATGAGAAAGTTAGGGAACTGAGAAAGGAAAAGTGTTAGTGAAAGATATTACCTCTGTTATTGTATATGTGTGGGTGACGGAGATAGAGATCTCTATTTTTGAGTTACTCAGTGGGGTTGAGTAGGCCCCGGGACATTCCCATTAGTGGATAATTTCGCACAGACATCGTTCACTTGTATGGGAAGAGAAGACTGCGTATACTTGCTGGTGAAGGGAACCGAGGGACAGCCTCCTATGAGCAGGTGGATGCCCAGTGTGGAGTGGGTTTCCATGTAGATGTGGGAAGCACACTGGGAGCCTGAAGCGAGGAGGTCTATTACCTCTGCCAGTGTTGGGGCAGGACACTGAAGTTAAGAGAAAAAAAGTGAGGCTTTTTGAATAAGTCACCTAGGGCTGGAAGAAACATTGTTTTGTTTTCCTAGAGCCTCTTTGGCATGCTTCCTTGAAGCTAGGCCAGTCTTGGAGATTTTAATAAATTTTCCTGAATTGGATGGACTTGGGCATTCTAGCCAACACATTGTCTGTGCCAAGCTTCCCCTAACTGGCAAGTAGTGCTTATGTTAAGCAATTCTTAATAGTGCCTTCATTGGTAGATTACTAAACATTAGGTAAATCAACAGTAGCTCTTCATCAAGAAGATCAGTGACCCTTGGCACAGGATAATTGCCAAGAACACTTGTATTTCTTGTTCCTGCATCTGTGTGGTCTTTGGATGTTGGCACGCTTGGCAGGGCACATGATGGAATATTGAGTGTACAAGATTTAAAAGTTAGTAGACTTGCTCCTGGATCCAGCTATGCCACGACTAGCTATGTGATGTTTGGCAACTAACAACTTCATAATTTCCTCAATCCCAACTGTAAAATGGGAGTTAATATAACAGTGATTAAAAGCGATTTATACATCCAGCACTATACTAGATCCTGGTGGGGCCGGGAGGGTAGGAGAGCATGCTTAAAGAATTATGGCTCACTTCCTGGCTTCAAATAGTCTGTATTCCCTACCTTACAGGGTTGAAAATACTAAATGGGGTGGTGTATATGCTTTGAAAAAGTGTAACGTGCTATATAAACACAATTTATTATTGCATTTACTGAAGAAAACCTGCTGGTTCCTATAGTTTAAAGTAATTTATTTTCCTGACAACATGATGCTTCCATGTATTTCTCAGTAATTCCCCATCCCAAGAAAATGCCTGGCTCTTTAGGTCAGTGACAGCATCCTATAACATCATCACTGGGAGAAATGAAGGTCACTGCTTCCTTCTTTGTCATTCCTTCTTCTTATTCCAACACTGACCACCCTCTGCCCTCCCTTACAAGGGCTTGGTGGAAAAGTAATCCCTTTGTTTCACCACCACGTTTGATGCACCCCCATGCTGACTCCAAACAGCTCATGTTCACTAAAATTGAGCTTTCCTTTTATTCTCACATATTCAATCAGAGCTCCAGATGGGTAAGCAGGAGATCCCAGATGGCCTGACCACTTCCTGGATCATAAAGCTTCTCAGTATATAAAATAGAAATCTCTTTGATGATCCATGTATTTGTCAGGATTTGTTACACAACACGTGTCCCAGGCAAGTCTCCTGTGATTTCCAGCACCTCTATCATAAGCCCAGAAAGACAGTTGGTTAATTTGTTTGTTTATTTAGCCTTCGCTTGGGCAGTTGGTTACAAAGTTTCCTATTTCTTTTTCTTCTGCCTGCCGCATCATCTCCTAACTTAGAATGCAGTCACGATGCCTTTCCTTTAAAAAGTGCATGAATGCTAAGATCCAGGATGGACTGCTGATTCTCTGAAATAATGTCATGTTCTTAATTATTTGAGATATATTTCTCATCATTTATTTGAATTTCTTGGCTCTCATTTACCTAAGTGGAAAACATCTATGTATTTATTGGGGACTTACCTTGTGGCACAGTGGTTAAGAATCCGCCTGCCAATGCAGGGGACACGGATTCAATCCCTGGTCCGGGAAGATCCCACATGCCGTGGAGCAACTAAGCCCATGCGCCACAACTACTGAGCCTACGTGCTGCAGCTACTGAGCCTGCATGCTGCAACAACTGAAGTCCTTGTTCCTAGAGCCCATGCTCTGCAACAAGAGAAGCCACCGCAATGAGAAGCCCATGCACCACAACGAAGAGTAGCCCCCGCTCGCCACAACTAGAAAAAGCCTGTGCGCAGCAACAAAGACCCAACGCAGCCAAAAATAAATAATAATAATAAATTTTTAAAAATATATATGTATTTATTAAACAAATATGTAATGAAATCTTACTATGTGTGACACTGTTCTAGGTGCTGAGTATACAGGGTTAACAAAACAAATCAAAATCCTTATCCTTCTAAGCATCCTTATTCTTATCTCACCAGAACATATATTAGTGAGAAAGAGAAACAGTGAAAAGAATAAGATTAAGAATGAGAAGGGAGAAGGAGGAGAAGAAGAAGAAAAAGAAGAAGAAGGGACCATGTATGTGTGTGTGTATATATATATATATATTTTTTTTTTTAATTGTGTAAGTTCCATGGAGAAAAATGAAAAATGGAGAAGACAAGGAGGACAGTAGGGGTGGAGATGCAATTTAAAATTTTAAGTGCTAAGAATAGACTATGGGGAACAAGGGTGAAGCAGAAAGATAATGGTGGCTTAGCATAGGGTAGTGATAGTGAGAGAGGTGAGAACTGGTCACTTTCTGGGTTTATTTTTAAATTAGAGCCAATAGGATTGTTAATAGATTGAATTTAAGAGAAAGAAAAGAAAGTTAACACAAGATAAGCTAACTTGGGGAAGAAGGTGAAGGTTTCGTTTTGGATGATGAGGGTAGTGGAGGTGTTAAAGGTTTGAAGAAAGAGGAGAAGTTATGAAATAGTAATTTAGGAAGAAACAGAATGAAGGAGAAAGAAAGATCTGAAACCATAATAAATAGTAGTTTTCTAAAATTGAAAAAAGACATAAGTCCTCAGACTGGAAGTGCAAAGTCTTGAACTGAATATACAAAAATAAATCCGAATGTCAACATTAAAATGAACCTGCAGAACATCAAAGAAAATAAGACTTTTAAAGCTCTCAGATAGCAGACTTTTCCTCAGCTGCAATCAATGCCAAAAAATAACAATAATATCTTCAGGGCTGACAGGAAATAGCTGTCAATCTACACTCTTATGCCCGAACAACCTTTCAATTGTAGAGACAAAAAAGTCATTTCACCACACAAAAACTTGGAGTATTTACCAACTACTGATCCTCACAAAGGGAACTATTAAATGATTTATCTCAAGAAGAAAAAATGAACCTGGAAGGAAGAAATGAAACAGCACACACACACACAAATAAAAATAACTATTTTGAATTTTTAAAAGTACAATAAAAGCTCTAAACACAATAAAAAGATGGAGTGGGGGGCCGCGTCATCAAGGTCCCGGCCATGTTCGGTTCCAGCGCGAAGATCGTGAAGCCCAATGGCGAGGAGCCGGACGAGTTCGAGTCTGGCATCTCCCAGGCCCTCCCGGAGCTGGAGATGAACTCGGACCTCAAGGCCCAGCTGCGGGAGGTGAACATCACGGCCGCCAAGGAAACTGAAGTTGGTGGTTGTCCGAAAGCTATCATAATCTTTGTTCCCGTTCCTCATCTGAAATCCTTCCAGAAAATCCAGGTCTGGCTAGTGCGTGAGTTGGAGAAGTTCAGCGAGAAGCACGTTGTCTTTATCGTTCAGAGAATTGTGCCTGAGCCAACTCGAATAAGCCGTACAAAAAATAAGCCAAAACGTCCCAGGAGCCGCACTCTGACAGCCGTGCATGACGCCATCCTGGAAGACTTGGTTTTCCCAAGTGAGATCGTGGGCAAGAGAATCCGCGTGAAGCTGGATGGCAGCCGACTCATAAAGGTTCGTTTGGATAAAGCACAGCAGAACAATGTGGAACACAAGGTTGAAACGTTTTCTGGTGTCTATAACAACCTCACGGGCAAGGATGTTAATTTTGAGTTCCCAGAGTTTAAGCTGTAAACAAAAATGACTAAATAAAATATTATTCACACACACACACACAAAAGATGGAGTGGGGGCATTGTTCCTTGGTAGTAAAAGCAGAAAGTAATGTTTGCCAGAAAGATAGAAATATTACATAGCTAAATGTTGGCAGAAAAATGTATGGTTAAATATTTTGGTAAACATTTAAGAGTAATAACTAAACTGGTAGGAAAACAATCTAGTTTATAAAACAGCATGAGGGAGGAAAAAATGTAGTTATCTTATTAGTCCACTAGATGAAAGGAAGTAAAAGAAAATAAGCAAGAATAAAAAAAGGCTATCAGAAAACCTAAAATAAAAGGGTAGAAGTAAACCCCAATATGTCAGAAAACTCAATCAATGTAAGTATTTGACCTTGCCTAATAAAAAATTAAGCTTGGCTTTGTGAGTCTTTTGCAGGCAATTTAAAAGTAGATTGTGTTTTTATAGCACATCTGGTAATCTCTACTTCAGAGAATAAAAGAAGTAATATTTCCAACTCATTTTGTAAGGTTAGTCTAACACTAATATTAAAGCCAGACAAGGATTGTAAAAGAAAAGAATATATTTTCAAAGAGATACAAAGTCCTAAATAAAACATCAGCAAATCATTTGTCAGTGTATAAAACCCAAAGAGTTTATAAGAAAATCTATGTCATACACTTTAAATACAGATTAAAGGAGATAAGTATATACTTATCTTAATAGATGCAGAAAAGTCATTTTATAAAATGTAATATTCATCAAGATTTTAAAAAATCTCTGCAAACCAGGATTATAAGGGAACTTCCTTAACACCATATACCTATAGCAAGCACTATCTTAATAAAACATTTCACCTACTATGACTGCTTCACTTCAATATTGTGATAAAAGTCCTAACTGATCAAATAAGAAAAGAAAAGAAATAAGAAGCATAAAACTTGGGAAGGAAACCTGAAACCTCTTCTTATTTGTAGATGATGTGATTGCCTAAAGAAAATAAGAGTCTACAGAAAGTTAGAATCAATAAGAGAGCTCAGGAAGAGTTTATACAAACATCAGTTATGTCCCTATGGACTAGCAATAACCACATAGAAAATGTAATAGAAAAAAATATACCCCTCAAAATATCGATAAATTGTGGGTTTTTTTAATCTAGGGATAAATCTAAGAAAAGATACGCTATAATTTTATGGGGAAGACTTAAAAATAGCATTGAAGGATCTGAATAAATGTTGTGATATACCATGTTGATTGATGGAAAGATTCAATAACATAAAGTCTTCTCAAATTAATATATCAATTCGATTCCAATAAAAATCCAACAGAAATTTCTATGAAACTTAAAAAGCTGATCCTAAAATTTATATGGAAGAAAAAAAGGACAAAAAACACCCAGAAAATTTTGAAGAACAAAATGCGTAGTTTGGCCCTATCAAATATCATGAGTTATCATAATGCTATAGCAAGTAAGAGATCATGATCTTGGTGCAGGTGAATAGACAAATAGATCTATGGGATCGGATAGCAAGACTTACAAACAGACTTATGTAGATGGGGAAAATGGACACATTACAAATTAGTGGGAATAAGATGGATTATTCAATAAATGGTGGTGTAATAATTGGCTATCTATGTAGAAAATAAAACAAAATTACATCCCTAATCTACATCCTAAAAAAAAATTCATGGATGAATAAAGATCTAAGTGTGAAAAATAAAAGTTTAAATTATTTAGAAGAAAATAAAGTAGAATATCTTTATATCTCCAAGCTAGAGAAAAATTTCATAATAATTGTACCCCCAAAAAAGCATAAACCCTGAAGGAAAATACAGATAAATTTGACTTTATAAAAACTTAAAACTTCTGCACATCAAGAGAGACACAAAGTAAAAAGTCAAGTCAAACACAGGGAGAAGGTATTTGCAACACATTAACCAAAAACAAACAAAAAACAAAACACAAAAAACTTATATATATATATATATATTCCCAAAATACATAAAGAACTCCTATTACCAAACCAAACTAGAATCCACTCACCTGCGCAGTAAAGCCAATCTACTGACACCAGGTTGTGGTGAAGGAAAGTGCAGGTTTATTGCAAGGCCAGGCAAGGAGTATGGCTAATGCTCAAAAGGCCTGAACTCCCGGATGGCTTTCAGGGAAAGGTTTTTAGAGACAGGGTGAAGGAGAGGGTTGCAGGGTGCGTGATCAGCTTGTGCACATTATTCTGCTTGCTGGATGGTGGAGTCAACATCATCAACCTGGTTCCACCTGGTCTGGGGTCTACGTGGTTGTGGGCAGCATGCAGTTAACTTCTTCCACCTGGTGGGGGGTTCAGTATCTGCAAAATAGCTCAAGGATATGGCTCAGAATATTATCTCTAACCCTTGAGGAGGAACTAAATGTCCTTGACTTTGTTTAATGCTAAACTACTATTATTTTGTCTTGCTTAACTGTTTTCCTTCATTTTCAGTATTTTCTCACTGCTCTGATTAAATCTGTTCTTTGGAACTCAGGGAGGACCTAGGAAGCTAATGTTTTTCTGCAAACAAGAGGCAGGGGGAGGACATGGGGGCGGGGGTATGTTTGTCTCAGGAAGCCCTCACAGGGCCCTGCTCAGTTATACTCCTAGAAATCACCAACAAAAACAAAAGGCAATGAATATGAATGGTCAAGTTACAAAAGGGAAAACTTATTGATTCACAAACACAAGGAGTTGCTCAATTTGAGTAGTAATCAGAGAAATTCAATTTACAACAATAATGATATATCCATTTCACAACCATAAATTTTGTAAAAAATTAAAGTCTGAAAATAATGACAAGTACCACCATACACAGATGTGATAAAACCAGAACTCTCAGACTACTGGCAGAAAAATAAATCAATTAAACTGCTTTGTAGAGCCAGGTGGTAGTATCTTCTAATGTAGATGTTCATACTCCCACAATTCCCCTTCTAGGCATATCCCAGGACAGTGTTTTTAAAACTTGAGGTTGTGACCCATTAACAGATAATGAAATCAATTCTAGTGCGCAGTGAACAGAAGGAAGGGGGAGGGGGAAGAGATGAGAGGGAAGGGACAGCACATTTAGATCTTTACTCATCCATGAATCTGTGTGTGTGTGTGTGTGTGTGTGTAGATGAGGGATATAATTTTGCTTTATTTTCTACATAAATAGCCAATTATTCCAGCACCATTTATTGAATAATCTATCTTATCCCCACTAACTCGCTAAATTAATGAAATCAATTTAGTGGGCAGTGAACAGAAGGGAGGGGAGGGAGAAAAACATCAGCACGTATCACAGGTTGGAAGGTGCAGCCAGTGCTAGCGGTGCTCTGCCCAGATCGCCTTTATTGGGCGAGCGCACTCACCCCCACCTGCTCTATTAGCTGCTAACTGCTCACAGCTGCACTCTTTCTCGAAGAGGAGCCTCTTTAACTGGAAATGCCTGGGCGGTTGCACGGTCCCCGCCCCACCCCCATCCCCTTGACACCGCCCCCCCTCCACCGTGGCCCGCAGCCAATGGCTGATAAATGAGGGGTATAAAGGCCAGACCCGCCCCTGCCTCAGTGAGGCAACTGTGTGGTGCCGTTCGCCGCCAGGTCGGGGTTTCTTGCGGGGTCATGCTGAAGCCAATCTTCAGCAGAAGCTACGTCTTTCCTAAGCTTCTTCCTTTCCTCATTTTCTCCTACTAGAAATTCTGTCTGAAGCTGTGCTGTTAGGGAACCTGCCCTAAGACGGAGGGGTAAATACTTTCAAGGGTGTGTGTAGGGTGAGGTAGATTATAATATAAAATAGGGCTTTAAAAGTTTGGGAGCTGGGCTTCCCTGGTGGTATAGTGGTTAAGAATCCGCCTGCCAATGCAGGGAACACGGGTTCGAGCCCTGGTCCGGGAAGATCCCACGTGCCGCGGAGCAACTAAGCTCATGAGCCACAACTACTAAACCTGCGCTTTTCACGGATAAAACGTTCATAGGAATAACCCATGCTCATACTCACCGTGGGCAAGGAAGGAGGGAATGAAAGTTAAAAGAGTGGTAGGCAGGAATTTTCACTTACATCTGAAATATTTTCTTTACAAAGGCTGAGGAAACTTGGGAAATTTTAGCCTTTATACGAAATGGGGGAGGTACACTGGGTGTTTCTCATCTTTTCTATACTTATCCGTTTATTTGAAATATTTCATGAAAAAAAGAGGGGCCCTAATAAAACCTCTCAAACCCACCCCACTCACCTGCCCTGATACACCCCTATGGATACCTATGTATGAGGAAGCAATGTGTTTCCCCCCTTTGATAACAAATCATGTAAGTTAGGTTTCTCTTGTTCTTTATTCTAAGGACGCTCATAGTAGAAGTAGGTTATCCGGAGGCTCAGTAATAATAACTCTTGGTCTTTGCGGTCAGCTCGTGCTCTCAATTGCCATGGTGCTGAGGTTATTGTTTAATTGTAGTTCTTGTTTACTCTCCCAAGTCCCTCATAAAGTGAGAAAAATAATATGTACATACATGGGAAGGAGAAATGGAAGGAAGAAAGAACAAAAGGAAAGTGAGAAGAAAAAGAAACTGGGGATCCCACAGTTTTATCTGTGAAAACGCCATAGTTTAACATGGGGATGGCTCTTCCCTTGCAGTTACTAAGGATGAATCAGAACCACTTGGGAGAAAGCCCCTGCGGTCAATTATATTTTCACTGCAGGTGGTTTCCTTTTCTTCGATTTGCTTTTTGAATGCGTAAGGAAATTAAGGAAAAGCTGACTTTCCCTTCATTGCCAATTGTAGCTTCACATGCCGTAGTTCCACGGGGAGTACAGGCTTCCCATTTTTCTGTTAAAAGCTCCCAATATTGCATTTTTTCTTCCAACTCATTTTGGAGTCAGGTGAAGCATGTGGGAAATTTGCAGGAGATTGAGTCCATCATCCAGGCATCAATCTGGAATGATTTGTGGCCATGTACATATAAAGAGACCATAGTTGTCCGCTAACTGCATACATATGGCATCCGGAAACGTAAACTCACAGCCTTTGCCTTCAAAACCACATGCTACCCAGGGAGGTAAAACTGTGGTTCACAACATGTGGGTTGTGACCCAGAGTAGTCTGCCAACATTTAGCAGGTGGGCAGCTAGAGATGAATTGTGTGCCTACTGCAATTTCCTTTCTTTGAGGCTCCCTTGGGTGTATGCATGCATATACTCTCTAGGCCATAGCATATACCTGGCGTGGAGCTGGAGCAGACCAGTACACATACATAGTCCTGTTTCGTCATCTTGTGGGCACATTCTTCCATCTGTCTTTATTTAAATACGTTACAGATACATGTTTACCAAAATTGCATAGGTCCATGAAATATATAATCTCTATCAACCATGTGTGTGTCTTACAGCCCCTATGGGGAAACCTGACCATTCACAAATAGGTATATCTAGCCAGGGAGGTGGGCTCTGACTAACATCAGGGAAATAATTTAAGACTAGAGTATTTGTTCTGATTTAACAGAAAGGGTCGGGGGGACCTAATTGTAAGGACCTACTTGAATAGCTGTCTTCCTTGTCCTTGTATCAAAGCAAAATTCCCAAATCTTTTCTAACGGATGACTTACATTGTTCATTCTATAAATCCAACATCTGTAGTAACTTCATCTTAGCATTCTGATAAAGCAAGTCCCTTTTAGACTAAAGTCTAGTTGGTCCTGAATGGGCTTGGAGTGTTGCCTCTCTGCAAATGGTCAGATTTTGATATATGCTATGACACAGTCAATTGCTTTAAAATATAAATATGGTATGTTGACTCTGCTGCTGGGTTCAATTAAATATTTTAACTACCCTTTGCCAATGAAAATCTTTGGTTTGTTTATGGTTTCTTTGGTATGTGATGGTGTGTAACCTCACTTTTCTTCAGGCTTGTGATGCTGTACTAACCTGGCAAAGTGGTCCATACCTATTTGCATCATCTTTCTGGTGTTTTAATAACCATTCAGCCACAAGAATATTTAATGACAGCTCAACCACTTGAGTTGAAGGTCTCACGGAGAACTAAAGTATAATCTTAAGCAAGCTCACGCATTCCAGAGGAAAAGCCTGAGCAGAATTAATTGAAGATGACTGCTGCAGAAGCAGCTATGTTTCTGTAACGCACTATAACAAAAGTAGTGTCTCCTCTGCCCTTCCATACACAGCTATCAGCGTGGCCTTGGGACGTTGCAGAACAATCTAGGCAGCCAATTATGCTCAATAACCACCTGAGCTCAGGCCTGAAGACTTGAGCTCTTCATGTGACTAACTGAATTTTCCCCACATCTCTATTGGGATAATTGCTTCAACCAGGTCTCACACTCATGGCCTAACAACTAACAATACTGCTCAGGGACTGGGCGGTATGAACAATACTGGGCGGTATGAAGTATGTATTTTTTCCCAAAAGAAATAGAGTCGCAAAAATTGCACCCCATCCACCATGAAAATAACTTGTGCCATTTTAGCTGTTTGGAGTTTAAGTCTAAACCCTTTCTTCCAGAATAGGACCTTCACTTCCCTTAGCAAAATCAAAAGGCCCAAGGAGGTCAGGCTTCCATAAAAAAAGGTTATATTTTCCCCCATATCTCCACCTCTTGTAGCACAAAGAAATGCTAGAAGCTTTGACATGACAAAATTCTTCACTTGCATATTCTAAGTTTACTAATTTTCAGATATTATAAACAAAGCCTTTTTATCACAGGACTTGAACAAATGGAATTTGCAACTGCTTTGACTTAATATCTCCACAACTCAGGGAGATGTTGAACTGTGTTTTCCAAGGATCAGACCTTAGGGCTCGAAATCAAAGTCCTCAGATTTCCTTTTCTCCTCTGCAAGACATTAGCTTTTCTCCAGCTCTTGCTCTCAGGTACAGCACACTGGCTCTGGTAGGAGGGTCACAGACTGGTCAGCTACGCCTAGAGTAAATCCAGTTCACGTACATATATACAGCCAGAGCAGGAAAGTTGATGATGGAGTATGAATTCCCGAGTAAGGGGATAGGCACCGAAATTAAAAAAAAAAAAAAAAAAATCAAAGGGCAACGAATGAGTCTGGAGAATGGGGAGGTTACAGTAACTCAAAGTGGGCGGGGTAGGCTGTTTTGATGGAAGATGGGTACTCGCAGTGATGATTTCCTCAGATGCTCCCTGCTATTGCCCTGAGAGCGAAGGAGGGGGGAATCTCATTCTCCCTGATCCAGGAAGGGGTTGAGGTCTAGACAAGCAGATTGTGTTGACTCCAAGTGGGTTCAATCCAGTCTGGCACCCAGGGCCCAAACTGTTGTGTCCCCCCCCCCCAACTTCATGTGTAGCTAGAAGCATGTAGAAGAGAGAAGAGCCACCTGCAGAGGAGGGAGGGGTGATGCTGATGCTGAGGCAGCTCACTCTGGCGAAGGGGCATCTGCTGGCCGTCCACGCAAGGTGAGGCATTGTAGTGGCTGCAGCGTGCGGATCCTTCCAGGAGCCCCCAAAGCCACCAGTCAGAGCTAGTCGGCCCTGAGAATGCGGACTTCTATGGAGTCATGGAAGGAGATGCCTGCTTTGGGCCAAAGAAAGGGATTTAGCAAAGCAAAAACCTGGAGGCAGGGCTTCCCTGGTGGCGCAGCGGTTGAGAATCTGCCTGCCAATGCAGGGGACACGGGTTCGAGCCCTGGCCTGGGAAGATCCCACATGCCGCGGAGCGACTAGGCCCGTGAGCCACAATTACTGAGCCTGCGCGTCTGGAGCCTGTGCTCCGCAACGAGAGGCCATGATAGTGAGAGGCCCGCGCACCGCAATGAAGAGTGGCCCCCGCTTGCCGCAACTGGAGAAAGCCCTTGCACAGAAATGAAGACCCAACATAGCCATAAATAAATAAATAAATAAATAAATAAATACAAACAAACCTGGGGGCAGGTGATAGGGAGCGAGTTATAAGCTGTGCTATTTCTCTCTTGCTCTCTTGTAACCCTCAGTGCTAATTCCTGGGGGAAGACATGCTATTTACATTTGTTTCTTTTACTTCACTGCAGCTCGTCACATTCCTGGAGTCACTGCAGAGCTCAGTAACTTTACAAGAAGTAGTGCTGCACACTGGTTAGAGGTTGAGATTCTGAGGTCTGCTGATCAAGGTTCAAATCCAGACTCTAGCAAGCAGTAACTTGTATTAAGTGCGTGACCTCGATGAAATGCCTTAGCCTCTTTGTGTATTGATTTTCTTGTCTATGTAATGAAGGCATAGCTAAAACCCACCTCAGAACCTTGAGGGAGGGGTGAATAGGCTAATAGACATAAAGAACTAGAACAGTGCCTGGTCCATGTTAGGAACTCAAACAATATGTACAAGTTTTTACTTGTTAAAATTGGAGACTCTGGAGTAAAAAGGGCCTCATAAAAGAGTCTTCATTCACACAATAGACTGACAATGTGCCAGGCCATGGGCAAGGGTCTAGAAATACCAAAAATAATAACACTACTCAATTCATGACTTTGTCAACATCTTCTTGGAACGGCTTACCATCTTAAGTTCCTTATCGTATGCTTTTTTTACTGTTATTTTGGCAACAAAGCGTTTATCGAAGTGAGTAAATTTAGATTTTTTTGTGTGATTTTTTTTTTTCTTTTTTAATATCTGTCTCTTGCACTGACTATAGGCCTTCCGAGGGCAGGGATTGGGATCTGTATATTGCTGTATCCCCGCTGTCCAACCCCAAATCACCTATGAGATGCTCAATGAATGTTTGAGTGAATAAATGAGCCAAGAGAAGTAACTAGGTATCACTTTCCAGAAGCTCTCATTAAAACTCAGCACAGGGGACGGAGACAGGTGGTGAGTGTTAAATAACTTACCACCAGCAGTCAAGATGTGCTTTCTGAGAGTAAACCACATGCTTCTCTGTTCTCCAAAAGGTAACATGGAATCCCTGCTACCTCAACCTCAGGTTACTTTCTCATCTGAAACCAGGAAACATGGCACCGTGGTAGACAAGCAGGTTACCCTCAATTTAAATATTCAAGAGAGGATATGGGGGTACGATTTTAGTAGGAGATAAAGAGAGGAATTTATCTGAAATAAATGTACTCATTATACAGGGATGGCTGTTTATTGATTTCCAAAAATCTTTCTGCCAGTTTTGGTTTGAAAGGGAAAGGATCATGATGAAAGTAAGTACTCTGTTTGTATTAGCTAGAGGTTGTGAATCAAAAATTTTCAAAGATAAATTTCTCTGTACTTGATTCTCTGCCAAAACGATGTCCGTTTCTCTTGTCCAGATTCACTGTCATGTCTGAGAAACACACTGAGCAAGTTGAATCTCAACCAATCAAGTCTAAGCTTTAGGACCAGCAAATGCTGAATTTACAATCGGGTACTCAGAAGCCCCTGAATAATTGAACTAAAAAAAGACAGCAGCATCCTGAATAACTGAGTGGATTTTGCTGCATAAAATCAGTCTTCTCCAGCCCTGAAAAGTAGAATTGTTTTCACCTCTGGCAGGTGGAACTGTTTGCATAGTGGGCCACAGCGGGAAGCTTGTTGGGGCACTGGTACCAGCCGGTGGGGTGATTATGCTATCTGAAAGGTATGCGTCTGTGATTTCTTAATGATGGCTGCCTACTTGTTTAGTCCTGCAGGTAATCAAGGATGGGTATGGGTAAACGTGAGCCAGATCAATGAAGCATGGAGGAGGTGGGGACAGACAAGCACAGTGAGCCAGCAGAGCAAGGTGTGTCTCACACTGTCAGGCCACGCTGGAGACTGAGTCACGAAAGCCAGAGGCTCAAAGGAGCCCTCCAATCTGGGGACTCAGGGCTGGAAGGAACCCCCAAGTTACTCCTTTGGCTGATTTCTGCTTTTGTGACACTGGAAAATTTGAAAAGGCAACTTTTCAGGAAGTGTTTCATTCATTCATTCATGTGTTTATGCTTTATTGAGCATAAAGTATAATCTTATATATATTAAGCATCATCTTCAGTAACAATGGTCACCATTTAACAAGCACCTTCTAGGTGCCAGGCACTGTGCTAAGTGAAAGTAAGTAGTATTATCCACTGTTACAAGAGAAAACTGAGACTCAGAAAGGTTCAGTAGCTTACCTGTGATGACACAGCCAGGAGATGGCAGAGCTAGGACCCAAGTCTTTCTGATACCAGAGTCCTTGTTTCCTGCTTCACAATACACCACCTTCCTCTTGAAGATTTTCCTGAGGATTGCTAACTGATGATTACAAGTTAATTTGTTGGGAGGAGGAGAAGAAGCGGGAGGAAGGAGAGGGAGGGAAAAGGGAGAGAGGAATTAGGAAGATGTGAGAACATGGACTAGAGAAGACCAGGGAAACTCCGTGCCCTGTGTTGGGAATGATTTGCTTTTCTCTTTTCATTTTTTGCTACTTGTGCTCAAGAAAGAGCATTCAACTGGCGCTGGAAAGAAGTCAGTTTTTTGTTTGTTTATTTAATCATTCTTAGTAAGACTTGATCTTAGCAGTCTTCATAAAGTTCAGGGGAATAATTCAGACCTCTGTTCTGATGAGTGACTTAGCCCTATCTTGGTGGGATGGGTCCTCCTTGTCCTCTAGACAGAAGTCATCTCATAGGTCTCATGGTGTAGTGTAATTTTGAGTTGCAAACCTAGAGTCAGACTGTTCTGGAAGGCCCTGCCCCGGGTTCATTTATCAAAATGCTCCAGGAGGCTTGGATGGAGGTGACATCGCTTATGACTAAGGAGCCATCTCAGCCCACAGAAGATCCAAGGGCCCCCAGGCTGGAAACAGATGTGTGGGTGGTCCAGCTGAGCCTTAAAAAAAAGAGAAGGGTCTGTTCCTGACTGTTCAGACCCAACTGCGTTTATGAGGCTTGACACCTCAAATGCTTAGATACTTCCACATGTTGATTCATTTTACCCTCACACCCACTCCAGGAGGCTGGGGTATTTCTCACATGTTATGAATGAAAAAAAACGACCTCAGAGAGGTGAAGCATCTCATTCATGGTCAGGAACCTTTTACTTAGGAAAGCTGAAAACGTTAACCCTCACGTCCAGCAGCTTCTCCATTTCACAGACTGAGAGCCCCATTAAGCCAACTGCGTCAACATGGAAACATCCCTTAGACTGGGATTCTGAGTAGCTTGTTCTACCCCCTCACCCCTGATCCAGCTGGAGGTGAGGAAAACAAAAGGGGTCATGTTCTGGGAACTCAAATGACTATGGAAATTGCAAATGGCAAGTAAGAGACGATAAAGCAATCTATGCTTTACGTGGGGTCTGGGGAGCAGGCACACCCTTAACAAGGGTGAAGGGGGAGGGTCCCAGTCGGCCCCCTTTTCTCCCTCCTTGGGCTCCTTCCAGCTCTGAGATGAGGGGCCTCGCCTGCCTGCCTTTGGACACCCAAGTGTGCACATCCAAGCTCTGTGCACGTGCCACCCAAACAGCCAAATCCTGGAAGTGGGCTGAGGCTAGGGTTGCCAGAAAGCATACAAGATGCAGTTAAATTGGAATTTCAGATAAGTAATGAAGAGCTTTTTAGCACTAACCATGTCCTAAATATTTCATGGGACATATTTATACTAAAAAATTTGCTATATCTAAAATTCAAATTTAACTGGTCAGCCTGTATTTATTTGCTACATCTGGCAACTCCAGCTGGGACTCTTTGGTGAGGAAGCTCCAGGGGCCTGGGTATCCAGTGGTATCTTTACATCTAAAATGTGAGGGGGGGCTTCCCCGGTGGCGCAGTGGTTGAGAATCTGCCTGCCGATGCAGGGGACACGGGTTCGAGCCCTGGTCTGGGAAGATCCCACATGCCGCGGAGCAACTAGGCCCGTGAGCCACAATTGCTGAGCCTGCGCGTCTGGAGCCTGTGCTCCTCAACAAGAGAGGCCGCGATAGTGAGAGGCCCGCGCACCGCGATGAAGAGTGGCCCCCACTTGCCGCAACTAGAGAAAGCCCTCGCACAGAGACGAAGACCCAACACAGCCATAAATAAATAAATAAATAAACCCAAAGTTTAAAAAAAAAATTTAAAAAAAAATAAAATAAAATAAAATAAAAAAATAAAATGTAAGGGGGCCTGGGAGCGGAGAAGGTGGGCCCTGGGTAGGCAGACCTTCCTGGTTCCCCCAGACTCCTTACCTCCTGGGAGGGGCCCTCTAAAGCCTGGGGCCCAGGGCAGGGATCCCTCTTGCCCAGATCTAAGAGCAGTACTGGTAGCAGGAGGCTTGGAAAGGAAGCACATGAAACAGAGACCTGGGCCCCACTATGAGCCTTGGGCAAAGTCACTATTTTTCTGAGCCTCAATTATCTGAGTTGTGTAAAAAGGAGGCTTACGTGGATTCCTATTTGTCAGAAACCTAGCCCATGCTCAACACATAGTAGGTCTGAATACTGGCAGCTTTCATTATCACCTTAAAGAGAGATCAATACTAGGAAAATGCTTTGAGTTTTTCTGCCTCCTGCTTTTTGTTGAGTTGATTCACCTCAGCTGAGCTGGGAAAAGGTCTCTGTTTTCTTTGCTTATACCTGGGTTAGGAAAAATCACTCTGCTCAATGTAGCAGCCAGTGAAAAAGACAGAGACTGGGGCTAAGTATTCCAGGAGAGGTGAGGGCTTGATCCGTTCCTCTCCCCCTGCTCTTCTCTCCCTCTCTATTCTTCATACCTGTCTCTGGGCTGGTGAGTAGGTGAGGCACTGTCCTTCCCAAGGGGGTGGGAAAGGAGGGGGCGCGGGGAGCAGAGCAGATACCTTCCCTGGCCCGAGGTGCTATGAGGTATTCACTCACTCACTTCACTGACTTGTCTTCCATCTTGGGAGGAGCCAGCCAGCCTTCGATGAGAATTTAAGCCCATGGTCGTAACTCAGGGCTGCAGGGGTGCACACAAAGGGGGCCCAAGCAAGCTAACCCTAAGGCAAAGTGCTGAGTGTTTGAAGAGAGATATAATTGAACTTGGAATGTCATGAAAGCTAAGACTTCTTTCTTAATTTCACAGCCTCATTCCTAACCACTACCCCATGGAATCTGACTCAGGGTGTCTTTCTGGTTAAAAGTCCAGAGTAAGGAGTTGGGAGGCAGGGGTGTGAAGGCAAACTGGCTCAGAGCCAAACTAAGCAGCTTCCTTTTTAACTCAGGTGATTTAATGGGAGTAGAATTTTTCTGAACTCTAAGTTAAGGTATCCAGTTTCCTTTCTTTTGCAGATTACAAGAGGGTTTAAAATGACTTAGGGACTGAAACAACCTGGTGGTTGTTTAGGGGTCTTGGACTGTCCCTAGAACCAGGGTGGTTCTGCATTTCGGTGCAAGCAGATGAGACGGGGGTCCCGGGAAGTAGAGTTCTTTGGGTGGGAGTGGGGGGCAACCCAGAGTGAAGATGGAGATCTGTTGGTTGAGGTAATAACACTTTCACCAGCCTCTTCTGCACCTCTGAGGGTCTCTCATAACCAAGTTTAGAGCCTTTGCCCCTGAAAGACCATTGTACTGATGGCCTCTCTGCCATAGATAGATAGATGCATGAGTCTTAACTTCATAAAAAGAGAAGCTTCTCTTCCCTTCCACTTCTCCTCCTTTCAGTTCCACCCTCCTCCCAGAAGAAGGGATTCTTCCTTCAACTTTTTTTCAGTAATAAAGAGAAGATAATGAAATAATAAAGTGTAGTTACCTTAGCCAGTAAAAACCACATGTCTTCAGAATCCACCACC
The DNA here is from genome assembly GCF_028021215.1 of Eschrichtius robustus. NCBI lineage: Eukaryota > Metazoa > Chordata > Mammalia > Artiodactyla > Eschrichtiidae > Eschrichtius > Eschrichtius robustus. Next base: position 69,523,091 of record NC_090833.1, read on the forward strand.
ACCTGCAGAGACATGTAACTGTTTTGCTTACCTGGTGGTAACAATGAGGGTTTTTTTTTTTTTTTTGCCCCTATTCATATTAGGATCTATGAGAAATGGCTGCCTTAGATGATTACATGGCTTTTCAGCTTGAATGGGTTTTGAAATCAAGTAATTAAGCACCCACTACATGCAATAAAATAAGCACCATACAAATTACCAGTTCAATTCAGCAAATGTTTCTTGAGGGTCCACTAGGGAAGTGAGTAGCATAATGATCAAGAGCTCATCCTGACTCCACTACCTACTAGTTGTGTGACCTTGAGCAAATTATTTTAATCCCTTCGAGCCCAGCTCCCTTATAATGTGAATTATGAGAGTACTACTTCACTGGGTTGTTGTGAGGATTCATTGAAGCAATATGACAAGCAGCCATCACAGTGCCTGGCGCTATTGTTCAATGAATTGGTCAAGGAATACAAAGATGATCATATGGTCTCTGTCCTTTTAAGGAGCTTACTACGTCAAGTAAGAATAAAAGAAGAAAATTGCCATCTCTCCTGGGAAAGAAATACACCACTGTGCTCAGTGGGTGTACTAGTAAGGGTTCTTCAAAGAAACAGAGCGACACACAAAAACAGAAATATAGATCAATGGAACAGGATAGAAAGCCCAGAGATAAACCCATGCACATATGGTCACCTTATCTTTGATAAAGGTGGCAAGAATATACAGTGGAGAAAAGACAGCCTCTTCAGTAAGTGGTGCTTGGAAAACTGGACAGCTACATGTAAAACAATGAAATTAGAACACTCCCTAACACTATATACAAAAATAAACTCAAAATGGATTCGAGACCTAAATGTAAGGCCAGACACTATAAAACTCTTAGAGGAAAACATAGAACACTCTATGACATAAATCACAGCAAGATCCTTTTTGACCCACCTCCTAGAGAAATGGAAATAAAAACAAAAATAAACACATGGGAGCTAATGAAATTTAAAAGCTTTTGCAAAGCAAAGGAAACCATAAACAAGACGAAAAGACAACCCTCAGAATGGGAGAAAATATTTGTAAATGAAGCAACTGACAAAGGATTAATCTCCAAAATATACACGCAGCTCATTGCAGCTCAATATCAAAATAACAAACAACCCAATCCAAAAATGGGCAGAAGACCTAAATAGACATTTCTCCAAAGAAGATATACAGATTGCCAACAAACACATGAAAGGATGCTCAACATCACTAATCATTAGAGAAATGCAAATCAAAACTACAATGAGGTATCACCTCACACCAGTCAGAATGGCCATCATCAAAAAATCTACAAACAATTAATGCTGCAGAGGGTGTGGAGAAAAGGGAACCCTCTTGCACTGTTGGTGGGAATGTAAATTGATATAGCCGCTATGGAAAACAGTATGGAGGTTCCTTAAAAAACTAAAAATAGAACTACCATATGACCCAGCAATCCCACTACTGGGCATATACCCTGAGAAAACCATAATTCAAAAAGAGTCATGTACCACAATGTTCATTGCAGCTCTATTTACAATAGCCAAGACATGGAAGCAACCTAAATGTCCATCGACAGATGAATGGATAAAGAAGATGTGGCACATACATACAATGGAATATTACTCAGCCATAAAAAGAAACGAACTTGAGTTATTTGTAGTGAGGTGGATGGACCTAGAGACTGTCATACAGAGTGAGGTAGTCAGAAAGAGAAAAACAAATACTGTATGTTAACACATATATATGGTATCTAAAAAAAAAAAGGGTTCTGAAGAACCTAGGGGCAGGACAGGAATAAAGACGCAGACGTAGAGAATGGACTTGAGGACACGGGGAGGGGGAAGGGTGAGCTGGGACGAAGTGAGAGCATGGCATGGACATATATACACTACCAAATGTAAAATAGATAGCTAGTGGGAAGCAGCCACATAGCACAGGGAGATCAGCTCAGTGCTTTGTGACCACCTAGAGGGGTGGGATAGGAAGGGCAGGAGAGAGATGCGAGAGGGAGGGGATATGGGGATATATGTATACATATAGCTGATTCACTTTGTTATACAGCAGAAACTAACACTACTGTAAAGCAATTATACTCCAATAAAGATGTTTAAAAAAAGAAAAGAAAAAGAATCAGAGCCACAGGATATATATAGACATGTAGAAGGAGATATTTTATGAGGACTGGCTCATGCTATCAGAGAGGCTGAGAAGTCCCATGATCTGCTGTCTACAAACTGGAGGCCCAGGAAAGCCGGTGGTATAGTTCCAGTCCAAACCTGAAGGCCTGAGAACCAGGGCAGCCAGTGGTGTAAGTCCTGGTCAGTCTGAGGGCACAAGAACTTGGACTGGATCTTACACCATTGGCTCCCCCAAGTCCGAAGTTTCAAGAACCAGGAGCACCAATGTCCAAAGGCGGGAGAGAATGGATGTCCCAGCTCAAGTAGCGAGCAAATTCACCCTTCCTCTGCCTTTTTATTCTATCAGGTGGATTGGACAATGCCACCCACACTGGTCTTCACCAGGCAATCCTCTTTACTCCATCTACCTATTCAAATAAAACACTGTTACACACATACCCAGAAATTATGTTTTACCAGCTATCTAGGCATTCCTTAGCCCAGTCAAGCTGACACATAAAATTCATCATCACAGGGGCCCATGAGCCACTGAACTCAGCATAGGGGTGGGTGGAGGGAAGTTGGAGGAGTTTGGAGGGCCAAGCCAGGCCTTGAAAGTTTATTAGCCTGCATTGAACAGGTTGAAAGAACAGGAAGAGCAGAGAGAAGTCATAACATCATGACTTCTAGAAAACATGGTCACTGTATTTATTGTTGTCTCATTTCTACAAATACCTAGTTCCCTCTAAATGAAATCTAGTTGCCATTGCTCCTAAAGCTTACTCCTTCATCCTCCTTGCAGTCTTCTCTAAATTCTAATGACCTACCAGTCTCGTTCACCAGACACATCTTCTGCCATGAGCATCGTATCTACCATCCCCCATTCTGTGGACTAAATTAATATCCCAACCCAGTAGTTCTGGCCCAGTTCTCAGCCAAGCACCAGGAGATTTGACAATCTTTGTCCTTCTCCACAATCCCCACATGAGCTTGGCTAAAATACTAACTTGGCCTCAGTCTTCCTGTTTATAAATAGACACATGCATTCTGGCCATTTAGACAAAAGCTACAAAGGCCTACAAAGTCCCAAGAAATGGGGTGGGAAAAAAAAAAACACTTAGAAGTATGGAGCAAAAGAAGAATGGCATCTGACTCAATTCGCTTGTGGGTTGGTGGGCTGGTTTGATCACATCCAAGGTTGAATGCTTCTTATGGATCAACTGGAAGTAAGGAAATCCAGAGCTTGGGCTCCAGCAAGATGAATCTGCATGTGTTCAGAATTATCCTCCAAGTCAACAACTAACTGTAGCTGGTCCAGCAGGAGAAGCCAGCTCTCCCACAGGAAGGCCCCGGCCTCTAAGGCTGTGAGTGCAGGGAGGGGAAGGGACAGCGCGAGGGATGCCTGGTAATTCCTGCTTTGTGGTGGATGTGTTGAGGTTTTCCTCTCCTCACCACGTCTGACTCTGGGATGCAACACCTGACAAGGGAAAGAACCTCCTTCTAAATGGCTTCAAGAAAAACATCCTGAGGCTAATTAAAAACAGAACTTAGCTAAAGTAGAAGTAAACGTGGCTCAATGAATGGCTTTGTCATTTGCCAAAATTACTTCTTTGCTGCCTTCATTTAGTTAATTAGCCTTTCACTGTTGATCTGCTGCTGTCAACTAGGCAATGTATGCAAACCACATCTTTTAACTCCAGCGGGCTCCTCAGCCTTTGAAACATGCGAGGGAGGGGTTGTAACCAATCTACAAGCCAACTACAAAATGAAAAGTCTCATTTCCCGTGCATAAGGTGCCAAGACCTTTCTTCAATAACCCAGCAGAGTTTTGTTTCTCTGCTGGTGGAATTTCAAATTAGCAGAAGCTTCCGTGGTTTCTTACAGACCTCCTTGGTTACAGACGAAAGGACTCCATTCCCACCCCTCCACCCCCCATTTTGCGTCTTTTCACTTCTCCTTCTATTGCTAAGCTTGCACTTACATTCTTTCAAGTTTCTGTGCACAATTTTTTTAAAACTATAAATTAGCACCTTCATTCCCTCATAGTTGGCATCTGCTGCATTTCAAGTGAATGCATTAAAATACCCTTTTCACGAAACTATCATTATCAAAAAAGCACATAAGCAGAATACTGACATCCTGGCTCCTTCATTTTCTGTGATTGTATGTACCATATTTCATAAATATGAGATACTACTTATAAAACTATAGCATACTAAACAGTATACAATACTGTTTGTGGATACATATGTATATGAGTAGTAAAAATATTCAAATATGCTTGAAAATGATAAACATCACCTTCAGCAATTGAGGAGACCTTTGACCCAGGATAATTTTTCTAGCCAGGTTGTAAACATGCTTACACACACACACACACACACACACAATTTACATTTGCACGCACATTCTCTCTCAATTTTGTTAGATATATGAACAAGGCATTCTGGAGTTTAACGTCTTAGACTTTTCGTTTTTCCTGTAAAAGAAAAGGAAGGCAGAGCAAGTGAGTTTGTTGCTGGTAGGGGTTGTCCACGACCTCACTCTTCGGGGGTTTTGACTGCCTTCCAGTAGCTCCCCCTCCTGGGTTCATTTTGAGGCAGGCTCAGGCTTGGCTCGAGGCCATGTGACAATCAAGGCCCGAGAAGTCTCTTCTTTCAGAGATTATTTCTCAGGTTTCTTTGTTTTATTGGTGGACGGGAGGAAGGACGACGAGGAACCGGGAATGGGAAGGAGGGAGACCAAGCGGGAGTTTCTCAAGTCAAGCAGGGTGTCCTGCTGCTGCCCCAGCCCGTGAAGCTGTGCTCACATGGCCAGGCGGCCCGTGCTGGAGGGCTTAAACTAATCCGGTGAGTCTGGGCAGCTGAACTGATTCCTTTGAGAGGCTCCAAACCTCCGAGGTGCACCCCGACTCTAACAGTCCAGCCAAGGTGGTTTCGAAGAACAATGAAGTCGCGGGGGGGGAAAAAGGAAAGGAAAAAAATATATATCAGGTTAAAATATGTGCCTTTATATAGCTATGGGCCAGACACCAAAATGAGTCTTTATAAGCTTTCAAGGAGACAATTAAAGGAAGTGGGAACAAGTGAAGAACCAGATGATGATTTCAGCATGAGGGACAGCAGAAGGAGGGAGTGGTATCAGAAAGGGAGCCCTTAAGCCACCAGTGGGGGAGGAAGGAGACCGCATGGACCTCACCCCCAGGCCAGCCAGAGGAGCGCCCAGCCCCACACACCGCCCTCCTGTGAAGCGCATGCATGCAGCCCTCGGATCCTGCCAGCTTTACGCCTGCCTTCAGCAGTGACGCAGAGGCAGGGTACCAGCATTGAACATCTTTGAAATTCTGCTTGGGTTCCAAATGAAAAATCGTTCTGCCTTCAAAGCCTAATGGAAATTTGGTAGAAACATGTGCTTTCCCCTTAGGTTCAAAAGAGAAATTAATATCCTTCCCATTTCTCTGTGCATCTGTGTTTCCCTTTCTCAAGTGAAGAGGAGAAATTATGAGAGGCATCCTATAAAAATAGAAGGTAGGACAGAATAACAGTATTGCTCCTGTATAAAAGCAAATATTTCTATATTTTCTTTAAAACAGAAATGCAACAGAAAGTCTACCATAGTACAAGTTATACAAAAAAAAAAAAAATCTGTGTTCTTGATAGGGAATCATCGTAATTATTTACTCCCATTCCACTTAAAAATATTGTGTTGTTTGCAAGGCAAATGTCAGAAATGATGCCCATGAACCTTGGCAGGAGTTAGCAGTGGGTGCAGATTACAGGGAATTTTCACATCCTAAATCATTTATTCCTATAGAGATTTTCTTTTCCGATGAGAACATTTTAATTTTACCATAGGAAAAATAGAAAAAGATAGTTGATTGAACAGCAATCCTGTATTAGGCCCTAGTAACACAAAAATGGTTAAAGATCTCACGGCCTGTGGTTCCTACCTAAAGGAGCTTGTATCCAATAGGGGAAGAAAGGTAGGTGAAGAGGGGCAAAATGATTAGGTGTTACAACCAAGTTAGGTGATGAAATTCTGTGGGGTATACGCGAAGGAGCGATTCTTTCCGTAGAATGAGACTGTATGAAAGGAGAGTACACCTAGATGATATTGGTGAAACCAGAAAGGTAAGGGAATCCCAGAGAAAAGTAACAAAGGCCAAGAGGAGTGGAAGTCTGATATCTTCCGGAAGCAGAAAGGAGTCCAATGTGGCTAGACTGTAGAGACGGAGAGAGGTGTGGAATGGCTGAAGATGGGCTGGGAACGTGGATTTGGAGCCAGAAGGCAGTTCATCAAAGGTCTGGATTGCTGTGTGAAGGAAGGTGACTCCTAAGCAGTGGGGAGGGGAATAATCAGTTTAGAAAGAACACCCTGGTCTTCAGAAGTTGTGTTGGAAGGGAAAGGGATTTTGCAATAAGAAGCACTTGTACTGTGGCAGAGTTAGGGTGGACCAAAAACAGTGAGAGGTGAAGTCAGACTGCATCTAGCGAGAAGAAAGGAAAGGTGAGCTTAACGACAAAATTCCTAACACACTTCCTAACTAAGTGGTTGGCTAAAATAGGAAATGCTAACATTCAACATTTACTATGTGTTTCTACGTGCCAGATCCATGCTAATTTAATTCTCACCACAACCTTATAGGGCAGGCACTATTATTATACCCATTTTACAGGTGAGGGAAATGAGGCAAAGAGAGCTTTAATAAAGAGCCTAAGGTTGCAGATTACTAAATGAGGCAGCCAGAATTTAAATGAAGGCCATCCAGTCCCCTAGACACTTTCTACATGTACACTCATGGAGAAGGAGACACGGTATTTAAGGGAAAAAAGTGAGATCATGTATGTATGTAAATTTTGAGGTTGATGCAAGATATCAAGACAAATGCCCAATAAATAGTTGGAAAAATAGGACTGGCACTTGGAGAAAGAGTCATTCAGCAAGTATTTGCGTGCTTATTATGTACCCAGCTCTGTGTCAGAGCTGGAATTATGACATCAAAATACTTAGCACCCATAATGCGAAGTACCTGTACATCAAATTTTATTGTTTTATTTTTTGGCTGCATTGCGTGGCTTGCAGGATCTTAGTTCCCCGAGCACGGATTGAACCTGCACCCTTGACAGTGAAAGCGCAGAGTCCTATCCACTAGACCACCAGAGAATTCCGCCCCCTGCCTTTTTTTTCTTTTTTTTTTGGCCGAGTATATCAAATTTTATTCAAGCTAATAATTTTCACTACAGAGCTGAACACATACTCTTTAAAATAACTCAAAGATAACTCCTTCTATGAAATAAATAATTCATCCCTTCAGTACCTGTTTTTGCAATTTTGGTTATGATGCCTATTGGCTTTCAATGAAAGCAGAACACCCTATAAATGTGTAAAAATTCAGTCAGGAAGAAAGGGTTCATTTTAATTTTATGAACCACTTAGCACATGTGTTGGGCTCAGGAAATAACAAAATAAATGTCTCCATCAGTTACGTTGATAGAACTTCACAGGAAGCCCACAGTAGTGAAGGGCTCCTCACAGGTAAGCAGAATGCAGATCTCCCTCCAGAAAAGAGGGAAGACGTTCAGTGAGGAAGTTGAAGGTCACTGGGAGGAAGGGAGCAGCCTCTGACTTCTGGTCTGCCCCAGCCTCTTGGCCTCAGCTGTACCATCTGCACAGCCACCGGCTACTCCATTCACAAACGCTTCTTAGACTTTGTGGCCTGGCAAAATTGCCCATGAGGGTTCCTTGCATTCCCACCAACCCCAGCTAGAGCTCCCCAAGCACAGCTGCTGAGTGAAACCCTCTCTGGCTCAGCTTTTTAAAGGGGCTAGTGGCACCAGGATCCCTATCTGTTTCCAGAGAACACTGCTTTCCTGTAGTGTTTCTTGGTGCCAGATGACAGTGTACTGCATTATTATAAAACGAGATTCCTTTCACAGATACACATTTGAGACAATTTATATCTTGAACTTACTTAGCCCACTCTGCCAAGTACCTCAACTGACTTTCAAATATTATCTCATTAAATCTTCACAGATTTTTATATTGGAAAGATTTTTCTGTGGTGGCATAAAAGGCAAAGGCATTTCCATGAATACATACCCTAGTTGAAGAGGGGTGGAATAGGGAGGGGGGGAGGGAGGGAGATGCAAGAGGGAGGAGATATGGGGATGTATGTATATGTATAACTGATTCACTTTGTTATAAAGCAGAAACTGACACACCATTGTAAAGCAATTATACTCCAATAAAGATGTTTAAAAAAAAAAAAGAAAGACATACCCTAGTTGAGAACTTGTACTGATCTGTTCTACTGGAGAATCAACAGATCATTTTCTTTTCAAGCAAATCCCATGGTGGTACCATTCTCGCTTCAGCAGCAGTGGACCCTCGTCAGGAACTCTAATATAGTACGTCTTGCCTCTCCCACTGACCTCCATACATCTTACCTCCAACGGTTTTCCAGATTCAGAGGCTTTTCAGGTGACTCACAAAAAAACCAAGGGGCAACAGAGCATAATGGTTAAGAGCGTGGGCTTGAAGTCAAACTCATTTATTGTGTGAACTTCGTCAAGCTTTCCAACATCTGTGAAACTTAGTGTCTTCATCTGTAAAATGGGAATAATAAAAGTCCCTCCCAATATGCTCATGAGAGTTATTACATACGAAGTGCTTGGAGAATGCTTGCACATGGTGAGCCCTCCATAAATAGTGCTGGATTAGATCCACCTCTCTGTCCATGTGTGTATGAAGCAAAGAGCCCAGAAGTGGATGTCAGAGGATCTGGATTCTAGACTCAGCTCTCTCACCAACTCGGTGTGTGTTCTTGACAAAGTCAAGATCTCTGAGACTCAGTTTCTGATTCCTGATATGGAATGGATTGTTCTCAGCGGCTGGCTGCTTTGGGGGAGGTGGCTGCAGCTGGGGCCAGTGGTGGATGCAATGGACCCTGGTGGGAGCTCCCACCCGTCCATGATGTGGATCTTACACCCCAGGAATGTTTGTCTTGCCTCAGGGACTTAATAGTTCCTGAAGAAAAATCCCCAGAAAGAAAGAGCATTTCTCTGGCTCTGCCTCACAAGTAGAATTCTGAGACTTCATATCCCCTCTTATCAGGAACAAAATAACTACCCAACTGCAGTACTATGTACAACTATATCACTGGCATTTATTTTTCTGAGACACCTACATGGTAGAGCTCCTATAGTGTCTTTATGGACAATAAAGGATCCACTAAACAGTTGTTTCCTCTGGAGATTTGCTCATGGTTCTGTTCTTCCTGCCCCTAGTCTATCTCCCCCTCTCCTTCTGGAAGCTGCTCAATGGAGCCACAGCCTGCAGAGGCCAGGGAGCACAGCAGACAGAGCACAGGCTCAGATCTGGCAATCCTGTGCTCAAGAAAAAAACAATGAAGTATAGTGGACACTGGAGTTAGCCTGCCTGCCTATGAACTACAAAAGCTGTGTGACCTTGGGCAAGCTGATTAACTTCTCTGATCCTGGGTTTTCTTCATGGGACAAAAACATGGATAATAAAGTATCTACCTAACCTGGTTGACTCAAAGATCAAATGAAATAGTGCATGTCAACACTTAGGATAGTGACTGGCACACAGTGGGTGCTCAATACACTTTAGCTGTGATTATACTTATCACAGCTCTGCCATTTTATAGCCATGAACTATGGACAGGTTACTTAAATGTCTTGAGTCTCAGTTTGCTCCTCTGTAATCTAGGGGACAGTAAATACTTTATAGGTTTATCATAAGGATTAAATGAGATAATCCATCTCAAGTGTCTTCACTACTACTAAGTACTGAGAAAATATCTGCTGTTATCATTATTACTATGATGACTATTATATCTAATAGGAAATGAGGAGGTGATGGTCACAGCACTTGAGCTGCCTCTCAACACTGACCTCTTGGAATCAGGAAATAGGCCTTACACAGACATAGACTGATCTCTAGATTCCCCTTCCAGTTCCACATTCGAATAAAAGAAAAAATGTGTGTTACAAAATTCCCTTAGCAACTCAGAAACTAAAAGTTACATCTACCAGCTGTCTTAGGTAGAGGTCCATTTCCAAATTTTGCTAAATAATGAGCACACTTCAGAAAGGATTTTAAACCAAATCAACACAAGAGAACAATAGGAATTCTTGTTATGGTTATCCCAGCCCTTCTATGCATAGCATCATACTTAGTTCCCCATAGTAACCCTATGATGTAGATACAGAAAGGATCACTAACCCCATTTCCCAGGTGAGGAAACTGAACTGGAATAATCAACCAGGCTACATAGTGGCAGAATCAGAATTAGAACTCGGCTAGCCTGGCCCAGTGCTTCTTCCAAGCTCTTCTGGAAGCTACTCTCTACCTGACTTAAGAAGTCCTACAGGTCTTCTCCTCAAAATGCTTAGTGGCTGATCTTTAGACTGTAGGTGACAGTCCCCCCATCTCATGCCCATGGCAGACATCACCAATCAATAGTGGCTCTTTTCTAATGAACCCCAGAAACTTTTTTTAACTCAGCCCGCAGGAGTCAATACTACACAATCAAATCTGGCAAGTGAAGTGAAACTTCTCTGTCACCCAGGCACTCGACCTTAAAGAATGAAAACTCACATCCCTCCAACAGAGACCAGGCTGGTCATGGAAATAACTAAAATGGGTGGGATGTCAGTACCTATGAACACCTCATGTGAGTGTGCCGAACACAAGGGCATCGTCCTGGATGAAAGGGCAGCCAAGTCGCCTCCAGCTAATGTCTTCCCATGTTGAAGCGCATGTTCAACATTGCCTTATCTTCATATTTTTTTCAAAAAGAGAGAAAAGAGAAATCTGAAATCTGAGCATGTATCTCAAATCTCCCAATTTTTCAACACTATGCAGCCTAAACAAAATACATGTATGTGTCCCACACAGCTCAGAGGCCATCGGTTTGTAGCCTCTGCCATAAACCAAGTCTTGAGATCCTTGCCTTTCTCTGAATTCTGAGCATCTGTGTAAGTTTCATGGCCTGATTTCCTGGAAGCACAGCTCGCACCTAGATTAATGAGATCCCTGAGATGTATCTGGATGAGCTGCTCATATATGCAAGGCACCAGATGGCTCCAGCGTTCACCTCCTCCAGACAGAAGGGTCAGGGCTAGTCTCTGTCCAGTGCAGCTCACGGTGAACAAGAAGATAGTGGAAAAGGAAAGGCCCATCTTCCTTAACGTTGGCAAGGGAAGCCAGAGAGAGGGGCATGACAAAACTTTGGGAAAATCTCCAAGGTTACATTTTGTCTGAGAATTTCCTTCCCAATTCTCTCTCTTCCCAAACATCCTGCAGTCTTTGGTACTTCCTCCCAACAAGTTTCCCAGATTTGCCCTCATTCTTATCCCTATTTTGGCATCCCTTGTTGAAGGAGAACATAAGTCCAGTAAAATCTGTTGTGAGTTTCCTCCTCTTCTCCCCAAACTTTTCGAACAGGTAAGATCAGATTAAAGCCAACACCAAGGACAAATGGATCAAAAAGTTATCCATGGCTTTCTCCAAGTTGGGAGGCTATTATGATTTATATTCATTAAATATGTCCATATTTACCAAGTCTACTATCATTAACAACCCTCCCTTTTACAATAGGGAGGATACTTTTCACAAAGAGAAAATATTAACTAGGAAAAGTAAGTATCAAGAATTATGTAACATTAATGGTCAAATTATAAGGCCTATCAGTTAAGATACTTTTGTCTGCAGCATTTTTTTAAATCTCAAGTTGACTCAAACAAAAAATATATTTTTGGAAAAAAGAGATCTAGCGGTAGGATGGCTCCAGGAATGATTGATTTAGTAGATGATTCTCAAGGGTCTCAGGTTCTTCCTAAGTCTTCCCTCTGCCACCGGCAATGTTCCCTTTGTACTATAAGGCAGCTTCCCTCAGAGACTCAAGATGCCGCTGCTGTTCCAGGCATCGTAGCCATGCCCCACAATGTCCAGAGATAGAAATTGATTATCCTTCTTCTGTCTCCTGAGAGCAAGGGCATCTTTCCCAGAAGCCCCGAGAAGACCTGACCACATGCTTCACTGGCCGTGACTTGGATCACCTGCCCATCTCTAGACCAGTCACTGGCAAAGAGAATGAAACTGCCATGAATAGCTTAGGCAAATTATTTGGGAGAGAACTGATACTGGGAAACCAGTCACAAGGCTACAAGATAATATGTTCACGTTGTAAATAAAAGTAGACTGCTGTGAACAATAAGATCATTATAAAGCTCATTTTGAAGAGCTCAAAATTCACAAATAAGGCAATATTCAATTAAAAGGGTGTGTCTGGAAAGGCATATGGGTTGTAATCCTAATACTACTTTACATTTATATAGAAATTAATAGTTTGAATTGCGCTTTCCCACAAGCTTCTCCATTGGTATTTCACATCTCTAGGGGTAGCATGGCAACTATTATTGCATTTTATAGAAAAGGAAGCAGTTGATCATTGTGTCTGGTGTCAAAACTGGCAAGAGATGGGACAGGATGCCAGGACTTTGACATCTAGTTCACTGGGCTTTCTAATACACCATACTACTCCCTTCATAAAAATGCCTAATTGGGCAGAGCCCCTTGATTTTTCCCAAGTAACCACACACATAATCTCACTCGATTACCAGAACACTATCATGAGACAGCTAGAGAAAATGGAATTACCTTCATTTTAGAGATAGGAATATGAGGCTCAAGCAGGCTGATGACAAACAAACAAAAAAACCAGCTCAGGTTCAGGTGAATTGAACTGGTTTTGTTTTGTTTTTTACTACCAAGTGGTAGCTATTTCCTTGTTATATACCCCTAGCTGCCTCTCAACATCTAGTCCTAAATCGTCAAGAATGTCTCCAAAAAATATAAAGACACCCATTCCAAATTTTCACACACTGGAGCCCTTTCTGGCTCCAGGCTCCATCGACCTTCTGTATGCCTGACTAAGCAGCTGGTGCTTCCCTCTGAGCTCCTGCCATCTCCCCTTTCATTGTTGCCTCACGGCTCTCTGACCTTCCAATGGGATCTTTAGTTAATCTTATAAACTAATTTGCTGAGGAGAGACTCCAGGCTCTTGGCCTTCTCGGGAAGAATAACAATGGAATTCTAGAAAGAGGGCACCCACCTTTGTAGTTTATCCCAGGGCAATTATCTCTATAGTGAGAATTTTAGGGTAGGCTAGAGGGAAGTCTTGACCCTTAGACCTTAGGTGGGTGGACACCACTCCCGTAATTATCCTAGAGGAGGGGAGGGGGAACAATATGATACAGCCCAGGAAGAGGCCTGACCTTAAAGAAGACATGTCTACTATATGATCTTAGTATCTCGGTTCCCATTTATAAAATAAAGATACTAACTACAGTCCAGCCCACTTCCCAGAGTTTTTGTAAGACTTTATCAAATCATTTGTGCATGAGTTTTGAGCTAAACAGATGGGTAGCTATTTTATTAAAGAGTTGCATGTAGGGGACTAGATGCCTTGTAATTTGGCCTGACTTTGGTAATTGTTGCTTGCACTGTCTCACTTCTGAGTGTAACAGGTGGACAAAAGGAGAAAGACCAGACTCCACTGCTATTTATCCAAGGCTAAGTTTCTAGGGCAGGGTTCTCAACCCAGGCTCTGTATTAGAATCATCTGGGGGAAGCTTATAGCCTATATTCTCTGGACTGTATCCTGAACCAACTAATTCAGAACCTAATCTCTAAGGAGGTAGGGCCCAGACATCACTACTCTTTTCATAGCTCCTCAGGTGATTCTCTGTGCACGGGGTTGAGAACCACTGCACCAGGGTGAGTCAGTAGCAGAGAGATTAATTGGAGTCTTATTCCTTCAATCGTGCAACCACACTTGAGGGACAGAGTGACACGGTCAACTCACAAGGGGTCAGAGCACCCTTGGTTTGCTTTCGAGCCAAGTGGGTCAGCATGGGCAATCTACGTCATGACCCACTCTGGTTATTGCAATTACTTCTCAGAACTACTGAAGGTTTCATATCAAAGCTTTTAAAAATGTGATGGGGGCTTAAAGAGGGAGGGCAAGGAGGAAGAATCATGTGGGAGAAAGGGAATATGAGGTTGAAAGAAAGAGATAAAAGTGGGGAAAAAAAGAGACAAAGACAGGCAGGGGGTGGGGTGCTGAGAAGCAGCAGCAGAAAATAAAACTGCTGATAATGGCTTTCAGAATCCAGACCTGCTTTCAAACCATATGGCAGAGATATTAGCTTGCCTGTAATTACTACAACATTCGCAACTGCAGAATGACTTTCATCAAAACCCATGGATTGAGGCACTTGGAATTTGTGAATAATTTTGCTTTGAGCTCCAGCTCTATTATGCTTCTGTTTGGAGTTGATATTTTTTAGGGAGGGAGAGACTCCACTTGTTCATCAAGCAACTATTTTGGAAATAATGCTGTCAAAATCCATTTAATGAGCATCTGTTGAGCACCCATCGTGTGCCAGGCTGTGTGCTAAGAGCTGGGTATTAGTAGATGAAAAGGGCTGACCCCATCCCTTGGCCACATCCATTTAACGAATATGTTCAGGAGCAACAGCATGCCAGGTACCCTGTGAGGTGGTTGAGATATCCCTAGAAGACTGATAAGAATACAGGCAATTACTTGTAGTCGGGTCACTTGGGTGTAACCCATCAGATATCCATTAGGCTGCTTCGGGTGGTAAAGGGAAGAAAATGGAAAATGCATTCATCCTTGACTCCAGGGGTACCAAGGAGTGTCGAGAGTTACCACCACCTAGTGAGCCATGAAAGAGGCAGAGGTGACAACTTTCCATTTCATGATGCAATCAGGTTCCAAGCAGGTTCCTGCATGGAGAATGTCATTCTCTCTCTCTAGAATGGAATGTGACCAAAAGAACTCCCAAGTTCAGGGTCAGCACATTTAATATCTATACCTCAGCCACTTACCATTTAGCCCAGAGAGGACAAATTGTTTGATGTCATCCCTGATCAGTTGGTAATGACTGCCCAGAGTACTGCTGATAAGGTTTCTGAGCTCAGGGAGGCAAAAACTTTGGTGACTGATAGGTAATGTCTGCCGTGGTGTGGCATTAAACAGTACAGTTTTCATCCCTCTCTTAGCCCAATCTCCTTTGTTCTAGTTATCTATTGCTGCACAACAAACCACTCTCAAGTTAGTGGCTTATTTTCCATATGAATCTGCAATTTGGGCAAAGCTCACAGGAGAAGGCTCATATCTGATTGGCATGGCATCAGCTGGGACAGGCCATTTGAGGCCAGAAGCTCTACTTCTAAGATGGATCACTTACATGGCAAGTAAATTGGTCCTGCCTATTGGCTGGGAGCTCAGTTGGGGCTATCTGTCAGGGGCCTCAGTTCCTTTACATGTGAGCCTCTTTAAGAGGCGGCTTGAAAAAAAAAAAAAAAAAAAAAGGGACTTCCCTGGTGGCGCAGTGGTTGAGAATCCGCCTGCCAATGCAGGGGACACGGGTTCAATCCCTGGTCCAGGAAGATCCCACATGCCGCGGAGCAACTAAGCCTGTGCACCACAACTACTGAGCCCGTGTGCCACAGCTACTGAAGCCCGCGTGCCTAGAGCCCGTGCTCCGCAACAAGAGAAGCCACCGCAATGAGAAGCCCGTGCACCTCAGCGAAGAGTAGCCCCTGCTCGCCGCAACTAGAGAAAGCCCATGTGCAGCAGCGAAGACCCAACACAGCCAATAAATAAATAAGTAAATAAATAAATAAATGTTCCTTTAAAAAAAAAAAGAGAGAGAAAGAGGCAGCTTGGCTTCCTCACAGCATGATGGCTGGGTTCCAAGAGACAGCAAATGGAAGCTGCTGGTATCTCATGACCTGGTCCTTGATACTGACCCAGCACCACTTCTGCCATATCCTGTTGGTCAAAACAGTCACAGAGCCTGCGCATGTTAAAAGCAGTAGAAAAAGTAGCAACGAAGTTGTGGCCAGCTTTAATCCACCAGATCGTTCTTATATTTTTGTGAAGCAAGTTGAGTCTAAGCTTCAATTGTTTGCTGAGTTTATAATAAAAGTGGGGAGGGGGAGCTCAAGACTATCAGCTTGGGAAAAATGGTTTAGCATGTGAGACATCCTTGCAGTCAACTGATGTGTCCTTCCTGCTAAGCCTCTGCTCTCCTGTATATACTCAAGAACTTCAAAGGCAGAGTCCTTTGTGAAGGCAGAGCACTGCCAAGCCTTTGCCAGTCCTTCCAGGAAGTGGGGTGTCTGGGCCTGTACTTCATAATTATTTTGTTTTCTCTCTCTTACCAACTGAGGCCTCCACTTTCCACATTGTCTTCTGCCGAACACCCACCTCTTGGGGTGACTGTCCCAAAGCTTCTCTTCTTTACTTTCCCCACTCTTACAGGCTCTGTCATCAAGCATTATAAATGCTGTGATTTTCCAAATCTAGCTGTATACTTCTTCGGTGCAGCGGAGGGGCAGGGCTCATACTTTCTAGAGCTGTGCATTCAGGGAGGGTTTCCTGATGACCCTGGGGATGATTCTTCTACCTTACCCAGGTAGTAGAAGCACCCTTTGGAGTTAATGAATTCTGAACAAGTTTGTGCCTCTTTTTATTTTTATTTGCTCCTGCCATGCCCATTGAGCATAAAATGGGAAGAAAGAAAGGAAAGTGAAAAGAAAAATATAATAATAAAACCCTAACGTACCCACACACATCCTTCCCTAAGTTGAATGAATGTGTACAGCCAGTGTTATTGTTCTTTGCAAGGTAAAAAGATTCCTCTATTTGCCTTTGGTTAGAGAAAGCTTAATCATTTCACATAATCAGAGGATTCAGCACTTTGAGGTACTATACATTAGAGGCACTATCAACCTGGTTTTAAAATTGGTTGTGGGTTTTCTGGGGTATATTATTTCAGCTTATCCCCAAGGCCTAGAAATTCTCCCAAGTCTCTTGGTCTGTCATATATACCACCAGACTGATTTGATCCTAATTGCAATTAGTGATAAATACATTGTAAAATTTTTAAAAATTAAGGCTTAGAGATTTACAAACAGACTCCAAAAATAGAAGAAACTCTCCCCTAACCTTTAGAAATTTAAAGCTCCTAAGATTAAAATCTACTTCTTCATAGTTGTTAGCCAAATTGAAGAATCCAGTGCACTTTCTTTTTCGGTAGCTGACTTAGTCTACACCAGTGGTCCAAACACTTCTGATCATACCAGATGCACAAATACAGCAGAGACAAAAAGGCACTAGTGTTGGAATTAAGCTCCGGCCTTAAACTAGTGGTGTGACTTTGGCCCCTGGGAAACAGCACGTTCATAAATGTGAAAAGAAAGCCGATTTTAAACCAGATTGAATGGAGTTTGAATCCCAGTTCTGCCACTTACTGGCTTTTTTAATTTGGCCAGTTTACTTAACATCTCTGACTTTTTCCCTTATCTATAAAATGAGGGCAACCGCACCCAATCCATCAGTTTGTTATGACAATAAAATTATACATGGAAATAACCTGGTGTATAGCAAACCCTCAATGAACGATGGTTCCCTTCCCCTGGGCCTCTGTATTTTCAAAAATGAGTGAGCCCATTGGATCTACATCACCAGAGAGAAACAACCAGTGTTCACTATGACCCTGGCATGGGCCCTCAGCTCATGGAGTCTGGGTGTGAGTAATTAAGGAGGAGGAGGCCATCAGAAAGATCCTCAAGACCTAACTTAGAAGAGCAAGCTGAGTGCTGGGAATAAGTCAATGTTTTCCTTGCCTTAAAAACCTTTTGCATGATGATTATTTCCTTCTCCCCAGTATCCTCCCTCACCACACACTCACACAAAGTGGTAGGCACAGTAATGGCCCCCCAAAGATGCCTATGCCCTAATCCCAAGAACCTGTGTATATGTTAACTTACATGGCAAAAGGGACTTTGCAGGTGTGATTAAGTTAAGGACATTGAGATGGGAAGATTATCCTGGATTATCTGGGCGGTCCCAAAATAAGCATTAAGGCCCTTAAAAGTGGAAGAGGGAGACAGAAGAGAATCAGAGAGAGATGTGACCTTGGAAGAATGGTCAGAGAGATACAATACTGTTGGCTTTGAACATGGAGGAAGGGGGCCATGAGCCAAGAAATATGGTGACCTCTAAGAACTAGAAAAAGCAAGGATTTTCTCCTAGAGCCTCAAGAAAGAATCACAGCCATGCCAACACCTTGATTTTAGCCTGGTGAGATGCATTTTTGATTTTTGACCTCCAGACCTGTAAAATAATAAATTTGTGTTTTTAAGCCACTAAATTTGTTACAGCAGCCATAGAAAACTAATACATGTGGATACTTACTACAAATACTTTGACAAAATAACCACCCCAGCCCCAGAGAACATTCTTATTAATACCACTATCATGGGAGGATTAAAATTTTATTAATCAAAACCTAAAAGTGTGGTTTTAATATGTTCACAATGCCCTCTCCCAAGACAGAAGGTAGGTGAGTATTGAAGAAAAGTCCCTGGAAGCTCCTCAAAAGATGATGAATCATATACCTGCTGTTTGGGATGCTGTCAAAGACATTTAGTAGAATTTAATCATCTTGAGTAATTATGTAACAAAAGAGTCCCCAGTCAGCCAAAAAAAACTCTCTCATGAGAGAGGTAAAGGGGAATTAATAACTTTTGAAGTAGGGGGAGACAACTTTTTTTTCCACTAGAGATCTTGGCCTCTGTGGAGCTAAATACAATTAGATACCAATTCCCAATTTCATTTTTAGAAACCTACAGGACATAGGTCAGGATTAAAATACTACCATAACTGTATTTTCTTTTTCATGTAAAGTTTGCTATTTTCCATTGGTAAAGTAAAGCCTGGCCTTTGGAAAATGTGGAAAACACCAAATCATTTTTTAAAAATCACCCCATAAACCAAAGACAACATTGTTCATGTTATATTTCCCCTGAACTGAGAGAAAAAGGAGAAATAACCCTGTAGTACCATTATTCTTGGACCAAGCTCGCTCCCAGATTACTCAGAATTTTACTTTTGAGGAAATAAAACTGACCCTCCCAAAGGAGTAGGGTTCCACTGGGGTCAGATATACACAATCTGAATCTTGGTTTTTGGCTTTCCCTATCTGTGCAACCCTGGCAAATCAGTTACTTCCAGCAGCCTCAGTTTCCTCTTCTGTAAATGAGAATCATCAGGCCTGCCTCCTGGGCTTTTGTGAGGGTTGGAGATAACATACGTAAAGCTTCTAGCACAGTGCTTAGCAAAGGAAAGTGGTCAATGTCGGCCCAAAAGTAATTTTTAATGAATTTGTGAACTGGATTCTTTCCGGACTCCTAACAGCTTTGCAGCCACAGGAGCCTGAGCTACCTGTAACTAGGCCGCCTGCCAGAAAGGGACCTTTACCTCAGCACAGCCCAGAAATAATCATCTAATACCTAAAGCTGGAAAAGTGGCTCTTTTCGATTTATCAATACAACACCCTATCACAGGTACTTTCTCATTTCATATTTGGGCATCAGCCCGAATAAAATAGAACCCATCAAGCTAGAGAATCCGCCATCTGGATGCTTCACTCTGGTTCCCCTTAATGAACTTCCTCTGCTGGAATGTTCTTCCTCATTCTCCTCCCACTCCCTGCCCCTCGTCACACCCTCCTTGCCATCCACTTTGGAGTTGGTACATTTTTCTACTGATGTCTCTTTCTAATCTGCAAAGCTGGTTTTAATTTTTCTTCTTTATCTTGAGAACAGGAATCATAGTCACCTTATCTTCATCCCTAGTGTCTAGCAGAGCAGCACTTAATAAATGTCAATACATGTTTGCTGAGTGAGTAAATGAATCAGTTAAATAAAAGGGTGGATAAATGAAATGTGTAGATTCAGGAGTTGCCCTCAGTCAACTGGAGTCTGCACCTACGGTAGTGCTGGATGCTCTCTGTAACCCGAGACCCAATCCATTCTCCAGCTCATAGGCAATTCATATGTACTTTTTCCTCTCCTCACTACTGAGTTGTTCTGAGGTTAACCTTGGTTAACCAGTAAGATTAACCAAGACCTGGGTTGGGGGAGTCTTTGGGGGAGGATTCATTGCAGTTCAGGTCACCACGTGCTTTCTGGTAAGAAACTAGGAAGCTTGCAGAATTCCAAGGGCACCCTTTCCACCGGACTCCAAGTGAATGGCAGCTCCTGCATCACCACGCCCTCTTTTTATACGAATAATGCCCTCTGGAGCAGTCATAGCCCAGCACTAGTTTCACCCTCTAATGTATGTTCCTTTAGGGAGAATTTTGCAATTCTCCTTGGTGCCACTGGGACAAAGCCAACCTGAAACACTTCCATTGTTACAGGGAGAAAACCTGCTTCTCCTCTCCCCTTATCCCCTCCTGGTGTCCTGCTTCAGACCCCACACAGTGACGCCCTGGGTAAATCTCAAACCTAGCTGAGAGATACAGATCTCCTTCTCTGTTGCCCCAGGCTCTTACTGGTCTCATTCTTGCTCTGCACCTCTGGGCTGGCCAGGTGTCTGGAATGACTAAGTTTTGACAAGAGAGACCCAGATACCAGTTCCTCCTGCCAATCTGACTTCTATCACTGTCAGCCCTGAGGGCCCCCATCTCCAGCAACACCAGGCAAACTGTCAGTGCTCAATAAATGATGCCAGAGACCAGGAGAAGCTGAGGTATAAAAAAGGCCATCAAAAGCAGGGACACTGAAGTGACAAGGCCCCCAATCAAATAGCTCTGACGCAAGCGGAGCCACTGACTGGGGCAAATTCCATTAACCACTCTGAGCCTCAGTTTTCACACCTATGAACTTAGGATAATGATACCTACTCCACAGGGTCATTGAGAGAATTAGAGTTCCTATTCATTTAAAGTGTTTTGAACAAAGCTGGGCTCCTAGTAAGCCCTTGATGATCAATAACTGGGGGCTGTTCTTTCTCACATAACTCAGTTTATCTCATCTACTGTGGGCAGGACCAGCTAAAAGCTAAAAGTCAGAACAGTTGACCCTGGTTCACATACTATAGCTGAACCTTGTCCTTCCTCAAAGATTTTTCTTAAAACACCAAGTCAAGAATTTCTAAAACAAATCTTTTCTCCGTGGAATGGTGGGGTGACAAGAGCTTGAGCTAAAGCATTGAAAACGCTGGTTCCATCACTCACTACCTGGAATTTGGACCAAGGGGCAATCTCAGTTTTGGGTTCCTCCTCTGGAAGATGGAGCAATCAATAATATCTACATCAGATTGCCATTTCAAAGATTAAATGAGATAACATGGAAGATATTCTGTGACAAAATGTGAGTGTTCATAATTAGTTCCTCATCCCTAAAGTTTCTGTTTTACAGAAAACTGAGGTTTAGAGAGGTTAGGCACGTCACTTAATCTCTATGAACGGTCATGCCTGGAAAATAGGTTGATATAAAAGGCCTCTGAAAGCCTATCCATTCTAACGCATGTAAATCTCTGAGCTACAGATGACGCATGAAGTCACCATTGTCAGAGTATCTTCCTGATGAGGACGTGTGCACTCTTTCTACTCCAACAGTGAGCGCAGAGTCTAGGGCTCAGACCAAGCCCCCAGCCTTGGGTGCATCAGCATGGGGCTTTTATCTTTTGAAGGATACTTCCAGGAAAGTCAGAGAAGCAGCACGCTGCAAACGTCCTGGGGCATGTCCCTGCTCTTAGAGCAGGCCACAGCAGGGGATCCACATAAATGACTATCTGTGCCACTGAGGCCTCCCCAGTCACGTGAGGATTACAGGACAGGCGTGGCTGCTGGCAGAGCATTGGACAGGCACTGCCATCCACTGTGTGAATTCTGGGCAAAGGCAGAGAATTAAGTGTCCCCGACTGTTGATAAAAGGGAGCTGAAGAAAAGCCACTCCCTCTCTGCCTTCAGATAACTGCTTTTCGAGGTTCTGCAAAGGCCCAGATCTTCTTGTCTTGCACATCTGTTAAGCACCTAATACACGTTTCTTTCTAGGGCAATTCAGGGAACACACACCATCATAAGCCACAGTATTCCAAAACTTCCCGAAACATCAGAGCTACATTTCACAACCTATATTCTCCTGAACACCGAGAGACTCCCCAAATTCAGTAGGTCCTACACAAGCAAGTTTGAAAATCTCTGCATCCTTGGAGATTCACACTGCGCTTCATGACAGCCAAGGCACTGAGCAGTTCTGCAATTAAAAGAAAGCTGCTTGGATTTTATTTAACTGACAGATGAAAAATTAACATAAAACATAAGACATTTAAAAAAATATTTCTATAGAGAAACCAGTATTCTTCAGACCCAGTTTGGAAAATGCCATCCTATGACATTTGTAAATGGAGATTAAATGTCCTCTTGCACCACAAATAAAGATATTTTCACTATGTTGCAAATAGTTCTCACCATCACCATCATCTACCCTCCCACCCATCTCAAACTTGTCTAGGTCTCGTGTTAACTTTGGAATAAGAATATGGCCACTGCTTGTCTGTATCCCACTGGGAACTCACCCTCAAAGTCAGTGTGGCCTCTTAGCCCACTGCAGGGCCAGGCCCCCTCCACACGCCGCCGCCCCGCGGGGGGACGGGGTTGCTCATTGGTGGTAGGGGCAGAACAGCATTCTGACTACAGGGTTCCCACCTTTAACTGGGTGTCGGGGAGGCAGGCAGGGGAGACTCCGAGGTGATGAGTTGGATGCCCCACCCTTCCAGGAGCTCCCCGAACACCCTCTGAAGGCACAATCCCGGAGCCTAGAGCAACATCCACCACGTGGTGGAAGATCAGTGAATGAATGAGTCAATCGCACGTTGCAGGACATCATTCCGTTCCGTGTATGGGAGAATCTTTGCCTCTGGACTGTGAACCCCAAAAGGGGAAATACAATGTCTCTTAGTTTTGTGTGTCCAATATCCACAATGGGCCCCGCTCGGGAACTTAACCAACAAGGGGGTGACTGAGTGAATGAGGTGATGAGTGAACGACCTTAAGCTTCTTGGGCCTTCCTTCTGGGTGCCAAGAAATGAGTGGAGGGCACCCAGCGCTCTCTGCATTTTCTCTTCTTCCTCCTCCACTTTCTCCTCCTCAGCCAGGTTCTCTGCTACCCAGTTCCCGTGCTGGAGGAAGGGAGGGGCAGGACTGCCTTGAGGCAGAAGGCAGCCCCTTTAGCCACATGTGCCTGAGAAGACTCACCAGGCTTGGGGACGAGCTCCCTTTCAGGCACCGGAGAGATTGTTCACAGCGCATTGCCAGAGGCCGCTCTGGAAAACTGGACATCCAGGGGCAGCAGAAGAGAGGGCAAGGGTGGAGGGGGAGGGGGAAAGGAGGGAGGGAAGTTGGGGGGGAGGGGGGAAGGGGGAGATGGGGGGTTGGGGAGCGGCGGGGGAGGGAACCCCCTCCCAGTCACTGGCAGCCGCCACAAGCACTT
The DNA here is from genome assembly GCF_028021215.1 of Eschrichtius robustus. Taxonomy (NCBI): domain Eukaryota; kingdom Metazoa; phylum Chordata; class Mammalia; order Artiodactyla; family Eschrichtiidae; genus Eschrichtius; species Eschrichtius robustus. The sequence continues at coordinate 69,546,616 of NC_090833.1, forward strand.
CTCCCTTCGCATCAGGCTTCTGGTCCCACCTCTTCACGTGTACAGATAGGTCCTGGAAGGATGCCTGCGTCCTGAAGACATTTAGTTAAGATCTTTTCCCATCTGCCTGTTGCTCACAGTAGGCAGCCTGTTACCAGAAACAGGTATTGAGTGTGGAGAGGAACAGGAAAGTGGGCTCTCAGGGGGGTGCCGTTGTGGGACACTCAGGTCCTGCCGTTCTGGGACACCATCTCCAACAAGGAGCCGACAAGAGTGGCACTCACTCTGGACCCCTTACAGCTGGGGATTTTTTTTTTAACACACAATTTTGCAGCTAAGGATTTAAAATTTGCTGCTTTGACAATCTGCAAGTGACCCCAATAGACCACTGGGGAGCAGAGCCATTGGTTATTTTGCCTGAGGTGTGAATTTCAATGCCCACACATCCAGGCTGGCGTGGAGGAAGGAGTCCTAACTGGGATGGGTCTAGATGTCATCTAAACCTCAGCAGTTTTGTGGCTCTCTTAATACAAATGTGTATGAACCTTTCACCCTCCCTGGAGGGTAGCTGTTGTTACCCCAGTTGTATAGATAAGGAAATGATAGGCATACGTGATTCGGGGAATTGGGATATAACCATCTCAGGAATATCCCCACTATACCATGGTCCTGGATCTAAACCCCAGTGCCCCATTCCTCAGCTCATCTTTCCCTCCCCCCCAGCCCCCAACTCTCCCAAACTTCCTTCTCATTCATCTGTTCTCAGCTCTTAAAAGTTCCAAAGGACATGGGGTACAGTGAGAAGGGGGACAGAGGAAAGAGCAGAGTTCTGGGTGTCTCTTTTTGTCTGCTTGTCTGCTTCCTCTGCTTTCTTTGTCTCCCTGACATCAGCCATCCTTTAATATCTAGACAAAATCAGCTCCAGCCCCCATTCTACAACCAGGGAGAAATAAAAGCTCCCCTCAAGATTTCTTCAACTTCTTAGAGGTGTACATTTTCCTAGTCACCTGTATCTCATACTCTGTTTTTACTGACTTTGTCAATCAGGGTCATTTAGATTTTTATTGTTTTGCTTTGTTTTTTATCTTCTTCTTCATATTGACCCAGACAAAGGACTCAGCCCCTTACCTCTTGATATCCTTCCCAATCTCACACATAAGGAAGATGTCTGGACTATATTTTTGCTGGAGGACTGGGGATGATAAGGAGTTTCTACACAGTACCGCACAGCCTGTAATGGAAGAGTATTAGTCACAACTGTTCGTAACCAGCCCTGTCACTCATCGTCTCCGTCCCTCTTCCTCCTCTCTCTCTTTGCTACCCACCCCTGCCACCAACAAATTCAGTTTTATTATTTACACAAAGCCTTTAGTTGTGTCTTGGTTGCCTTCTTCCCCCAGGTGATTTATTAAGGAATTTCCCTAAAATAAGGTTCTTTCCCTAAGGAACTCTGGTATCTGCTAGAAAAGCAGTGATTTTTCTCAGCCCAACTACCATCCTACTTGTTCATTAGTCTATTTAACAAATATTTATTGAGTGCCTACTGGGTGACAGAGTCTGGGGATAAAAGCGTAAGAAACAAGGCAAAAACCCCTGATCTCACAGAGCTTACATGCTAAGGGAACTCTGCAAAACTTCATTTGGGAAATAAAAAGGTTTCAACACAGTAAAAGCTTGAAAGTTGTTGTCTTAAGATATTTAAGAAAACATTTAGAGTCGACCATAATGTGTTGCTACTCTTCCTATTTATTCCTTTTAAATGGAAGGGGGGGATGGAAGGAGGAACTGGCTTCTGTTTTTTGGAATCCAGTTTCCTTTTTTACTTTCCTCCTCTTTGAAAGGACCGTTTCCTCCTCTGTTCTCCTAAGCTGTGCTAGCCACCTCCTATTTCCTGCTTAACCCTATCTGAAATACACAAGACTGCACTACCCGCCTCCCACACTCCTGCTTTCAAGGTTATTATTTCCAAGGGGTCCTTCCCATTGAGCCCTGTTGCCCACTCATCCACCTCACCAGTCTCTCTTCTCCCACCTAAATTAATTCTCTTGCCCTATTTTGAAGATGTTATCTGTGCTGCTGGCGTGTGCTGCTTTGTAGGTCATTAAACTGTCCCCCAGATAATTTACAGATCCCTCCAATGATGCATGTCTGACTGTAGATGTCACCAACAGATGTCTGGGGAGTTACATTCTAGCCAGAATATGCTCTCCTGCAGTTTTAAGAGTTAGACTGTGCATCTTTATTCTTCCTCTCCTCCTGAGCTAGTGGGTTTCACCAGATACACACTGCTGTTTCTTTTAGGAGATTTCCTTTTGTATTTCGCCAGCCCATACCCAACAGATCATCTTTGAAAAGTCACTTTACAACTGACTGAGATTATCTGGACACAGAAGGCCTCTCTGACAGCACTACTAGGTGCAACAGACACATGACATTAGATGTGTTTCTACGAGGGCTTATATTCCTGAAGCATCCCACGAAAGAAAAGCTCCTGCAAGAGACTGGTGCAGATGTCGCATATGAAAGGAAAGCATCTAACAACATGAACTACCCAAATGATTTTACACTATTTTATTATTTACTTGGACTCCATCTTTTTAAAATAAATTGAAGAGGCTTACAGAATGCATATAATATGTAAAAACCAACAAAAAACAATAAGGAAATTCAGTTGAAAAAATATGGAAAGAAAAATTAAAATATCCTTTTGCAAGAATAGTATAAATTTGCCTGTTATGAGAGCCTTCCTAATTCTTGAAGGCACTCACTAGATTTGGCTCTGAGCTTCCTAATGGCCCAAAGCAAAGAGGAAAAACATAGCTTCAGATGCCACCCATCTGGAGCGGGGAAGGAGGTCCTATTAGTGCACATTTATTTTTTCAGAATGACTTGGGGCTGCTTTGTACTTTTAGTGTGTGGGGTCAGGAAGGCTAAATATCCTACAGTGCATAACACAGTCCTACACTGCAGAACTGTCCCATCCAAAATGCCAACTGCACACCTTTGAGAATGGCTGACTTGTGTGATTCATCACGTCCAAAAGTCAAAAACTCAAACTAGTAATTCAAGAGAAGCACTGGCATTGAGACCAGAAAACAATGTCCTTCTGAGACCTTCTAAAAGGGGCTCAGTGGTGTAGCAGACAACATCAAGACCCTCTAACAGATATAAGGAGATCCACCTCCTAGAGTAATGGAAATAAAAACAAAAATAAAGAAATGGGACCTAATAAGACTTAAAAGCTTTTGCACAGCAAAGGAAACTACAAACAAGACGAAAAGACAACCCTCAGAATGGGAGAAAATATTTGCAAAGAATCAACGGACAAAGGATTAATCTCCAAAATATATAAACAGCTCATGAAGCTCAATATTAGAAAAACAAACAACCCAATCCAAAAATGGGCAGAAGACCTAAATAGACATTTCTCCAAAGAAGACATACAGCTGGCCAAGAAGCATATGAAAAGCTGCTCAACATCACTAATTATCAGAGAAATGTAAATCAAAACTACAGTGAGGGGCTTCCCTGGTGGCGCAGTGGTTGAGAGTCTGCCTGCTAATGCAGGGGACACGGGTTCGAGCCCTGGTCTGGGAAGATCCCACATGCCACGGAGCAACTAGGCCCGTGGGCCACAACTGCTGAGCCTGCGCGTCTGGAGCCTGTGCTCCGCAACAAGAGAGGCCGCGACAGTGAGAGGCCCGCGCACCACGATGAAGAGTGGCCCCCGCTCGCCGCAACTGGAGGAAGCCCTCGCACAGAAACGAAGACCCAACACAGCCAAAAATAAATTAATTAATTAATTAATTAATTAAAAAAAAAAAAAAAAACTACAGTGAGGTATCACCTCACACCAATTAGAATGGGCATCATCAGAAAATCTACAAACAACAAATGCTGGAGAGGGTGTGGAGAAAAGGAACCCTCTTGCACGGTTGGTGGGAAGGTAAATTGATACAGCCACTATGGAGAACAGTATGGAGGTTCCTTAAAAAACTAAAAATAGAATTACCATATGACCCAGCAATCCCACTACTGGGCATATACCCAGAGAAAACCATAATTCAAAAAGACACATGCACCCCAATGTTCATTACAGCACTATTTACAATAGCCAGGTCATGGAAGCAACCTAAATGCCCATCAACAGACAAACGGATAAAGAAGATGTGGTACATATATACAATGGAATATTACTCAGGCATAAAAAGGAACGAAATTGGGTCATTTGTAGAGACGTGGGTGCATCTAGAGACTGTCATACAGAGTGAAGTAAGTCAGAAAGAGAAAAACAAATATCATATATTAACGCATATATGTGGAATCTAGAAAAATGATACGGATGAACCAGTTTTCAAGGCAGAAATAGAGACACAGATGTAGAGAACAAATGTATAGACACCAAAGGGGGAAAGTGGCAAGGGGGTAGTAGTGGTAGGATGAATTGGGAGATAGGGATTGACATATATACACTAATATGTATAAAATAGATAACTAATAAGAACCTGCTATATAAAAAATAAAGGAAAAAAAAAGACCCCATCCCTCTCTCCAGGAGCTAATCTGCTAACAATCCCTTTGAAAGCAAGTCAGGAAATTGATCAAATAAAACCCCAAACTGTCTCATTTACCTCTTCTATAAACATATAAACCAGTCTTTGAAATAAATAAATAGATTGATTAGGCAACTCAAAACAGTGAAAAGAAGAAAAACTATGGCAGCAACTTCTGAGAAGCCGCAAATTAATGACACCTATTGTTCTGGTCAGGTGCTTGGTTGCAAGCTCTAGAAATTTTCTGGCTCCCTTCATCAGAAAAGAAATTTGTTGGAAGATTATCAGAGGCTCATGGAATGCGTGGGAAGCCAGAGCCAACAGAAACAGCGGTAGGAAACTTGCCATGGAGCCCAGCAGTGATGCCCTGGGCACGGTGCAGCTACTGTAGATGAAGATGAAGAGCCCTCAGTGTTTGCCACTCGATCCTGATCCAAAATCCCAGGCTGGGATCTGACTGGCCAAGCCTAGGTCACACGCCCACACCCTGCCAGGGGGCAGGAGGAAGAGGATCCACCCTCAGTGACTTCTACAGAGGGAGGCAGGCTGTGTGTTTAGCCACTATCACACACAATAGAGGATGTGGACAGCTGAAACATGACACTTGTCCCCAGCATCTACTGATTTATGTCTCCACTCATTCAATCAACAGATGTGTACCAGACACTGTTCTGAGCACCGAGGAGAACAGTGAGAGTGAGGAAACCAAAGTTTCTGCTTTCCTGAAGCTTATATTCTAATGTATGGGTGGGTGGTGGGGTAGATAATGAACAAATTAATAAAGATACCAGTTGTTGAGGACTCTGGATATAACAAAAACAGGGGAACGGGGGTTGGGAGTGCTGGGGACTGCTAGTGCATATAGACTGGATGGAGGGGGTTCACACGAGTATCTGGGGGAAGAGCATTTCCAGTCAAAGGGATAGCAAGTGTGTTTGAGGACCAGCAAGGGGGCCTGTGTCTGGAATGGAGGAGGGTGAGCCAAGTGGATGGTGAGACTAGAGAAGAGGTGAGGGGGTGAGATGATGCAGGGTGCTCTAGGCCGCACTGGGGACGTGGGCTTTAATCCTAAGTGAGCTAAGAAGCCCTTCAAGAGTTTGATCAGAAGAGTGGCTTGATGCAACTAATGTTTTAACAGTATACCTCCGTCTGCTGGGTTAAGAATCAACTTTTGAGGTGCAAGGGGGGAGGCCAGTGTTACTCTCAGGTCCCTCTCCTGACCGCTACACTATGGCTGTGGAGTGGAGAGTTTACGAGCAAAGGGGACCCTGGAAAGGGTCTAATCTAAACTGTGATGAAGCCTAGGAATGTGAAGGGCCCACTGCATTTTACTGTCAGGGCTGAGGGGGAACCAGGCCTCTTGACTTGGCCCTGGGCTATTTTCACTAAGCCACAGGACAATAGAGGAGACTTGGTCCCTCCTGGTTGCCTAAGGATCATGGAGCATGGCTTACATGTTGGGGTTGAAGAGACTCTGCCCTTCTCGGGCCTCTCCCGCACACTGTGAAAAGAATGGAAGCTTGAATGGCAGCACTAGATATATCAGTACCTTTTCCTGCCGCAGACACTATCCACGTGAAAGAGGCAGTCTTTATGCAGCTATGTATTGCAACATGTGACTTTCTTCCTCAACCTTCACCCCAGCCAGACGCTGGATGATAGGTTCGGGGTGGACTCTTGATCCAAAGTGTGGAATCTGAAGGCTGGCCAGGCAGCTGAGATGAGGCAGCCTGGCACAAAAAAGATAGGAATGGCCAATCAGATTCCCTTTCTAGAATATGCACTAAGAAATACCGATAAAAAGAGATTCTCAGCAGTGGGATCTGAAGTTAAAAGTAAATATAGACATAGAGTTGGGTTAAGGCTTATGGCAAACAAGTGATGAAGGAGCAGACCTGCAGAGAAAAGCACAGAGGCCATGAGTATCGTGGTAGCCATAGGAGTCACAGGGAGTGGCTGGGTCACGCTAATGCCAGAGCACTCACCAGGAGAATCTCAAACTGCCTCTGCTCAAATTCCCAGAGTCACCTTGCCCTGAGACCAGCGGTTCTGCTTTGTGTGAAAATGGGTATATGTGCAGCGGCATCTGCTTCTAAATGTTCAGGCCTTAGAAGTATCCACCGCCGCTTAGCCAGTTTCCACACAAGAAGAACACACCTAAGATAACACCACACATTCCCCTTCTTAAACCACCCCTCCATTTAAGTGAGATCATACAGTATTCTTCTTTCTCTGACTGACTTATTTCACTTAGTATAATACCCTCTAGATTCATCCATGTTGTTCCAAATGGCAAAGTTTTGTTCTTTTTTATGGCTGAGCAATATTCCACTGTATATAGTATATGCTACGTCTGTTTTATTTGTTTATCTGTTGACACACACTTAGGTTGCTTCCACATCTTGGCTATTGTAAATAATGCTACAATGAACATAGGGGTGCATATATCTTTTCAAACTAGTATTTTCATTTTCTTCGGAAAAATACCCAGAAGTGGTGTTGCCATATTGTGTAGTAGTTCTACTTTTAATTTTTTGAGGGACCTCCATACTGTTTTCCATAGTGGCTGCACCAATTTACATTCCCACTACAGTGCACCAGGGTTCCCTTTTCTCCACATCCTTGCCAACACTCGTTATTTCTTGTCTTTTTGGTAATAGCCTTTTGGATAGGTGTGAGGTGATATCTCATTGTGGTTTTGATTTGCAGTTCCCTGATGATTAGTAATGTTGAGCATCTTATCACATGTCTGTTGGCCATCTGTATGTCTTCTTTGGAAAATGTCTATTCAGATCCTCTGTCCATTTTTTAATTGGGTTTGGTTTTTTTTTTTTGATGTTGAGTTATATCAGTTTTTGTATATTTTTAATATTAACCCCTTATCAGATATATCATTTGCAGATATCTTCTCCCATTCAGTAGGCGGCCTTTTTGTTGATAATTTCCTTCACTGTACAAAAGTTTTTTCATTTGATGTAGTCCTATTTGTTTGTTTTTGCATTTGTTTCACTTGCCTGAGGAGACATAACCAAAAAATATATTGCTAAAATGTATTTCAAAGAGTGTTCTGCCTATGTTTTCTTCTAGTAGTTAAATGTAAGACCTGAAACCATAAAAGTCTTTAATCCGTTTTATTTTTGTGTATGGTGTGGGAAAGTCCGATTTCTTTTGCATGTAGCTGTCCAGTTTTCCCAGCACCACTTACTGGAGGCTGGACAGTAGTTGTAATTTTGGTGTGTCTGTGGGAGGAGGTGAGCTCAGGCTCTTCCTACTTCACTACCTTGATCCCCCTCCAAGGCTGCCTTTAAAAAAACTAATGTTGATTGTGTAGGTCCATCAGGAACTCATTGATCCATTTCTAACCAAGATGTCTGGACAACCCTCCTGCCAGACTAGAATTAAATGCTGAGGAGTGCTATAGTTTTACTGTCTTGTTTAAAATATAATTAGAAAGATAAGATCACATTTTAGGAGACAGAAAAATCTTTCCTTGGATTAATGAACTAATCATTTCATCCCCACCATAAAAATAAATCTTCCTTCCAATGGCTTGTGGGGCTGGTCACAAGTCCTGGCCCCAGGGACTCGCTCTCATGGCATTAATGATTTTGATCTTTCAAGCTGAGTATTTATAAAAATTTTCCAGTAGAACCATTCAGGGTCAAAATTCTGAGATTCAGCTTACTGAACTGTCCCATCCTTAAAATCTTCACCTGTGCGCACCTGCCAAATAAATGAAGCAGCAGGGTCTGGCAGGAAAGGTAGACTGCCGCCACTGGCAGAGGTATTGTCTTAGTTGGGATTTCCAAGAAGCAGAGTCTGAGATGGGGATTCTTGAAAAGGTGATTTATTGCGGGAGTGCGCTCAGGAGAAAAAGAGCAAGAGAATCAGAATAAGGCTGAGAGAAAATTAACCAAGGATGTGGCTTAGATAGCTTCGGCGTGGTCCCATAGTGAGTTCTGGGACATAAATTGTACCACAAAGTTGATCTTATCTTCAGGCAAGGGGCACCTTGTACCCCTTGTCAGTCATCAGCCTCTGGTGGGAGGCAGGAATGCATAACCTCCAGATGGAGACAGCCCCCATGTGACCAAGGGCCGCTCTCTGAAGAAGGCAGCAGCTGTCAGCTGCTAGTAGCCACTACAGTGCTGGAGAACAGGGTGCGTCAGCCTGGTGGGGAAGGTCTGGGTCCCACAGCATCCTCTAGAAGCAGCAAGAAAGATGGGTAGCAAGCTCCCAAGGCATTCTGTTTCTTCTCAGGACAGAAGACACTTTTGGGCGCCTGAGAAGTTGTCCTGAATGATCACATAAGAATCAGCTGTGACCACTATTAATCAGCTGTGACCACTATTACCAAAGAGAAGAAATCTCTAGTACTAGAGCTACAACAGATTTTAGATTTATGGTTTTGATTTTGTCTTTGTTTTCATTTTAAACCTGTGACCCTATAGCTGAATTGCGGTCTTCCTCAAAAAAAGACATATCTATGTTCTAAACCCCAGAAGCCGTAAATGTAAACTTATTTGAAAAAAAAAAAGGTGGTGGGGGGGAGTCTTTGCAAATATAATTAAGGATCTCAAGATGAGTCGGGCTCTAAATCCAATGACAAGTGTCCTTATAAGAGACAGAAGAAAAAACAAAGACACAAAAGAGACAGCCATGTGAAGATGAAGACAGAGATTAGAGTTATGCAATCAACAGCCAAGGAATGCCTAGATAGAGCCACCAGAAGCTAGAAGAGGCAGGGAATGGAATCTTGTTCCCTAGAGCCTTTGGAGGGAGTGCAGCCCTACCAATACCTTGATTGTAGACTTCTGGCCTCCAGAACTGCGAAGGAATGAATTGCGGTTGTCTTAAGCCACCCAGTTTATGGTAGTTTATTACGACAGCCTCAGGAAACGAATACAGTCCTCTCCTCGTCTGCCTGGCATTTTCCCAGTAATTAACTACTCAGAGCCTCAGCTTTCTAATACGTAAAAAAGGGTAAATAATCTCATAGTTTTGTTGTGTGAGTTAAGATATCGGGGGTGGGGGTGGGGGGAGAAAAGCACATGGACAGTCAAGATTTGACACATAACAGATGTTCAATAAACCTTACTTGCCTATCTCTCTTCTCCCACCTAGAGTGGCCCTAAACGAAGCTTTATGAAGTAGGCTCTCACTCTGCCTTTCCTTTGTGGCAATCCTGACACCATAAGCACAGCACCTCTCCTCTCTCAGATGGATGGTGGGGCTTTGCCACCAAAGATCACAATAATGCCAAACAGAAAGTTTTTAATAAAACATAACTTCAACGACAGCCTTTGACTGATTTATACTTCTTGTCTTAAGGAAACTATACATTTTTTACACTTTTTATCGAAGTATCAAATATATTCAAATATATACATATTATTAGTAGAGAGCTTGATGAATTTCCACAAATCGAACACCATCATGTAACCAGCATCCAGATCAAGAAGCTGAACATTACCAGCCCCCCAGAAACTCCCCTTGTGCTCCTTCCCAATCACTAGTCCCCCACAAGGTAAACCATGATGCTGATTAACTTTGCCTGTTTTTGAACTTTATGTAAATGGAATCATACAACATCATGTTGATGAGTCGCCCATTTTATTACCTGCAATCGTAGATTGTCCATTATCATTGCTGTATAACATTCCATTTGGGGAATATACCATAGTTGTTGAATATTTGGGTTGTTGCCAATTTTTGGCTATTACAAATAGTGCTGCTGTAAACATTCTAGGTTATATCTTTTGGCAAACATACATATAGATTAATCTGGGAAAACTGACCTCCTTACAGTATTTCCAGAACATGAACATGGTACATCCCTCCTTTTATTTAGGTGTTTTTAAAATATCTCTCAACAATGTTTTCTATCAATAGTTTTCTTTGAAGTCTGGCACAACTTTCCTTAGGTTTATGCCTAAGTGTTTTGCATTTTTGATGCTACTGTAAGTGGTATTGGCACTCTGTGGGATTTTTAAGGAGATGGAAAATTTTAATAATCTGAGCTTTACTGCCTCTCTAGACAAGGAATATAAGATTTCCTTTTATTAAAATTGTAGAAGGAGGAAAATTATTTAAATATTCCAAATTGTTAAAGCTGACAAAAGGGAATACAAATACGGCCAGAGGCTGCAAATAGCCCATTACAGTGTCAATGACAAATTCCAGTTTTCACCTCCAACAATATCTAATAAGCCCTAAGAAACCCTTTCCCAGAAAAGTATCCAAAAGAAACAACTTGAAATTCCATGGTTTGTGTAAAATAAATGAATTCTTTTGGTCTTTGGCCAGAGTTTAGTGCTTTTTCTGATTTCAAAAATTTGAAAAGGGAGATAAAAATCCAACATTTATATACTCTATTATGTGTCAAGTGCATTTACATAATTATCTCTTTTAACTCTCATGACAAAGCCATATGCTGTTAGCATTTACTCGGTTTTACAGTTGAGGAATCTGAAACGCAGAGAGATTAATGCCCCAAATCACACTCCATCAGTGATAGAAATGCAAATCCAGGCCTGACAGATGCCAAAGGTAATTTCCCCCTCCTTTAAAAGTAACATTAATTAGTATCTTCCCAACTATTAAAATTAAAGGCATGTTCATTATAGAAATTTTGAAAAATATGGAAAAGTATGGACAAATGGTTTTTATAAATATATGTTTATTTTTCAGTTAATATTACTTCATGGTAACTACCTCAATACTTTACATATCCTTCTACCACATCATTCTAATGTCTGCATAGTTTTTTATCAGTTAAATCCAACATATTTTTTTAACCGAATATCTTTCATGTTGGATACTTAGATTATTTCTGTTTTCCATAGAATTGATAACTGCAACAAACTACTTAGGCATCTGTATCATTACAACTTTGCACACACTTATGATTTCTCCTTTATGATAAATTCCTCAACGTATTCTCCTGGGTTAAAGGGATAGAAGAGACCTGTGAAGGCTCTTTAATACACATGGCCAAGTCCTCCCCCGCCCCCAGTGCCCCACGCCCCTGAGACAGGTCAATGTTCCCACTCCCCTCTGCCTGGGACAGTGCCACTGCTGTGTCTTTGCCTGTGCTGGGTATTATCACTTAGAAAAATACTTACCAATTGGATAGGTTAAAAATCATGTTATATAAATATATATTTCTTTAAATAATAGTGATGTTGAGCATTTACTTATAGGTCACATGTATTTCCCCCTTTGGAAGCCAGTGTTTCTCAAAGGATGGTCTCTGGATTACCTGCACTAGAATGCCCAGGTACACACTGTATAGGCTGATTCCTGAGTTCCAACCCAGACTTAATCAGACGCCAGGGCGGTGGCCTGAGAGGGGAATCTGATTTTGTTAGCGCTCTGCTGGCAATTCATATGCTTCTAGACTTCGGTAGGCGTCACCCTCCTCCATCCCACCTCTGCACCCCCTGGAAGCCGCAAACAAATAGCCAGCACTTGATTCCATGACATGTCAAAACCAGCAGTAATCCTCACAGGAAACTCTTGCTCATTTATATCATGCCAAATGCACTTTCAGGTACATTAATAGCTGCAGAGAGAACAGTTGAATGTAATTGTTCAAACCTGGCCATGTGAATAAGCTTACAACACATTTTTTGGTGGCACAGGGAAGGCGGCCCCTGCGAATTCAGCCTCTGTGCCCAGCAGGATACTAACTAGATGGCAAAAGAAAAGATCTTAAAAGCAGAGGAGGGCTTCCCTGGTGGCGCAGTGGTTGAGAATCTGCCTGCCAATGCAGGGGACACGGGTTCGAGCCCTGGTCTGGGAAGATCCCACATGCCGTGGAGCAACTAGGCCCGTGAGCCACAATTTACTGAGCCTGCGCGTCTGGAGCCTGTGTTCCGCAACAGGAGAGGCCGCGATAATGAGAGGCCCGCGCACCGCGATGAAGAGTGGCCCCCACTTGCCGCAACTAGAGAAAGCCCTCGCACAGAAACGAAGACCCAACACAGCCATAAATAAATAAATAAATAAACCCAAAAAAAGGGTAAAAAAAAAAAAAAGCAGAGGATACGATTTTTCTTTTGAAGTGTTCAAAAAAAAATCTGTAAAAGCCGTGAAACGAAGGCTACATCTAGAGAACCAAGCAAAATAACATGCTATCCAGTGCTGGCCTTCAAGGGCTAGAGGGGAAGTATAGAGGGGTGGCCTCCTCAGCCTCTCTGAGCTCATGGCCCTCCACCGACTCCGGTTTCATCAAATAGAGACAAAAGGATTGTTTTTCCTGAGGATGGCATGTGTATGTTTACAGACATTTGGTTTCTGTTTTACATGCCTACAGAGAGTTTTAGGGACATTACGTCTACAGTGGTATTATTTGGGAGCCAGCCTTTTAAAATTATGCCTTTGCAATTCAAACAAGCAAAATTTAATTTCATTAGCAGTTTAAAAATGTTATAGTACAAGGAGTACCTAAGGGTTTTTTTTATTACCAGCAGGCCAAAAGACCCAGACCATAGGCCAGGGCTAGTAGGATGGGCAGAAGATGACATACCACTTTCCGAGATGGTATGCCATGTAGAAACCTCTTCTCAAAGGAACGAACTAAAAATGTTCTCTTCCTGGATAGGGAGAGAAAACAGTTTTATTATTGCCAGCCATCATGTATTGAGCCCCTTACCCCTTCAGGAGCTATGTGCTTTTCATGCACTCCCTCCTTTATCCTCATGACACTGACCCAAGGTGGCTGTTCATGTCTCCATGTGGGTTAGGAACAGGTGTGGTTGGTACCCAAGCCACGATGACTTCACCAAATGAAGGGCTGTTTCCCTCATATGCAACAAGTGCAGAGAAAGTGCCTTTGACAGAGTTGGCGCTCCATGGATGATTAGGGGTGAATGAATGAACAAAGGAGAAGACCACAGCAGGCACTGACCTGTGGTCTACTGACGCCCAACACCTCCTCCTGTTACATCATGCTGCCACTCTTAAGGCTTGGAGCCAGCACAGTTGCCTTTCCTGGCCAGAAACTGTGTGCTGGCTTGGCCCCAGAATGGAAATATTAGGACGGTAGATTCATAGAAGCACTCAAAAATTCAGAATTCAATCACAGCAGCTCCCCCCCCGAACCCTACACACACACACACACACTCACTGGTGCCGTCACACCGTGATCATAAATCAGGGCTGGGACGCCCACTTCTTGAGCACTCAGTTGAGCTCTGCCGGGAAGGAGGGCAAACAGTGCCCCCTTCACCCTGCACCCAACCCTGACATGAACCCCACCAGTTTCCCAGCCCAGTAGAACTGCACTCGCTGCTCTCTGCTGAAACCCAGGGAGAGAAATCATTTTCTTGCTAGCCATGCTGAGCGCAGCATGCAGGGTAAGCCTGAACTCTGTCAAACCAACAATGTATAAAACCTGAATTAATACTGAGATGGACCCAATTCTCTGACAGGCGTGTTAAATGTGATTAAAGCTGCATAGCATTCCCCGCATACCCATCTGCTGCGTCGAGGAGCCCACAGCTGTTCTGATTGCCGACAACGTACAGTTTCTTGTCAGTTGTTGTAAATGCATCTCATCTTGCACGGGCTCTGGGCCCTCCCTCCCTTGTCGGCCAGCCCTGGCCGGCTTCTCTAAGCAGTCACTGATACCCACATGCCTCTGGCCGCGGGTCTGTGGAGGCATGTGTGAGCTCTGGCTGGTGCAAAAATGTGTGATCACAGGGAAAGCTTAGCGCTTTAGCGGCTGGAATGAATCTCTTGGATCCTAAGCTGTGGTGACGCCACCACCTGCGGCTCCTGCCGGCTTATGCTGTGGGGTGAGCGGAAAGAACAGGGACGAATCATTTTGGATGCTACAGGGAGCTGCCCCTGAGATGCCCACCAGCCGCCACAGAAAGAGCTACCAGAGAAACACATTCTGAAAGCTCTTGAAGGCCAATGAGAGTACTGCGGGGGATCCTGGGGAAAGGCAGAGACAGAGATGGGGCTATGCTGGGCAAGGGGTGGAGTCCACAGAGGCCATTGGAGACCTTGAGGCCCAAGGGCACAGAAAAGGCACAGGACAGCTAATTTCAGGAAAAGACCTGGGCTGGCCAGCATCTTCATGAAAAATTTTAAATGCAGTCCCCTATAGGACTGTGACCTTCCACCAGCGTACACAGCCTGGCAAGCACAGCATAGGCTGGATTTCAGCCCTACTTGCCCCCTTGACCAGGGGTCCTTGTGCAGTGAACCACCTGTGCAACCATACACACCAGCTCTGGACAGAGGAAGAGTTCAAAGGTAGCCTAAGGAGGTCACCATCAGAAGCAGGGAGAGCAATACCTGCTCTCAAGCAACCAATAGGAGCAAGGCTAGCATATGAATGTGGAAAATACAGGGGAGCAGAAGAGAAGAGCCAGGAGAGATTAGAAAACAGTGTCAAGTGGATTCAAAGAATTTGAAGCATCTTCCTAGCTGCTGGTGGTTTGCTGGCCAGCTCTGGCATTCCTTGACTTGTAGACGTGTAATGTCAATCTCTGCCTTGGACGTCACATGGCATTTTCCCCATGTGTCTCTGTCTTCACGGGCTGTCTTCTTAAAAGGGCACCAGTCATATCCCAGGGAATTATTTCTAAAGGTCTGATTGTTGCTTTACGTCACCCTATGAAGCGAAGCACTGTAGCTTGCTCCACCCATCTGACCAGCCTGGGCAGAGCTATTATTCATTATTCTGGGAAAAACCTGGGCTGGGGCTCTTACTTGTCTCTAAAACAATTCAAACTTTTCCCTCAAACCCCCGTTTTCTAGGTCTGATGAACCAATACTATCATAAGCTAAATGCTGAAAACAACAATTCTGGATTAAGAGAAAAACCCGAGTGAGCATAACCCTTTTTGAGTTCTATTAAAGATGTCAGAAATCACTTATTGATTTTCTTAAAGAAAAAATACGAATTGAAAAAAAAAGAGCTGGTCATTACTTGAGAGCTACAGTTTAATTCAATAAACATTTGCTGGACAAGTGCCTCCTTCCTGCCTGAAACCTAGTAAGAAAAATAAGGCATCCTGATGTCAAGGAGTGCGTGGTGGCGACAGAAGCACAACACGCAAGGCCACAGGACACTGGGGGACAATGTCAGGAAGTCACGTTCCTTCAAACCCAAGCTCTTCCTTCCCCCAAACCTCAGATCACATTTGTACCACTCTGCTGAGATAACTGCAAAATTCTGGTTGTCAGCTATTAAGCACACCAATTTTAGAACAGGTGAAAATAATCCAATAAATACACATACATCTGTGCAAGTGTGTGTATAATACACATAGAGCTATACAACTATAGTGTGTGTGTGTGTGTGTGTGTGCATTAAAAAAAAAAAAAAGCCAAGTGGGCATTGAAAATAATACCAACCTTATCACAGCCACACTCATTCAAGTGTGGTGTGCCCAACCTAAGTCAAGGTCACCCGAGAATGTCAATAGCAAGAAAAGTCACATTGAGGAAAGAAAGGCATTTTCTCTTTGATGAGGATGAGAAAAAAATTAGTCACCGTTTGAGTGCTCACCACGTACCAAGCATTTCATGTATGTTTCACATCATTCTTTTATTTAATCCATGTATTTGGATTATCTCATTTAATCCTTACCTCAACTCTGAGAAGAAGGTCCATAATTTTCTCTCCTTTACCAGTGAGGAAGCTGAAGCTTAACAAGCAGTTGGCTCAATAAATGGCAGAGCAAGGATTCAAACCCAGGTCTGTCGCATTCCAAAGACAACCTTGGGGGAAGGTTCTAGAATGAGCCTCAAGGTCCAGGCTGGGCTCCCAGAGACCATATCAGCATCACCACAGTTTTACACATTAATCCTGATCAGGGAGAGAAACTACACGTGGAGACCAAAGTAGCTGTATCCAGGGGCCAGGGTGAAGCTGTAAACAGGAAACCAGGCTGCAGCTTGAAGGCCAAGGGGTCTGAAACCTTGGGGGTAGGGGGATAGAAGCTGGGCCTGGAGAGGGTTTGGCATGGGGACTGGGAATGAGGCAAGGGTGTCAGGGCTTCTTCTAGTTAGTCACTGGGTGGGCCCGCCTCCCTAGGTCTGGAAGAGACCCAGGGGATTCAGCAAATTCCCTCCCTGGACCTTACAGGTAGCTGGCACGTTTCCCTCTGCAGCAAATAGAACCACTTTCCCAGGGAAGCGCAGTGGCAGGCCTCACACAGGCAGCTGCCAGTAGTCCCACGCAGAACCCAGCACAGCTGGCTCTGGCCTGTGACGGCTCTCAGACACAACGCAGGTAGCTGCCTGGGCGCTTCCTTGGGGAGGCCGAGCGCAGTCCAAACAACGGACAGCAGGCTTCAGTGGTGCTCCCGACCAAGCCTTTTTAGGTCACAGACGATGCTGTGTTTATACTCCCGGGGATGGAACGTCCTATGCTCACAGCCCCACACTCCACACCCCACTACCCCACCCACCAGCTCCCTCCCTTTGGCAAATGGCTGGACTCTTGGCAATCTGTGCAGATGTGTTGTGAATCACTGTCAGTTCAAGTACACAGTATTCCCTGACTTGAACCTTCATCTGCTTGCCCCGCATACCTCCCTCTCCAAGCGCTGATGGAGGCAACTCCCCAAAGAAACAGCAGCTCCCAACTCTGCCACATTCAGCAACAGCAGGCAAGGCAGCCACAAAGCCGGGTGACTGAGACCCAGGATGCAGAGTCTGTGCCAGCGTAGCCCTAGAGGCTTTGCATTCCCCCAGCCCTGTGAGCAAGAGAGCATCACGTTCATGACCGGGATGAGGAAGAGGGCTCAGGGAGGCTGATTTGTACAAACAAACACTAACGTGAGTGAGAGAGCGGAGATCCAAAACTAGATGTGTTCTTTCTCATAGACAACGTTCCATCTCAAATCATTATATTTCCAAATAATTTTCACTGGCAGTCATAATAATAGCAGCAGCTTGCGGGCTACACACTGTGCTAAGTGCTTTGTATGCATTAAGTCATTTAATCCTTCCAAAGAGCCCCGAGGAAGATAAGGATCACGATCTTCTTAGAGATGAGGCTCTCAGGCACAGAGAGGTTAGCAGGCATGAGAGCATGAGAAAGAAGCAGGTGAGCCATCCCTTGCGCCCCTCATTTCCTCGGCCCTTCTCCCTGCCAGAGACCACTCAGCTAATCTGGGCAGACTCAGACCCATATAACTTCAAGTCCTTAATAGGTCCTCCACAGACCCTGCTGGGGGTGGGAGGATCTGAGGGGATGTGGGGCCATGGGGTGTCTGAGAGGTGGTTTGGAGGCTGAGATACGTATGTGAATATATATATCGGCCTCATAAAATTGCTCCCTGAGAAAAACAGAGAAAGAAAGGTGGGGTGAGGAGGTCTTGAGCTAAAGAGGCAAGAATGTCTACATTGGAATGCTTGGAAATTTCTGAAGACCCATGGGAGTGGGCAGGAGCGGGCAGGGCAGGCCCGTCAAAGGCACAATAAAAATTAGCCCTTCCATGTGGGCAGCCCTTCATGCTGGGTCACAAAGGACCTTCACAGACTCAAACACATATTTTATTTAGGGAAGACTCGAAGGTTTCATGTTTAAGGCCGCATGACACACGGGAAAGGAGCATGGGAACCTGGGGAAGGAAGTTGAGCAGGTGGGTACACACTGGGGCTGGTCCCAAGAGGGGCCTCCCATGCCAGGATATGGATCGATGAGCTCCGAAATGAATCAAACGAATGACGGCAGAAGCTACCCCACCATCAGCTATGTCCAGCCACCCTCCTCATACTCACTGGAACACGATCACTCCTTGAGAGGTAGCCAGTATCTCACATGAGCATTTCTCCACTTTATTGGTCACATTGGCTATCGTGGGCCAGGGAGGGGAGGCTCCTTATGAAGTCGCTGAACTGCTGATGCCTGAAGACCTAGAATGGTCCACAAGGGATTGGAGGACAACCCTCTCTCTCTTCCTCACCCCACTACCAGCACCAAATTTAGATTTAACTCACCTTCACTAAGTATCTGCTAGGCCCGATGCTAAATGCAGTTCTAATTTTAAAGACAAGGGAACTTGCTCAGGGAGGGACATGCCCAAAGTCACAGAAATCACTAAGTGGCAGAGCCAGAATCCAAACCATAGACCTCTTACTCCAAGTTCTCATCACACCATATTGCCTTCCAGGAAAATCAGCCAACTCAGTGCTTTTATGGTAAACTTTATGTTCGATAACTGATTACTCTGAATTCAGAAAAATGCCTATCAACTGGACCAAGATCCACAGTATAAGCTCATCTTTGTTTCTAGTAATTTCTGAGAAAGAGTAGAATATTTTGAAATATAGGTAGATGATTGATAGATGATAAGATGATTGGTAGATGATAGATAATAGGTAGACGATGGATGGATAGACGGACTTTAAATTGAATTTTGGTCTTAGCTCCTCCATCAAACTTAGTGACCTTGGAAAACAATTAATTAGTTTCTTTTTAGGTAAAAATGACCTCTGTCAAACCCTCTCTCGCGGGACTTATGAGAAAACGGTCTCAGAGCCTGGGGCACTCACAGACTCTCACTATTCTTCTCTGTCTTAAAACTGCCCTAGAATTGTGTCCAAATTCCACAGCAAGGACCCAACTCAAACATTGTTTAAAACGTTCAGAGCGTCTGTTTTTGACATCAAGTTGGCCTGGAGGTTTGACAGCCTGGTACCCGTAGCGTCCCACCCAAGAACATTTCCTTCAAAACAGGTTCCTGTTACAGAAACAGCCCCGGTTTTAAATATATTCCCTCTCCTCATAAAAATGCCCCAGCCAGCTAAAGCCATTCTGCTTAAAATATTTAATTAATACCTTCACAGCGGTCTGGTCCTTATTAAAGACTCTTAGGGACCATGTCTTAGGGGCAACGCTTTGTTGTAAGCAGCTCTATGTGTTACAGATAAAATAAAGTGCTGGAGCGTGCTTTCTATTAGGAGCAGGGAAGCTTGCCTGCCCATTGCTGCAACCCCTTTTGTCATCAGAGTGACACATTAAGGCATAATCCAAGTACAACATACAAACACAAACAGTGTAAATCCACCCACTTAGTAAAAGGAGTCCCAGTAAAACCACAAGAAAGGTCTGGTGATTAGCCGAGGGGATTAAAAACTTGGATGAGCACTTCATTTACCTCACCTCCCCACTGAAGAGGCCACAAACACACTCTGCTCCCCAAGCAAACAAGAGCCAAACCTAGAGGCACTCACTCTGCTCTGTCTCCCACCAGCATCTTCTGGGCTTCTCAGCCTTGGGCAGGTCAGAGGAACCTTGGTGAACGGTCCTGACTTTGTAGGAAGCAGGCACACCCCCTGCCCACCTTGGTCGCCCCAACCGAAGAGTGGCAAATGCTTGTTTGTATGTTTTGGTGTTAGAGAAGGACTTTTGTTGTTGTTGTTGTTATAAGAATAGAGTTGGCTCGATTTCACAAACTTTGGAACAAACAGGAAAATAGGAAACAGAAAATAAAGATTAATCATAATCCTACCACCTAGAGGTGACTCGGACGCATTTCACTCCTTCTCGGTGTGCAGTTTCACACAACGATCCCCACACGATTCCACTTGATTTCCTGCCTCTTTTCTCTTACTACTCCATGCTGAGCGCTTCCCTGTATGTCATTTCTTTTTCATCACTGAGGAGGATTCCACTGTAGGCTGGACCACCATGACTATAACCAGTTATTTCCCATGTGATAAACATGGAGGTTCTTTGAGTTTTTCACTGTTGTAATCAATGCAATGATAGCATCTTGATACATCAGTCTCGGTCCACTTTTTGGATTATCTCCTTCAGACAGACTCCCCGAAAGGGCACAGCTGAATCAAAGCCTATGAATATTTTTAAAGTATTGATAACTTTTGCTAAATTGATCTCCCAAAAGGCTGTACACACTGTATTCTCTTACCTACATGGGAGAATATATATCTCACCACACTTAGTAAAAAAATCTTTTTTTTTTTTTTTTTTAAGACATACAGATAGCTACATTTTTTAAAGCAGAAAACCATCAGGAGGCCGCTGCCCCTTTTCATGCATTGTAGGAGCACAGTTACCCCCCTCTCTGCTGGCCCTTCCATTTACATGAGAAAAGAGTTCTGGGTCCCCTAAAAGAAGGGTGCACCCCTCCTCGCACCTGAGTGAATTGGGAGGGACCACTGAGGGTCTTTTGCAAACTCTAACATGGTTGAAAGCAGGGATTTAAACTTTGGCCCCTGTACTGCAGCCAAGATCTTTTAAGAGTTTGTTTATTTTTCTCTACTTCTCCCTTTGAAACTCAACAAATTTAACGCATTCATTTAAAATCCCACAAGTCTGTTCCCTTTCCCAGGAGCAGAATGAAGTAATCTAGTTCCCACGTTCTGACAGCATGGTTTGGGGGCCACAAAAGATGATAGCCCCCAGCCTCTATAGAGCCAGGGGTGGTTCAAATAACTGGAGGTTTGTTAAAACAATCAAGCAAAAGGACGTTCGCACCAGAGCCTTGGAGATCTTCCAGCACTTAGCTGCCCAATTATTCCTTCCTACCAGCGTTTCCTCCACCTGACTTTAGCCATATCTTGACATTTAACTGAGCTTTGCTATCAGAAAATTCCATTTTCTTCTTAGAGACGCAAGTGATGCTTTTCTCGGGTAGGGGGAGCCTCCTGGCATAACCTCACAGTGTTCCAGGTCTCTGCATCCTACCTGAAGCTAACTCGGAGACACGGAGGTGGGCGCTTGTTAGTTTCAGGTTTTATGCTGAGTGACTGAAGTATCTGATTAGAGAGGCTAGCATCAGTTTGCACTCTGAAGGCCTGGCTTGGATTTGTTGCTGCCTTACACAGATTGCCTCAAGCTGGGTCTCTCCACTTAAGTGACAGGCAGGTTAACTACTTCACTGCTGGATACCAGCTCCATTCCCTATCCCCCGACCCCCAGCTCACAGCCGTAGGAGTCCATTCCGCAAAGGTTTATAAAACACAGAGGAAAACTGACCGTCTGGCCTGAGTTCTCCTTTTTTTAAAGGAAAAGAAGATATTGAGAACGAGTCCATTGTACTGAACACATTTAAAACTTAAGTTTTTAAGAAATAGATAGAAGAACTAAAAAAAAAAAACCAAAAAAACTCTCATCAGCCAAATAATCCTCATGGTTATTTTATGTAAAATACATATGTAAGTTTAGACAGTTTAGATCATTCAGAAAGGTACAAGTTAAAAGTGTGAAAATAATGCAAAGCCCACTTTACCCATCAGAATAAATATAAAGCTCACTATAGATTTATTCTTATTTAATTATATACCTTTTGAATAATACTAGGCTTTCAGGAGCACAATCCTTATATAAAATGAGACAGCCTTGCAGTATTTTCATCCTTCTATTTTATAGAGGAGGAAACTAAGAGAGAAAAAATAAGTAACTTGCTAAAGTCTCAGAGATACTAAGCAGCAGAGCCAGAATGTATGTCCAGGTGTGATCCCAGAGTCGCTGGACCACACATCCCAGCTCCTTACAGCTCACCTGGGTCATTTGGGAACTGACCAGCATCCCTGCTGCCAGATCCCACAACAGTCTTACCATCGTGCCACGCCCCTACTCAAATCCCTTAATGTCTCTCCACTTCATATGCCCTCACTGGGGAACTGATTGGATATGGAAAATGTCATATATTTTTTAACATCTTTATTGGAGTATAATCGCTTCACAATGGTGTGTTAGTTTCTGCTTTATAACAAAGTGAATCAGCTATACACATACACACATCCCCATGTCTCCTCCCTCTTGTGTCTCCCGAAAATGCCACATTGAGACATACTTTTTAAAGAGAATGGGCTCTACCAAGCAGGGTGATACCATTTTCATAGTTACCAAAGAGCTTGTGTAGGTGGCTACCTATCTCTGTGAAGGGCTATATGATAATAGCAACTAACATCTTAATAAGATTTAGGTCAAGAGGTGGCAATAATAGTTATTATCTTTTGCCTTAAACCCCTTTTGAAATGGGAGGGAAAGGGACATTGATCTGAGTAGATAAATCAAAATAAAATAGTTTTCAATTATTTCCAGTATCTACACTGTAGCAGGCATTTTGCTAAGTGTTTTACATGCATCCTCATATTTAAACACATAACTCTGTGAAGCAGAAACTACTATCCCAATATACAGATGAGGACACTGAGACTCAGGGAGGTTGCGCAATCTATCCGAGGCCACCCAGTGGTAAATGGGTGCTGGGACCAGTTTTCTAGGGCTGCCATAACAAAGTATCACGGACTGGGTGTCTCAAACGATGAACATTTATTTTCTCATAGTCCTGGAGGCTGGAAGTCTGAGATCAAGGTGCTGGCAGGGCTGGTTTCTTCTGAGGCCTCTTTCCTTGGCTTGTAGAAGGCTATCTTCTCCCTGGGTCTTCACACGGCTGTCCCTCCGTGTGGTCGAATCTCTCTTCTTATAAACTCACCAATCATAAACTCACATTCTTATAAACTCACCAATCATAGTGGATTAGAGCCCACCCTAATGACCTCCTTTTAAATTAATTACCCCTTTAAGGACCCTATCTCCAAATATAGTCACATTCTCAGGTACTAGGCATTAGGACTTCAACACATGAATCTGGGGGGTGCAGGGGACACAATTCAGCTAATAACAAGTAGCTGAGCCAAGATCCTGATCCAAATGTACCATGTTGGAAGCAGGTATCGTTTCTGCTGCCCTATGTTGCCTTGGAATTCTGCAAGATTTTTTAACTCCTTGGGCCTGTTTCAAACTGATTTAGGGAAGCACAAAATTGACAATATCTAATTATAATCACTAGAGCTCTTTTAACCATATCAAACAAAAAAAACTCAAGGCCCAAAGCACAGCAATTGATTTGTCTCTACTGCAGGCAAATGCAAGACGATGAGCCTTTATATAGCCAGATTGCTCATTTTCCCCCCAAAGTCTCCACAGATAAGAGAAAGACCTGAAGACATCTACTAATCTATGGTTGGGATTTAGCTGCACATTCTTGACTGGGATCAAGACTTATCTCCACATTCGGCCTAAGGACCCTCAGGCAGAATTACCAGCCCAGAGCCAGCCATGTGGAGCGCCCACAGATAGAGCAGGGCACAGCCAGATGGCTGGGTCAGGTGCCTTTGTCTCCCTCCGTGAATAATACAGCCACGCCCCTTTACATTCCTTTATGTTACCATCTGAGATGGACTCAATTGACTATTACCTGTATAATTTTTACCATATCTACATTCAACCTATAATATTATTTACTTTTTTTGAAATCATCTTACATGCTTTATTTAAATTTCTCTTCAAACGGAAGGTTTATGTAATTGTCTTAAGTGGAAAACCTATATGTTTTGCCACAGATAGAAGGTAACCACAAAAAAAAGTAAGAAAACAGCATAATGTTATTAATTTCTAACTAGAAAGAGTTGCTCGCTGCCTCTATTTTTTAAAAAAAGGGTGAGAGGGAGGAGATATGGGGATATATGTATACATATAGCTGATTCACTTTGTTATACAGCAGCAACTAACACACCATTGTAACGCAATTATGCTCCAATAAAGATGAAAAAAAAAAAGGGTGGGTGCAGGGGGAAAGGAGATGAGGAAACGTAAAAGAAGTGTTTGAGACATACTAATACTGAAGTGAGATTTTCTTCCAAATTAATTGGAAGGTTGAAACAAACTTAAAACGGGAATAGCTCTCTCACCCGATGATCAATGTTCTCTCGGTCTCTGTCCTATCTAAAATCAATTCCACTCACATCTGGGAAATGCTGCTTTCTACTTTTCAAAGCACTCTCACGACAACCCTCTCATATAAGCAGAGCAGATATTTTACACTTGTTTTCTAAGTGGAGAACATTCCAGCAAATTGTAGGCACTCTTAGAAACTCCTAAACCCCAGGCAAGCCTCTTAATTGGAGTTGAGAGTTGAACAACTGCACTCGGGGTCCAGGAATGCAATCCAAACCGGGAGAGGGGGGGACGGCAGGAAACACTTATTGCTGAAGAGATGACTTCCTATAGTTGGCTCAGCCCCTTCATTGGTCTCGAGCCAAGTGCTACACAACTGGAAACCAAACCTAGGGTCAGACATACATGCTAGACCCGAGTTTCCGGGACCGCGTCTGACCAGGCTGTGGAGGGTACAAGGACAGCATCCGCTTCTCCCAGGGAAGCAGGGACCCGTCTCTGCTCTCTTTGCTCAGCTGCGGCAGTTAATTTGACCACAAGATTTACCGGGTCCTTCCTTTCCTGCCTTTGTTTTGCAAATAGCCACCCCAGTTCTCAAATCAGCGGACCCGCTAAACCCTGGCTCTTAAAGGGTGGCCACTGGCATCACCTGGGAGCTTGTTAGAAACGCAGAATCTCAGTCGTCATTCCACCCTCCCCACACCCCTCCCCACTGCACAGCGCAATGGACTCAGAGTCTCCAGCTTCACCAAGTCGCTGGGTGATTCGAAAGCACGTTACATTTTGCAAAGCACTCCTTAAAAGACGGTGGTCAAGAGGTCACCCTGGATTCAGGCCGCGGATCCTTCAGCTGTGGGGCCCTCAAGCCCAGAGCTAGGAGCCACTGCTCTGAACGTTGCAACCTTTACAAGCACAGTTCTCACCCAGGGTCCCCTTCTCACCGGCGAGGGGATCTTGGACAAGTCACTCAGCCTTTCTGGGCCTCTGTTGGCTCACCTGTAAAACAAGGAAAACAAAATCTACATCCCAGAGAAGTGGTCCCGCACATGGCGAGGCAAGGTGCTCGTTCAGCAAATAGGCACGGAGCACTCAGCATGTCCAGCCTCTGCTCCAGCCTCTGGGGCTACAGCACTGAACAGGACAGACAGGATCCTGCTCTCCTGGGGCTTCCATTCAAGGGGCTAGACAGAAGAAACAAAGACTTAAGATTTTCAGTAGTGATAAGGACCCAGAACAAAACAAATCCCATGAGAGAGTAGCAGGAGTGGTACAAGGCACCGTTAGCAGGATGGTCAGGCAGGGTGTGTCTGAGGAAATGACATTCCAGCCAAGATGCAAATGGAGGAAAGGGGCAGCCACGTGGTGATGTGGAGACAGAGCCTTCTGAACAGAGGGTACCCCGGGCAGAGGGGCAAAAGCCCTGAGCTGGGACAAGCTTGGTACAGAAGAGGAAGAGAAAGGTCAGGCTGGCCGGAGTGTAGGTGTTAGGAGATGAGGCTGCAGAGATAAGTGGCCTCATTTCTACCACCATGACCATCTCTGAGACCTCATCCGTCAGCTCTGCGATCATCCACATCTGTGCAGCAGCTCTATTCAGAAAGCCATTCATATCCACCCACAAGTGGCTTGGAGACCAAGAAGGCTCCTTGTCCCAGTGTCCAGCTTCACAGGGATGTACCTGCCTGAGTTCCTAACTCAGGAAAGAGGCACTGCAGACCCAACCCCGAGTGCTTTGGAGGGAAAGTGAAGCCCTCCCAGGTAGAGAGCTCCATGAGCTCTGGCTAGAGGGAGTCGACATCCCCAGGGTGGGATGATTTTCTGCTGATTTCACAGATAAGCCAAAGACGTCAAGTAGCATGAAAAGCCTTCTGAAAGCAGCCAGCAAGATCAGATTTGGAGTTTTCACCAAATCTAGGGTGTTAGCTCCGAGCCAGACCTGGTAGTCCAAGGTCAACTGTGTCAGCCAGAATTCAAGGAAGTTTTGGGCAAAAGGGAATACAAGTAGCTTGCTTCAGAGGCTTAAGTCTCACTTACGACAACGTGTTATGGATCCAAGATCACAGTTTACCAATAACTGGTGCCACTTCTAACTTGATCCTAACAACCCCGGGAGGCAGGGGAAGTCACATCCAAAACGATAGTTCTAATGCTCAGAAACAGTCTGGACTAGTAACCAGGACTTGAAAGCAGATCTTCTGGCCCCTGACCAGCGGCCTGTTCAGTGGATGAGGCATTGCCATTGGCGGCATACCAGTTTCCTTCACGAACTTTCCTTCAAGAACATCTTTTTTTCCATCATTCCAGCCTCCTGCTTGCCCCTCCCACCACTGCCATTGCTAACTTTGGTTTATCCTCTCCTTGCTATCTTCATTTTGCCCAAAGCATAATCCAGGGTAATCTCCCTAGTTTAAAATCAGCACCTTAACTTCCCTTTGCCATGTAACCTAACACACTCTCAGTCTCCGGGAATAAGGGCATTTTGGGGGTGGGGGACGTGATTATTCAGCCGACCACATGCAGTATCCCCCCTGAGCTGACATGTCTTGGCAATGACTTTACACTATGGAAGATTTACTGCCACGCTTGATAAGTCACCACTGTCATCATCACCTTCACGTCTTCAAACACTCAGCCAGGTGTTTCTAGTTTGGGGTGACTTAATCCTTAAGAATCTTTAATTTTGTAAACTCAATTGGCTCAATTCTTTTTTAAAAAAACCTTCCTACATTGGAAGGAAGAAGAGTCCCACCCCCATCCCTCCAAAATGTTGAGACTTTTAGAGAAAGTTAAATTCCACTTCGAGTGAAGCCCAAACCTGAAAGATTCAGTTTCAGGGGGAAAATGCACTGAGAACATCTCTGCTGGAGAAAGGGGAGCCATTTCACAGTCTTAATTAGAACACGCTTTCCTTTTACAATCAACCTAGACAATGTTTATAGCTGTACAGTCTCTCTACAGTGTGCAGCGTCTTGCCTCCTCCCAAATGGGGCCATTTGCTTTGAAGAATGCCTTCGAAGCTGCACAAATGCATTCAACTAGTTGCTTTGCTAATTACATCACACATTCCAGAGTTACCGTGGCTGGCTGAATCTAATTACGGTAAATGCATCTACACGAAGATTTCCAATACACCCAGAGAGAGGTTTTGAAGATTTCAAGCTTTGGAAAAAAGGCTGTAATGGAGTCTGGCCACATTGTTCTGTTGGTCTGGGGTAATATAAACACAAGGCAGGGCTCTGTGTATCTGATTCTTCCTGCTGTAAACTCTTGAAGGGGCCATAAGGAACAGAGTGTGCCTTCTTCATTGGATGGCTCCCTTTAGAGAATTCTGTGCTGAAAGCACAAATATCTCAGCTCTTTGGATGCCAAGGAAAAATTCAAGACTCTCACCTGTCTCTTTCATTTCACAAACCTTTACTGAGCATCAGCCTTTATCAAGAGCTCTGGGTGATGATATGGGGAAAACAAAGATGGGTAGATAACTCAGGGCAGGCCAGTATATGGGGGATCCCAAGCAGCCTAATTATTTGGTGCCACTTTAAATGAATATTCTTTAAGTATTTGTTAGACATTTATTTAGTGGGGATGGGGAGAAAATGCTTTAATAATCGCTGTATGAAGAAGTAAATTCACTTACTTTACCTCCACTGGCTAAAAAAAATGTTTTTTTAAAAATTTGCCATTTTCTAGAGTTTGGGGGTTTTTTCTCCAGTTTTAAATTGTAATTTGTTTTCAAACCGACTACTTCTTAGGCAGAGGGACATACTGAAGAGTTTTGAATTCAGGCAAGAAAATAACTCATTCACTGCCAAGCTTCAGTGGACTCTGGAAAGAGACACTGTGTTTCCATTCCAGGATGCTATCTACTACAGCAGGAGAGGAATTAACTTCTATTTTGCCATTTATGTGAGGAATCATATCATATACCTGAGTTAATTGGCACTACACACATATCTTTTATTTCATTTATTCAACAGATATTGATTATGTGCCAGGACTGTCCCAAGTACTGAGTCTACTCCAAAGAACAGCTCAGATAATGACGCTGTTCATATGGAGTTTGTATTTTAGTAATGGCATGGGGCAAAATAATAAATAATTAAACAAATAAATCTACAAATTAATTTCAGGTAGCGATAGGTTCAATGAGGGACATAAAATAGGGAGATGTGATAAAGAGTAAAAGTGCCAGGTATTTAAGACCTCAACAGATACTCTATCTTGTGACTGTGGAATGGGGAGCAGATTTAGATTTTTATTTGTAATTGAGCTGAGATCTGATTGGTGACAAGGAGCTGCCCAAGCAAAGCCCTGAAGGAAAGCAGTCCAGGCAGAGACAACAGCAAATGGAAAGGCCCACGTGAGCTTCTGGCATGGAGGAGCAGACAAAAGGCTAGTAGGACAGCAGCAGAGTAAGCCAGGGGTAAGTGCTAGGGAAATAAAAGAGCGGAAGGGACACAAATTTTATAGGCTATGGTAAGGAGATTAGATTTTATTCTAAATATGATAGAAACCATTAAAGGGTTTAATAAAGGGAGTGACATGATCTGATTTACTCTTTTAAGAGATCATGCCGGTTATGGAGAATGGATTATGGTGGGAAAAGGAGTAGAAATGGGATGAACGCTTAGGCACATTGCAAGAGTCTAAGCCAAAAATAAGGGCAGCTTGGACTACGATTATGGTTGTCCAGTGGATGTGGCGAGAAGTAGTTGAAATCAGGAGATGTTTTGGAGGTAGAGCCTTCTGGATTTACTGATGCTACAGCGTTTAAGATGTGGGAAAGAAAGGAGTCAAGGGGAACTCCAGTATCACTGGCTGAGACGGGGACAACTGGGGGAGTAGGGTTGCACAAAAAATCAAGAGGTCCATTTTAGACATGATACATACAGTGGTATGGCCTGAATTTCTATACATCAAGTTGGCAGTTGTTGTACTTGCTCAGTGGACAGGTCAGGGCAAGGGATATCAATTTGGGATCATTCGCTGCAGAGAGTATTTAAAGCCATGGGGCCAAGAAGAAAGTGTAGATAGAGGTTAAGTCCAGTGATGCATTAGTGTCCTTTCTCACATAGGGCTCCTGGAAGCTATTTGGCTTGTCCACTAATTACCAAGCTCCGAACAGGGTGCCTGCTCTCTAAGCGAGCTCAGCGTGTGAGGAAAGGCAGGCAGGTGGTTGCAAAACAGTGTATTATGTGTTATATGATGTGAAAAGATGAGCTGGGTATTGTGGGAAAGCAGAGAGGAAGATGACTAATAGCCTACGTCATAAGGAAGACTCCATGCTGAAGAAGGTATTTGAAAAAAGCTAATCTGAGTATGGATTTCCCAAGTAAAGGAGAGGAAACAACATGTGCAAAGGCACGAGGCAGGCCATATTGGTGAAGTTCCATGAAACAAACAAAATATATATCTATATTTCCTATTCCAAAAGCTGGAGCCATGCTTAATGGAAAGACATGAAAAACATTCCCATTAAAATCTGCAACAAGGCAAAGTTTTCCATATTCACTACTACCTTGTAACACTGATCTGCCAACACAATTAGAGAAGACAAGGAGCTAATGAGTTCAAAACTTGCCAGGAGGTTAGATTCTCAGTATGTGTAGATGATATGATCGTATACCTAAGGGGAAAAAATAACAACTAATAGGAAAATTAAAATGAATACGAAAATTCAAACAGGTGGCTATAATCAAAATTAGTACTAACAAATCAGTAGACTTAAATATGGGAACAATGATCAGCTTGAAAATATAGTAGAAGAAAAGATCCTATTTACAGCAACTAGAATAACTAGAAATAAACCCAAAATTTGATTTCAAAGAAAATACCAACAGAACTTTTTCTCACTAAACAAACTAATGTTAAACTGTATATGAAAGATACATAGTAACAAGAATATCTAGAAAATTCTGAAAAAGAAGAGTAAAAAAGGCAGACTGGTCCTACCAGCTGGTGTTACATAAAGCTAGAGTAATTAAAACATCATGGGACTGATTAAGAAAATAAAATCCAGAAATAAACTCCAAAACATATGAGAATGTATAATATGACAAAGGTGGCATTTCGTATCAGTGGTTGAAAAACACACAATTCAGCAAATGATGTTGAGACAACTAGGAAGCCATTTAGAAAAAAATTAAGCTGGATTACTAAATTTACTCATCAGATCAAAGTAAATTCTAGTTAGGTGGAAATCACTAAAAAAAAAAATAGTGGAAGAATTATTTTATAATCTTAGAAAAAGAAAAACCTGAGTATGGGGGGAAAGTCCCAGAAACAAAAAAGAATAAAATTGATAAACTCAAATGCATAAAATCTTAAAATTGTGTCGCAAACACAGGCACACACAAGAAAAATCGAAAGACAATGGCAACAGTCCGAGGAAAGCATTTGTGTCACACATAACAAAGGACCAATTCTCTAAATATCAATATATACAAACACTGTAAATCAATTTTAGAAAAAGGCCAAACACAATCGAAAAATGGACAAATGACCTGATCAGACAGCTCGCACAACACACACACATGCATACATACACCTGTAACAAATAGATCTAGAACACTTAAAAAGATATTTAAGAGAAAGCAAATAAACCAGAAAGCAAATACACCAGATTTCTCACATTTCAGATTGGCAACTATCAAACCCCCGAATGCAACCGTCTTGGAGAGAGTGTGAGGAAACAATAGCCATCACTTGCGTTATTGCTGGGACTGTATATTGATGCAACCTCAGGGGAGGGTAGGTTGAACACTTACATAAAAAAGTATAACACGTATATCCTTCAACCCTGCTATTCCACTTCTGAGAATTTATCCTACAGATATACTGGCACATGTGCACAAAGATACAGCCTCAGAGATGTTCTTGCAGCATTGTTTATATTAGCAAAGGAAATAACTTAGGTGATAATCAATAAAGGACTGGTTTAATAGATTATGGCATTTCCTTACAATGTTTCAACAGAAGCCATTCAGAGATGATATGCTCTATCTGTATAAATATGGAATTACTACCAAGATATAGTGTTTACAAGTTTTAGAATAATGTGAAAATTTTAGAATTTAGAAATTTAGAATAATACTCTACCATTTCTGCAAAAACAAAACAAAAAAAGGATACATGCATTTATGTGTGTGTATATGAGACCAGTAACAGTGGTTGCCTTTAGGGAAAGGAACAGGATGGCTGGGATACAGAGATGGAAAGGAGACTTACTTTTCACACTTGGAGCTCTGAGTCTTGAATCATGTACATGCATTACCTCTTAAAAACCAATTAAGTAGCAGAAAGATGAAGACAGTAGTTGTTTTACCTTGCGATTTGAGATTACAGTGTGCGTTGGGAGGAACAGAGATGAAACTGAATAATGAAATCGATCTTGTGGAATTAGGAACATTAGAGAGAATGTTCTTAACACTTAGAGTGCCTGGCCCGTTTTAGGTGTCCAATAAATGTTAGCAATTATTACCCACAGATTACACAGAATCACACATCATTTAGTGAGGTGGGAGGTTTGATTTTGCAGGTTTAACTTGGGTAGAGCGAATTCTCCAGTTACTCTTTTTGTGTTGCACATCCAGATGGTGGAGTCTGGTAAGAGCCAGCTGTGAGTCCGGAGAGCCCCGACTGTGAGGTGAGAGCCGGGGCTTGGCCTGGAGCCACATTTCATACCCCAGCATCGACCCAGAACACATCTTTCTTCTTAGGCAAATGGACCTTGCAGTAAACACCTGTCCATCCCTTCGGCACTTGAAACTCCCCCTGACCTAAAGCTGAGTGTGCCCACCCCTTGAACACAGCGATTGGATAAGTCATGGACACCTGACCCAAGCTGAGCCAATCAGATTTTCTTCCTTGGGAATACAGGTACTTGAACCAAAGGAGAATCATGTCAGTTTCCCTGTGAGGCTAGAAGTATGATCTGTACACGTGGGAGCTGTGGATTAGAGGAGCAGAAAAATTCTGTCCTCCCTAAGAAAAAAGGAGGCCTTTTACTTTTCACAACAGAGGGCTTCCGGTTTCTGGTTCCAATTCCTTCCAGAGGCACAGTTACATTAGTGACTTTGTTTTTTCTCAGGTGTCTCTGGGTTCTTAGAATTTGTGCCTTTTTTTTCCCCTTAGGCTAGGTTAACTTGATTTCTGGGTTTTTGTGTTTTTTTTTTTCAGCTAAAACATCCGAACCAATACAGGCAGTGAAAAGAGACTAAATCTCAACCTCTCGTTGATAGTAACAGAGGATCATGGCGGGGAGACAAAAACAACAGCTCTCCAGTGGAGATCACCAGCTTTGACACCTCTCCCCAAAGATGAGCCACATGCAGGCGAAAGGGTGTCTATTGGCACGGGCAGCATAGTCGGGGCTGCTAAGAAGCGTGGTTGTGAGAGCAGGGGAAGGAGAGCTAGACATAGGGGCTTCCCCAGAGAGTCTGCTGAGGCTGTTGTATTTGCTTCCTAGGGCTGCCGCAACGAACTGGGTGATTTAGAGCAATAGACGTGTATGTATGACAATTATGGAGGCTAGAAGTCTGAAATCGGTGTCAGCAGAGCCATACTCTTTGAAACCTGTGAGGAAGAATTCTTCCCTGCCTCTTCCTGGCTTCTAGTGGTGGCCGTCAGTTCTCAGCATCCATGGCTTGCAGCGAGTGGCGGCATGACTTCAGTCTTCGCCTCTGCCATCACGTGGTGACCTCCCTGTGTGTCTCTGTCTTCACGAGGCATTCTCCTATGGGTGTCTGCGTCCAAATTTCCTTCTTCTTACAAGGAACCAGTCTTTGGATCAGGGCCCACCTTCATGATCTTACCTGAACTTGATTATACCTGCAAAGATCCTATTTCCAAACAAGGTCACATTCGCAGGTACGAGGGGTTAGGGCTTCAACATATCTTTTGGGAGCACAACTGAATTCGTAACAGCTGCTGGGGAGGAGAACTGCTGCCCCTCACTGCATTGGTTAGTATCCATCCAGGAACACAAAACCCGCTCTGAGTGTTTAAAACAGAGGGGAGTCCGTGGTAACGCAGGTGGTAAAAGAGGCTGAAACGCTAAACAGGAGACAGTGAATAACCCCCAAATTAGCAAAAGCAGAAAGCTATCACCACCTCTAAAGTGAAGGGACAAAGTGAGGGTCTGTGTTAGGGGAGTCTGGGTGCCCTGATCACCCAGCAAGTGCACGCGAGAATCACTACAGTTCTGTCCTGAGGAAGCCAGAGCCAGGGAGAAGGGGGGAGGGGAGAAATGTCTGGGCTTCCTCCTCCTCCCGATCCTCTCATCTCCTCCCGAGGCCTCCGTTGGTTGGGGATCCAGCTGACACCGGAGCCTGCAGGGATGGCCCCTGGCCACTCAGAGAGAGCAGGGAAGGGAAAGGAGTGGAGCTGAGGGCAAGCTGACCCAGGACTGGCCCACTTACTGTGCACCAGCCGGCTCACCTAAGCCTCACAGCAGCCTGTGAGGTAGGGTTTACCATCCTAACTTCATTGATGGGGAGGCTGAGACTCCAAGAACCTAAGTAGCTCGCTCCAGGTCACCGGCTCCAAGACCCTTTCTCTCCTGGGTTTGCACGTGGGGTTGTTACAGGGGCTGTAGTTACTTCCCTCAACTATGGCAGGTTCCGAATTGATTGCTTCTCTTCTCAATCTGTACTGCCCCCAAGTAGACAACCCCCTTTGCAAACCAACCACTTGAGGAGAAGCCCGTCAGTCAGGAAAAGGGCAAACTCACCCACCACTGGGTCACCACATCTATTTGCTTTCTCTCCTCCTGCCCTTTGGACTTTTCCTTGGGTCTCTGGCCGGGCCTGCTCACTTGCTGTCACTCACTCTGCACCAGACCTTTAGACGCCTGAACCCTGTTTCCCCCAGCTGACTCCTTTTTCACGCTTGAGGTCTCAGCACTGTCACGACTTCTTAAGGAGGCCTTCTCCCACCCCTCAGACCAGCCTGTCATATGCCGCCTGGGCTGGGATAATTCCTCTTTCGTGATCCTCACGGAGTTTCTAATTTGGGGCCTGGTGCGGTGGCCTACTGAACTGTTCATTTGGGGCTGTTGTTCCTCTATTTTTCCATTTCTACCAGGTTCCAGGCTTTGTATTCCTTTGCTGTGGGCATTTTTCCAGGGGGAAAGTAGAAGCTGAGTGAACATGCTGCTCTTCGTGTAAAACACCGAGCTCTGTGCGGGGGGCAGAGGAGGGCGCTGGGCCTCCCAGGACAGGCGGCGGGGAAGGAGCCGCCCTCCGGGAGGATGAGAAGGTGGAGGGGTGTCGGCAGATCCTGAGCTCAGTGGAAAGCAGACTCAGGTGTAGCCAAGTGTAGTAGGATGGTTCGCCTCCAAGAACATTTTCTAAAGAATTCGGCCTTTTTAATGCTTTTAAATCGTATATTGATATGGCTGCTGTTAAGAATAGGACAAAAAGGTATTAGGGGAGAGCGTGAAACACCTCAGAAATTGGACAGTGATCCCCACTCCCCGCACCACCCAAGGGTGGCCCAGGCTCTACCCTGCAGACCGCCCCCTCCCCATGCAGGGGAGAATCTGTCTGTGTCTCAGCTGAAGCCTGTCATGTGGCAGTGCCCACACGATGAATAGATGTCAGAGGGATGGCCGAGCGGTGCACCCCGGGAAGCCAGCGCCTGGTCATGGCCTTCCCAGGTCCAGCAAAGACTCGCGTGCCCACAGGTGGCTGGAGGCAGAGGAATACCTCTGAGCAGCCTGCCATCTCGGGCCTCCTCACCCATCTAGCGCCTTGGGCAAAATAAGGATGCCACCCGCAGCTACCCTGGAGCAGAGTCCAGAGGCCCTATCTGTGTTTTCAGAATCCTCACGAAAGCCCTGGGTTTCTGGCACAAACCTAGGAGCTGGAATTTCCTGCTCCTCTGGCAGGATGAGAGCTTAGAGTCAGCTTTGATTTCAAGAAAATAAACAAAAGTGTGTATTCTCACACATGCATCGTGGACTGAGGTTCACGGCCACTCGATTTGTTTCATGTCTGACTTCCCCAAGTCCCCTGATAGCCAAGACAGTCTGCCTTAACTCACGGCCCAGTGCAGAGTAAGTGCTCCGTCAATATTTGCTGAATGGAGTAAATGGGCAGTCTTGGAAGGCAAATCTTGCGAGAGCGTTTCTCTATTTCTTGCAGCCATGCCCCGCGTGCATCGGCTCCAGGAGGCCTTGGGGCTGACTGTCCTCTAAACCCTGCTGCTGCGGGAGCAGACGCTGCAAGACTGCTCGGAGGGGCTTCTGTCCCGGCAGGCATCCCTTCCTGGAGAGCAATACCTCCGAAGCTGCCTCGCATCTCGGGGCTCCGTGCCCATCTCTTGAATTTTCAAGTGCCCCAAGCTATTGTGAGTGCATTCTCTGTTTATATTCCAAGATGCTTGAATCTGTGCCTTGTAAAAATGCAAGTTGGAAAGTTAATTCATTCCTTTATGTCAAGGTAATTGCAATTTCACCCTAATCCTCTCTTGTCAGAGACATTTCTACAATGCAGGGAGTTATCTTTTACAAGAGACACTTCAAGGTGATTTAATAACAGCACTTGCTGTGAGTCACATTTTCCCTGTAGTCATCCACTCTTCGGCTTGGGAGAATAGGGTTTCAAGTACAGAAGAGAGAAGGCATTTGGCTAGGCTCGTAGCCCACTTACACGCTCTCAGCCAGATGCACACCTTCAAGAAAAAAGAACACCCTAATGAGCACTTGAGGTAACTAAGGTGCTAAACAGATCTTTCAAAGCAATGCCATTTTTGTTTGTTTGCTTTAGGGCAACTGATATTCATGCAGGGCTCTGTAACATCTGAAGACACCTATGACATTGACAACTGTGCACAAAGGGGAAATTTCATACTGAGATCAATTATTAATTCACCAAATATTTTTGAGCCTCTACTACTGACTACAAGCAAAGTACCCCGGCACTACCGGGGCTTTGGATTCAAGTGCACACAAGGCTTGCCTGCTAGCTGCCCTCACCCAGCTTAGAGTCTACAGAATAGCTTGCTCGCTCTCTCCTTCTCTCAATTGGAAGATTAGAAATTTGTCATAAAAATATTCCTTTTATTTTTTTTACCCCAACTGCGTAGTAAAAGGAATAGGAGCGGAGTTTTCTGATCTGACAAAATTCCTATCTCCCTGCACAGTGGGGAAAAGTTTGCACGCGCTTTACACTTCCTATTTCTCATCTCACACTAGGTCAGCCCAAAAGGCAAAGAGCACTGGCTGCACTGTGGCTAAACTTCAGGAGATTTGAGTCTGAAAGGCCAGCAGGTGGCCCCATCTTGAAGACTTTTCGGCTCTGGAGAGGTAAAGTCTTCTCCCAGCAGCCCCGCCTCTAGATGTACCATCTAATGGTAGCCTCAAGCCCTGAGAAAATCCAGCTGAAGAAGAGACCTCTCAGTGGAAACTATCTTTGAAAGGCTTACTGTAATGTCTCCCAGAGTAATAGACATACACACAATATACTTTTAAATCAAGACTAGGCAATGAGGACAAGAGAACACCTTTGCCAAGTGCCACTTACTCCTAACTCCAGTTGGAATTTTCTGGGCATGTGGCACTCGTGTTACCTGCTGCAGGCAGATCCCCTATACCCATACTTAAAACAACCCAACTCCTAATGGAGTTCTTAGCATGTCTCTTTCAACTGAATTTCTAAAACAAGGAACGATGTAATTGGCAGGTAACGACAGGTTAACAGGATTGTCTTAACAGATACTGGTGCATTTTCAGCTCAGACTTTCACCAGCCAAGATGTTCTGTACGGAAGAAAACCAAACTGTCTGAGCCATGCGAAGAGTTGCCAAAATACCAGAGAGCTGTAACCCAGACTAAAAGAATCAGGCTTGCATCTCAATTAGGAGAAAAAAACAAAAAAAGAGGCTACTCTTTTTCTTTTTTTTTAATACTGTGTGATGTCATACTTTGAATATGGTCATTTAGGTATAAAATTATATACTTGGGAGCTTAGCCACCTTGAACCCTTTGTGAAATGAAATGGGATAGAAGTGAATTAAATGGTGGGAGGCTTTAACTGTCTATGCGACACTTTCAACAGTTAGAAACACAAAGAGCAACAGCAGGTTCCCCCTTGTTGACAATCACTTCTTCTCCCAGCAATTGGCTCTCCTTGGTTGGACCGATTCCTTTGCCTTAACAGAGAATCTAAACTACCAGCAGAGCAACCTTGCATCCAGGATACATTCCCGTGAAAACAGAGCAGAACCTTTGAACCCGGGCTCCCTACCCCAGGCCCCTGTGGGTCTGAGTGTCTGAGGCTCCCTACGAGGGGTCCACCGGGTCACCAGCCACAGCCCCATGGGGAGCAGCTCCCCGCCCTTGCCTTCCAGGAGTTGGGTGACTCCCTCCCTCATGACCTTTGTATGAGCTAATGATCCCACCTGAAATGTGCAAACACTCCTTATGTGATTTCAAGGCAGAGACAAAAGCTTAAGCTGAGGTAACCACAAAGGGTTTCGTTAAAGCCCAGCTAAATCTCTAGGTGTAGGGCCCAGGCACGGGTTCTCTCCAGGGCTGAGAACCACTGATTTAGATGAAAACAGCTGCCTTTCTTGACCAAAATATATGGGCCAATAATGCGCCCTGTCTCCCAGACAAATAATGCAAATAAGTGCTCTGACAAGCTGCTTTTTGTCACGCCCAGGGATGGTGGCAAGACAGCTGGAGAAGGATGGCTGTGGGGTAGGGAGGTAGTGCTGCCAGGAGCTAGATGTGTGAATCCCAAAGCAGATGCCAGTGCCCCAGATTGATCGGAAGGGGAGAGCTAAAGCTAGATCTTTACCGTCAGATACAGGTGAGGAGCCCAAAAAGGAAGCCCAGGTAGTGGAAAAGGGGGACATGAGCAGGGCTGTCAGCAGGGAAGGGCAGCAATGGTTTGTAGCCGGAAGGAAGCCAGTTTCCACATTGCCCACCCAGTAGGATGGCCCCGGGGACAGACCTTCATCCCTGGGGAGTTCCTGCCCTCAGCTCATTGGGTGCTTAAGGTCTTCTGTGGCTATAGTTTGGTTCTGTGTATGAGAGGTAACTTGGAAGGGGAGGTGGGCTTCAGTTCAGGTCAACAAAACGAGTGTATACTTGCTGGGCATCAGGTCTTGGGATTTCAAAACACGGGACTTTGATGTAATACAGTGACAGCAGAGCCAAAATCTAAGCCGCTCTGGAAAACCTGCATGAATTAGTCACTGAATTAGGGTTCTCCAGAGAAACAGAACCAATAGGATATACACAGACATAAGAGGAGATTTATCACGGGCACTGGCTAATGTGACATTGCAGGCTGAGATACGCCACCATGTACTGTCTGCAAGCTGGAGAAGCAGGAAAGCCAGTGGTCTAATTCAGACTGGGTCTAAAGGCCTGAGACCCGGGAGCTCCAGTGTTTCAGAGCAGGAGAAGAGGAATGTCTCAGTTCAAGGAGAGAGAGAGAGGGAGAGAGAGAGAGAGAGAGAGAGAGAGAGAGAGAGAGAGAACTTGGCCTTCTTACAACTTTCTGTTCTATTTGGGCCCTCAGTGGATTAGGTGATGCCCATGCACATGGGTAAGGAATTATATCTTTACTCAGTCTCCTGATTCAAACGTTAATCTCTTCTGGAAACCCCCTCACAAACATGCTCAGACATAATGCTTTAGCAGCTATCTGGGTGTCCCTTAGCCCAGTCTAGCTGACACATAAAATTAATCATGACAGTCACTGTACTTAAAATGCTGCAGAGAGGTAGCTCGCATAACCAAAGCTCTGGGCTTGAAGCTCTGGGCGTGCTTATGCTACGCACAACCTTCCGCCAGATCTGGTTCCGCCACGTGTTGAAGATTGACTTGTATTAAGTTCTCACATGCGTGGGACTGGGTATGCGTCTCACTCGGGCTTCCTATGCAAGTCTCCTGACCACTCCCTTCAAAGGCCTTTCTGGGAGAAGAACAACTTTGGATTTTCAGAGCAGAAACTAAGAGAGGCCTAGTGTCCCAGTGATCACGTCCTGTGATCATTGACACTCCCTTGGGACTCTCGCCATGACAACCTGTTTGCTTTAACCCAACCACACTCCTGGCCCAAGGATGATCCACTGCTCTCACAATTTTAGAGTAACCAATCCCATGTTTTCTACACTGAGCAACACTTAAAACTATCCCTTAATAAATCATGTTGCATCTCTGTTACTGGGTCCCCTATTCTCTCTCCAAGTTCAGCAGCCCCCAAGAGCTGCCGTGCTGAGTCCTAGTTGCATATTAGAATCACCCGAGAAGCTTGAAAAAGGGCTGGTGCCTGGTGCTCTGCCACTCAAGATTCTGATTTAATTGTGCTGAGCTGGGGCACTGGTGATGGTGGGGTTTGTTGGGGTTTTTTTTAACCTTTACTAGGCTTCTTAATATTTCAGCCAATTACTGCTCATCGTTTTTAGTGAGTGAGCGCTTATAACTAACCTCCCTGCCTGATTAAATGCAGCCCCTACATTTCCTCCTCGACACAGTTTAGCAATTAGCCATCTCCAGCTCTCTTAAGTGGAAATCTGAAGATTAGCAGGACCTTCTTTGCCCAAGGGAAGCCTGACATTTTTAATGAAACTAAAATATACCAACTGTTCTTGGTGAAATTATTCTGAGAGGTTTCTAAGAATTTCCCACAACATCGAGGGTTGGTAGCTTAGAGTTTACTGACCCCAAACGGGAGGGCGTGTTTGTGGGATAGAGTTCTCACTGCCATCTTCCTACTCTCTTTGTATTTAATGGCCTTAAA
Source organism: Eschrichtius robustus (assembly GCF_028021215.1). Classification (NCBI taxonomy): domain Eukaryota; kingdom Metazoa; phylum Chordata; class Mammalia; order Artiodactyla; family Eschrichtiidae; genus Eschrichtius; species Eschrichtius robustus. The sequence continues at coordinate 69,586,584 of NC_090833.1, forward strand.
AGTACTGACATCGAAGCAACACGAATTGTCCAATCCAACTTTAATCCAAAATTCTTCCTCATCAACAATGCCTTCTGTAACTGCAAAAAAATCCACTCCCAAATTTTGCTACATTCTCACCCTCTCCATCTAACAAAGAAGAAACAAACTGTCAATTGTCTGACCTGCTTGAATCTTTTTATCTCAGGGAGTTTTTAAAAAAATGTTTATGTTGTGGGTCAGGGGAAGAAATGGTGAGGACTTGGATTCACTTCAGGCTCCCTTCTAGTTTCTCAGTGAACTTCAAATATACGCCATCTCTTGATACTTATATTTAATCCTGATTACGAAAGGCGGAAAATGTGTTCTCCACCATGCAGGAATATCTCAAGACTCTTTCAACCCAGAGTCAAAACACCAGGTCCTAGTTCTGACATACTTCCCAGACTGAGCTGGGCCTCCTGGATTTTCACTACATATTTTCTGCATCTCTACAAATTTCATGATCCTAGCTGGGTTTGTTTCCTGTCTCCCTCCCAGGAGGTCCTTCAGAGCTGAGGCTGCATCTTTTCTTCTAAATGTATCCAGTTGGCCACAGGAAGTACTCAAATGTGTGGCTGTGAAGAATGACCCAATGAATGAAGAATCAATTCCCCACAAAGCTGGCTGAAAGTAGTCTAGTTGGAGGACAAGAGAGAAAGGTCAGGGCCGCCAGTGCCCTAGCAGAGGCCGGACTGCCAAGATTTATTGCTAAGCCTTCTGCTTTTGCCTCCACTTTGTCCACTGTTATTTTGCCAGTCAATATCAGTAGTTGTTGAATAACATTCATTTATACATTATTTAGTAGGTGCAATCAGTCAAAGTCCCCATGATCATGGCCCGGCTTTTTAAATTGGCCTCTTATCTGTAAACACATTTCCTGAGCTGCTCTATCTTTTCATCTGGTCTAGGTGATCTATAGCAATATCCCAGAACCTGCCCATTTTCTTTTTAATCCCCTGATGGATTATAAATAGCCTGCTCTGAACCTTCCCAAAGCTTTGAAGGCAAATTCCTGCTTCCTAAATTACTATCAACCTCTTGCTCCACACTCAGACCCCTGCAGGAGGCTGCCCTCCTCCCCCAGGACAGAAACGCAGAGGCCTCCTGCGCTTCTCTGCCCTCGGGCTGAAGTAGCACTATGGCAACGACCAACGTGCGGAACGATGGCTGGGAATACACGCATCCCTGGCTGCTTCCAACGCTTAAGAGAGGTGATTAAAGAAGAGAAATCTAGCATAAAAGAATGGCAGGGGAAGAAAGCACATGAAAGAGAACAGTGAGTGAGAGGGAAAAGGGAGCAGCAAGAAGAGACGTGAGAGAAACCAGAGGAGTACAGAAATGAGGACAGGAAGGCAGAAATGAACAGAGGGCAACAGGCAGAGCCCAGACTTGCTTTATTTGACCTTAAGGCACCCACTTGTGCTGAAACACTCAAGTCTACCCAACCACCTCTGATGTCAATGCCGTTATAAAAGGCAAAATGGCCTGGAAAGAACTCAGCTCTCTGATGCCTCGTGGACCGTTTTTACTTTACACACAGAGAAAAAGAGTCCCGTTGCCTGCCTTCCTAGATTTCAGAGAAACTCCTCCATCAACACCACACTTTTCAAGATCCACTTTAACGAGCACCTCAAGATATTCACTTATGGCAGGACTGAGCTTTCAAGACTCACTTCAGCCCCTGCTTATAAAATTCACTCACCTGGCAAACCGGAATCCTCTCTTCCCCAGCTCCCCAGGGATGCCCCTCGGGCCAGAGGTGAGCAGGCAGCTTGCCCTTCTCTGGGCTCTGTTCTTTCTGTGTATTCATTTTGCATTTCCAGTTACAGCCTAATCCATTAAGAAGCACTTATTCTCAGCAAGCCTCTTGAGCGAGCTCTAATTTGCCACTTCTCAGTACAAACTCATTTTTACATTCTGGCTCAGTTACTGACACGAAATTAGGCAGAGCAGCTCCCAACCTTCAGCACTGCCCTTTCTGCCTCTCCCTGCATTCAGGCTCAGCTTGGCTTTCTCCCGCTTCTATGCCATCGGAACCAGCCTTAGCTTTTCCGAGCATCTGTGGGGCTTAGCAGATGGGATGGCAGTTAATAAATCCAGTCCATACAAAGCCACTAGCAAAAATGCACACAGGTCAACCTCCCCCTTCTCTGAGCATTCTCCAAAGGCATCCTTAAACATAGCTATCATTATGAGCCACTAAACTCTGAACAGCCAAGCCTCCTTTACCATTTATGTTCCTTCCTACCCCCGTAAGAGGGTAAACCCTACTGATATGGAGTGAACTTAGTTTTTTAGGATCCATGGCTATACATCTGGAAGACACAGAACTCTGCAAATATGCTTCCAATGGCTTAACCTTTGTGATCAGGACCCCTCTTCCCCGAAACTAGCATTTATTCTGTTTTTACTGTGTTCTAGGCATTGTGTTGATTTTGTTGCATTATCTCTTTTAATCCACCCCCAAACTTCAGAATCATCCTTAAAATAGCAGTCGGACCATGGTGCTCCTCTGCACAGAACACTCCAAAGGCCTCCTGTCTCACTCAGAAGAAAAGCCAAGTCCTTGCTACACGCCATGGGGAGACCCCTGTGATCTCTCCGGCCAGTCGCGTTTCCTACGTAGCTACCTTTCCGCTTCTCCACTCCAGCTGCGCTGCTCTTCCTGCAGCTCCTCCCATGTGGGAGGCTCGCCCCCTTTCCTGGGAGTCACATCACTTGTCCTTTTTACTCTCCCTTGTCCCTACACAAACGTCACCTTCTCTGTGGGAGCTTCCCTTGTCCTCCCAGTACACACAGAGCCTCACCTCCGCCCTATCTTCTACACTCTGCTGACCTTTTCTCCATTCCAACCCTACCCCAACCTGTTAACACATTTGTTTACCGTCTCCTGCAACTAGAATGAAGATGCAGGAGGGGAGGATTTTGTTTTGTTCCCTTCTGAACCCCACAGTCTAGAACGGTGTTCTTAATGAAACATTCCTGAAAAAATAAATGAAGGAAGGTATTCTTCTACCCTCCATTTTACAGTTGAGAAAGAGGTGTAGGGTGACGGGCTAACCTGTCTAAGGTCATAAAGCCGATATATGACAGAGCTGCGCAAATAGTACTAAGGGCTTATCAATCTCCCTCCCCAAGCACAAAATGCCTCTGTGAGAAATATTTTTGCCAGGCTCATTCAACTGCGGGTGATTTTGACCAAAAGAGGAAGCAGATATGGAAGATGACGACCAATAAATCAGTGGGAAGCCAGGTCTAGAACCTGCCACGCAGCCTCACATTTCCTCCAAACTCACTTAACTCATGGGTTCTCCTCTCCTCACTCTTGACATGGACCAAATTCAATCCTTCCTTAAATATATACCATAGAGCATTAAAGTGGAGATTACACAAATTTTTCAACAATTTGAGGAACAATTTGTTGTTGTTGTTCCTTGTAAATATTTTGAAGCTATTTACCAGGTGACACTTCTGTAGAGAGGGAAAGCTTATATAAAATGAGGCAACTTGGGACTTCCCTGGTGGCGCAGTGGTTGAGAATCTGCCTGCCAATGCAGGGGACACGGGTTCGAGCCCTGGTCCGGGAAGATCCCACATGCCACGGAGCAATTAAGCCCGTGCGCCACTACTGAGCCTGTAATCTAGAGCCCACAAGCCACAACTACTGAGACCGTGTGCCACAACTACTGAAGCCCGTGCACCTAGAGCCTGTGCTCCGCAACAAGAGAAGCCACCGCAATGAGAAGCCCGCACGCTCGCAGCAACTGGAGAAAGCCTGCATGCAGCAATGAAGACCCAACACAGCCAAAAATAAATAAATAAATAAAATTAAAAAAAAAAAAATGAGGCAACTTCACAATATGCTAGAGTCTATAAGCTCCTATAGAGCTGATACTACGCTTTCTTCTCCCTGATTATCTCACTGAGATTGACCCATCACAGGCATTCAATAGAAGTTTAGTAAACAAATGAATGCCACTGGAGAAGAAATTTCAGTTTTTCCTAGGAACAGATTGGATACTGGTCATCTTGTCCGGGCCAGCCAATTCTCTCCACCTCTATGACAAGGGTGGTAACCATCTGAGAAATTTGATTAGGGGCCGAGGAGTTAATCACATTTGAGGAAAGTCATAATCCCAATGGAAAGTTTGAAAAACAAAATATATAACTAGTAGAATGGAATCTCCTCAATGACAAGAGAGAAACCCGGAGCAGAATCTGTCACATTAGTCCTGCACAGGGATACACAGGGATGGGATGGGAGCTCCAAAAGCCAAGCTGGGAGGTGGACTGCTTTCCAACCACTAAAAACATCCCAGAAGGAAAGACAAATGGCCGTGATTTACAAATCAGAAAGTTGAGTTGGTGAAGCATAAACAGGCTGTCTATGGAAATCCAAGCTGACGCCTTCTAATATATATATATATATATTTTATTTTATTTTATTTTATTTTTTTTCTTCCTCTGCTCTCTTCATGCAGGCTTCAGAGCTCTGCCACATTTCCCTTCAGGGGAGGAGGATGGAGCCTAGCTAAGGAGCAAAAATTCCTTCCCTGCTTCCTTGAGTCTCTCCAAGGGTCTGGGATATTAGAAAGTGCCTCCAAGTACACAGCACTTTCAGGTCAAGAAGCAACATTGCTCCTTATCCACTACCAAGCTCCAGCTGAGAGGGAGGCTCGTCCTCCAAATGAGGGATTACCCAGCTGGCAGGTCCAGATTCCTTTTACTGACATGGCAAAAGAAGTAACCTCTCCTTAAGTGTCAGTTGGACCTAGTGACTTGCTTCTAATGAATAGAATATAGAAAAAGGTGATGGATGTCACTTCCATGATTAGGTTATAAAAATTATGACTTCCATCTTGCCAGCAGACTCTCTGCTTGCTGGCTTTAATAAAGCAAGCTGTCAGCTGGAGCAGCTCACACGGCAAGAAAGTGAGGGTGTCCTCCAGCCAACAGCCAGCAAGGAACTGAGGCCCTCAGTCCAACAGCCTGTGAGGAGTTGAATCCTGCCAACAACCACTAAATGAACTTGGAAGCACATCATACCAAACTCGAGCCTTGAGATGACTGTGGCCTAGCCAGCAGCTTGTCTGCAGCTCTGTGAGCGGCCCTGAGCCAGAGGACCCAGCTAGGTTAGGCCTAGATTCCACAGAAACTGTGAGATAAAAAATATGTGGTGTTCTAAGCTGCTAAATGTTGGGGTAATTTGTTACACAGCAACAGATAACTAATACAAGGGTAATGAAAATGTTGTGAGATGCGTGTAGCAGAGGTTCATGCTGAAGGGGCCATGAGAGCACAGAAGTTTGGGGTCGCAGGACACTTACAGCGTACACCCTGTGGAGGGGAGGAGTATGGGACCCCACCTAACAAAGCAAAGCTGTCCATGCTTCTCCCACCCACCACAGCTGCCCACGTCTCCAGTGAATGAAGCCCAAGTTTGTTAGTCTGGCAACAAGGACTGCCATCATCTGGCCTCTACCTACTTTTTCAGTTTTATCTCCTGCTTTCGCCCTACCTGTAGCCTATCTTTGAGTCAAATCAAATTAGATGTAGTTGCCCCCAGTACTTTCCCCTTTGTCCATACTCTTCCCTCTTCCTAGATTGCCTTCCTGTACAGGCAGTTACGTGCCTCCTGGGTGCTCTGTGGAACTCCACGCAAACCCCTATACCTGGCCCTGCAGTGACTCCCTCATGCCATACATTGCCCTGCCTGCAAACTTTGATTTTCTTGCCTAGCACCCCCTCTAGCTCTAAGACCTGTAACTGAGCTGCTTCTTCAACTTGGTATCCTCAGAGCTAGCTCACAGCCTGGAAAATCACTTCAGTCAGCAGCTGATGAAAGAATAACCATGGGGTGGAACTGCTAGGAAGATGAACAGTTATTTATTGGTTTAATTATAATTTCTATCACACTATTGAAATAATAGGCAGCTTATAAGAAGACCTGCACTCAGGAAAGTCAGGAGCACACAAAATCAAAGCCACATAGGAGGATAAAAGAGCAAAGCCTCCAAAACTGATGGTATATTTGTCACAATGGAGGATGACACGTCACTCTAAGTTTGCCCTGAGACAAGCAAGCTTTTCCAAGAATTATTAATTTGCCTACCCCTTGAGCTTTGGTGCCTGTTGAGAACTCCATTAAGAGAAGAGAATGGCTTTTGCAAGACTTACCACAATTATTCAAGTTTCCATCGTATGTATCAGTTCTATTCACCAATAACCAAATCAACAAAGAGAAAGGGGAGGGGATAAAAAATCAGTATCTAATTTTAATGCCCTTCAAGAAATCCGCCTTCCTTCCCATTTGCTACCAACTGAAATGGAAAGGCTGACCCAGAGTTAGCAATCAACACAGGAACCACTCAAGGAATGAAACCAACACCTTCCTCATCAGGGGATGTTCAGGGAAGAAGGTAGCAATTACACTTTCTTAGAGCAAGTATATTTCCTATGAGGTGTAGCCATCAGGTAAAGATATTTGATGACCCTTTTAAATACCTTTAAATCAGTGGCATCTTAGCTTTGCATTTTGAAGAAAGAGAAAAATTGATGACTTAGTTTGTCAAAAATTTGCTTCCATACAAATAAGCTTATTGTCCTGAAGGATTTCAATGCAAGATCAATCATGACCAATCATGACCCTTGCAGAAAAGGCTTTGAATCCTATGAAAGTAGGATGACTTGGAAAAAATAAATACTATTCCTACTCAGTCAACTTACTGGGAATCACCCTCGTCACTGGTCCACAGAAAACATCCAAAACCTAAGCTGAAATCTCTGTTCCTTTAGGTCATAAATTAGTGCTACAGTCAAGTCTGTGGAGACTCTGTAGGGCAAATGGCTTTGAGTTTGTATAAGTTGGTGAGGTGTGAGGACACCATCGGTGGACTGGGGACTCGACTGTGTACATGTGCTGGAAAACCACCTGTGAGGAGGACTTGCATGACTCCGTACAAAAATTCTTGGGCCTGCACATCCAAACTGGAGATCATCTTGAGGCTAACAAAGCTACAAAGGAGAAGGCTACATAATCTCAGGGAAACAATTTTTCAACCTTGGTTCCTGAGTAAAGACATGAGGAAATAGCTCATTTACTGAAAGGCAAAACTAAAACAGTAAGAATAAACAGTGATCTTCTTATGCTAGAATTGCTAACAAATTGGATCATGTCAAAGAAACTAAAAATATATACTTGGTGCGGGTTAGTGGAATCAGGACAGACTCAAGGTTTCAGTGCCAACATGTTGTCTCCATCAGAGAAAATTCGATTGGTGCCTTCTTAAGTACTTCTGGTTTATTCTTATCCAGATGGATTTGCATCTGATTTGCCTCTGTCCTACGCACTGTGCTTTAGAACAGGGGTCCCCAACCTCTGGGATCTGATGCCTGATGATCTGAGGTGGAGCTGATGTAATAATAATAGAAATAAAGTGCACAATAAATATAACGTGCTTGAATCATCCCGAAACCATCACCCCACCCCCGGTCTGTGGAAGAATTGCCTTCCACGAAACCAGTCCCTGGTGCCAAAAACATTGGGGACCACTGCTTTAGAACATCCCTCCCTCTTTCTTACTGTGAACCTATCAGATGACCTAACAGGGAACTTACACATCACTTTCCAGGCAGCCATCAACACACAGAAACTCTGAGGAGAATCACTCGAGCACAGTAGCCCGTGCTACTTGTGCAATGTCCCATCCTTGGTACGCCACCAACCCCAGCCCGGGAATATTGGCCACACGGGCAAATCAGCCAAATGCAGGGACTGAGAGTGGATTTGTGGGCTAAATTATAAGTCACTGGAAGTAAAGGCACAACTTTAAGTCCTTTGTCTCAGGATCCTAATTAGCTCTACAGTGTTTCCTACAATTCCCTGGTAAGAATCGCCTAGAGAACTTGTTAAACCTACAGCCCCCAGAGTCTGGATCAGGAAAGCTGGGATGGAGGTGGACTCCAGAAATCTGTATCCCTAATAAGTCCCTGACTAGCATCAGGGACCCCTGGGAAACAGAATCCTGATAGCTGAAGGTGCCAGAGGATTGTTGCTATAGGATCGTAGTCCCCAAACCTGGCTGCATGTTAGGAACTTGAACGATCAGGGTTTGTGGCCCCTGTTCTAGGCTTCCTGAATCAAAATCTCTAGCAGTGGGAGCCAGGACTTCAATTTTTACACTCTTACCCTGGCTGCACATTAGAATAATCTAGGGACCACTTGAAATTACCGATACCCAAGGCTTTGTGCAAAAAAACTGAATCAGAGCCTCTGGAAAGGGAATAGCTTGCAAAAGCTCCCTGGGTGATGCTGGTAAAACCAGACCACAGCTCAGCCTGTGGGAACCACAGAGGTAGATGGTGTAGGATGATGCCGACGTCATCGGGTTTTCATCTTTATTCGACAAACCAGAGCAACAAGGAGCAACTACACACCGACTTGGTGGCAGACGCTGCAAGGCTGGCTCCTTTGTCCTGTCAGTGCCCCAGACTGCTCTCTGTGCATTGCTTTAAGTTGAACTACTTATTCAGGGCTTGTGAAAACTCAGAGCAGATTAAGAAGTTTGCCATCAGCAATGGGAATAAGAAGGCTGGGAGCCCAGAAAGGCTGTTCAGTCTGTCTGCCAGTTAGGGATTTCCATATTGCTTCCAACAAGTCCTAACCACATGATGACATTATTGCTCAGGAGTAAAGAGTCTCTGTCCCAGCAAAGTGGAAAGGAAATTCTGTGGCCACCGCAGCTACATTTTCACAAGCTCCTCAGGAGAGTGGTTGGCACATGGTAGGTACTCAATAAATATCTGTTGAATGACTGACTGAATTTCCATCACCACAGCTAAAACCTTAAATAACCTTTCAATATGGTTCACTGTAGATTTTTCTCCAATTTCTGAAAACAATCACTACTACAGTCATCGTCACAAAGTATGATATCACGAGCAACTGGAACTAGCAGCAAAATTGCTTTAATTTTTAATGTGGGGTGGACAAATTCTACCTGATATATCTAAGTAGAAGCTTATCTGCTTAAACTTCCAGAAGGATCAGGATTTCAACACTGGCATCTCCCCACTGTGGTGGGCGCAGTAATGGCCCCCCAAAGATCCTAATTCCTAAAACCTGTGAATATATTACTTCAAATGGTAAAGGAGGCAGGTATGATTATGATTAGTAAAGAAACTTGCCATGGGGAATTTATCCTGGATTCTCTGGGTGGTCCAAAGGTAATTACAAGAGTTCATAAAAGATGGAAGAAGGAGGCAGAAGGTCGAAGTCAGGGAAATATTTTAAAAAGCTACACTGTTGATGTTGAAGATGGAAAAAGGGACCCTGAGCCAAGGAATGCAGGCAGCCTCTAGAAGCTGGAAAAGGCAAGGACATTGATTCTCCCCTGGAGCCTCTGGAAGGAATGCAGCCCTGCGGACACTCTGATTTTAGCCTAGTGAAACACATTTCAGACTTCTGACCTTCAGAACTGTAAGATAATAAGTTTGTGTTGTTTTAAGCCACTAAATTTGTGGTAATATGTTATAGCAGCAATGGAAAATTAACACATCACATAATGTTTAAGGGAAAAAAGAATACAGGGAAAAATGGTGACTAAGGTGGCATTTCTTTGCGTTTCAACATAGCAAAGGGCTGTATTGGGGTCCTCTACAAAGAGATGTTGCTGACATCCCATCAAAACTGTGGTATGGGGCTTCCCTGGTGGCGCAGTGGTTGAGAATCTGCCTGCCAATGCAGGGGACACGGGTTCGAGCCCTGGTCTGGGAAGATCCCACATGCCGCGGAGCAACTGGGCCCGTGAGCCACAATTACTGAGCCTGCGCGTCTGGAGCTTGTGCTCTGCAACAAGAGAGGCCGCGACAGTGAGAGGCCCGCGCACCGCGATGAAGAGTGGCCCCCACTTGCTGCAACTAGAGAAAGCCCTCGTACAGAAACGAAGACCCAACACAGCCATAACTAAAAATAAGTAAATAAATAAACCCAAACTTTAAAAAGAACAAAAACAAAAAAACAAACTGTGGTATGGCTTTTAAGAGTACAATGCTGAAATAAGAGTTACGGAGATGCTCACTATAAATCAAATCACAGGACTATAAGATACCAGTGGCCATTTCTACCTGGTACACATGTCTGCTTTTAAAAACAAAAGGAGTGATATCATTCTAAGGTGTATATGGTAACTGAGCAGAATGTCTGTCTAACCAAGGTCACAACCTGGGCTTACTCCAGGTGAAATGGCCAATATTATTGATAGGATGGTCTCCCACCCAAACACCCTTCACCAAAATGGTAAGCCACAGTTGCCTAAAGATGGCAACGATGATAAAACTGTACAATAACCCCCCTTCAGAAGATGTTATAAAGTCCTGTTTGAAAGGGCACGCTGTCTCCCTGTCCTTCTAAGACCCGAGACTCATTCATGGCATGGCTGTATAAGACTGGGAAGTTTGTAGCCACACAAGGGGGCAAAGCCAATGGGCTCCTAAAGGGGTTGAACCTCTGACCTCAGCTTCACAACATTATCTCTATAGCAACCAAGCTCATCAAAGGGAAATGTGTTCAATCCAGTTTTATGTGACCTAGCTCTGAGGCCAGAAAGAAACCTGAAAATTTGTACCTGATGTATTACCTGATGTAAACCTGATGTATTACCTCTGCCTCCTTTTCCTTTCTGTAGGCTGAAAACAGCTACAAAGGCAGCAGACAGTTATGTAGCTGATAATTATCCTGCAAGAACCTGTATGTGAGGATGGCCAATGGCCATGGCTGTTTGAGTAGTGGGCACATCACAACAAGTGGACAACTAGGATAAAGACACTTGAGGATGAATTGTTATTCCCATCTCACAGATGAGAAAACCAAGGGGCAGGAAAGGTTAGGGCTTTAGGGCTAGGAGTGGCAGCTCTGGGATTCAAAACCAAGCCTTTCTGACTCCAATGTCTGTGATTTTTGTCATCATAATACACTACCTTTAAAACAGCAGCAGAATAAGAGAAGGTTGGAGAAAGAGGCAGCAGAGAATGACAATGTAGCAACCCCCTTGCAAGCCAAGAGGTTACAGCCATTCATTCATTCAACACTTTTGGAGTATTTGTTCTATCTATACTAGCAATTATACCCGTGCAACTTGGAACCACTGAAACATCAAAGGATATCAGGTAGCAGGACCTAGAGGCAGAGTAGAGAGCACCAAAATTCCAGAACATGGTCCAACAGTGAGAGAACCTGCCGACTGAGCAGCTCCAGCAATGAGTGGGGAGAGGTTGTCGACTCCCAGGAAGCAGCAGCAGCAGCAGGCAGAGTGACTCAGCAGGTGGCAATGAAGACGTAGCATCTTGAGCAAAGGCGTCAGATATCCTGTTTGGAAAAACACCACAAGCTCAACATGCAACAGGCTCTGAGAACAGGGCCAGGGACCCAATATGTTGTATGTTGCATATATTGTAGAAAGGACTGATCGTCTACTGGCCTATTCATCTATTCAAATGATAGGCTAACACCGGGGAAGCGGTGGGGGAGTGAGGGATGGCTTCAACCACCATGGCTCTTCAGCAACATTGGAAATGCCCTTTACACCCTGGATCCTAAGGGCCTGCCCCTACCACCATGGGGATGCTCTTCTGTTACCATTAAGAGCCCAACCACCCTTTATCATGTACATGCCTAAGTGATAGAAACAGAGATCTGAGGGTAAATCTCCAGTTCTGCATGTCCCAGAGTGCGTTCCTTGGAAATAGGATGACCTACCACATACCCTGGTTTGTCAAAGACAGCCCCAGTTACTCACGTTGTCCTGGGATAATTACTAGCAGTGTCCAATTTCCTTCTCAAAAATGTTCCAGTTTGAACCATGGTCACCTAACCCAGAAAACCATTTCTGGGGATATTAACAGCTGTGCTGTCCTTCTGTGAACCTGTAGCATGCCAACTTATGTTGTAAACCTTGAAGAATGAAATATCGTATAAAAATTATGTTGATGAAGGAACTTCAAAGCAAAACATCTATTATTGTGTTAACTACTGTTGTGTTACATACAATTTGAGAAATACTGTGTTCAAGTTAAACAAGTTTGGTGGTTGTTGGCAGAATATATGGCTTCCCAGAAATTTAACAGAGTAGCACGTCATGAATTTCCAAGAGGGTCAAATCCTGGGCAGTTTTTCCAAACTTACTTAAACACAAAACCTTTTTTCATACAATGTCAAAAGAGGTCAATGTTTTACAGAATACTCCCACGTTTTCACTCAACAAATATGGGTGCCTAGTTCGCCCTGGAATTGTTGTAGGTCCTGGAGTCAGCAGTATAACAGGACAAAGCCCTTGTCCTCATCAGGCTTACATTCTAGTGGGGGAGAAAGGCAATAAACCTGTAAACAAATAAATATTATAATGTGGAAAACAATGATCTATGCCCCCAAGTGATGGATATTCAAAATAAAGACCACAACAGTCACCAATTCTGAGGAATATTCATGAAGCGATCTGTCTTCAGACATGAGTTGGCAATGATCCACGTCTGTCAAAAGCCATGAATCGATGGGCACCTTGTTTTCTGAGTAGAAGTTTCCCTTAACAAGTCTCCCCCTTTGAACTGAGTGTACTTCATTTGTCATTAATATATATGTGCCTCTGGGGGAGTCCGTCTGCCTTTGGCTTTTGTTTGCGGACTGGATTCATAATATGTGCCTTTAATACTCTTTCCTGTCCTATCTAGACTGAGGTGCTATTTAAAATAGCATCACTTTCTTTCCAAAGACGTGTATAGTTGCCTAGCACCCAGGGAATAAATTAGAACAAACGGAGGGTTAGCACATTCTATGCCATAAATCCCACCCCCTAGGGGTGGGATGAGGGACAAGGAGGTGCTTAAAAACAGAAACAGAAACAAAACAAAACATGCACACACACAAAAACCTCCTACCCTTTGATTCTGTGCAAGAACAGAGACTCATATTGAAATGAATAAGCCAAGTTAAAACTTTCCCTCCTGGAACAAAGCAAAAGGAAAGCCTCTTTATGTTGCAGGGGCTATAGATGCCACGGACTGAGCCTGTCCCAAAGCTTCCCTCCACTGCTCAAAAACTAAGCCATCTTGCTGCATTTAGCACTTCTCACCAGACCACCCACCCAGACGCGGATACACAAACCACATGTGTGAGGAATGCTGTTCGGCTAGGAAATCAGTATCAGTATTTCAACCTTATTACTTGCACAGACGGCCCTTTTAGTGCGACTCACTTGTTTTATCTTTTCAATAGCTTTGAATATTTTCTTTTAATGGCCTGGATTTATCCTTTTCTACCCTTTTGAAACTTCAGAGCCCTGCAGTGGAGGCCCGCATGTGCTGGAAGACATGATTACGAGGGAAAAGGAGCAAATTGCTTTGCCTTTACTCACCACTATCTCCCCAGTCCCTGTGGCCACCTATTCCGTGCAGATGGCCCCGCGCCCTGCGTTATTATCAACGTGGACTCAAGGAGGCTTCCCATTCAGGTGGTAGATTATTTTTGTTGTTATTTGACAGCTATAGGGTCCAGTTATAATTACCGAAGTGTTTTTCCGTTTGTGCCACGTACGTCTCTCCCTAGCACGTGGGAACCACATTGGTCACCCTTCTCTAATTAAGGGGAAATTAAGACCAAGAGGCCAAGCCGACAGCCCAGGGCAAGTTAACAACCTCTGGAAAAGACTGGAAATGCCCCTAAAGGGAAGGGGCCACATAAACAGGAAGGTGTGGATACTATTAGCAGGCAGAGAAAGCAGAAGCCTTGAAATGTGCTCAGGCTTCTCTATTTGGGTGGTATTCCAGGCAAGGAGACCCATAAAATACCCGTAGCTACTCCACTAGTCAGCGCATTAGTTTTGGACACTATATCCCCAAATTCCCAAGCAGAGAGGTCTTGGCGTCAGGCCTCGGTTGAGCTGCCATCTCTCTCCAGGACCCCTTGAGTATCCAAGAGGGACCATAGTTCTGAGAGACGGTGAAACAAATGTACTGGGGGGAACTGGGGCTCAGCGCTCTTCCCGTGTGAGGGCACTTGGAGACGACATCCTGAGTTGTCTTCAGCAGGCCCAGGATGCCCACCCTGACTTTCTCCATGCGGCAGAAAATGCCAGGCCATTATTTTAAAACAAACAAATGAATATCTATGCTGAAACAAGGGAAGAGATTAGTCCAATTTGAGCCTGGTCATTCGAAAGCTTAACTGTCAGCCAAGCCCATCTGGGACTGATGCTTCCACACCTAAAATCAGTTGCTAGTTGATAAGATACGAGGCAGTCCACTATCGTCCCCTCATGGCTTGTTGCCTGAAGATAAGGTGAGTTTCTCAAATCTAATGTCTCTTTACTCTTAAAGAGCATGTTACATAGAGCATTACATCCAATTCCTTGGTTCCCTGCCAAACTGAAAGTATTCTATTCTCTTTGTTGAAGTCGTTTTTCTCCTTCCTGTCCAATCAAGGTAGCATTTCTTGCCACTAGAGTAAATGCAAGGCCTTTGTTTAGTTTATGAACAAAACCTCTGGGAGAAATAGGGGGAAAAAGAAAAAAACACCATGCACAAGTAACCTGGTTTATTCCAAGAATGTACCCTACCATTTCTTGTCCAGTCTCTGCAGAGCTTAAAAAATGTTCTGGTTTTAGGACACAGAAAGTGGTGCTAGACCCTAGGGACTCAAAGATGAATGGGGCACGAACTGTGCCCTCCGCTGGTTCTGATCTCGCCATTCTTTCTTCCTTAAGACCAGCATCACTTCTTGAGAAAGGCTGGGGGCTCATTTTTCCTGTATGCAAAGGGAAACCAAACTTTGGTCGAATGACTCTTTACAACGTACAGTCTTACTGAATTGTTAAGAAAACGGAGCCACAACAGATTCGATATGAATTTAAGTGAAACACCTATTTCTGTCCATCTGTACTTACATTTCAACATGGGTTTTAGGGATGGGAAATACATCTGACGAATGCCTTGTAGTTCACATAATAGCATCTACACACACGTACACAGTGTATCTTTCAACATAACTACACATACACACTCCATTAAAAAAAAAGATACTGACAGATTTATAAAATGTACTGGCCTTGCACTGTTAATCTCAAGAATACAATTTACTTAATTTATTTTTGCACTGCATGGTAGCTCTGGCCACTGTTAAGGATCTGTCAGCATTTCCATCATAACTCTATTTTCAGAATACTGGAGTACAAGTGCCAAAATACATATTTACAGTTTACAGACAGAGGTGGCTTTGTCTTCCTTTGCCTTCTTCAATGCATCTTTACAAGGGATATTCAGG
Source organism: Eschrichtius robustus (assembly GCF_028021215.1). Lineage (NCBI taxonomy): Eukaryota > Metazoa > Chordata > Mammalia > Artiodactyla > Eschrichtiidae > Eschrichtius > Eschrichtius robustus. Next base: position 69,601,915 of record NC_090833.1, read on the forward strand.
GATGGCAGTGCCTACATGATACAAAGGCATCATATAAAACAAAAGAGGTCAAAAGATGTAGACTTCCAGCCCAAGACTAGACTAAACCATGGGAATCGACTCCTCAGCATTCATGGCAGCTGTAGTAGTCTGTACATGACACTCATAGCTTTAGAGCAACAGTCCAAAGCAAGATGATAAGATGTGTGTACATAGGGAGTACAAAGCATCAGTACACAAAAATGCTAAGGGTGGCCAGTTAACGAGCATACGGCAAACTAGTCCAGAGCTGGTCACCTCCACAGTGAGAAAAATGAACACGCACCGCCCGGCACCAGCACTGACCATTTCCAACACTGAACATCCAACTCTGTCACCTGGGGAGAGCGAAAACATTTAAGAATAAAGTCTCTCTTAAACAGTATGTCAACTCGTTAACATGTGTGGGGCTTGAAACAGTATGTGGGATGTTATGCAGGCCTAAACTGTCTATTTTAAAGAGTAGTTGGGTCTGTAAAAGTTATCAGGAGAAACATTTTTGGTGGAAGAAGAGAACCAATTTTATTGGCTCTTTCCACAAAATGTGGGTAATTATTCAGATTAGAGAGATTTGCTTTGCAATTTAAAAATGTTTAGGACACTCTCCTAGGACTTTTTTCTTCTAGAGTTTTTGTTTCCTGATCTTAAGTTTTTATGTTCTCCCCAACTTTGACACAATATGCAAGCATATATAGACATCTCTATTTGTCTGCATAGAGAGAGAGGTGGATTATGGTGAAGAAGCAAAATAGCTGCAAGCATTTTTGTTGCTAACACGTCTCCTATATGCTAAGATAGAAGCACCCCCTTCTCATACATATCCTGCTGCGAAACCAGGGGCAAAAGGTAATTGATAAGGGGGGAAAAAGTTCTGTACATGTTTCCTTCCCCTCAAATTACTGGGGAAAAATTTAAAGAAAGTTTATCATACTCTGGCTGGCTTAAACCATAGTCACACTCACCCAATTAATTTTATTTAGACCAAAAAATTAAACCCTGTGCTTAAACAAACCAAAGCCACTGTTAGAATACACGCATGCCAAAAATATTTTAACAGGTTTCAAAGGTGAGTGTACATAAACGTGGCAGAACTGAGTGGGTTACTTTAACTATTTGCATTTAATTGAAAGGGGATTTATTATTTCTGCATTTAAAAATCAGATGAGAGCAAGAGTTCAACTTCTAAAAACTCAACAGCATGACTCTTATTCTATTGGAATTTCATGGAAAATTCATTTTGCTGTCTCTATGAATAACAGAAGGGCAAGTTTTCCTGAATTTTATTAATTTACAGATGATATTCTGAAGACATTTACTTTATTACCTAAATTTTAGGTCTAAAGTTTATCACTGTAATAGCTTCCCTTCTTGCTATCCTTTTTGTCTGGTTACTTATGTTAACCAGTTTCTTGGTTAGTAACCTAGGGAACAAAAAAATCTTTACATTGCCAAATCATGGTTTTGGCCACACAATTTAGATACAAAAATAAAAATGGCCCAAACTACATATATACATTTCTAGTTAAACTACATAGATATTTTTGTTAAACCACATACATTTCTGGCTTAATTAGAATACGTGGATTAGCATTTAGAAATTTTTAAAGATTTTTAAATGTTGCAAAAAATTCCATATAAGCATTGCCCACCCCTTTCACCTGTAAAGTTAAAAAAAGAAACAAAACACAACTAAAACCACTCAATTCATCAGTCACCTAATGTCCAAAATGACTCAGAAAGTTTCTCTGTAATTAAACATTGAGGAGTGGACTACAAAACAAATGCTTCAAGGTCGGTCATGCCAATCATCAAGAGTCATAACATTATTGAAAAAGTACACTTGTCCTCAATGGGATGCTTCTGAAAAGTAATTTACAAGGAGCATGGCTGTATTATAATTTTTTAAAAGGAAAAAATAGTGTCTCTGGATAGAAAGAAACAATGTAAAAAAAAAAAAAATCCCCTTGTTAAAATGCAGAAATAACTCCATTATCAATCTGCATTTACATTCCTGCCCAAAAGAATGGGTCTGGAAAGACCATTTTCTGTACAGACACCAGTTAATCTCTGTATGAAAAGACAGCATCTGGCACGGGACTAAACAAGGGAGATACTGGTCTACGAGCACGCATAGAGACTTTCTTAAGGCTGATCCAGTGAACGAACCTTTGGATCCAGAAGTATTTCTTCGTTTCTTTTCTTTTCGGTTGAATTCCTAGCAAAAACTTGGAAGATGAACTGTTCTCATTTTGCATTCTCCACTTATGGAGAGAATGGAATAATGACACCAAAAGTACTTTGGTTTTGTTTTGTTTTTTTTTTTTTTTCTTTTAAAAATAATTTGCTTTCTTTTGCATGCCACAGGACAGATTTCTAGTTTCAAAACAGGGTACATCAAGAACAAAAATATCCCCCCTCCCCAACCATCTTTATATTCACCAATACAAGAAATCCTTCTGGAAACATAAGCAAGTGACTAAACAGGTATCGAACCACTGAATCTACAAGTTAATACATAATCTGTTATGGCAGAATAACCAAGAATTTTCCCCCAAAGAAAGATTTTAATTTTTCAAATATAAAAGAGTCTAAGAGGATCATATGTGAACAAACAAAAATCTCTTATTCCAGGTTTTATGGTAAAGATGGGTAACACACTGGCAGCCGAAGAAAGCTGAAACTCTTACTAATAAATAGAACCAAATTAAGAATTTCTACAACATTTCTTTAGAAAACAGAACCAGAATTCCTCTTTTAAAAATTATGATCCTGTGGAATGCATTCACTTCCATATTTACCTAATACCGTAACAGTAAAACAGACACAAGGATGTTGATGACATCTCAACAATGCTGGATGCAGGACGTTTACAGGTACACGTTTGTTTAAAAGTCCTACAGGTTTATTGACTAAGGCTAGACAGCAATTCGTATGATCCTATTTGGTGCGTTTTCTAACCATGGTCCAAGATCATTATATGGATACAGCCAAGGACTGGGCCCCAACTTTCAGGAAAAAGACCACAAAGGAGAAAATCAGGGTGGCTATTTGGTCCCCCCAGTTGATCATTTGTGTCCTGGGACTGGAAAAACAAGGTGGAAAATACAGACTGCAACGAGTTAAGGGACTTGGAAAAAGTTGGTGGAGAGTGGCACGGTATACGAGTAAGGTCACTGGGCTTGGGATGGCAAGGGCGCTGCATTGAAAGAGCATCCACGGGACCGAGTACTTAGAATGTCTTGTGGTGTCATTCCCTCAACGACTCTAGAATATCTGTATGCAATAATAAATAGATCAGTTATGTAATAAGGCAGTGTGTTGAATATGCATTCGTCCTGTGGAATGAACCACCACAGAGAGAGATACATGATACCATACACATTCTTTAAGTTTTCTCGTGTTGTATTTGATCTGTTTGTTTTCAAGGCTATCCAGGCTAACTCTTCCCGGGGATTTCCTTGGAGAGAAGAGTGGTCCGCTGAGGCTGGTTTGCTTAACCTCTCCTTTATCAAGAGATGATGACTGGCTTTAAAGAAAAATAAAGCTGAAGGTTGTTTGCTTTTTATTTTTTCCCTTTTGGTTGCATCATTCTGAGTGTTTCCATATAAACAAACGAGAAAAAAAATCACAACCAAAAAAAAAAAACAAAAAAAACCAGAGTTTTTGATGCATCCAGTTGTTGTAGCCTCAGGATGTTCCAGATGTTTCCAGGTAACTCTGTAGTTTACGGACTGTGGTTTTGTCCAGCGAGCAAAGGTCAAAATCAAATGTTGTGTTTGTGATATGAAAGTGTCCAGTTTCTTCTATAAGGTTCACAATCTAGAGGAGTAAAGAAGAGAAAGTTTAGGCAATAAGCAATAGACCACAAAAGGCAAAAAGAGAGAGAGATGGAGGGAGTCAAATATGGAACCAAGTGATTAATAGTCTCATTTATAGCAGGAAGGTCCTATACTGGAAATGGCACCAAACTACTTCTTAGCCAATTTGGTAGGTCAAAGGAATATTAACCCTTTGAATTTCTCAATGAGAGCAGACTACCTGTTCTCATTCATAGTCTTTAAACTGATTCCTACTTCCAAGTCATCAACAGACCATTTTACTATAGGGGTGGGAGTGAGAATGGGTAACTAGTGGGAGATACAATTTCAAGACCCCTTTTAAAAATTAGTTACTGACTCAATGGACAGTGGCTGTACTTAATAGATGAAAGGAAATTCCAGCCTAGAAATAACAGAACTCCTTATAGAAAAAGTATATACACGCAGACACACATATATATAATGATCATTTTTCTTTCTGATTACATTACTGTTGAAAGTCTAAAAAACTCAAGAATCCACAAAGAAAAAATTAAAACCGTCTACATTTCCACCTTCTGAAGATCATGGCTAGTTACTAGAAAGGGGCTCAAGGAAGCCTTCTGAGGTGCTGGAACTGTTTTGTTGCTTGATTTGGGTGCTCGTTACAAAAGATGCATTCACTTTGTTAAAATTCATCCAGCTGTACATTTTGTTATGCTTTGACAAAAAATAAAAATCTATATTCATTCCATTAGTCATGTTCAGTTGATGCACTTGAGTATCTGGGGTGATAAGTATCATCCGCAGAAAGAAAGGATGCCTTTGTCTCCCCATTTGGGAATAGTTATACCTCATTTCTTGAATTGGCTCCAACTTCCAGAAATATGATAAACAAAAGTGGTGACAGAGGCACTATTGGTCTTGCCTGGCTTTCGGAAGGACGCCTCTAAGGTTTCAACATTAACAGTGATGTTGGTTATGGGTTTGAAAGAATCTTTTATCTTGTTACGTGTCTTTCTATTCCTATTTTACTAATAATTTTAACAGAAACAGATGCTATGCCTGGGTAGTATGGGTTCTAGGTATGTTTGTTGTGAGTAAATTGGGATGGAGGGGGGTTGATTTTAGTAAGCTTTGTCGGGGGGAGAAGAAAATCCGCATCAAGATGAAAGAAAAAGTATTTGTGCAGAGAAACCGACTGGCAAACCATTTCGCTTATTTTTAGTTGTCTGTTACTCCTTTTCTATCACATGCTTCTGTTCTCTTTAGCACAATCATCTTGAAAGGAATAATTTTAATTATTCAGCCTATTATTTATTCAATGAAGTCTTAGATTACCTAATTTCCGGTTGAAAACAGCAGAATGGAAACTTTTGACCTTTTCTTCTTACAATTAGTTTTCTTTAAAAAAAAACAGTAAATTTGTGAACTATTCCCTATGGGTCAGTGGCTCTCAATAGAAAATGTGCTCCCTATTCCTGACATATCTGCCACAGAAACATAAGACATAGTGAACCTCAATCCAATTAACTGCACAACTCCAGACTGAGCTGTTATTGCCTTATTCAACCTCTGGAACTATTTTTTTTTACAGATATAACTATGGGTTTAATAACAAAATCAGTTACTCCCATTGCAAAATCATGACAGACACAGCGAACTGCCTACCTAATATCCATTTATCCCTTCTTCTTTACTAGCAGAAGCTTGATTTTCTGGGAGTGGCAATACGCCCAGCTAAAATACTTGCCTCCCAGACCCACTTGCAGCACTGGGCAGACACTGCTATTTACGGCTTATTTGTCAGAAGTCACTGGCCTTTTAGGAAAATTTTCAAAAGGGTATGGACAATGGGCATGAGGCTTTGCCCTCTGCTCTTCCTGTCTGGAATGAAGATGCCATCCTGGAAGTGCAGCAGCTGTCTTCCCCTCAAGTGGATGAACGCAAGATGTGAAAGATGGCAGAGCAGGAAGGCAAGGAGTCTATGTCCTCAGTAGCACCTTTTCCACCACACTGACCATGAATCACTTACCTCCAGGCCTATTATTATATGGGGTGGCGGGGAAGGGGGGGATGCAGGGGTGGAGAGGGAGCCTTACTTGCTTAAACCACCGGACTCAGCGTTCTATTACACGCATCAAGAGAATATCAGAAGGGGTGTTCCCAGTAATGGTTAAAGTGTGACATTCACATAAGAATTTATCAAGCTAGATCTTATTATTAACACTAAAAGATCTAAAATGAACCCTCATTTGCTTTATTAGTTAATAGTTAAAACAGAGCTTTAGATAAGTCAGCCACACACATCTATATACATAGAGAAACACGCATACACAGCTCTGTCCACAAACACAAGCCTTTCAAGGCAATCAAATACTATAATACATATTTAACATCGATTGAATTAAAAGTACTTTCCAGAGTAAATTATCTTTTTTGCTACATTGTGTAGAAACACTATAGACCGAGTGAAAATGTGTAAACTTCAGTATAGAAACAAACAGCCTCTTCAGAGAGCTCTTTCGGGATGAAAACAAATAGCCTTTCAATTTATACAATGGAAGCAAATGACAATTATTCCAGAGTGTGAATCCTCTCCTCAACTAGCTGGCCAGTAGGTAAATGACCAAGCACTCAGAACAGAGAATCCTGAATTTGGCATATCATATTCTGACTCTGCTCACTATTTGAATGGCATTGGACAGAACACAATAACCCCTGGGCCTTAGTCTCCTCATCTGTAAAATGGGGACAATGCCACCTGTTCTACCTATCATACAATGTTGTTCAGAGGATCAAATAATATACGGAACATGAAGCTTCTTTATAAACTGCAAATTGCTACACAGATGAGGGCAACATGATTATGATTACCGTGTAAACATAAATTTATCCTTAATTATCTGGGAGGTAACTATATAGCACATGAATTTTCAGACCCAGTGCTTTTTCCTCTGCCCCTCATTGACTGTTAGCCATTTCATTAGCACTAAAACAAATGAAGCAGGGAAAATGCCAGAAGCTAAAGCTCAGAAAAGACCTCCTTGAAATTAAAGAAAAAATTATAATAAAAGTCTGCAGGAGGAAGGGAAGAAAGCAGGGAGAATAGTAGCTGAAGTAAAGTAGTTGAAACGACAAACTAAAACCACAGTGTGGGGATAAAGAAGTACAGCCCTCCATTTTCCCTTGAAAATGACAGGTAACTCACCCCTTTAAGAAAATAAATTTCTGTGGACTCAATATAGTTGCTCGCTAATTACTTAGCAATAGGCAGAAGACAGAGTAATAAAAATACCCTCTAGAAAAGGCCACTTGGTTTTAAAGCAAATAAACACATTTGCCCACTAGGATATTCGGCCCCGTCATCTCACGTGCACTGTACTACCTTGTAGGTTCCGGGGCTTCAATCACAGCCCTCCCGTCTCCTCCACAACCAGCACGCCCCGCCTGCAGCCACAACAGGCAAAGAAATGAAGGGGATCTTATCAATCTCACTAAATGAGCCCTGCATTTTTATGGGAGCTTATAAGAATGCATCACGGCGGAGGCAGAGACAGCCTTAAAGTAGTAGCGGTGGTGACAGATGGGGCGTTCAGGACTATTTGCCAATGGGAATGGCATTAATGATTTGAATTATTAGAGCACGAACCTACACCCTCAATTAAGTAAAGACTTCATAACGAAAAATAAATGTGGGTGCCTTTCCATGAATCCTGAAAAGAGTCAGAACATCAGAAACACTGCGTTAACATGCTTTATTGCAATGACACAGCCCCAAAGCCTGAAAGCACCACCCTGCTGGTCCCTGAAGGACGCCACGCTGCCTGTCTATAGGAATCCCCGCTCTGCTGATGCACCGTGGCTCTCTACCTTGGTGTCGTTACCCTGCATCGTACTGCAATGACGAATCCAACTCCAAAATAATAGTAATAATAAAAGACAGACTGAGTGCAGATAAGGAAAGCAGGCAAGGGCACATGGTATATTATAGGTAGTGGAAAAGGCGGAGTATGTATACTGCTTAACTCATTCTTCAGATGATGGTTGTTGTGAAAACATCTGTGATGGATTATTTCCTGCCACGTCAGCTTTGGAGGGGGTACCACGCAGGCCTGTTTTTTTTTTTTTTTAAAACAGGGTAAGATCCACTTGTTAAGTCTGTAGCTCCTTCCCCCAATCCTGGTTATAAAAGTCATAAAAATTATTAAAAGGCAGATGCATTGTAGTCTGATTATGCTTTTTCATATTTTTTATGTTAAAAAAACAAAACAAAACAGGATTCTTTCCACCCGAAGCAGCCTCTTTGCTGAGTGGGAAGTAATGAACAAGCTTTGCTTTAACCGCTTCTGTCTGGTGGGGAGTCGGGTCTGGGGTAAGTTAGGACTTCCTGGAGAATGGCCCCAGCTATGGATGGGGAAGCCCTGTCTACCGTGTGACGACGTGTGCCCTACCCTGGGTTAAGAGGCGTCCTGGAGAAAATCACTTTCAGCAAAACACTTCTCAGGGAGTGTTTTCCAGGTTGTTAGAACACTCTGATATACCATTTATTCCCCAACTCCCTGAAGAAAATTCTAAATGTACAATAGCTGTTACCTAAATTGCTGAACCATCCTCTAAGGAAGCCCTGGTTTTCCCTCAGAGGTTTTTTGTTTTTTGTTTTTCTCCTAAGGAGGATGCAAATCCAGACTCAGAGCTGGAACTCCAAGGGAGTTTAGAAGTGTTTAGAAGTGTTCAATCTCCCTTTCCAAATGAATGTGGAACATGTGGTTTAAAGAAGAATCAAATTATTAGTCAGTCCGAGGTACTGACATCTCTGGTTTTGACTGTGCCTACTGTACTATACTTTTACCTTATGGAAAAGGGCCTTCAGAACACAGCCTCTCTTGATCCAGCGCTTTCTGTTCATTAATCTAGATGCTGGGTGCCAGCACTGCATGTCCCCAGAATAAAACAAAGATATTAACCACCTTTTGTGAGCCAAAGAAAAGTGTCAGGCCAGATTTTTTGACAGGATGCATTTAATAAGGAAAAGACCTGGGATGGGATCCTGAGGTCACCAGAAATCCTGTCTCAGGTGCTGGGGTCTGTGTGGCTGATAATACGCAGGCTCTGTGGAACGCAGTCCACAAGATGAGCGGTGCTCAAGGTGGAGAAGAACATTAGTCCTCAATAGTTCTATGTTTTACAATAGGAATTAATTAAGCAGTAAACCGTGACAGGACATGCATCATGGTATCATAATCACAAGCCTCAGCTGCATTACAAGGCAAAAGGCCAAAGACTGAGAGCTTTCAACTGGCCTGGGAATGCAATTAGGGTGAAACGCTGTGGGCCCTGGAGTGCCTTTATGCCAGGTTAAAAATTCATAGATATCACTCTCTCCCTCTAGAACACTAAGATTATCCACTTCGATGGAATTCTCCAGTAAGCCACCTTCCCTCACAAGTCTTTCAAAGGTCAAAATAAAGGACAGTGTGAAATTAGGAATGCCAATGACACCCCAAGGTAAGACCCTGCCCAAAAGCCTAGTATCCTCGACTCACTGGTTGGCTTTCCTGGTGAAGGGGTCCCAACCCTGACCAAACATCTGTCTCGCTCTCCTGCAAGACGCACTGTTTGGGCCCAACTTGTGCTTTAATAGCTTTATTAGACAACTGCTCCACAGTGGTTCAGAGCTGGTGTTCGGGAAAGGATGGGAAAGTCAGCTAATAGATTTACCATCACCATTCAGGCAATTAGCCCCAAATAACTGGTAAGTGGCAGGCTGAACAGTTTTCAGTTGCACAGAAGAAAGCTGAAGAAAAATGCTATCAAAATACTAGAATATGTCTTAGGGTAAGCCACTCAAATCCTGCTCCCCGACCCATTACGCACTTAGATAGAAATGCAACAAATGCAACTTATCCGCAATTAAGAATTATAGGTCTACAGTCTTTTGTTCAAAGCTGAAACTCTAGAAGGGTTAAAAAGCTTATCAGACCAATCAGGGAACTTGGAAAGTTTGAGAGTGTGTATTTATAGATTTATGCAAAAATGTACACAAAATATAAATGTGACCATCAGCCATTAAACATTAAAAAAAAAAAGTAACCCATACACAGCTGGGGTAGATTAAGTGCTAACTTCAAGTCATTTGAAAGTAGTAAAAAAAAAAAAAAAAAAAAAAAAAAAATTCAAGCAGCAAAAAAAGCTACAAACCCACCCTGGAATTTAGAACCCAACCTTCTCTTTGGGTGTTAAAGAAAAATTATTTCATCAATAGCCACTGTTAATGCAATGGACGCATGTGCTGTAACTGTATGAAAACTAAAAACCATCCTTCTTATCTTCTCAAAACATCAAATTGTGCTAATAGAAGTTTCCCCACTCTACAAGTCTTCTACAGTTGAGTTCATAATAATAGAATGTATGTTATACAAGATAAGACAAATGAGGAAAATATTTATTTTCCTTAGAATAGCATTGGCAAAGGTTACTAAATTGAATCACAAATGTTTACAGCACTTGACTGCAATTCTTATCACTGTTTTCCCATGAAACCAGAAGCCTGGCCCCAAAGGTTTCTGCATTCCTACCTTCCCCTCCCTCAGCCCACATGACAGCATCAGACGGCTGAGGGATCAGTATATTCCAGCATCATCACCTCCCCATGTGCCCAGTTTTCGTTGTACCGTGGAAGCCCCAAAGCAGACTTCTGGGCAGCCTCGGAAATAAACCCACCCCCCCCACCTACTTTGCAGGTGGCACTGGGCCAGTCCTGAGAGTGTGGGGCTTTCAGAAGGCCACCTGGCGTGGCCTCCAGGTGCTATCACACTAGCCCAGGACAAACTAGGCCTTGACGTTTCTGGAAAGGGTTGTGTTAAAAAGCATTTCTCACCTGCTGCAGAATGTGTCTTTCCCTCAGTGTCATCAACCTTCTGTGAAGCTCTACCAGTTCATCTAGGTATGCCTGAAAGAGAACGGCATCCCCCCAAAGAACAAGCACTTTAAGGAAGTAGTTCAAAAATAAAAGAATAAACAAATAAGAACATACAAGCAGTGGTCAGAGGTTCCACATTCTACCCTCTACCCCAGGCTGTGTGGGTGCACTGCCCAAGGCCTTTGCAGACCAAATCTCTCTTGGCCAACTATTAACTTTTCAAGCCAGCTTTTTATTGATTAAAAAGGGCAATTCTTGCACTTATTTGCTCTCAACAAGGTTCAAGTGAGCAGGTTCACCCTCTCCCAACAACGCCTCTACAGAGAGAAGGGGAACTCAATGAAAAATTGTGAGTTTAAGCGTATTACCACAGTCTACACTCTTTTTTTTTTTTTTTTTTAACTATTCTTCCATCTTAGAAGCATTTTAACTAAGAGAAAAAAGCCCAAGTTTGACTATGGAAGTACTGATGCACATTACCAATTATGTCAGGGCAAACTGAAAAGAAAAAAGCCCTCCTGGTCCCTCCTGGTCATATCTAACATTGCTAGTGAACGGCAAGAAACAGGACAGAAGAATGTCTTATGAAAAACAGAGGTCACTATCCAAATTAGCATCTGCTTTGTCAAGAGCTCCCCTGAAAAGGCAGAGGTGCACCTCCATATGCTCAGACTCATGGTCTTTGTTAGCATAAATGCCTGGATGTTCCGAGTGCCATTTGCAATGAAGGCAGAAGAAAGGTCTGTGAAGCATTAGCCAGGCCCGCCCCTGCAAAGCACGTGAGGACCCTGCCCACAACGAGACACAAACCCCCAAGAGCCCTTGAAGTCAGATTTTGGATGCGTGACTGCACACTTGGGGAAAACACACTGCACTGGGATCGGATGTCCTGCTCACTTAAGTCTGAGATTCCTTAACCCTCCACCTGCACCACAATTCTCTCACCTCCCAATTCAATGTGCCTGAAATCCCTTGGCAATCATGGATAGCATAAGGCCAAGCTTAACACTGGAGATATAAACAAGACTTGGAAAATAAACTACAAAGCATTGGGAAGAAATGCTTGTCATTTGGAGGTTTCAGGCATTTCTGATGAAGAAAACGAAAGGAGAACCAGCAAGGATGATCAAGGGAAACACAAAGAAACAGAAGAGGGTCAGTGCTGGAGCACTCACAGTAATGGACTGGACACCTACCTTGTCACATTCACCATTCTTTATTTGCTTATCTGATTTGCTTTGCTTTATTGGACTTTTCACTTCAAGAATCTAGGGATCAAAGAGAACATAGTTAAATTTGATTTCTAGCACTTCTTAGCTAACCAGCCACCTAAATGAAGGGACTTAAGAATGAAATGTCACAGTGCTTTGTGACCACCTAGAGGGGTGGGATAGGGAGGGTGGGAGCGAGACGTAAGAGGGAGGGGATATGGGGATAATATGTATATGTATAGCTGATTCACTTTGTTCTAAAGCAGAAACTAACACACCATTGTAAAGCAATTATACTCCAATAAAGATGTTAAAAAAAAAAAAGAATGAAATGTCATATAATAACATCACTTTCCAAAGAGCATTTCTCCTCCATACATTTTCTTTCTTCTCCTCTAATCTTAACTTTCTCTGGGAAAATAAATTACGTATATCTGAAATACTGAGTCAGGGCAACAGAACTTAAAAAAAAAAAGGTGAAGATAAGGAAATTGATCTAAGCTTCCAAGGCTGCTTCTCTTTTGTTACAACACTCTCAAACATATGTACAGCAGCTGAGTTGTAGCGGACTACAGTCCCCTCTGGCAAGAATATTTTCCTTATTCATTCTGTTGTTTCAGCATGACTACCAGCGCTCGGTACACTAAGGATGATAAGACAAACACTCAAATACCCTTTTTAGCACCTGACTTTCAGATTCTAAAAAGTACTCACTCGTATCCACTAAACTGAGGCAGCTTTGGAAATGAAGGTAGCCATCGGTTACACTGGTTGCTCCCAACTTGGGATCCTCCCACTCAAGAAATAAAGAGCTAGGACTATTTTCTGTAGTTCAAGAAATGATGTGTTTACCCATGATAAATATCAAGTGCCTTTCCTTTTATCTGACCCAATGGTAGCTTAGGTTACGAAGAGCAGTTTTGCATACTGTTCAGACTGTTGGGAGCTACGTTTCTAATTAATAAAAAGGAGAAACAAATTATTACTTAATAAATACAGTTGATTTGTTAGAATTTTCAAAATTGAGAATTATGAGGGAAATATTTTTAAATGGCCCTTGCTTAAAATGGTTGAGAACCACTGAAATTATTGATGAGTGTTTACAAATGTATATAAACATAAAAAGCAAAGTAATTTGTCTTTTTCATTATATCCTCATTACCAAGTGAGTTATTATAACCTGAAGCTAATATTAAGGAAGAAAATGCAAAATAAAGGAGATATTTAAGAAGTCTCACATTCCTACTGCTCTTCTTTTCATCCATTTGTGCTTTAACAACACACACACACACACACACACACACACACACACACACACAACCACTCTCCAGTTCTGTTCAAAGGTCTACCATCTTCCAAAACACAAAGATTTTTAAAATGAGTCCACATTTATTTTGTAATTTAATTTGTAGAAAGAGCATTGATTGGGCTCAGAAACCCAAGTTCAGGTACCAGTCCCATCATTCATCATTTTTGAACCTCAAAAAATGAGATAAAATGAGAGAGATGAACAAGATAACATCCAGGTTCCCATTCAGCTATAAAATTTTCTACTACTAATAAACATTTTACCCATTGAGGATGACATTCTAGAAAAGACCAAATACTTCTCTAAAGGTACATATTCCTTTGAATTTAGGAAAATGTGTAAGTAAGAAGTGAGCTCCTAACAGAATCTTGCCTGAGAGTAGCCTTTATTTCCTCATTTTTAACATTAAGATAACCAGAAGACCAATGTGACCAGGCTAACTTCAAATACAATACTTCTGGCAACACAAGGAAATTACTTAATCGCAGAGGCAAAGCAATAGTTTTTAACATGCTTCACTGTAAAGGAAACCAAACACCCCACTACATTCAGAATTTCCTTCTCTATTGTTGAAAATGAGACCTCAAGGGAACACCGGCGCTGAGACCTAGGAGTAAGTAGGTCAGTAGATGGCACTCCTCACCAACTCAGATCTGGGGCTGGGCCCAAGCAGAGCAGATCTGCTGCGATTTCAGGCAAGAGGGAAAAACAGTGGCTGCCTGCCTTGTGCAGTAGAAAACGGAATTTTGTTCCCATCATATCCCACCCCAGAATGCCCCCCTCCATTCCAGGCCCCAAGTCATTGCCCTCTGGGGGCCAAGTGACTGAGAACTCTCTATTTGCCATATAGAGCTGTTAACTAGGTTGAGAGAGTTCCACCACCTTCTCTTCAAAGCAGAAAATAGACAGAACATTCAGGGCGCTGAAGTCCCACCCTACACATTCCGTGAGTGCTACAGCACAGAAGGCCCAAATACATTGAAATCCTAGTTTCTTTCTTCTGAAGCTGCAGTGGCAGGAACAAAAGCCCCGGGTGTCAGTGATCCGCCTCGAGTTACTGAGTGGCTGCCCAGAGAGGGCTCAGTTAATCTTCCTGCTTTGATCTCTCCCTGCTCCAAAGTAAACAGCTTTGTCAAAACCTCATTCTGAGAGCCGAGCCATGCTGAAGACAATTGTTTTATTTATGATCATTTCTTATCTTTAAGGAAACGACTCCAGAATAGAAAAGTACGGCACCTTGTCTTCCACGGGCTGATTTCAAACCAGTTTAACTGGATAGACTCTTTTATTTCATTCAACATGCCTTGCAGGCTGATAGGTGATTTATGATATTCTGAATAGTAACTCAGGTCCCATGGATAGCTTCCTTCCTTTAAGGCCCCCTCACCTCCCTCCCTTCTACACTTTCAGCCAAAAAGGATCTGGAATTTTGATTTTGTTTGAAATTCACATAACAAGGTTTGAAGTAAAAAAAAAAAAAAAACTTTGGTTAAAATGGCACAGCACTATTATTCCCTATTAAGCTGTATGGGAAGAAAAAGCCACCCAGACTGCTGAGATGCACCATTTATGCACGTGGTAGTCTCTGAAAATAGAACTGTGATGAGTTGCACTTCTCTCCTTAATCTGAGGATATGGCTTGAGAATCAAAATTTCAAGATTATTATTTTTCTGTATTCCTTTGTGAGGACTGACAACTCAATTATTCAGCAGATGGGTTCTCTACTGATGGGTCTTTCATGTTAATGATCACTAGTAGCTCCTAACAATACTCAGGTTAATTACTTGCTTTGTTGACATGTGGCTCACTCTCTGCACACTTTTTTCCAAGAGTTAGAAAATGTTTGACTCAATTAGCACTTTCTCTCTTCCCTAGTCCCTAGAAGATTGAGAAAAGGTAAGGAAAACACAGCTTTGTCTGATAATTTACAGAAACTTGAGAGACCATTATCAACCTACAGACAGAGAACAGCCAAGGGATATGGAAGAAGAAAACTCAAGAGTCTTCTCATGTCAGAGTTTGACCTTCCCAGTATGTTTTCATCTATTTTATGTGAAATTTCAGATCATCATCATCATCACTATCTCACACACACACACACACACACACACACGACTAAAAAGCACACTCCAGTCCTAAGACATAGGTCCAAAGAGGAAAGCACCCTGTGGTACATTTATTTCCTACCCTAAACTAGTTAAGAGTGAAAGCATATGGACCTCCTTATTATGCTTATAGGTGTACGGAGAAAATGACATATCACTGAGTGCTCCTGACAGACTGATGATTCACATGTGTGAAGCTACATCTGTCAAATAAACATATGCCAAGGAACTAGTGGTATGCTATTTAATTGGATGAAGTAATTTTTACCCTTTCTAGATAGATGATACCATTTGTTTTTGTTTTCATTCTGCTAGACAGGTTAATAAAAAAAGTCTGACAAAGACTCTAAACCTTTCCCTGAAACCAGGGCCAGCTCAAGACTGCCCGTCAGGAAGGGATTAGGGGCAGTTCTGTCTTCAGGGCAAGGTGGGGGCTTGTTGGAGCTGCATTTATTTAGCAAGCACAGTCTTAAACCTGACTGGAAAATATGCTGAAGGAGACTACTGTGGGGTACAAAAGCACACCCTAACGCTCTTCACTCCTGGCACTGCCACTGCCCAGGAAGTACCCTAATTTTAACATACCACCCACTGGAAGCAGAAATTAGGCCTATATAGGTTTAAACTGGATATAAAAATATATTCGAGGTCTGAATGCTATTCTTTTGCCGGCTCGTACTGAAGCACACACTTATAAATATAAGAAACCCAAGTAATCTAGTTAGCCAGCCCAGGGCTCTTCTCAACTGAGTGGCAGTAACGGTTATGCCCATTGTCCTTACTTTCCCCCGAAACGCCTGACTTGGAGCCACACTGGAGGTGAAAGCTGGCTGGGCCATGGGCATGGCTGGCACTGGAGGTGGGGAAACACATGGACTTCGGGGAGTTAGGATAAGGAAGAAGAATGCACACCTCCTTGAATGGCCAGTCTGTAATGGATGATGAGGTTGGGCCTGCAGTCACAGAGAAATTGCAGTTGAACTGTAACTGGTGAGGTAAAGAACACTGATATTATTTCTACTTAATAATGGAGGCTTTAAGTTGTAGATAAAACTTTATAAATGAGGAGTTTTAAATTTTGAGAGATTTTTGCTTATGCTTTACACAAAATTTAAAATGAAAAAGTCTTCAGCTATAAAATCACAGTTTCCCCATAAAACAGAGATCACAAATTCAAGGGCAAGTCTATTTAAAATCACAGGTAGGACACCTGTGAAACAGAATAATTTTACAAAACCACATTTCCTTTATTTTCAAGTTAACATTCATACAATAACTTGAATTAAGCAATTATTGTAGAGGTCATGTGGAATCTGTCTAAACAAAGAAATAAGAATAACATGGTAATAGAATATCAATTCAATGCATAATGACGGTTTTACAATACTTGAAAATAGTTTATTTTAGCAAGTATTTAAAATAATCATTTGTTTAACAAAAGCTCTTCATCACAGCTTTCGAAGTTCTGCCTAGACCTTATCCAAATAACTATATTCTGAGTTGATCATCAAATTCATCAGCTTTCCTTTACCTTGATTTATAACAGCAATGATAATGACCACTGTTTACTGTGTATTTTATAAACTATTCCTTACAATCCCAAGTGATAATTCTTTTTCCTGGATGAGCACACAGAGGCAGGGCACCTATAATAATAACCATCTATCATCAACTGTTTGCCAACAAGGTATGAACAATGCCTCATGCCCTTTACATATATTTTTTGTCATCCTCCCAGTAACCAGCAAGGTAGATATTAATATCCCCATTTACAAATGAGGAAACTGAGGATAAGTTAAAAGTTATTTTCCCACCAATAAATTACTGTAAATTAGTAAAACAAAGAACCAGGCTTTATATTAGCTCCAAAAGTCATATTCTTTCTTATTCACTTAACAGCCTACTTACAACTGAGGGGGAAAATATACAGAAATCAGGAGTAAATGGGCAACACTTCTTGTCACCATCCAGTCCTGCATCTAATTAATTAACCCATCCGACGGAACATACTTTTCATGACAACAGAAGTTCTTTTACCCTAACTATGTGTTTATTCCTAAGGCTGTAGATTCCCACTTATTTGCTATCAAGGGAGACTTTGTTTAAAACTCAAGGGGTGAAAAGTTTTGCATGCTTAGTAAAAATGATCAACCTCTAGTTCTGCAGAATCTTGAGAAGTGCAAACCCAGCAACTTACCTGGTTGTTGTTGGTTTTTAATAAGGGTGGTGGCGGTTCGTGATGTAGGGGTGAGGAAGCAGAACTGCTTTCACTATCGCTGCCATCACTTAAGCTAACTCTGAAAAGAAACAGAGAAGTCATATGCGTCATTACAGACAGTTCCTGAAATACCCAAAGAATTAAGGGCAGAGAGTAAGGAATCCAAACACTAGTCACTGTGAACTTGTCTTAACTCATATAACCGCTACCATGTATTGGCGTTTTACTTTGTATCTGGAATAGGGTTAAGTGTTTTACCCACTACTTCTCATTTACTAATCCCCATTTCACAGATGAGGAAACTGAGACCTAGAAAGACTAGGTCACTTACCTAGCGTCACAGAGGTAAGAGTGGAGGTTCTAGGATTCAAACCCAAGCAATGGGACCTGAAGCTGGTGCCCAGCCAGTATATCTTACTGGCTTCATTTATTCATTCATCTCCCTGTTCCAGCTCCATCCACCTACTATCATAAGCAGGTCACCCAAGCTTGCAGGTTAGCAAAATTAGACAGTTCACAGGTTACTACCTTTTTCTCCTTTCCCCCAGCCTATTTGCTACAGGTGAAATTTTTACAAATATGGCTAAAATACAGGCTGCAGGAGTGGAAATAACTGCTAAGAAGAATGCGGACCACAGCCCTGCAGGACTGACAGCTCAGGGTGACATCTGAAGATGGGATGTGTGAAGCCCAATGATAGACCCATCACCAATCATTTCCATAGTGTAATGATGCAAAGCTGACCCTAGTTCTGATACAACAATTCATTGGAAATACACCACAGCAACATGAAGAGACAGTGTGTTTGGGATAACTGCTTTAGAAAAATACAATATCTTTCAACAATGAAAGACAATAAAAATATCACCTCCTCGCCAATTTTTTCCCTTTCAGAACAAAATGGAATTTTCTTTTAGCCAGAATAGGAGATATTTCTTTATTCTACTCTGTTGAACATATGCCCTCTTTTAGAAATGTCCTTCAGTGTTTGCTCCCTCTCCTTCGTTATACAGTAACCTAATATAATATTCTTCTCAGAAACAGAAGATGCTTCAGAAATCAGGATAGTTTTTCTTTTGCCCTAAATAGGCAATCACATTCCAGCTCCATAATATATTCAGAGAGACAAGATACAAGACAGGAAATGAAAAGGATACACTGGGACATCCTTTTAGCAAAAACTGATGGAACTTGTTTTTCTTAACTAAATTGCATTAATGAAGTGTTCAGTTGAAGCACTGCTTTAAAATGCTTCTTGACTGAAGTGGCTGAGTATTTAAACTGATTAAACAGTTGAGACTTCACAAGTGCAATGAAGATCAAATGTTATGCTGGCGGGGACTGTGCTAACACCACATGTCAGGAGGGGAGAAAAGCCTTTGCAACAACTGTGCATCGCATCGGCCAACTCACAAACGTGTACCATCTGACCCGTATTGATTCAGGGGACGGGGCAGGAAGGGGGCAGGCCACAGCTCATCACAGAATATCGAGATCTTCTATGTAACAATAACTTGGGAAAGCGTCTAAATAAATGTCTAAGCGTCATGCACTTTTCACCAGCTACATGTAAGAGCAGCCAGTGGTCAGGATGTTGGTTGTTATAAAGCTGCTCCTCACCTACAAGTTTCAGTCCATTTTTAGGTTTTTTTTTGCCCTATCAGTTTCCTTCTTGTCAGATTAAAGACTTCTAAAGGGAAACATTATAAGGCCAAAGCCGTAAGGTTCCTCATTTTCTCCTATTTAAAAGGAATACAGATGGGTGAGTTTGGGAGACAAGGCAGAGAAAGAGATATTGAGTACGGCCATAAGGAAGAATCGCTGAGAGATTTGATAGGGCATATACTCTAAGGAGCCTCTTCTCAAAGGACGCAAAGGAATTACCAGTTAGCAAACATATGGTCTGTCCAGTATGGGTTAAGATCGCATTCTTTATAGGAATTTTAGGGTAATAGATAATGGGAAAAGATTTAACGCAATATATTATAAATGTAATTTTTAAGTTCAAATAGATTCATACTTTTTCTACTCAAAACGCATTAAAGTAAGCATGCCCATTTGTTTTCCTCATGATAAAGAAAGAAAATCCTCACGGCAATTTCAAGCTGACTATTAATTATAAGTGACATGAATTACCATCTTATAATGTAGAATTATGCCTCACCGCATTAAAGCTACTTAAGGAACCTAACTGTCAGCACACTTAAAAGGAATTTATTTTCTGGAAAACACACAGGTGATCCCGGTTTTAATTAGGTCACACACATAATTCATTGAAGCCAATTATGCATTTCTAACTGCAAACAGCAAACACATTTCCTCAGATTCTGAGCTACCTACAGCAACGGATCTACACAACTTCTTCAAATGAAAGCAGAGTTAATTTCAGCAGCCAGTCCTGCCACCTTGGCATTTACTTTGAAGAGCAAAGACTTCTACCAGGACTTCTTCCCTATAAAATTTATGGAGGAAAAGCCTCTCCTTTCTGAGAAAAAAGAATAAATAGTTCCCTGGAGAAGGTGCCTAAGCATGCCAAGGTGCTTCAACTTAAAAAATGAATGTGACCATTTACTGCTATTGTTTTTGGCGTTTCACACTTTTGCATGTGACCATTACTGCCATTGTTTTTGGTGTTTCACACTTTTGCTGTGGTTATACTATTAGGCGGAGTGAAAAGGTGTGATTCCATTACAGGGAACCTCATTCCTTCCAAGACACTCACCTGCGACTTCGGCTGCCTCCTCTATTTACAGGTCTCTCCATTTCGGAGTCATTGTCATTATCCTCTGCCTCATCTGATTCCTCCTCATTGTCATCGGAATGCAGATCTTTCATTATAGACCTTAAAGGACCTGAGTAATGACCACGAACCACAGGCAATCAAACACACTTAGCCACATCAGACACAGAGGAATGCTCACCAGCACAGAGCACTGGTTAAAAATTACCACTATCATATATATTTATACAATTTACATGACAAATTTGGTAGTTTCTGGAATGCAACCTCTGCCAAAACACTATTGCTTTCATAACAGATGCCCGAAAATGTTCTTTAGAAAATCTCTATTTCCTAGGGATTTTTTTCTATGCATTTTTCTTCCCTAAGAAAAATCACACCTAAAAAGAAAGATCTGTTAGTAAATTGAATGTTTTGTTAGGTTAATCCGTGTATTGAAAAGTTGAGACTAATAAATCACCATGGTTGTAACTTGTTCTTAGCAATGCAGCCTTTGTGTGGTAGTTTTTGATCTATTAAGGTTTAGCTGTTCCTTTTATTTCAAGGTCAATTTCAGGTCAAGCAAGCATTTCAGTCAAGTTCAGATTATAAAGTATTTCAATTCCGTGGTGTAATGTCCTATCTCTGATTTTATACTGATCTTGGACACAAGGTCTTGTTGCAACAATTTTGTGTAGCCAATTTTATTTTACTTTTTAAGAAATTCCTGGCAAAATACTGGCATGTATTTACATCAATAAGACCATGTAATAAATCAGGTGCCCAGAATATTCAAAAGAGTGTCCAGTATTAGATGGGAGAGAAAAATCAATTCAGATTATTCTAGAATTGAAAAAAAAAAAAAAAAACAGAAAAAAATGCATAGCGTGGCTTATTTTCACCGTACTACTCTAAATGTGATGAAAACAAAATAGATATTTCTAATCTTAACAGAAGAGATTGTAAAGGCAATCAAGAAAGTGAGAGAGGCACTTTCATTCTGGATTAGCCAATTCCTAAAGTCTAATCTGTGATAGGACTATCTGAGCTATCATTAACTCACTTCTAAAATAAGTATTGACTCTCTGTAATCTCACATTCTGCAAAACCCAAATTTCTCTGCTTTTATAATGGGCCTTTATCTTTGGAAGTCAGTGGAACAAAAACTCTGAACACCCAAAATGAACAGTGTCTTATTTTTTCCTGGAAGCTTAGCCTTAGCCTGAACACACACAACAATTTAATCCTTTTCAAAACATACAAGGCCATCAGGAATGCAACGTGGTCAATGAAAAAGGCAATGTGTGACATGATGCTCAGAAACAAATTATTTCTTGACACTATCTCACTTTTCATGTTAAAAAAAACCCAACCAAACAAACAGAAAAAAAAGGAGCCCACATTTGAAGAGTTTCCACACATGAAAAACTGGAACATATATTTAGTTAATGTTCCAGTTTAAATTTTTTAATTAAATTTCTTTATTTTGAGTTGAGTAGAAGAAAATATATTTTAAAGACAGCAAATTAACACTCACCACAGAAAAAGGTCTACTAATCTGTAGAAAAATAATAAAATGAAAGATGTCCAGGAGGGAGACTAAAAACCTATTTCTCTCTGTCAAAGTCTCTCAAGTCCAGCTTTTGCTATTGTATTTCCTTTGGGAACTCCCTGGAATGGGCTGTGTCTATAATCCCTTTGTAAAATGGGACTCTGATGGCAGGGACTGGAAAAAGGGCGATTTCTAAAGGTCGGCCTCATACAACAGAACAATACTCAAGTGCATTCCTAGGGGAAATAAATACAACTGCATAAAAGCCAAGTTATCATTCAAATAATAAAACAGTAGAAAATAGGCCATAAATCAACTCATTAAGATGTTATATGAGAAAAATGTCTCCTAGTTGGCCCAGGAGATGTGGATACCTTGTTGCCTGGTCTGGGACGGTGTGGAGCTGGAGCTGGAGCTGGAGCTGGCAGGACTGGGTTGTTCAGACTTGAAAGAAGAAAAAGTCATCATCAATAAATGTACAGGACACTACACGTCTAAAATTAAAACCACTATTGTTGCTCAAACATATTTTACCCCACAGAAACAGTCTGACACTGTGTAAGAAAAATGGCTATAAATTGCCTTATGTCAAAAACACTAACACAGGAGAGTCAGTGTCCTTTTCATTTTGCCCATCATATTTTTATTAGATGCAGAAACAAGTATAAAAACTCAGGGATAAAGAGGGAAACACCTGGGTGTTATAGGAGGCAAGAACCTGGCTTTGATTCCACTCCTATGTTTACTGCTATCCCGATCTCTTTCTGAAAGATACCTTGATGACCCTTTCTGCAATGTTTGATTGACTCAACTGGTTAAAACATAGTGGTAATGAGGCCAAGGTCATTAGTTCAATCACATCATGAGCCAGTTAATTTCACTCTGGTCCAAGGCCATGACCCAACTCTAACCCCATTCATCCAGTTCACAAATAGGAGACCGGGCCAAGTCCCACAAATGAGTCAGGGGAAGATGTTCCCACTACTTAAAAAAACAAAAAACAAAAATAAAAAAAACACCCTTTAATTCCACAGCACATTGATGCAGGGAAAGAGCATCATATACACACCCCACTCTCTTACTCTCAATGCATTCCCTTCATCCTTCAGTACCCAGAATAAATTTCCACATCCTCCTTGACCTATCAACTCAGAGTTCTCGTCCTTCCCCAAACCCACTGAAAATATGGATCATTTGTTTGCTTAGAAGATGTGCAGCAGTATCATTCCACCTCCGATGGGTATGTCTTTTCTTTCTAGCAGCCTGCGAGCACTTGAAAAAGCAAGGATTGGGGCATTTGTCTTGTGCTGCTTGTTATTCCCTCGTACTCAGCAACAACGCATTGCATACAGCAGGCGCTCTCTTATCTGTGACTGGAGGCACATTAGGCCCTCTGGTCCACCATCTGCCAGTTTTTATGAGACTTTATAAGAGGTAAAGATGGGAAGAGAAAACACCTGGACAGAACTGTGCAGAGAAATTGATCATGCCATCCACACACTTGAATCTTACATGTTTAAGGCCCAATTTAGTTTAAAATAACTTAATGCTGATAAATTTGGTTGAAAGAGTGGACCATTTCCATTCCATTTCTAATGTGCTCATAGTTTCAACTACATACTCATGTTTTGTTTTTCTTAATTAATTAATTTACTTCTGGCTGCGTTGGGTCTTCATTGCTGCGCCCGGGCTTTCTCTAGTTGCAGCCAGTGGGGGTTACTCTTTGTTGCAGTGCACGGGCTTCTCATTGCGGTGGCTTCTCTTGTTGTGGAGCATGGGCTCTAGGTGCATGGGCTTCAGTAGCTGTGGCACATGCGCTCAACAGTTGTGGCCTGCGGGCTAGAGCGCAGGCTCAGTAGTTGTGGCGCACGGGCTTAGTTGCTCCGCGGAATGTGGGATCTTCCTGGACCAGGGCTCGAACCCGTGTCCCCTGCATTGGCAGGCGGATTCTTAACCACTGCGCCACCAGGAAAGTCCCCATACTCATGTTATCTGAGAAACATCTGAGGTCTTCTCATGGACAGGAAACATCTTTCTACTTTGCTCAGTGGGTGACTACGTTTAATCACGGCCACGTGGAGGACAAACAAACAGCACAATCAGAAGCCACTCCATGAGGATGAGAATCTCAGTTCAGCTCGTATTACAGTTTCTCACCCCTGGTTTTTTCATCTCCCCTCTCAGCACTGAACCCACTACTCCCCCCTCTCCAAGCAACACCAAGCTCCACAGACTCAGACACAAGGAAGCACTTTCAGGCATTCCTAACGCACACTTCACATCCCCAGGCTGGATGGGAAAACAGGTGTCAGTAATCTACCACTCACCCTGCAGGAAAAGAGCCAGACGGGATCTCTAATGAGCAGCAGGCGGCCCCCCAACCCATCACCACTGCAAGATTGCCTTGAGATTTGCAGTACAATGTCCTACACACTGCTGTTTGCGGCCCACAAAGGAGAGCTGGTGGACAAGGACAGAGGCCTGTGGGAGGTACCCTTCATTTCTGTCAAGTGGCTTTTCCACTGTCCAGTCACTATGGTGAGTCACACAACTGAAAGGGCACGCAGTCAGCAGCGACGTGCAATGCCCAGCTGCAAAACATTTCTCCCGTGGTCCACAGAGCACTCCCTTTCCTCTCGAAGTTGCTCTTTTCAGCCATGAAAAGTGTCTGCAAATGGTATTATTTTGATAGCTCTGGAAACCATTTGGGAGCCAAAAAAGAGGTTTCCTTATAGCGAGCGGAGAGAGCTCTAACCCCCATCCTGCCTGGTCAGTACGCGTCGCACTGGACTTAAAGGAGCTGTTCTGCCAGAGCTATTTGCTGAGAGTGACATTAGTTAGGATCAAGAGGACGGTGGCCATCTCTCCAACTACCCCATGCTAAATGTGACCCATCTGTCTCAAGCATCATGCCAATGCCCGAACCAAATCTGGAGGCAGCCTTCTTTTAGTTTCTTAACCATAAACAAGGTTAATAATGCCACAGTTGCTAACCATCAGGAAACTGGCAAACGGTAAAAAAAACCGCAATACAACAGGAGAAAAAGGCTTTCTATGCAGTGTTTATCATTAACACCCTGACTCTTCCACCAAACATTCGAGCAGGCTTACAGTAGAAGACACATTCATTCAATGAGAATATTAAAATGGAAAGTTGAAAGCAACAGAAGTGGATGGAGGAGGATAAACTGTTGAATGATGGGCAGAAAATTCCAATGTCCAGGAAGCTTTTTGCAATCAGGACAAGGACTTGTAGAATTTGAGAGCTGAGGAGGCCTCTGAGATGACTGAAAGGAGTTATTCTCATACTTTCTTGAGCGTTAGAGAATCAACTGGAAGACTTGTTAAAATGCAGACCCTCCCAGGGTTTCTGATTCTCTAAGCCTGGGATAGTGATGAGAACCTGGATTTCTTACAAGTTCTTAAATGATGCTACTGCTGCTGTTCTGAGGGTCAGCCAGACTTTTGAGAACCACTGACCAAAGGCTCAGAGATTCATAGCTGTGAATATTCATCAGAACCAGCTGGGTGGATTCGACACATGAGGAGATTCTGATTCAGTGTTTGGTGGGGTGGGGTGGGGATGCCAGGCATGCTTATATTTTAAAAGTTCAACAAATGATATTAAGGAAGACCACTGATATTAAGTTGATCACTTCTCTTTTTATACAGGCAAAAAAACATGTTTTTGAAAGAATCTTAATTTTAAGAAAGCGTAAGAGTTTGCATCATGAGAAAAAATAGAAACTTACTGCTCTATCCAGAGGTAGTATCCCTGCATACTCTTCCAAGTATTCGGCAAGAAAGCACCCTGACAGAACATGGTTACCAGTAAATAAAAACATTGATGAAGCATGTACAATTGTGTTTTGGTGGATGGACCTTCAACTAACCTAAGCTGACCAGGACAAAATTCAACTAGATGTTAACTGCTCAAAAAGCCACTCTGCCTACTAGATGAGGCTGACACAGCCCTAGATTTTATCAAGTCCAACAAAACAGAGCTGCAGCTCACTTTAAGTTTGTATTTACAAAAAATCAGATTTACCCCCCAAATATACAAGTCAAGGATGACTATATAAACTAGGTAAGGTTGTGTGCTTTACAAAAAATATTCACCATAAACAGGGCTAGATTAAGATTTGTATAGGCCCTAAGGATTGAAGAGATTATGGTATCTTCCTTTTCCCTCCCTAGGTATGCCAAAAACTAAGTGCAGGGAATTCCAATGAGGTTCTGAATTTTCCCTTAATTTAAGACTTGTTTTTGAATATCAAAATTCTCCTCACTAAAAAAAATTTTTAGCTTCTTTTTGCTGATGCCCTAAGCACATGTTTAGCTGATTTACTGAGTAATCACACACTAGACATGAAGTTTCTTTAAATGGTGTGCTCCACAGTGACAAAACTATAGGCTTAAGAATCTCAAATCTATTGCTCACTAACATATGTTTTTGGGAAGAACGCTTAAGCATTAGTTTCCTCAGAGTGAGGGCACTGAACCTCACGTAGAAGCGATAATGTTAAGTTGATATAATAAAGTAAAAACTCCTAGCCCACTGCTGTTACAATGGCAGCTAATCAATTCTTAGTTGCTGCTATTATTTACAATAGATCACAAACTCCTCTACTGCCTAAAATAAGATATATCTTTACTACCAAAACAATGGGCCTACCAAGATTTGCAATGCAATCTTCAACATTAAATGGCTATGCAAAATCATTTTGTAATGGATTTTCTACAGAGGATTATTTTTGTCCAAGACAAATAAGAAAAACTGCATGTTTACAACTCCTAGAAGTTAAGTGCTTCAAACAAGAACACCTGTCAAGGCAGGTCACATGACAGGACTTACAAAATCTGCCATTGTTCCTTAAACTGGGAGCAGACTTCCTCCTTAGGCAATCAGAAGGCAGAATTTCCATCTTTTCTAATGGGCAACTATATTTATGAACAAAACTTCAACTTGATCTTTAAAACAATAAATATAAAGAAAAGGGGGGAGAATTATATATACCTTTCTTCAGGAGAAAGGAAGAGAATATGATGTAACTAGTTAAATTATTTTAGACACATTGCTACCTTTTTTCACAAATTTCTATTTTGTTTAGAAAATGAAAACACATACCCTGCGATAAAGATCATCTTTTCTTTGCACAAATATTCAGAAAGACTGTGTCAAGGATGAGTACTAATCAAAGAAGAAAATACAAATGTCATACACTTTTAAAAGACTAACTCATTCATGATGGATATTAACTAAATTAATGTAGCAATCATTTCACAATACATACATGTATCCAATCATTATGTTATATACCTTAAACTAATACAACGTTATATGTCAATTATATCTCAACAAAACTGAAAGAAAGAGACTACCTTGGACTTCCCCGGTTGCACAGTGGATGGGAGTCCGCCTGCCAATGCAGGGGACACGGGTTCAATCCCTGGTCCGGGAGGATCCCACATGCTGCTCGAGCAACTAAGCCCATGAGCCACAACTGCTGAGCCGGTGTGCCACAACTGCCTGCATGCCTGGAGCCCGCACGCCTGGAGCCCGTGCTCTGCAGCGGGAGAGGCCACCGCAATGGGAGGCCCGCGTGCTGCAGCGAGGAGTGGCCCCCGCTCGCGTGGCTGGGGAGGGCCCATGTGCAGCAGCAAAGACCCATCACAGCCAGGAATGGATAAATAAATAAATGAATTTATAAGAAAAAAAAAAGAGAGACTACATCATTTAGTTTCTCTACTCTAAGAAACTGAAGATAATCCAACTCAACTTTCAAATATACATTTGATTTTAAAGAAAAATGACCTATAACATCCATCTATACAATTGTGTAAAATGTTCTTCATCCTATGAACACACTCTTACCAATTTCTGTTAATAGGTAATATATTGTGATAGCTATGTCAATTAAAGGTAAGGTCGAAGTTAAGCAAGGAAATAAGTATTAAAAGTTATAAAATAACACTTAAATTTAACAAGGTCAACGCAAGAGTGAATTGTCAAAAGGCTAGAAACAAGAGAACTTTTATTTTCATTTGGTTTTACATTAATAACTCAAAATAAACATGCTAAAAGAACAAAACCTTATTATATAGAAAGGTATATGAGAATAAGATTGGAAAAATCAGTCAATAACTCTAACCTCTTAATGTATCTTTGTGTAGCTCTATCATAGTCTTTATTTCGTATGTTCTGCCATGAGAAAGGCAAGTAAGTACTATGGACTACACGTGCCCCCACCCCAAGAAACCGTATATTGAAGTCCTAACCCCCATGTGATGGTATTTAGAGATGCAGTCTTTGGGAGTAATCAGGTTTAGATGAGGTCATGAGGGTGGGGTTCTCATGAAGGGATTAGAGCGCTTATTTAGACAAGACACCAGAGAACTTGCTTCCTCCTTCACCCCTCCCATGTGAAGACACAGTGAGAAGGTGGCCAGCTGCAAGCCAAAAAAAAGAACCCTCACAGGGAAACCAAATCAGTCAGCACCTTGACTTTGGATTTCCCAGCGTCCATAAATAAATATATAAATAAATTCCTGTTACTTAAACTACCCAGTCTATGGTACCTTGTTATGGCAGCCAGAGTTGACTAAAATAGAACACATTTTTTAATCTCCATTTTACTGATGATGAAACTGAAGCAAAATAAAATTAAGTGGCCAGTGGGTAATATTTATCAAGTGACTGGTGAGATGGTACAGAAAAACCCGAACGAACATTTTGGCCAGCCCAATAGGTGGATTACAACCAAGTTTTGTGACTTCTAATCCAGTGCTCGTTCTACTACACCTATTGACCTTGAAAAAGTGCTATGAATTTAAAGCAGGGTCCTGAACACACTAACACCCTTTTATAACACTAGTGTCAGGGAACAAAGTTTTCTATGTCACTGTGAAACTGAATATTCTTCTGTCTAAGGGACATCTTGTGATCAGCACCCAAAGCAAACCAGTGGTAAGACAAAACACTTCATCCCTGGGTCTGAATGTGTCTGTATCAACTGCTTCTAACATTCGTCCAATCAATACTACAATGTACTTTGGCTACTCGCCTCTCTAGTACAGTAAGTTTTGTTTTTTTTAAAAAAAGCAAGTAAGTTTCTCCTCTGAATTTTCCTGATCCTCTGGACATTGGCAGTGATCAAGAGGACCAGCAAGCACATCAGGCAACACACTACAATCATTTATTTTATTTGCCTTCAAGGGTGATCTACTCTCTTTTCCCAACCCTTCTATACAATTCCCATAAACTGCAGGGGTAAAAACAAAAAAAAACAGAAAAACAAAACAGAATTAATGCTTTAAGTAACCTGTCAACAACTCTTTCTTTGAAAACAAGGTTTAATTGGAGAAAGGACACTGGAATAGGAAGCTGGAACCATTATTGCTAATTACTCAGGTCTATGACTACAGGGGAAGAAACCACATCTCTCTTTGGCAAATCCTCTCCATTTGTAAGTACTGTGACAACTTGAGTGAACCTGATGTTACATTATAATTGTATTTAGTCTCTTGGGCCCTTGTATTATCAAAAGCTATTGTTATACCCATCGTTTGCCTGTAACAGAGCAAGATCCTAAGACTTGCCCTCCCCACTGGTTAGCAAAAGAGGAAAGATCTTGATTTCTGTTATATTTTCAATTTACGGACAAAATTATCCTGGGTGCCAAGATAACTGGCTTTCTATTGAGGTGCCTCTGTTTTTACAATTGCATTTGCTTTCTTCGTTATTATCGTCATCTTCACTATTATTATTAAATGCTGTCATCATTTTGTACTCCCTGTCTGAGAACACAAAATCCCATTAGGAAACGAAATGGCCTTGGGGAACAAGGGTCTATAAATCTTTCCATAAGACCCTTTTCCACACTTAGGGATGGCTATAATTTTCTTTTAGCTTCCTCTCTTTTAAACAGAGGAGCCTCAAGTCTTTTATCTCTCATCACCAGTTGTACTTTGAAGGCTGCTACTGACTATTGTGGCCAGAACATGTGATCTTTCAAAAAAAATCCAGTTGCTGCAAGATGGTGCATGTGCCAGATGTGTTCTGAAAATCGCTCACTTGTTAAGAGCTTTAGGAATGAGACATCATCTGGAAACAGACCATTTACAGTTGTACCACCTATAAGCATGTTACTATTCCTTGAGCAAAGACTGTGCACACAGAAGTTGAGTTTCACAACTGGTCATTAAATATACCACTTGGTTGTAACGTTAGAGACTTATCTTTTAACTGGTCTCTTTTTCTCTTTTGTGTGTTTTGAGGGCAGAGGAAGAAAAAAGTTACAAGTGAGAGGGTTTAGAGCTGTAATGCCTCACAAAAGAGAAATAGGAAGAAAAAGAGTTTCCTGATAGAACTGCCCCATAATTAACTGCTACTGAAGCTGACCAATGAACATCAAAACACCACTGCTCATCAGTTAACAATAAGATCCCTTAACTGTTGTCAGAACTACTATTCAGTTACTTGTGAAATAACCCACCTGTGTAGCTCACAAGACACTTGAAATAATGAAAAAGTATTAGTGGATTCTCTCTATATATAAGGGCAGTGTTGAATTGAACGAAGTCTTAAAAGTACGTTATATGTGGTTATAACTCTCAGTTTGGGGTTATAAAATTTTAAATATTAAAGTAAATTAAACATTCAGAGTATCATAAACATGGCAATTAATTGAAATGAAGTAAAACACAGATACATGTAAAGAGATCTTAACAAGATATTTAACTGCATTTCCTTATTAATTTTAGACCTTTTTAAAAATGGCTTACTTAAAAATGGTCATAGAGTGTTTGACTGACACCAATAGAATCTTTATAGACTTACACAAATGTCAAGAAGTTTTATTAATTTTAATCTTTCGACTCTCTTAGAGAATTTTCCCCATTAAACGTGAAGCTTAGATTTACTACCACAGCAGCAGCATCAAGAGTTCATTTTATTCGCTAAACCCTTATTTCCATGGTACTTGGACTTCCGAAATAACCAAAACCCACTGGGAAAAAAGTATTGATTTAAAACTAACCAATCTGGGCTTCCCTGGTGGCGCAGTGGTTAAGAATCTGCCTGCCAATGCAGAGGACACGGGTTCGAGCCCTGGTCTGGGAAGATCCCACATGCCGCGGAGCAACTGAGCCTGTGAGCCGCAACTACTGAGCCTGCACGTGTAGAGCCTGTGCTCCACAAGAGAAGCCACGACAATGAGAAGCCCGCGCACCGCGATGAAGAGTAGCCCCCACTCGCCGCAACTAGAGAAAGCCTGCGCACAGAAACTAAGACCCAACACAGCCATAAATAAATAAATGAATGAATGAATGAATGAATGAATGAATGAATGCATGTAAAACTAACCAATCATCATCAGGTTAAAGATGCAACACTTCTCATGATCAGTCTAGACAACAAAGATTGTTAATAGTTGCAAGGACTGTTTCTTTACAAGCCTTGTATCTTCCTAATTAGAATAACAGTGCATTTTTCAGGTAACATACTGGAGCCCTTTCTTCTGGGTGAGAGGGCCTCAAAGTTCCTTGGGTGTGGATATGCACATATATGTTCACAAAGATGTGTTGTAAGGTAATCCATAGTGGTAAAAGAAAATAGAACCTTTACTCATGTTTATTTTCTGTCTTTTCCTTTTAAATTTTCAAGTTTTTGTATATGCTTTCTTGTACATAACATGTTAATATGGCTATTACTATATGTATAATTTGGAAATATACATATATTGGGGATACATGTTTGCTAAAACAAATGAGTTAAAAGTCTATAGATAATTATCAGTTTTAATTCTGTAATTTACCTGCTCAAATCCTAATTATATGACATAGATTTCAAATCCCGGAGTGACGTGCACTAAACATATAAGGCAGCATCATTACAATTTACTCAGGGACTGTCCAGATTTTTGTACTTTATGCTCAAAATTGACTTTAGAGCTTAAAATTTTAATTTTTAAGTTAAACGAAAATACTTTGAGTTCCTTAACAAATAAGAGGTAACACAAACTTATTTAAAAGATAAAGTGCACATACATTTTCTTAAAATAATAGCCCAACAAAAAATACTTTGCATAACCTCCTTCTCCCCTGAAATTTGAAATCATCTTCATTGTGGCTCTACTTGAAACTCTCATTTTACAGCGTGTGCTGAAAATTACACAATTTAAGTTACGCAATTTATTAAGTGAAACTGAAAAGTTTATAAACAGTCTAACATCTAAATATGTTATACTTGCATTCACTTCTATTAAAATGTTAAGTACTAACAAAACGTTCATAAAAATAAAACTATTTTTAAAAATTCCCTTCTATCTTAATGAAAATAAACGAAAATAGTAAAAACACAGCACATTTAAGAGACTGTTCTCATGTGAAAACATTACGAGGTGAATTTTTTGTTCTCAATGTACCCCCTTAAAAAACGTGGTATTTAGAATCAACACACTCCCTATTAGTAATATTAGATTCTTGTCAAGAATAGGAGGAATGTTACTGCTTATAAGGCTCTAAAGGAACCTACATTTCCATGCACACATCTTATATAAGCCTAACAGTTGCTTTTCTTCATAAATCAATCTATTGTTGCACTTCATAATGAGAAGGCAGATTTACTGCCTTTTACCGCCTTTTCTCACCATCAGAAATATGCCTATTTGGGTAATAGAACATTTCTCTTCTTCAAGGGTGTTTGCCATTAGGGAGGCAGGGGCAAGAACCTTTAACATCTGCTCCCTTCAAGTGAATGACACCTCTAGTTCTCACAGCCGGAATGCTGAAAAGCAAACGCCGGTACGTTGATAAAAATTCTCTAACTTGAAAAAGCACAACACTTGAAATACACTGAAGACATACACATCTCTAAAACACACATTTGGGATTTGAGGGTTATACTGTAAAAACGGTAAAACATATCATTTTGATTGCTAACACTGTAATGCAAATGCCATGAAATCATCATCATAGTTAGAACAATAGGAGTTTCAAATAAAGACCTTTGATTCCATCATCTTGAATTTTCTCTAACTCTGAAAACAAACCTAAAGTACTGGCAAGTAAGACTTTAAACATTTGTCATCTCAATATTGTGTGGTAATAACAAAAGAGTTTATAATATAGCCTTACATTCTTCTGTTTTTATTTACTTAATTTATTCTTCCCTCAGGGAGAAATATTGAAGAATTGTAAACTTTAGACTTCAATTTAAAAACAAGAGAAAGGCACTTGTCAGCATCTAATTCCTAACCATCTGCCTTTTAAAAATACACACACATGTACTCACCCACTCACTCTAGTTAGGCTAAACATTCTTAGCAAGTAAGTAGATCTTGATGGATCTAAACAGAAGTTTCAGCAATCATAGTTCTACTTTTGGAAACACAGCTATCTTTAAACAGGCATCGTGATTCCTACTAGCAAATGCAATCGACCATAAATTAAAAGCAAATAGACACCATCCAAAACAAGTAAATAAAGTGAGGCAGGTATTGGATTCAAGGGAGAACCTCCATTTTTGAAGAAAACTAAATTATGTCTTCTGTCCATGAATATGGAGTATTGCCTAACACTTGTTGTTACTTTGGGCTATCTTTTGTCACTTAAGCAATGCTTTCTGACAGTTTTACAGGCTGTTATCCCAAGGACTTCAGTATTTATGGCCTTTATTCACTTGGGCTTTCTGCTCTCATCCACTGATTACTAATCACTAAATAGATTTTTTTTTTTTTATGGGACTGAAATTAGCTCAAAGGATGTCCTTCGACAATGGCAGCTCAGGACAGTACCGGCTAAAGGTCTTCTCCCGGCCTCTTCCTTGCTCTCCTCAATTTTCTCTTCCTTACAGACAAGTTAATGAGGGTTCAGATCCACGCTGTTCAATTAGATCAACAGCACAAGTGATTTACAGCATTCTTAGAGCATGGTTTAGAACCGTTTGTGAATTGATCCTCAGAAGCTCATTCAATTTCAATACCTCAAGGATGATTTAAAGACCTAAACTTGTTTTTAATCTTCATGAAACAAGAGCATTTCCTACTCATAGAATCATTATTCAGGAAAAGCTACAAAACTTATATACATACAGTATTTATACAGCTACAAATTCCACAAACCTTAGTGTACACAAGCATGCATGAATGTTTCAAAGATATATATTATATTTTAAAACTTCGGCACATTTAGTTCACAATATGGCATTCAAATTTCTTCCTATCTAGTAAAGGCTACTTACTACCTTTTTGTCTGCTCTACTTAAAAGAAC
This sequence comes from Eschrichtius robustus, assembly GCF_028021215.1. Classification (NCBI taxonomy): domain Eukaryota; kingdom Metazoa; phylum Chordata; class Mammalia; order Artiodactyla; family Eschrichtiidae; genus Eschrichtius; species Eschrichtius robustus. The sequence goes on from NC_090833.1 coordinate 69,636,038, forward strand.
CAAGTGCTGAAAAGCAAGTAGAAAACACAGACTCTTCTTTCCACTTAATTGCATTTGACTTAAAACATCTCCTAAGAGATGGGTTTTTATCTTATGAACAATGTGAAATGTGTAATAGATCACGTCCTCTTTACCAGCTGGCTGCTGGAAGCTTGGAAGTCAAATTACTCTGGAAAATAGTGTTTTCTTATAAACTAAAACTCTGAAATAAAACTAGAAATATTGATATTATTACTCTCATAAACTTCTGGATGAACTGAGCAAATTGCACAATTCCTTGAGTGTGTGCTAAGCAATGAGGTGGGGTGGGGAGCGGAGAAGGGAGAGGGGAGAAACTAGCTTTGCAGGAGCACTAAAGCTCCACTTACTGTTCTACAATAGAATTTACTAAATACGACTCTTCCTGAAATGAAAGGGATTATTATGATCAGCTTCTGTTTTCTGTGAAATTATGCTGGAATGAAAACATTTAAAAAAGGAAATGTTGTTTTAAAAAAAAGTTTCTTAAGCCTTTAGATATCTCCGTGTCTGGATAAAAACAATGTGTTCTACCACATCAGAAAAACAATGTTAACTTATTGAATTTAGTATTTACATGAAATTACTTTGCCCATTTATATATAACATTAACTATTTGGACATCAAGTAACTGCATTTAATTTATAGATACCCATATGGTAAATTCTCCTTGAATATGGTTCCAGGAAAATTTATTTCTGCCGATAAATGTGCATGCTTTCTGACATTCCAAATATAAAAGTATGTAACTCTCATATTTCTCTAGGAAAATTTGCCTAACTCTGAACAAATGCTATGTTCTTTAAATTTTGTTACTACTTCTCTTAGTTTATATTTGTCACATATATTAATCTGTAAGCCTAATTCCATTCAAACCGTCATACAGTATGACTGTTAAAGAAATTAAAAATTAAATACATGTACTTGTGTAAGAATTTATACACTCATAAATTTTAAGAAAAGTCAGTTTCTCTAGGATTATCAAAACAATATTAAGGAAACAACATTTTAACGTGCAATTAAATGATAGCTAATTTGTATCAAATACTCTAGCAGTTAGATGACAAGGGGTGTCCTGTTATTTTTTCATAAGTTAAAAACAGTACACTGTTTGCTTTTACATCTAAAAATATGTGAATGGGGAAAGAAAAACATTTTGGGTGTATGGCTTTGTAAAATACGATAAGCTATATAATTATGAAAAAAATGGAAGAATAGTATTATTCTTTTCTAAATGAAAAGATTCATTTCAGATTAGTAAGGTATTTATGTCTAATCCTTAGCTTCTCTAAGAAAATAAAAGTCTACAATATAATAATCATGAATAGAAAAAACTTCAATTTCTTTAATATGTGTTTCAATAATTCCTGGGTAGATAAAATATGTGTAAATGCTTCAAAGTCAGAGGAGAAGGGTATCTTTTTTTTCTTCCTACCTTAAATCACATCAGGGCTCCATTATAAAGTGAGGTATTATAAAATCATACCTCCTATTTTATAAACATTTTCTCTAATTTTTCTTAATTAGATTATAGCATGCTACCTGCAAATTTGTGATCTAAAACTGAATTCTTCTATAAATCGAAACCCTGTAGTTCTTTTCCTCACCTCACCACCCTCATCCCCTCACCCTCCCTTTCATTACCTTGTAGAACATCCTAGAAGCTATCTTTCCTATGAAGTTACTGCTCACAATAAATAAACTTTACATACAGCTGGCCTTTAAAAAATCAGAAATACAGCAAGCAAAGAAATCATCCTCACCTCTTTTAAAAGGAAACAGAGTAGCCCTCAGGAAAACAGAAGTGCCCCAAAGTTCACGTGTGTCAGCAAGGAGTTGAGAGCTGTTAAGAATGATCCTCTTGAAAAGAAAGAAGTCTCCTTAGGCACCCACATGTATATTTAGATTAGATTGGCAGTTTAAATGACAGCAAACACATGGTCATGACTTCCCGATTGCTCACTCGTCCAACACATACACACAGGCTAATCAGAAGCAAACATCCACCCCGAACTGTTTTAGAAACTAGCTTCTTCCATCTGATATGACCGTATGTGTGGTAAGCATACATTCTGCTAGAGAGATCAGATGTCAAACACTTAACTGTCTCTCCTAGTATACCCGGATCTTGAATCACATTGCTTTAGTTTTCCAGGACATTTCTCTAAAGTTAAGTCTGACTTATCAACTTAAGTCAGTTGAGTAAACTCTCTGCTCTATGTAACCTGCAGAGTTTTATGAAGTACATATTTCTTTTATAAAGAAATGGCCATGTGAAGGTTCCAGGATCTATTTGTCTTAGGAGTATTTTAACTGTAAGACCTGACTATCCTATCAGTAATAGCACACACTCCTAGTCTGTAAACAGGGCAAAGTCACTACAGAGGATCACATTTGCTTGTGCAAATAAAGAGTGGTAGAGTTAAAAGGTAGAGATACCAAACATGAACTTTAAGCTCCTATTCGTTACTGGGGCACTAGTAACATTTTCCAGTAAATAACACACACACACACACACGGCACTATTTGGAGACAGCTATGAACTACATGTATAACACTGTAGTGTTGTGTATATATATATATATATGTTTATATCATATGTGTTGTATATATGCACATATATTGAGATTCATACATATTAAGATGTGTTAGCAAATGAGATGCAAATAGCCAAATGCTCTGTGATAGAAGGACAGGTTACAAAAAATGGTAAACGATTTTGCACTTAGCTCTAACGTCAAATACTTTGAAAACTCAAGATTAATATGAGGGTGCAGGTGAAAGAGTGGAATAATAAAATGACTTGGGGCTCCGGTTCTGGAAACGTCAGACCTGGTTTGAATTCTGATTCTACCACTTTTTTTGCTGTGTGACCTAAGCCAAGTCATATTCTCTCTCCAGGTCTCAGCTTCTTCATCTCTAAAGTGGGGAAATGGAATTAATAACAGTATTAGTTCATATAGTTAGTATGAGAATGTAGATAATGCAAGCAAAGTGTTTAGGACAGAGCATGGAATAAATGATGACTATTATTTAGCTACTACTATCATCAAGAAGAACCATGAAAGTCTGATATGAGAAAAGTCATGTCTGAGTCCATTTGGCTTGCCCACCTTCTCCCCCTATGATAGTCTTCCCTGAAATATATTTGACACTTCAAGAAATAAGGCAACCTCCTTCAACTGATCCAAAATCTATTTTCCCTCAAACTTCTCTTGGAGCAGGGAGCTGATAAAATGCCTCATTCAATGCCTGGTGTATAAGACATCCTAGAAAGGACGTCTATACAAACAGCCTAAGAAAGATGAGAATTAAAACATGATAGTTAATCTAAACATAAATCATCTACAGGAAAGTAATAACTACTGGTCAAGTAGCTCACTGGTCAAGTAATAATTAAGAATTCACAGAAAAAATAAAGTGAAACTCATTTAGGGCATCCCACTCATTGAGACCCAGAAGCTTTTCCTCCTATACAAAAATGTGGGGCTCCAAGAGTCTCAACAAAAAGATCCATTTAAAGAAAATACAAATACCATGATATGTTCTTGATATTTCATCTCAATTTCCTAGACATATACACTTCTGTCATATGTTAACTTGTCTTAGTAGTAAAAAGACAAAAACAGATGGATTCTGATGGTTTAATGGCAGAAATATTTGTCCTGTGGTTTTTGCTACTTTATAAAAGTATTAGAAAGGAATTCAGAAGTGGGGTGAAACCTCAAAGTTAATTGAATCTCCTTTATGTTGTCTGACAAATTAAGATTGCAAGTAGCCTTTATTATAGGACATCTGCTCATGTGGTATCATCAATGTCAAGTTATTTCCCTTTTTTCTTTAAAACCACAATCACTACATGAACTTCCTGCACTCCTCATAAGAGGTTTTGTTATATACTCAAGTAAGCAAATTTGAGGTATTTGAGAAATAAGATTATTTCCAATGTTAATGCTCTCCAAAGACTTGTTTTTAATGTTCATCTGTACCTATCCATTAAAATGTAACCTAACACAATTATCATCAATAGGATGCAGGTGTTGGATAATTATATTAGTATCAACACTACAGGCAAATTAAGATTTCTTCCCCTGTGATGGAGTTCTGATAAATATCAATTCCTTGGTTTACTGAATCCTGAAGATCAAAAGGCCCTGCATATGGCACTAATAAATCAAATAGAGTCATCAAATCTACAGTCTGTTTTCTTTGGCTAAAACTGCAAAGTTTTACTCACAGAGCCTTATCTACTGCTAAAAATTCTCTGCCAAACCAAATTTAGCTTACCAAGAGTACAGAAAATATACCACTCCCCAGCTGCACCCTCCTGGGTGGGGCTTTTGAAGTTCAGGGATACTACTGTGTGGTGATCCAGAATATCTGGTCTTTTCCTCTCCCTTGTTTTTTTACATCTCACAATCAACTAAAAACTCATCCGGCAAGTAAAAAGTTACCTCTAGATTCAGACTGGAAAGTTACAAAATACTTTGACTTATTAACAAAACCAAACATAAATAAAGGTACTAAATAAAATTTCTAAGTTATGATTAACATATACACCCTAAAAATACTAAAATATCTCACAAAACTTTTTTCTCGCTCAAATACCAGTAAGAATTCCTGATGTTGGGAATTCTACAAAGGTATTTATAGTCTAAGTAATCACTTTGTCATAAACTGACCCTAAACTTTGTGTGATGGCGGTGTTACTTGAAAGGGAAGGGGCCAGGAAAAGATATAAGAAGGATGAAAGCCCAGGAAAAATGCCACTGTCTTTCGGTTGGTTTCTCTAAAGAGGATATTCTGATAGATAAACCATTCTGTTCCATAATATTTCCAGTCTTGAAGGAAATACACAATTGAGTGATGGGATCAGGTTGTGTTTTGTTTTTTCTTTATAAAACTAGTTTGTTCCTTTCAAAATTTTTTACATAATTATGTTTAAAATAGGTAAACAGAAATACCAAAATGTGTTTCTTTGGCTCAACTGAAACCACCCTAAAGCAGTAAGAAATACTCCCTTTTCATGTCCAAAAGGAGTTCGGAAAGGTGTAATAATTTGCCCTAATAAGCTGAAATCTCAGCCAAGAATTTTTGCCCACTATCCAGAGTTTCTCAGCATTGGCGTTACTATTTTGAACTGGAAAATCTTTGTTGAGAGGGCTCCCCTGTGCCTTATAGAAGGTTCAGAAGCATCTCTGGCTTCTACCCCCACAAGCCCCGTCCAGGTCATGATACTTAAAAATGTCTCCAAACAACAAGGACCTGTTGTACAGCACAGGGAACTATATTCAATACCCCGTAATAACCTGTAATGGAAAAGAATCTGAAAAAGAATAGCTATGTATATGTATAACTGAATCACTTACCTGTACACCTGAAACACTGTAAATCAACTATACTTCAATAAAAAAATTTTTTTAATTTATAGTGAACATATTTTTAAAAAAATCTCCAAACATCGCCAAATATCACAGGGTGGGGAAAGTCACCCCAGGTCGAGAACCACTACTCCAGACTAATATTTTCTTTACAAGTCAACTACAGGAGTTTCATATAATCGTGCACCATTAATTGGCACAGCATTCCATTTTAATAACGTTCTAATTCTGAGATCTCCATGAAATTACACTTTTGATCTGACAAGATCCTTTTCCATGGTCTCTCTCTGGTATTTATGTAAAGATGCATTTTGGAAAAAACTAAAATCTCTTCCTTCTGAAATATTTGCATTCAGTCTCTCCCTTTAGGATTCTGGCCTATCACTCCATTTTAGTTCTGGGTTGGATCCACTGCAGTCCCTTAGATTGAAACCAAATTCCCGTTTCCAGCTGGCACTGCCACTGCGGGACGAGTACAGATGTGTGCCATTTGGTAAACAGGGTCCAGAAAGCACCTTGTGAGACTACATAATGTTATATGAAGTGAGAAAGAGCTTACAGTTACAATTGGTGAATACAAGAGTGGTATTATGAGTCAGTTTACATTTAGAGAAAGCCTGTTCCATGCCTGAAGTGACACAAAACAATGTTTAGAGAAGAGTTTCCAAGGCACAGTATGTCACAAGAGTGGGAAGAAGGATCATTCCAATGCCACTGTGGTCAGGAGTCCCAAGCCTACTCCCTTTAGAAGCCAATAAACCCAAAGTCTACAAGTTAGCCTCTGAAATCTGGGGTGTTCTTCTTCTTGGCTATAGCTTTGCTAAAGAAACACCAAGAAAGAATTGGCCTGGTTCCTGTCATGAAGATTTGTTTGGAGGCACAATCGCTGGAGTAATGAACCTTGCAAGAGTGAACAAAGCCTATTAATAGAAGCTTTCAGCTGCCACAGACATCACTGGAGGTGACAGACCCCATTCCGTGGATGCCCCAAGCTTCTATCCTAAAGATGTGCTGGAATGATACAACCCAGGGAATACACGACTGCACTGAATATTCCAGACCCCAGATGATTCCCAGTAAGAAATGCCAACTGTCTTTTAGGGCTATTAGTATTAGCCAATCTGCTCCTATGGTGACAGCCACGCTACTTTCTGGAGATACATATATATATACAACCTAGATAATGAATTACAGGCCAACCAGATTCTGCTTCCTGGGGCAGATGCCTTTTACATCCTTTTCATCAATGATAGTTCTACTATTCTGTATTTTGCTTTGTGTATGAGTTATCTGAATACTTATATTAACACTTTCCCCCCACAATCTGCTACATAAGGATGACGGTGAGGACATAAAGTACATCTTACTTACTTTGCACCCTTTATAGAAGGGGTTGACAACCTTTTTCTGTAAAGAGCCCAATAGTAAATATTTTAGACTTCACTTCTGTACATTCTTTGTCAGGACTACTCAACTTTGACCTTGTAGTGTGAGAGCAGCCACAGACTATATATAAATAAATGAACATGGCTGTGTTCCAATAAAACTTTATTTACAAAAACAAGGAGCACACCAGATTTGGTCCAAGAAATATAGTTTGCTGATCCCTAACCTATAAGTACTTGGCATAACTTCATACTTATAGTAGGTTAAACCAAATTTCTCTGATTTAATTTACCATATTATTTCTCCTGCTCCATTTCTGCTTATATATACAACATACGTTGTTTTTGTTTTGCAGAAAAAAGAAGCTTAATGATCTCAATCACTGCCTATGTGGCTTTTAGCTCCTTTAAGACACTCTGTCCTTTGGAAACTAAATTTTAACCCATAAAAGAGCAATGTTCTGACTGTGTTGTCCAAGTTTCTCAGAGTTATCGTAGGAGACATAACTGTTTTACATTATGTTGAAAAGTGACTTTTCAAACCAATTATACTGTTGAATGTGTACAAATGAAAGTCTCATCAATAAAATAAAGTACTCTTTAGCAGATAACCAGCAGCTCCTCTGACACAGTAACACCTTGAAAAAAGCAGCTGGAAAAAAGTACAAACTTAGAATTCAAAAGCCACTACAAACCCCTACAGGAAAGCTATCCAAAGATCACTCAATTACCAAGTGCAATTCATTAATTGTTTCGAAAGTTCAAGTATTTAAAGTGGGTAAGGGCTTCCCTGGTGGTGCAGTGGTTGAGAATCTGCCTGCTAATGCAGGGGACACGGGCTCGAGCCCTGGTCTGGGAAGATCCCACATGTCGCGGAGCAACTAGGCCCGTGAGCCACAACTACTGAGCCTGCGCGTCTGGAGCCTGTGCTCCGCAACAAGAGAGGCCACGATAGTGAGAGGCCCGCGCACCGCAATGAAGAGTGGCCCCCGCTTGCCGCAACTGGAGGAAGCCCTCGCACAGAAACGAAGACCCATCACAGCCAAAATAAAATAAAATAAATAATAATTAAAGGTGCTAATAATTTTTAAAAAAACCTTTAAAAAAAAATAAAATAAAGTGGGTAAGTTTTAGATATCTGGAAGTTCAAGTTCTGTAAACAGAAATATAGGAGAGGCTCATGGTGGAGGTGGGGGGAGTCTGTAATGTCACAATCACCCAAAATAATATCTAACCAAATAAAATAAACATTTGTGCTTTAAGTTCAAATTAACATTTATGAAGATCAATGTTTTGATTCTCACCTGGAAGAAACTTCCCACACTAGAATCTCTAACCAAACTAATTCTTGTGTAAACCTCAAAACAAAAAAAGGCAGATCAAGTACTGGATGAGTTAGAAAACTTGTACTTGATTGCTTCTTTTGAATACTTATTTTATTCTCAAAAGCAATAAAACTGATGAACTAAAAAGAAAAACCAAAGGCTGATGAAGAAGATGGTAGAATTTGTCTTTAAAAAAAAAAAAAAATTCCCCCCCAAAAGGATTTCCCATTAAAGAGCAGTGATAATAAGGTAACTTTCAAAAACAAGCTGCCCATTTCTAAAATGTTCATGTTTTTCCAAATAGTTACATAACTACCTAAGTTATCCCTACCAGTAATAAAGCTGTGGATGGGGGCATATAGTTTACCTTGTTTTTCGTACTGAGGATACCTAAATGACTGACCCAGAGGGATATTCCATGGGCAGAAAAACAACCCACCTCCCTCAACAATTATCAGAATTCTCCAAACTTTCTCAAGATGCTCAGAGTTAAGAAGAAATAGAAAAGTTACACCAATAAGAATGTCAGGGATTCTGAATGCTGCTGTCAGATCAGAAGGTAATATTTCATCAGTTACTCATTATGTGAAACGAGTAGCATTATTCACAATAGTCAAAAGGTGAAAACAATTGAAATCTCTATCAACTGATAAACAGATAAACAAAATGTGGAATAGTCATATAATGGAATATTATTCAGCCATAAAAAGGAATGAAGTTCTGCTACATGCTACAAAACAGATGAGCCTTGAAAATATGCTAAGTGAAAGAAGCCAATCACAAAAGACCATGTATTACATGATCCCATTGGCATGAAGTGTCCAGAATAGGCAAATCTATAAAGATAGGAAGTAGATGAGTGGATGGCTAGGGCTGCGGGAGATGAGGGAATTGGGAAGTGATAACTAAAGGGCACAGGGTTTATTTGGGGGGCAATGAAAATGTTTTAAAATTAACTGTGGTAATGTTTGCACAACTCTGAATATACTAAAAACCACTGAATTGTACACTTTAAATGGGTGAATTGTAGGTATACGAATTGTATCTCAATAAAGTTGTTTTGAGAAAGCTGTATTGAAAATATACTGACAATTGCTCATTCAATTCTGTCCAGTAAGGCAATTTGATTCAATCCCTATGTTTTTAAAGACTAAAACATAATTAAGTTATGTATACTTTGGGGATATTTAACCCATCAGATTATTATGGCAGTTTTTAAAACAGAAATGTTATGAGAATCAACCAAGAGAATTTAATGGCGAATTTGGCAGTAACGTTTCCAATGAACTACAGATAAAATGTAAAATATTAGCCAAAGAAAACAGTAGTAGATTTGATAGTGTTACATTAAGAAGGATATAAATTAGAAAAACATGTTGAGATATTTAGAGGTAAAAGGTGGTAAGTTTAAATAGAAAACTAAAAAGGATATTAATTTTTCTCCAAGGTTGTAAATACAGACAGGGCTTTGAAAATAAAACTTAAACCTTGTTACACAGATTGAGATCTACTTACTGACAAAGAAAAAGTAGCATTAAGGTAAAATGAAAATAGTGATTTAAGTATACAAAAATCAGATAAAAGTATTGATCACAAAATAATCATACATTAATTCCTTTGTGTAAAGTGTATCCGCAAATTCTGTACATCAAAAGCTGTCTTTTATTGACTTGTTCTTACATGCCTCCTATGTGTCTGGAAATGTGTTAGCACCCTGGGGAAACACTGCTGGACAATCCAGATATGATCCCTGACCCAGAGGCTTTCCAGTCTAGCTTATGATTTAACATTTAACTGCCTTTTGCTCCAATATTTCACATTTACAAAGAACTCTAACAAGTTGGCTGCTTTTATTCAAACATTTAAAATCAAAGCTAGAAGTATGAATTAGCAGTCAGATAAATCATTTCCTTCCTATCATGGTAGGACAAATTATATATTTCACAGGTTAAACTGAGGTGTAACTTACATGCAGTAAAATGTACAGATCTAGGTGTACAGCTCAATTAATTCTTACATATGTATACACCCACGTAAATACCACCAGTTCAAGACACGGAATAGTTCCCCGGATGATGACTCTGGACAATGGTTTGCTAAGTGTTGATACTGGATTGCTTGCTTGTTCCTAGCAACTCTCCTAGGGCATTGGGTAGAAGATTTTGTAAAAGGCAAACTAATTGATATTAGTCAATCATTTTGTGGAAATAAAATCACATCTGGATAACTGGTTGTCTCTGCATAGAAAATACTAGCTCATTTCTAGGAAAGGGAAAATAGTGGGAAAAAGAAGAAAAGGAAGGTGAAGAAAAGGTGGTGTGCTGAATTGGGCGATTGGGATTGACATGTATACACTGATGTGTATAAAATTGATGCCTAATAAGAACCTGCAGTATAAAAAAACAAACAAACAAAACAACTAATACTAAACTTTCATTGGGTTATTTGTATGGAAATATGTTAATATAAATGTTTCAGACATTACATGAAATTTCTAAAAATCTTATATGTTCTGGTATAATGTTATAAGTCATAATCCTAGTTATTACTTTAAAATGTATATCTCAGAAATAACTAATTTTCTTGTCAACTGCATTATTATGAACTTTCATCAAATCTTTAACTGTGGTCATTTTTAAGTCTTTTGTCATTTACAGACAGTTCTGGGTGTACTCTGATGCTTTTGCAAATATGTTCCTATAAAAGGGTTTCATCTTCAAGACATTCATGGAAAAGACTCTGACAAGTACAGGTTTCTGGTAACTGACTGTACTGCTGAACTGAATGAATAAGCATTTTCAGAACTCTAATGAAAAACTGATGAACTCATAAAAGTGCTAACAAAAGATCAAGATGAAAAAAAAAATTAATTACATGGGACTGAGTGAACTGATGAGGATGAGTATAATTTTTGTGACTTTCTGTCTGAATTAAAAAAAAAAAAAAATCCCACAAGGACTCAGAGGCAAAGAATATACAAATCAATTTTCACTGCAAAGTAAAGGAGCTGTTACAGTGGAGGATTACTGGACTGAATGTCAATATTATGACATAGTATGAGTGTGTTTCATGTTTGGTAATTGCAATCATTGTTGCTTTTGTTGTGGTCATCCAGGTACAATGCTTGGTGTCAGTCTATTTATCTCTTGTAAAAATAAAATACAGTGTGTGTGTGTGAAAAAAAAAAAAAGAATAAGTGAGTAAGGATAAAGCATGAAATAATAATTTTTAAAAACCTATTGTATAAGCACGGATTTTATGGCTCAGTCAAAAATCTATATCAAACATTTTAATTGCCTTATTTATATTTCCTTTTCTGTGGTATATACAAAATAAGAAATGAAATTTGTTCTTATTTGTGCTGAAAAAAAAAAAAAAAAAAAAAAGAAGAAAAGGAAGCAGAACAGGCTCCTGCAGAATGGACAAATGTAAGTGGTAAGTAAGAGAGACTTCACGTGGGAGGAATTCTGTTGATTCTCCTGACATTTATTTTGCAGGGAAGGTAGGTAGTAGTAGGGAATTGTTACTATAAGACATGGAACCAAAGACATCAAAGCTAGATTTGAGGGGCAGCATCAAGTGAGCCTAGGAGAAACAAACAGCAGCCTGAAACACACGGAATAATTGTTCCATCCCATCTACCCATCCATCTATGTATTTATCTAACATTTTCATGAGAAAATATTCCAGCCTGTGAAAAAGACCCTGGATTTATCTGCCTCCCGACCCACTTTCCACACCTACCTCTTTTAAATCTAATCACATGCTGTTGCATCTAAGCATTATTTCTATATGAGCTACACTATTTTTTCTACAACAAGGTAGGGCAAAAAAAATATAAAATTCTTTGTCACTATCAAACGTCATTCTCTAATGTTGAAGTTAATTGAAGGAAGACAAGGAGGTGACAGATGTCCAATGAACAGCTAGAAATTATGCAACTTTGGGAAAGTTAATATTTTAGTATATACCTACTCTTATATTTCTCCTATTTTATTGTACTACTTTGACACACTACAGCCCAGGTGCTACAAATGCTTAAAGATAGAAAACAACTAAAGGAAAAGACAAAACTTCATGGAATTCAATGGGGGAGGGGGGCTAAGGAGGGGCCTATCAATGGCGGCTTGCCACAAACATCAGCACACCTGGTAGGTAAGAGGGACCCTCCCAGGATAAATGCCCTGCAACCTGCTCACCTTAGGCCTCTCCCAAGTTGCTTTATCCTGCCTCAACTCCCTGAGTTGTCAAGAAGCCAAATCCTGTTGATCAGAGCACTGAGATACTTCCAAGAACACTATTTCAAAAAATAAAGATAATTATTATGTCTTGTCTCAATCTTTTTTTCTTAAACCATGCCTGGTGGTTCCCAGACCCATCAGGGTCCACTGACTGCTTTAAGAGCTCTATTTCTACTTTGCCAGCATCTTTAAAATGTGGCACCAAACACGAGACCCAGATGTAGTCTGATGGGGGCAGAAGGTAATGGAGCTGTATTTTCCATGATTGACATACAATGTTTCTATTAACACAGTCTCAGATTAAACTAGCTCACAGAGCACTGGTGAGCCACTGTAACCAAGACCGTCATTCCCCACCACCCCTGCCCCCAGTAAAAACTGTCTCTAAGGTCCATCTCCCTATCCCTTACTAATCAAAACAACTACTTGATTTTAAATGAGGGAACTTAAAATTATCTCAGTTAAATTTCCCTTTCTTGGGTTTAGCCTAGCATTTCTATTTGATAAGACTTTTTAATCATAATTCTGGGATAATATGAAATATATGATCCTTCCTATTTTTAGGTCACTGGTGAGCATGCCTTCCATATCTTTATGAAACTCACCATAAAAATAACAAACAGGACAGCAAAAATGTAAAGCTCTGTAAGAGATCTCCACAGGGGTCTCTTGACAGGCTGAGATAGACTCTAAATGCGTCTGTTCAGGCAGTACAAATCCACTTATCTCAAGAATCACCCAGCTTTCATATCTCCTCTACCTTATCCTAATGTATCATTAAAAGACTGATGGATGAGTCACTGTATTCTCTAGTCAACCTTATAATAAGAATATTAGATTCCCAGGGTATAACAAGCCATTAGAACCTAGTGACAGTCACAAACTTTCTTAAATGCTCCTTGACTACACAGTTCAAATTCAATTCTAGAATTTTATTAGGAAACAATGTAGGACTAAGGAATTGTGAGGTCTACTCATAGGAGATCATGCTTACTTTATCATTGTATGTTTACTGTCGCACTTCCAAGGCCAAATACTCATATTACTCATTGTAACACTGTCTTTAACAGAAGTACATCATATTATCTTCAAGTAATTTTGAAGCAAGTCCATAAGATTTCCCATCAATTTCAAAATTATTCAGTGACGTAATTAAATAGAGGTCTGAATGTTTTAGGTTATTTGATAAGAAAAGGCCATTGACTGAAGGCTATAAATATGTGCAATGGCTCCATTCTTTGTCCCAACAGCTATGCCTGACATAACTACGTTTAATTGCCTGACAAAAGTAGTACTAATTGAGAGAGAGAAAAAAGTCATTATTGGCCCTATGTAATAATTACTCATGCTTTTTTTTAAAGTACCAATCACTTAAAAGGAACAGCTAACTTTAAGACCACAGAAAATCGGAGTAACAAGAAAAAGTGATAATTCTAACTTGAGATATACTTGTAACTGACATTATCAATTTTTAAACGTATATAATACATTGGTTCTGATTATTTGATGCTTTACTTGAAAGCATTTCATCACTGATTAATAAGAGTTATCATTCCTGCAAAGCTTCACATCTATAAAAGATTTATAGCCATTTTAATGATCCTTTACAACATCCAACCAAATCTTTCAGTGCCATCATCCCTGCTCCTAGCCAGGTGAGGAAAATGACTCTTACATAGTTTGTAGAATTTTCACCAACTCTTCCTCAAGGGGCTGACTGGACTCCCACATAGGCTTCTGGCTGCAGACTGAGAGACCAAATAAAGGGGATTTGCCTCCCCAGAAAAGAGAGGGGAGGGTTGGATGGGGGGAACCTCTTCCAGAATCAGAACCAAGTTTTCAGGTAGAAGCAGGGGGACAGAGAAGTTCTTCCCAAACTGAACACAGAAAAGACGCCCTCTGTGCCAAACAAGAGGGTGGTGAGCAGATTTAAGAAAACCGGCTGTGGTTCCTTCTACCTAGACAAGGAGCCAATTGGTAGCCTGGCCCTGATTAGAGAATTAACAGTTCAAGTCTACCAGAAAGCCTTAATCGGGGGTGGGGTGTTGGGGGTGGGGCGGGGAAGAGTTTGTAAGGAGGAGAATTAAATGGTGATAATTTAACTCAATACCCCTAATAGGAAAATTTGGGGTCCACAAAGAAGACGCCAGCTCCATGTCCATGAGTACAACCTTAAGATAATGCAATATAGTAGATGGGAGCTCTCACAGTCACACTGGCCGTGTCCTAGTCTCTGGTATAAGGCATATGAAAAAATGTAGTAAGTCAATAAACTGGTAAATAAGTGCCCCCTGGATAGGCTCTAAGGTACCACCACCTCTCAAAACTTTCTGCAATTCTGCTGCTTAGAAAATTATATAAAGCATGAGTTGATCAGGACTGTGGAAATCAAAGCCAGGTCTCCCTGCACCCATTATTCATAGCCAAGAACCCAAGTACTGTGGAGAGAACTGCCCTACTCAGATGACAGAACTAGTCACAACCTTCCTCCACCACTAAGAGAGATCACCTTGGCCAGGGGTTATCTTTATTCACAAAGTATTCGACCTTGGCTGTAAGATATACCTGTAAAAAACACAGAAAGTATTCTTAATTTTTTCCCCAGATAAGAGAGGAAAATAAGGAATGGAGTAATAGAAAACAAGAGTTTGGAGAAAGAAAGCTTCCAGAGAAAAAGAGAAAGTCCTGGGCTATTTTATTTTATTTTATTTTTTAAATGGATCTATTAAAGAAGCTGTGTCCTAATATTTTGTTGGGGGTGGGGAGGAATTTCAGTCCAAGGTGACCCATGTGAGAGAAGGGCAGGTAAAAGAAAGGCCCCACAGGAGTAATGAAAGGCCATAATCTCTCCAAGTTCATCAGTCACCACCTATGAAGCTAATACTGTAGTTGGAGGGACCAACCCGTAGTGTCCTCCAAGGCAATAGGTGGCTCAAATGAATTAGTCCAAGCCCTTCCCAGGGTGCCGGGCATACAGTACTTTGGAGGGAAGGTGGTTCAGCAGTGCATCCTGCCAACACAAGCCTGACATCTGCTTAATCTTCTCCCTCGGACTCCAACTCCATACTGGGTATTTCAAACGGGTAACAACTTGAAAGCTCCATGTGGACTTCCCTTTATTATTATTTCAAATGCTAAATGTTATCTACTTAAGGATCTTACCTTGGCTTCATGCCCTGGCAGAAGGCAAGATTTTTCTGCTAATAAGGGCCTGGAGGCTTTATAAGACCATGGGAGTTTTCAAAATATTCCTACATATTCATAACAGTCAAATTAATAGATCTGATGCCAGATGTAAAGTGGCATCTTATGGGTAGCTTTAAAAGGTACTGATGGGATAAGTTTCAAAGCTACTTTAGAACATGCAGCTATGAATCTAATGCATAACCTGATTGCCTTTTGATCTTGGCTATGTGTTCACTATTCTATAATGAACTAATCAGAAAAGACTTGGCATCCTTCTCCCCTGGAAAGATATTTGGCATTCAGGAAAGAAATTTAGGTTAAACACCTTTTAACAATCCTTTCTGTAACAATTAAAAGCTTTTCCTTTGACTTACTGACACGGTTCACAACCACACACAATGAAAGCAAAATAAATCTTTCCTACGCGGTACATTACATGCCCTTAGATGGATTAAGACATGCTATCCAAGTCTGCATTTTTATAGGCTTTAGGCTGCTAAAAAGCCATCAGAATTAGTGACAGCTGAGCAGCAGGTAAACAAGGTGAGGAAAACCACTGGTAAGTATACTTCGGGATCTTCTGACCCTGTAGTCAGGACAGACCTGGGCTTGTTTTCTGAGCAAACAGAGTCCCCACCTTAATAATTCACAAGCTTAATCAGGAGACAAGAGGAAGCACACTGGGCAAAAGTTAGCTAACACATACGAACAAAGCATCCGTAACAGCAATTTTACATCAAAGCAGAACAAAATCTGTCAACTAGAAGAATAAAATGCTTAGTGCAGATTGTGTTTGCAGTTATGTATTTAGATAAAGTCATCTCTTTAAAATCTTTTGAGCAGCATTTTAAAATTGGGGAAGTCCTTTACACAAATAATCCTAACAATCCAAGAATCCCCATTTTATTAAAAATAAGGAGGAAGGGGGAAACTAGTTTAGAAACACTCAGTTTCTACTACATTTACAAACTAGCAACTATGTGTCATTTGGTTCACACAACAATTTTGGGAGCTATTATTCACATTTCAGGGATTATGAAATTAAGACTCAAAGAGGTTATTTTGCCCCAGATCACAAAGCTAGTTCAAGTGTCAGACCTGGAGCCTTTTCCCAGCTCTCAAGACTCTTTCTGGGATACCTTTTTCACTTGCTTTATAAAAACACATGGTCTGTGTTCCTCACCAAAACATGGACAACCTGCTTTCCGGGGCCTAACACACGGTGGTTACCAGCAGATTCCTGTGTCCAGAGTGCATTACATAAGCACTCTAATGCTGAAGGACACGTCGGTGGGCAGGGACGCTGCCCAACTGACCGATCCTATAAACGCATCTGAACAGTAACACCTATGCCGAGAGAAATCAGATGCAGGGGATGCATTTCGTTTCCCTAAAGAATTAGCATCTTAGTCAGTTTTCAAATATATATTTAATCATACTCACCTGGAGACTGATCCTACAAACTGACTGATCCTATAAACTCCATGTAAGAGGTCAGATACGAATAAGATCACCATTCATAAAATGGAATAATGCAGAAAAGGAGAGGCAAGAGGTTGCTGTTGATGGACTCTCACCCTAACTCAAGGATCAAGAAAGAAAGTACCAGAATCACAGGTGAAGAGCAGTCAAGATTTTTGGCTAGTGAACATCTGTTGGGTGGAAGATTCTAGAACTAGTTTTAAAAAATAACCCACATCCCTTAAATATTTTATTTTAACTAAAAGTGTATAAAGACACATTAATCAACCAATTTTTTTTTTTGTAAAATTTATTTATTTATGTTTGGCTGCGTTGGGTCTTCGTTGCTGTGCGCAGGCTTTCTCTAGTTGCGGCGAGCGGGGGCTACTCTTGGTTGCGGTGCGTGGGCTTCTCATTGCGGTGGCTTCTCTTGTTGTGGAGCACAGGCTCTGAGCGCGAGCTTCAGTAGTTGTGGCTCACGGGCTCTAGAGCGCAGGCTTAGTAGTTGTGGCGCACGGACTTAGTTGCTCCGCGGCACGTGGGATCTTCCCGGACCAGGGCTCGAATCTGTGTCCCCTGCACTGGCAGGCAGATTCCTAACCACTGTGCCACCAGGGAAGTCCCCAACCAATCTTTTGATGTATGATCAAGGAGTTTTCTTTGAGTGGAGTCTGAAAAGTCTTACATAACCACACTCAATACATTATCAGTGATCACCCTCTATAAGCAATAATTCAGAGACTTGCATAGCTATTGGAAATGCAGAGTCCTTCTAGATTCTTAAGATTTTTTTTCCCTTGGTGTAAAAAACTTCACTTGATGTTTCAACTTAGTTTTTGTAGAAACAATTACCTTTTGTGTATATTATTGGTTTATATAACATTTAACTAACTAATGTAATTACAAGTGGAACACTCATACACGTTTGGGAACAACTACTTGGTTTCTCGGTGAGTATACCACTCAACCTGCGGAGTGCAGAGTATAAGAGAGCACCCACCAGTGATGGGCAACAGTGAGATGTTTCATAGAGGAATGGTGAGCACTGTTACCAGCGCAGGTCCATTAGTGGAGCTTTTGGTTGCAGACCCTGTAGGGTCGCTTAACAGCTTGGTAGAGGGGCTGCTGTTCAGGATGCATTAGCATGCAAGTTCCAACTTAGGAGATCCCCAGAACTGAAGACAGGAGAGAACACATCTTGGAGATATTACAGGTTCTGTTCCAGACCACTGTAACAAAGTGAATATTGCAATAAAGCGAGTGCCACAAACTTTTTGGTTTCCCAACACATATCTATTAAGTGTGCAATAGTAAGATGCCTAAAAAAACAATGTATATATCTTAATTTTTAAAAAATTTATTGCTCAAAATTGTTAACCATCATCTGACCCATAATCTTTTGGTTGGTGAAGGGCTTGAAATATCCCAAGAATTACCAAATGTGACACAGAGACATGAAGTGAGCAAATGCTGGTAGAAAAATGGTGCTGAGAGACTTGCTCAAAGGAGGCTTTCCACAAACCTTCAATTTGTAAAACACACACAATATCTGTGAAGTACAATAAAACAAAGCACAATAAAAAGAGATATGCCTGTGTAAGTTTTAGGATACCTTAATAAGGTTTCAAAGTACATGTGCTGGGGAGATGTCTTTCCTTAAGAGAAGATGGATGTGGTAACATTTTCCTTTTCAAAATGATGGCTGCTGTCTTCAGTCCATGTTTTATTCTAATAGATTCAACCTCCCACAGTGATAAATTATACTTGGTTATAATTTTAGTTTTATAGTGTAATCATGACTCTCTTAAAACCACCCTTAGAAATGCTAAGTCTCTGATGAGTGCAATTAAATATATATTTGAAAACTGACTAAGATGCTAATTCTTTGGGGAAACTAACTGCATCCCCTACATCTGATTTCTCTCAGCATTAAGTGTTACTGTTCAGTAGAACTTTTTTTTTTTTTTTTTTTTTTACAATTCTTGCCCCTTGCGGTTAGGAACTTAAATCTTTTGTATTTTTTTATTCATTCTTCCACATATACAATAAGCATTTAATTGCACAGTTGCTGATACTCAAATGTGATGGTTTAATAATTATTTAACAACCAAATTAACATTATTAATTTAAAGCTAATCTGTCATGGTAATTATGCAACCTGAGGAAACAGAAGGGGGGAAAAATAGTTCCTTTTATACACTATGCAAGTGTTATTTTACCAGTTCCAATAATTTCAAGAGTACATATAAACATTAGAGAGAATGTAATCATATTTCATGATCACAAAGACAGCAAAAACAAGGTGGTCGTATAGCTCTCACGTTATCATGACTCCACACAGTCGCTATAGGAAGTAGGGAGGCAGAAATTTCTTTCACTTAGACATCCTGTTATTGAAATTTCTCTGAAAACTATTTGCTTTTTTAAAATACAGAAGCAAACGTTTTAGGACTTTAGACTATGACATCCCTCTGCTGTCTCAATAAAAGATTAATCTGTGGTCCTTGCCTCCCCTTTGTTATTTTTGTGGTTTAATACTCTTCATGGTAGAATCAGTTAACACAAAAATCTCGGGTCGTTTCATGGGAGTTTTCAAGAGCTCCACTCTCCTTGGCTAGTTTATGTCCTCCAACACAAAAGCAAGGGCTACAAAGACCGGTAAAGTGCAATCCTATTTATACAACTTGCTTACCTTGGCCTCCAGGTTATCCCAGGATTCTACTGTATGAACTTATTCATATAACGGTGGGTTATCCCCTGAACTGTGTGCTCTAAGAGGGCCAAGATTTGTCTTCTTTATACAGGGAGCTCTCCCATTCTTTGTGGCCTGTCTACTCTACCCTCTTGAAGGGGAGGGGCCAACTATCACATTTCCAGATCATTTGGATGTATTTATAGTTAAGATACCTATAAATATATAAGTCAGTTAAGAGAACTCAATTATAAATACATAATACATAAGTATAAATAAATCTTTACACTATTTAACTCAATATTTGTTGAGCACCAATTAAGTACCAGGCACAGTGCAAAGAGCTGAGAAATCAGATAGTTAAGAGTCTGTATCTGCCCTCAAAATACCCTACTGATAAGGAGAAAAACACTTTAATATGAGAGAATAACAACTATAATCAAAATATAAACTGTTAATGGAGGGAGCACAAAGGAGGGAGGGATTCATTTAAGTGCGGCAGATTATTTAGAAAAGCTTCAAAGAAAAGGTGAATGTTAACCAGGTCATAAAGGACCAAGGGTATTTCACTAGGACGTCAAATAGCATGGAATGATCAGGGAACCGAAGATTGCTAATATTTTAGGATCACTAAAGTATAAGGGAGGGCAAAGAAAGATGAGGGCGGAAAGGACAGATTGAAGAAGTCTTAAAAGCAATGCTTGAAAAAAACTAGCTATTGTTAAAGGATGCCAGGGAACCAAACCCATTCTTTTGAAAACTGGTTTTTTAAAAAAAGGGAAAGGTTTTACTTTTCCTAGACAAACTAACTGTTGGTTAAACAAAGGGTAGAAAAGGGAGAGTTTCTCTAGATAGGTGAGTTCTGGCTGATAAATGAAGAAAGAACGGTAGAATAAAAATACCACCAGCTGACAACCCCTAATGAATTAATGCATCTAGGCCCTGAGCATCAATGGGCGCTAACGTCACAAAACAAGAGATAACCTCACGTTACAGGCCTCCCGATGAAAGCTAACAACTCCATCCATGAAATAGTCTTGCCCCCAAAACAAAACCTAACCTAAATCTGGCTACACCCCTAATTTACAGAAAATACACCACGAAGATACTATCAGCAAAGTCCAAACTGAGAAATTCTATAAGGCAAACAACCTAGTTTTTTTTTTTTTTTTTCTTGAACGTTTACATGAAAAAAGAGATAAGAGAGGACCTACAGATTAAAAAGGACTTAAAAGACATTTTTACAAATTGCAAGACGTGGACCTTTTTTGGATCCTCATTCAAACAAACCGTAAGAACAAAAAGAAAATTTATGACGTTTTGCTTCTACTGGAAACTTGCTCAGTGACTAGATATTTGACGATATTAAGAATTATTAATTTGGACTTCCCTGGTGGCACAGTGGTTAAGAATCCGCCTGCCAATGCAGGGGACATGAGTTCAAGCCCTGGTCCGGGAAGATCCCAATTAAGCCCGTGCGCCACAACTACTGAGCCTGCGCTCTACAGCCCACAAGCCACAACTACTGAGCCCGCATGCCACAGCTACTGAAGCCCATGCACCTAGAGGCTGCGCTCCACAACAAGAGAAGCCACCGCAATGAGAAGCCCATGCACCACAACAAAGAGTAGCCCTTGCTCGCCGCAACTAGAGAAAACCCCGCGCACAGCAACGAAGACCCAACGCAGCCAAAAATAAATAAATTAATTGATTAATTTAAAAAAAAAAAAGAATTATTAATTTGTTCAGATGTGGTAGTGATATTTTAGTTCTGTTTTTAAAAAGTTCTTATTTTTTAGAGATTCACATTGAAATATCTGTGAATGAATTAATATGACATCTAGGATTTTATTAAAAATTATACTGGGGGAAGGGTAGATGGCACAGTTGAAACAAGAATGGTCATCAGTTAATAATTGTTGAAGCTGAGTGATGAATGAATGGGAGGCTCATGATACTATTCTGCATATTTTGTGTATATTTGAAATTCTCCATAATAAAAGATTACAAAAAGAAAAGAGAGAATTTAGTGTTTAGCCCACATAGGATCTGAGATTTTGAAACAAGGAGATGTTGTTTAAAAACAGCAGTATTAAAGATATTTTGGGGGAGGGCTTCCTTGGTGGCGCAGTGGTTGAGAATCTGCCTGCCAATGCAGGGGACACGGGTTCGAGCCCTGGTCTGGGAAGATCCCACATGCCGCAGAGCAACTAGGCCCGTGAGCCACAACTACTGAGCCTGCGCGTCTGGAGCCTGTGCTCCGCAACAAGAGAGGCTGTGACAGTGAGAGGCCCGTGCACCGCGATGAAGAGTGGCCTCTGCTTGCCGCAGCTAGAGGAAGCCCTCGTACAGCAACGAAGACCCAACACAGCCAAAAATAAATAATTAATTAATTAAAAACTTTTTTAAAAAAAGAAAGATATTTTGAAAATGACCCATAATACCATTTTAACCAGTTGTTTTACATCCTTTTGCATATTTCCTTCCAGAATTTGTCTGTGTTATAGATAGTTATATAGAGAAGGGTCTGAGAAAGGAAAGAGACAGGAGACAGGTAAGCAGCGATTATCCAGGGAAAGATTATATAACAGAAAAGAAAGAAACTGGCAATGGCTACTTAAGGTTGGAAGAGGAAGATCAGCTGACAAAGGAGACTCACAGAGAATGGTTAGAGGGATCAGGGTAGGTATAACAGGGCCAAGGAATAGAACAGAAAAGCAAGTCAAAGATGCCGGAAAGGTAAAATCCAATGCTTAGAAGATGTTTTCTACATAAGAATCCGGAAAGCACTGGTGACCTTTTCCCAGTGGTAGTTTTAAGGATAGTTTCCAAGAGGAAAAAACAGACCACAATGGGTTGAGAAGTAAGCTTTTGAGATGTCTGTCAGTGAAGGAAAGGAAGTGAAGGGATTATATCCCAAAGAGCATCAGGGCTAATTGGAGAGTTGGAGGCAGGGTGAGAGGCTGGCTGTTTGGTATGCGGGATGCCTCAGTTTGCCTCAGAGGGATGCCTCTCCCTCGTAGAGAGACTAAGGGGAACACAGCACACAGAGGCAGGTCCTGAAGACACTGGAGCGCAGGAGAGAGCAGGAGTCAAGTTTCACCTGTTAAGAACATCCGCTTGTCCAAGTAAAGACTTCATTCATACTGGAGGTTTTTAAAGCTCTTTCCATGTTTTTATTATTAAACAATATTAAGATCTTTGATTTGCCAGATATGTAAATGTGTCATTTTCTATTTTGTCTAGTGATTTATTTTTCTCCTGAAATATACCAAGCCATGATTATTCTGGTCGGTATTTTCCCAAAGACAATCAAGGATGACCAGGGAACAAGTCTATCAAATTCTTCACCAATTAATCTCTGTAATATCCCCTGAGATTAACACCCTACCCTCACTGAGACATGGCATGAGGCTTTTCAGGGGGATTCTGCTGAGGATGTGAAATGTAAGGTCCATTCATTCAACAAGGGGACACAGAGTGAGACGCAGGGCCAAGAGGTCTTATGCCTAATGGGCATAAACCACTCATCAGGAAGCAGTTTAACATTGTTCAAGTGGAGGAGAGTTTGGGGAAGGGAGGACAGGACGTAAGAAGGATTATAAACTGTTCCAACTGGAAATGACAATGGCACATCAACTAGGGACCTGCCTCCTAGGGCCTTTTTGGGGAACAATGAGAGCAGGGGCAGGTTTTTTGGGGGCAATGATCTTGGGCAGGTTATGAAACTTGGCCTCAGGTTCTGCTCTGCAAAATACAAGTTGTTAAAGGAAATTTCTGAAGTCTTCCTGCTTTTAAAAATCCTATAATTTTCTAAATTGTGAAGTAAATGCTGTATTAAAAATAGATGTTCATGGTTTCCAAATTGGGTCTTAAATCTTTAGAAGAGTACATATTAAGCTGTGGAAGGTTTTCTAAAGAGAAAAGAGAGACAACAGACCTATTAATATGATGAGGAAATAAAGATGGGCAACATGGGACACACCACCTCTTTCCTTCAAACCCTAGTTTTGGGGGAGGGATCTATGAGACTCACTGGTTTTATTACACAACCCAAGGAGGACTGTGCATGGCTTATCTTTAAAAGCAGGGAGGGGACTTGTTGCATGTCTCTGAAAGTGGCTGGACCATGAAGGCAGGCTTGGTAAGCAAGAGTAAGGCATGACTCTCACCTAAGATTATTGGATAACCTAGTACTTTAAAATAACCCATCACAAGATCAACAACAAGTCTGATGTTCACCTTTAATTAAAACAATCCTGGAAAATAACGAGAAAGAGGAGGAAACTTGAAAGTAGAGTGAACACTTTATAATCCTGAAAATGTGTCAGGTCACCTCGAGTAGAATTTGTCAGATACTAAACATTTTAAACCAGGGTGTACTTCCAGCAAGACTTTGCTTTGATTCCTAATACAATCTAAGGTTAGGCCGAGTGGAAAATGACATTTTAAAAACATGTGCTGGAGTAAAAACTACACTGTGGCCGTGGATTATAAATCACTAAATTCCTAGACTGTAGCCTTGCCTCTTAATCTTTACAAGAACACCTGCCAACACCGGATCTTCATAGAATACAATTCATAAATTACCAAGTAAAAAGGTTAAGTCTTTGTCTATGACATAATTAATACTTTTGCGTGAATTAATACCTGAGTGGCAGTTTGCATCAATAATCTCATCATTATCGTTAAAATCCACATTTTACAGTTAACTACTAGTAAGCTGATCCTGTCTTGTCTTTTGATTCCAAGTGTATGCTTGCTCTAGGGCCATGCCTCCTGGACCACCTCTCCTGGGCCCAGGAAAAGAAGATAATTTATTAGCCAGGGATGGCTATGTTCCAGGACAAGGGAGCCCTGTGTTCCTTCTTTATATCCTCCATGAGTACAACCTTAAGATAATGCAATATAGTAGATGGGAGCTCTCACAGTCACACTGGCCGTGTCCTAGTCTCTGGTATAAGGCGTATGAAAAAACGTAGTAAGTCAATAAACTGGTAAATAAGTGCCCCCTGGATAGGCTCTAAGGTACCACCACCTCTCAAAAGTTTCTGCAATTCTGCTGCTTAGAAAATTATATAAAGCATGAGTTGATCAGGACTGTGGAAATCAAAGCCAGGTCTCCCTGCACCCATTATTCATAGCCAAGAACCCAAGTACTGTGGCTACTACATCTTATTTCTTATTCACCCCCTTTCACTGAACTATGGTAACGTTATCAGAGGATCAGAGGTAGGCAGAAGGTCGGAGAGTTAATGCTGCTAATTCGATTTTTTTCTTGAAGAGGTTTAATCAGTCCCACAGTGGTTTTAATTTGATGCGATTTCTCTCTCAACAAGGTTTAATCCATGGTACTGTACGAAAAAGCATGGGCTTTGGCATGGGTCAGACCTGGATTCAAATTCTAGCTCTGCTGCTTTCACATCTGTAAGATGAGGAAAAAAGCTATCTCACACAATGTATGGATGAAATAAGAGGTTACAGAGTGAAAGTGTCCAGGACACACCTCACATGAAGTACAGTTCAATAAGGTTTCCTTCATTCCTGACAAGGAATTCCAAACTGGAACTTATCCAGTTTGATAAATTAACTTGCAGGGATTCGTGTATAAGAGTTCTCTTCATTTTCAGTAAGGACAACACAGACTTGTCTACATTTGTCATCAGTTGTGATTTTTTTTTTTCTCAAGTTGTTTCCTCCAATCAGGAATGACTTCTCCTACCCACCTACCTCTCATCTCCACTAATTCATGCTTCCCTTCCTTCAAAGCTGAGCCTAAATTCTAATTTTGTACCATCTGTACTACCTAATACAGGGTTTACATATAGGAGTACATAAACATTTTCAAATGTTATTAAACAAGACTGAAGTAATTAAAAAATATTAAAAACAATTAAACATGTTTAGAAGGAAATGTTTGTACTTACTCAAAGTGACATGACAGTTTTATCACATTTAAAGCAAAAATAGAAGGGTCAGAAAATAAAGCAAGGGTCAACAATTTAGTTTTCAAAAAAACAGTACTGTGATTCTAAACACCGAGGTCCCAAACCAGGGCACTCTAGTAATTACCTTATTTACTTAAGTAACATCTGAGGACCCCATAAATACATTTTCTTCCCATGACCAAGTAAGGCAAGGAAATTTTCTTTTCTCTGTGTCACCGACTCTGAAAATTTCTCCCTATCCCAGTCCTCACACATCCCCATCCCCTATGTATTCAGAATTCAAAGGCAAAAGTCTGCTTATCTCCACACACTTTAGTAAATGCTTTTCCATTTTCTTTCGCCTAGTGGAAGGATCTTTGACTTTATCTGGGAACATCTCACTGTGCAGTCACCTCTCGTGACCTAAAGAAGCCTCTTAGGGGTAATTTTTCTTTGTGGACCTTGACACTGCCTTGAAAGTTTACAGTCATAAATTGTTACCCACTGAGAACAATTTCTCAAACTTGGTTAAATAATTACATAGACACCAAAAGAAAACCACCCTCTACTAATCCATTGCATTATCTTATCTCCTAATTCAAAGAAAGCACACCCGTTATTTTGAATACCTTAGAGACATTATAAAATGAAATTACAAAATGGAACCAGAAGATTCAATACGAAGGAATCTTCAAACTGGAGGACAGCATTTGTTATTTGGTGGCACCTTCTGGGAAAGCTTGATATTACAGCTCAGCTCTGTTAAACATAAATTCTCACACAAAAGCAAGTGGGGAAAATTCTGAGAGCAGGGAGATAGTGCTGATGATACACTATAATAATGTTAAAATTCAGAACTATGAGGGTCTGTCTTATTTTAAGCAAATATATATAAGAAGTGAGAGGTTCCTGGATGTTTCATAGCACGTCCCTCAGTTCTGAATATGTATGCCAAATCCACCTATGAGGACAACCTGTCACCTCCTGAAGGCTGTTGGTACAGCCCAAACCAACAGACATGTCAAAGAAACAGAATTCAAAAATGGAACAAGAAATACGATATCAAAGGCTTTCATCAAAACAAAACAAAAAAGGGACTTCCCTGGCAGTCCAGTGGTTAATAAGACTCCACGCTTCCACTGCAGGGGGCACGGGTTCGATCCCTGGTCATGGAACTAAGATCCCACATGCTGCTCAGTGTGGCCAAAAAACAAACAAATAAGACTTTCATAGCAGTGATGCCAATTTCCTGAAGCACATCTCTGCAATTATAATATTGGGAATTCCTGGGAAAATAGGATTTGCTTCACCCCCAAGTTTCTTAACCTTTGAGCCTCAGTTTCCTCATCTATAAAATGGGGCTAATAAGAGTCTATTTCACAGATTGTTTTAAGAGTTAAATGAGTTAAAACAAGTGAAGTATTTAGAAGGGTGACTAGCACATAGAAAGCACCGAAGGAAAGTTTAGCTACAAATATCAGGCATCCCAACGACATGGTAAAGCGAGTCATGCAAAGACCATGTTGAGTCACATCTTTGACTTTGTGTCTAAAGATGACAGATAGGACAATTACATAAAGATCATGGGCCTTAGAGTAAGAAACAAGAATGCACTGAATAGGCAATGCAGCTTCCTTGAAGGAGGCTCGTGGAATTTACTGGGAGAGAGATAAAATTCAATACAAGCAAGTGAAAATGCCAGGTGTTGGCAATTATTGATGACAACCAACTCTTCAATGATAGGGCCCCCTGTCTGTTCATGACCCTCAGCTACCTAAGGGCTTCTAAGGAATTATTTAACTTAAAAACTGAAAAACCATTTGGGCTTAGTATGGCACCCAAACAAGGAAGAGAAAGAGCCTCTAATGTAGTTTTTTAAAAAAATCTCCCTTTTAATTGCTTCAAATCTTTTTTGGGACAAGTGAGGAATGTGGCTGAATACATGATCAGTTGCTTGACTAGGGCTGCACCCTCCTCCATCTGATCACATCTAGCACAGACAACAAACAACCAAGCATTAGGAACAGGTCAGGTGAAATATCTCCATGTATCCAACAAAGGTAACTTTCTGCCAATTACGCTAATGAATGTTCCACAATGGGCTGCATCTACCAGAGGAGAATTGCACCCCTTCAGGTATGTTTACTTCCAGTTATAAAATGCAGAGAACAGGAGTCCATAACGAGAGCCACCAACCCCCCGCCCCCGCCAGAGGGTCAGGGCAGCCCTTTAATGAAGGGCCTCTCTAGCTGCTCACTCACCATACTTACAGACTTTACAGCTCTTGCATGTGCTGGAATTACAAGTCATTAAAAAACCACTTTGAAAGCACAATAAGGACCTTCTTCTCTGACTGTGACAACCTTCCATCACATAAAAACCTGAGGACAGTGCTTCAACAGCAGGACATTTACTGCCAGCTCCAGACAGGGTAAGCACGGCAAGGCACAGGGTGCGGCTGGAGGAAATGAGGCACCACAAAAGGAGGGAAGTTCCTTTTTCCTTCTCCTTCCTTTTTTTCTTTTCCAAAGAAACTTCTGCTAAGGTGGTTTGCAGTCTTTACCCTGTATCTGAACCACCACCCACCCTTGGGAAAACCCACTCCATTTGATGAGATTTCATCTTTCTCTCTCAAGATTTTATCCAGGAAAACACTTTGGTAAGCCAAACTATCAAGACACGATTACAATTTCATTTCTCACACTTCAGGTTGAAGAGGGTAACATTTTACCAAATGTAGTCTGACCATTTACAAGGAAAGACAATTAAAACTTTCAACTTCTGCACTTTTAAATTACAATTAAATCTCTACAAAGCAAGGTGAAAAAAAAGTGAAGGCAACGATAAGGAAATTACTACCATAACCAAATCTGATCATAAATGGTTATTTCAATTTTCTTTTACTGTTTTTCCCCCTTCTCTGCTATGAATACTAAACTTCCTCATATCACAAAACCAGATAAACTCAATAAACTTCTCTTTAGAAGCAGAGTTACATGAAAAACAAAAACTAGGAAATTACAGGAAGGGTAAAGGATGTTTGTTTTTTTAAATTCTCGATTAAAGTTTAAACAGGTTAATGCAAAACACAATTACAAACTTTTAGTTCACCCAGATACACTCAGAGCCTCACCCTTTCTAGCTGCTAGTTAGCGCCAGTGACGAGTAAGAACAGTCACTTGCCATAAGTGACCATTGTGGCCACAAAGAGATGAATTCCTCAACCAAGAACAGCTTTACTCTAATGGAATTACCTAAGTTCTTGAATGCAAAATATTCTTAATGCTAACATTTACATACATAACAAAAACGGGCCCTTATCATGTTTTCAGTCTTTGCTAAACGCTCACCCACTATAAAACAGTCCTTCCGCCTCCCTCGCCGCCCTCCCCGCTGCCTCCTCCCGAATTCTTCTGTAAAGGAAAATTACTGATGGACTTTCATGTGACAATATTAGAGTTCTTTATAAAATGAGAAACATCTCAGGAATTTCAAATCCTATTTAAAAATTACTCTTTCAGTCATATTAATATTAATCCAAAGATAAAAGAAGACATCCTAAAAAATGATTTAATAGTAACAGCAATAAAAAAAAAAATCTACCAAGTGCCTACCAATGCAGTACTAGGTAAGTCCTTGCCCTTTATCTCATTTAATTAAAAAGCTGAAAGATCCTGGGAAACTTTGGCTTAACTATTGATTTAAACTGAGATGCTGGGACTTCCCTGGTGGCGCAATGGTTAAGAATCCACCTGCCAATGCAGGGGACACGGGTTTGAGCCCTGGTCTGGGAAGATCCCACATGGTGCGGAGCAACTAAGCCCATGCGCCACAACTACTGAGCCTGCGCTCTAGAGCCCGTAAGCCACAACTACTGAGCCTGGGTGCCACAACTACTGAAGCCCACGCGCCTAGAGCCCGTGCTCCGCAACAAGAGAAGCCACCGCAATGAGAAGCCCGTGCACCGCAACGAAGAGTAGCCCCCGCTCGCCGCAACTAGAGAAAAGCCCACACATAGCAACGAAGACCCAACACAGCCATAAATAAATAAATAAATTATTTTTTAAAAAGTTAAAAATAGATAGATAGATAGATAAATAAATAAATAAATAAAACTGAGACGCTCTGTCCTGTATTTTTCCATGTTACACATGCACATCAATATCAAGGTCATATACCTCCTCAAGACAAAATTCAGAGGAATGTGACATATATTCCAAGTACTTTTTCTCTTTTAAAACATTTAACCCACTCTTGAAAAAGGACACTAGAATTCTGCTGTATTTTTGAATATCAAAAAATTTCTTTCAGGGACTTCCCTGGTGGTCCAGTGGTAAAGAATCCACCTTACAATGCAGGGGACACGGGTTCGATCCCTGGTCAGGGAACTAAGATCCCACATGCCACTGGGCAACTAAGCCCAAGCACCACACCTATTGAGCCCACACGCCTCAACTAGAGCCTGTGTGTGCTGCAAACTACACAGCCCATGCGCTCTGGACCCCGTGCACCACAACTACAGAGCCCATGCACCCTGGAGCCTGTGTGCCACAAATAGAGAGAGAAAACCTGCACACCACAACTAGAGAGAAGCCCGAGTGCTGCAACAAAGAGACTGAGCGCCATAAGGAAAGATCCTGCACGCCTCAACGAAGATCCTGTGTGCTGCAACTAAGAGCTGATGCAGCCAAAAATAAATATAAATAAATAAAATAATAAATCTCTAAAAAAAAAACTCTTTCAAAGCTATAGGTTATAAAGACTGCCAGAAGCCAAATCATGTAACAAATGGCTCATAACATTTTTTGTTTTAATTTATTTTTGTCTGCGTTGGGTCTTTGTTGCTGCCCGCGTGCTTTCTCTAGTGTGGTGAGCAGGGGCTACTCTTCTTTGCGGTGCACGGGCTTCTCATAGCGGTGGCTTCTCTTGTTGCGGAGCATGGGCCCTAGACCCCACGGGCTTCAGTAGTTGTGGCGCACGGGCTCAGCAGTTGTGGCTCGTGGGCTCTAGAGCACAGGCTCAGTAGTTGTGGTGCGCAGGCTTAGTTGCTCTGAGGCATGTGGGATCTTCCCGGACCAGGGCTCGAACCTGCGTCCCCTGCATTGGCAGGCGGACTCTTAACCACTGCGCCACCAGGGAAGTCCCTCATAACATTTTTTGATTAGTATGTTAAGTGATTTACCCGGATTGACTATTTTCACAATAATCCTACAAAGTAAAGGCTATTATGATCTCTATTTCACAAAAAAATAAACTAAGAAATATAGAAGGTCAAATCGTTTAACTACGATCAATGGTGGAGCTGCGATTCAAAACACAGCTTGTCTGACACCAGAGTGCATACTCCTAATTATTTGATTACTTTACTACCTACCTACCTACATACTCATCAACAAATAAGTGATTCCTCAAAAATCATGCAGGTATATAAACCATGGATACCCCACTTCTTTTTTCTCTACTCACATACAAAGTATACAAACATCGTAACTGAGAAGAACCATACGAATCAACAATCTAAGCTTCCCAATCCATCTTAATAGCACTGAATTTTATTTTTATATAAAACCTGAATCTAACTTAATTATGGAAAAGTTTCTTTAAAAAGTTCTTCCTTTTAATCGTAACTAACCTGTACCAAGGCAAGATATTTTCTTTACAGACATACCAAGTGAATAACCTTTTTTCCCTGGTCCTTCCCAATTCTTCACACTCGTCCAATTTCTTTTTGTGTCCTTCTTCTGTTTCCAAAGTCCATGATCTCTGCCTGCTAGGTCTAAAATTACCCTCTACCCCGCCCTCCACGAATGAACATAAATCTGGCTCATATTCAAATAATGAAGCTGTAAAGGTCCTTCGACAGATCAGGTCATCTGATCCTACTTACTCAGATGCAGACACACTCACCACCAGGACAATGTGAATGGTGCCCCCTGAAGGTGGGCCTGTCCCAAGCTATCCAATCAGTTCCTTGCCAAGGGAGACTATGGGGTGCTTAGTTCTCTCCATTACAATTGCTTCCTGCTCCTTTGGTCTTAACCACAGTAGGGACACCAAGTAGGAGAAAGGCCAAACACAGGCTACCTTTACCACTGGAGAAAGGGAATTGCAGCCCTCCTCTATCTTCCTTCGTTCACAGAAAGTCTTTTGGGCGCTGGATTACTTGGAACCACTTCTGTCAATTCTCTTCTGTTATATATATATATATTTTTATTTATTTATTTATTTATTTATTTATTTATTTATTTATTTATTTATTTATTTAGAAATTTTAAACTACCACCTATATTTAGAAGATTAAACCAAAGCAGCAACAATAAAAGCATTGCTCCCAGAAAACTAATAAGGAAAGTACAGTTGTTGGGTTTTATACCCAAATAATACCCAAAAGTCTTTAGAGGCTTTCTCAGTAATGATATGCAAACCACATTACAAAAACTCCTGTTATGGTCACTGGATAGGTGGCTCTGACACGTCATGAATCATCTTGAAAATTTGCTACCTACTGTATGGAATTACAATTCTCACTCTTCATTCCAGAAGATTTTGCAACGTATTGCTTTGGATAAACCTATCAAGTTGAACATGATGTTTAGGAAAAGTCATACCTTATAAATCATATATAAAAGGGAGGGAGCAAGAGGCAAACAAAAATAAGAATACACAGAATTAGCTAAAGAGGAAGATCACCTGTGATAATTTCCTGTAGAAAGTGCATTCAATAGTGCTTTATGAATGCTATTTGGTCTTCTCACAAATCAGCAAACATTCAAGAAAGGTGTCTTTCAAAATTTTGATGATGACCTACTGTAAGAAATACACACAGCTTCTGAAATAAAATTTTCACAAACCATTACTTACCCATACTAGTTGCAATGTATTCTGATTTTCTTTTTTAACACTGGTGATGACATGCTAAATTGATTTCATGGCTCACTAGTAAATCACAAACCACAATTTGAAAACCTCTGTTCTAGAAGAACTGCAACACGGCAGAATATGGAGAAACAAAGTTGCTAAACTTGACAATCTTGATAGACTAGTCACACCCCAATAGCATCAATGAACATTTCAGAGTGATCTGAAATAAAAAGTCAAACATACGAAAAAAGTTCCAAGGAACATCTAGATTAAGAGCAAGTTGTGAATTAAGAGGAGGGGTACAAAGCAAAGAAGAAAAAATAAATGCTTGAGATATTAGGACAAACCCATTAGGCTTTCGTCTCCATTTCACAGACTATCACTCTAAGGCCTATACCAAACACTGGAACGAATTACTCCATCTCCAGTATTTTATATGCTACTCTGCCTCTAATCTGATTTAAAATTTTGAGATTAGCTATAGAGAGTAGAGCGGGGGGGGGGGGAAAGGAGGTGGTCTCTGGATGACTAGGGATCGGTACTGATGCCATGTCCTAATCCTGGCTGCCTTTCTACCCAGAATGGGGCAAATGGAGAAGAGAGAATCTGTTAAGGCCTCCTAGCCTTTGCCAGCATTTGAATTAGGAACTTTTGTGGAGCCTCCCTATGGGAAAGAAAGAGAAGTATTCTAAAATGGCCAGCAATTTTTAGCCAGACATCTTCCTTGACTGTTGTCTAGAAATACTGACAACTGAAATTAAAGAGATTACTGGTACCGATCATGACTGATAAGTAAGAGTAGAAGGCCAAAGCTAGAGAAAAAAGGGAAGTGAGGAGGAGATAACGTCATTGTAAATAATGTTCATTCTCCAGAAATAGAATGGAATACTTGAATTACTAACAGTTCTGTCACTGGAAGTGTAGGATTTCTTACTTTGGTAGGAGGTTAGAATAGGTAACCTGAAACTCCCTTCCAACTCTGAGAAATAGTAATTATAAGTTTAAATCTCGGGATTTCCCTGGTGGCATAGTGGTTAAGAATCCGCCTGCCAATGCAGGGGACATGGGTTTGAGCCCCGGTCCGGGAAGATCCCACATGTCGCGGAGCAACTAAACCCGTGCACCACAACTACCGAGCCTGAGCTCTAGAGCCCGTGTGCCACAACTACTGAAGCCCATGCGCCTAGAGCCCGTGCTCTGCACCAAGAGAAGCCACCACAATGAGAAGCCCGCACACTGCAATGAAGAGTAGCCCCCGCTCGTTGCAACTATAGAAAGCCCGCGCACGGCAACGAAGACCCAATGCAGGCCAAAAAAAGAGTTTAAGTCTCAACATCGAATAATATTTTGAGGGATTATCAGATGGCCAAATGTTCTTTTAGGAACCCACAAAAGATAATCCTACCCATTAGCAAACCTTGTAATGAAGATATATACCCTGTCCCTTCCAAATCAGTGGTTATACAATAGGGGAAAAAATTAAATATTTCATTTTCAAAATACCACTACCTGGTTTCATGACACATATAAACATCAAAATGTATCAAATCACACATTTTAAATACACAGTATATTGTTATATCAATTTTGCCTTGACAAAAGTATTAAAAAATACTACCACCAGTTTTCAATCTATGTAAACAAATTACTTCATTACACTGATCAAAAAGATCAACACTGGGGCTTCCCTGGTGGCGCAGTGGTTGAGAATCTGCTTGCCGATGCCGCGGAGCAACTGGGCCCGTGAGCCACAACTGCTGAGCCTGCGCGTCTGGAGCCTGTGCTCCGCGACAAGAGAGGCCGCGATAGTGAGAGGTCCGCGCACCGCGATGAAGAGTGGCCCCCGCTTGCCGCAACGAGAGAAAGCCCTCGCACAGACACGAAGACCCAACACAGCCAAAAATAAACAAAATAAATAATAAATAAAATTAAAAAAAATAAAAATAGAAAATAAAGTGCATGAAAATTGTTTAAAAAAAAAAAAAAGATCAACATTGTAGCTATACCCTAATATTTTCTGTTTCTTTTTAAAATTTATTTTCTGGTGTATTCTACTTTCACTGCATTCTTCTCACTTTCCTAAACCAGCAGTCACTGGAAAGCATAGTAACTAAGCTCTGATGAGCATCTAGATTTTTCTGCTGCTATTCAAATGACCCATTATTACACTCCGGGACATATCTTTCCTTTAACAACTTAAATCATAGCCTACAAGTCTGCAGATTCCTTAATGATTTCATTTCCTTCTTTCCATTAGTTAAGGAAATTCATTTCTAGGCCACGTCTCCTTCCGTGCTACCATTCTCTGGCGCAACTGTCATTCTCCTTCCTCTGTCTTTATGCTGAAGCTATCAGAAATAAAATTGGAAAACTAATGAAGGAAAGGAGGAAAACCAGCCAGACTACTCACGTCAGATTTAGAGGACATATTCTCCTCCACGTCGGAATCATTGGGATCCACGATATCATCAAATGGCGGTAAAGTTGATTTCTTCTTCTCTGACGTCTCACTTTCAATTTTGACCTTTCCCATCTTGCCATGAGATTTATCTTTTATCTGTTTTTTATCAGCAGAACAAGTGAGTATCAGCGGTGGCGCGTTAGTAAAACTTTTAAATAAAGCCTCCGAGCTACTCTTTTTCCTTTTTTTGGCTGAGAGTTCTTCGGAATCTGAAACGGGGGGTCTTTTACTAGGAGGCTTCTTCTCTTGCTGTCCACTGGTGATCGTGAGTAGGTTACTATCTGGTTTTGGCTCTTTCGACATGGGTTTCGGTTCCTTGAAGGCCATCTTAGGAACGATTTTTTCTTCTTTCAGTGGTTTATTTTCTTTGGGTTTCTTAGAGGATTCTTTGGAAGATTTGTTGTGATCCCTGGAAGGTTCTTTGAAGGCACTTTTATGTTCTCTGGAGTCTTTAGAAGGTTTTTCCTTGTGCTCCTTCGTTAACTTGTGAGGCTTGGAAAAACTGCTGCTGCTGCTGCTGCTGCTACTGCTGCTGCTGCTGCTGCTGCTGCTGCTGCTGCTGCTGCTGCTGCTGCTGCTGCTACTGCTGCTGCTGCTGCTGCTACAACTGCTGCTGCTGCTGCTGCTGCTGGGGTGGGTACTCCTGTTGGGGTCCTGCGGAAAGGCGGGGAGAAAAGCAGACTCTCAAAACGGGACGTCCATGAAGACTAAAAGCCAGTCTCCTCGCACTACAGCTCCTCAAAAGGATCCTTCGTTGATCGCTCCCAAATGCATTGGAACAGAACCCGACAACCTCAAGAGAACGGGTGGGAGCAGGGTGTGCAAGCAACAGTGAGTGTGGGCTGCCGTGACGGAGGAGCTGAACGAGGCAAGCTGTTCTCTTAATCAGGACCAGCGTGGAGTTCTAACCCTCTCAAGTCAGCAAATGTTCACTACACACTTGTCCTAGGAGAGACAAAGCGGGATAACACATGGCTCCTACTCTTAGTAACTATGACACCTCTATGACTCATGGTTATTGTAGGAGCCACCTATCACAACAGGAGGAAGAGAGGAAACTAATTCTGTTGGGGGAGGCAGAGAAGAATAATTCAGAGATTTATGGAGAATTAACACCTCAACGAGGTCCTCAGGAGAAGCAGGTAATTACTAGAAAGGCAAGAATGAAAAGGTACTAGCTCATTCTAGTCCCATGGAGACCAGGAACTAGAATGAACTAAAACAATGAGGGATCAAAGCACAGCTTGTATTTAGGGAGCAGCATCCAACGACAGCAAAGATTGAGAAGGAGGTAGAAAAACAGGCCAGGGTCACGTAGTGAGGCCAGATAATGTTAAATTTTAAACGACTTTTTAATATAAAGAATCACAAGGCCGAAAAAAGAAATAAAATAATTCTCAATTGTAGGTAAAAAGCAGTTTTTTCTTTTCTGACCGAGCTTCAGTTAGGGAATACATCTCCCATCCACTAGCAACAACCACAGTGACAACAACAAAAGGAAAGAAAAAAGCAAGGAAAAGTCTAAAAGAACAAAGATTTCACCTAATGGTCATCAAACGGACTGAAAAGTCTTTGGCAGTCAGGTTGTGTAATCATGACGAAAGAGTTAATCACTGCCTATTCCATTTTAAATGTGTTCCGATTTTTTTCACTCACACAAATACCTCAGAATATTTAGCCTATAAATAAGCTTTCTATCTAGGAACACAATCTAAGTCCGTACTTACCATGTTTCTGAACCTCTGTCATTCACATAGTAAGAGTAAGAAACGGAAGTAGATCCTGGACATGCAAAAATCCACACCAATACTAAAAGAAGAGCTCTTTCTTGTTTACTTCCACCTCCTCATGGAACCAAAGACAATTAAATGTCCAGATTTTCAACTAGAATTTACATCTTCAGGCCTGTTATGTTTCACCTCTAACTTACCCACTTAAGTCCAATGATATGTAAACCAATACTGTATTCCTTACATATCTAGCAGGACACAGGAAAGACAGTAGGCAAGGGCCATGCTTCTCATGAAAATGAACAATCTACTAACTGGGTCTATGCAAAAAAACAAACACAAATACATATAGATTAACATCATAAAGCCATACCCAAAATGAAAAATTACTGCTCTGTGTTAGTGGGAATACGTATTTTTTCTTATTACAAAAATTTTTGTCTTATTTGCTCAACAACAAAATGACATATACCAATTATTCCATTTATTTTTCCCAAGAGAGCATTTGGTTTCAAAATTCTAAAATGGATAAAGTTACTAAGACATGTTTTTGTCCATTAAACTAGATAATTCCTTACAAAACACCTTAATCTGAGATTTAAAGGCAGAATGCTAAAGATAGTACATATTCATATTACTGAAAGGACATTATTTTATAAATTCTATTACAAGACGTTTCCTGGCATGTTAAGCAATACTATGAATAATTAAAATAAAGTATTATGGACAAACTAAATTAAGGGAGAACAGTTTAAAATCTAATATACTTGAGTTTTTTTTTTTAATTGGTTTGTTGACCCACTGAATTTTGCCAATTTGCAAACGGTATTCTAACTATGGCTCTAGAACACCCAAATACTGCTGTTTAATATTCAACCTTCATGGAGTATTATACACATTTTTATAAATACACAAATTTAAGCTACCAACATATTTTCTAGCATTAAGCATTTAAAAATATAACATTTCAGCACACACACCAAAAAGGACTTCTATACGGGTCCTTCCATGATTTATTTTTAAAATCCTTTTGTAGGACAAACTGAACTCTTAAGGCAAAGTACATAGTGGTATATGACACAGATTCTTGTGTCATAGAAAGTTCAAGTTCTCATCTTAATTACATACATATGATGTTAAGTACAAAATGCAAGAAATTTTATAACTTTACTCCCCATGTTGGTCTAGGTATTAAATGCCTACTGTCACCTTTTCACCCACCCAACAAATCTTGGTATAAGCAAGTGACCCAATTATTCTTGTTCCTTCCACTTTACCAAAAAGCATTCTTTAAGCTAAAGCAACTCAGAGTTAACAAGGGAAACATATTCCATAAAAACACCCAAGACAACAATTTAGAAAATAACAAAAACTGAGAGAACAGTTTCTATTCTAGAGGGCTACATTTTCTTTGGCCTGGGCCTGTGATAAATGGCAAAGTTCAAACGTACATCACCTGCCTCCATAGTCATACATGTAATAAATGTAAAACAGAGGCTTTGATATGTCAGGAATTAAATTGTTACCGACACAGAATAAAAGCTTTCACTGATTCTCAGCCTATCTATCCCATAAAAACTGAGGATCAAGTCACTGGCTTTTAAAATTTTTTACCGAACTATTAACCTCAATATTAAGTGCCACTAAGCAGCACAGACTAATTACCTTTCAACATAAAGTTTACACATGTTGTATAATTCAGATTCTCTTTGCCTAAGGCTGATTAGGACAAACTGAATATCGATATAGGGAGAGCATGTCTACATAATTCAAATCTCAAATATTTAAGGCCAATGACTGTTTAAACATAAATATACATATATTTGTACTAACTTTACAACCTGTGAATATAGGGTACAGTATTTTCTTTCATCCACTGAGATTCTACTGAATGCTTCCTTGTTTTAATTTTCTGGAACAGAATGGGTCCCTTTAATTTATAATCTCTTCTAATACTACTTGTCAGCAAGTCCAGTAAGTGGCTTAAGAAAAGAACAGGTTGCAACTATTGGCCAGAATAAGGTTTTCTGATTATATATGACTTTCAATTTCCATGTTATCACCATGTCTTCTTCTTAGCACCACTGATAACTCAAAGGTGATTCTTTCTCCAGCTCCTATTTCTTCATCTTCCTATCCTCTTATTTTTGGTCTCTGTCCTACCCTAACTGACTTCTGTGTTGTGTAAGATATTCAGATCATTCATATGTTGTTTAATAAAATTTGAAATGGACAAATAAACTCTCCCAGAAGAGTTTTATGTATCTAAAACCAATAAACTCTCCAAAAAGAGTTTATTTGTCCAAAACACATCTTTAAAGGACACTTCCTAGAAACTGTAGTATAGTCCAAGACGTTATATGTAGGAAGGGGTGGGGAAAACCATGACAGTCAAATATGGCTTTCCAAATCGAAATTTCTTCTGTAATGCCATTAAACACATGATAAATGGCACAGAGGGATGAAATCCCATCTGGGGCTATGACTAAAGTATAAAAATTCAGGATTCTGGGGAGAAAAAGAACCTTGAATTTGACTTACCTTCTCCCACTCCAATCCCAAATCTAACCCATTTACTTCTCTTGAAGCAGTCAGCTCCAGGGGCCAACAGGTAGTGAGTGGGGCCTGAAGAATGTGACCTTGAGATTATAAGCATCTTGAGAGAGAACAGGTGTAGGGCTTGCTCTGCTCTGGATATCAAGCAAGACCCAGAAGAGTTCTACACATACCTAACTGCACAAGTGTGGCCAGTCTTCCTGGCCCCAGAAGTGCTCAGGGGGCACTCAAGAGGAGAGGGAGTCCCCTCTACACCTGAAGCTAGGAATGCAAGAAGACCAGAAGGAAGGGACAAGGTCCTCCAAGTACACATGAAATATACAACATGCCTGCTGCTATAGCGCAGGCTGAGATGCCTGGACCTTCCATCCCTTATAGGATTAAAACAAACTAAGGTCCCCTAACAGCTCAACCTGAACCCCAATGCACATATAAACAACATACCTAATGACAGGAGACAGTGGGAGAGAGCAGACCTAACAGATCTCCTGAAGGATAGAGACAAAATACTGAGGCCAAAAATAGTATGACTACGTAAGGAGAGTCAAGTAGAGAGCAAAAAATAATTTCTACATAATTTTAGAAAATTAACTAGATGAAAATTTAAAGAAGTAAACTCTTTAAAGTGAATAATTCAGTAGATAAATTAAAAGAGAAGATGGGGTCTAACTGATGAATTAGAGTGAATGAAGGACCAACTGGAAGAAATCTCAAAGCATAAACAAAATACAAAGAGATGAAAATCATAAAGGAAAAAGAGAAAGGACTTGAAGAACAGATTAAGGCAACCTAACTAACATACCAACTATAGGAAAAGTTCCCAATGAGTCTCCAGAAGGGGGAAAAGGAAAATATATTAAAGTAATATGAAAGAAAATGTCCATGAACTAAAGAAGAGATTGAATTGCAAACTTACAGGGCTCTCCAAGATCCAGGCAGGACTAATGAAGGGAAAGGCACATGTTCAACAACATCACACTAAAATTCCTAAACTTTAAGGATAAAAAGAAAACCTTACAAGCTACCAGAAAGAATAATTACCTAATACAAAGAAAGAATCAAATTAACATTGGACTTCTCATTTGTAACATTGGAATTAAAAAGAAAGAACAGTAACATCTAGATTGCTAGGAAAAAAGCAGTACAAGCCAAACATCCTTCAGTGGGAAAGTAGTGTTTTCCAAAATTTAAGGATTCAAAGATCACATTAGCTACCGCTCCATCTAAGGAAAGGACTTAAGAAGGGATTCTAATGGAACAATAACTGAATCAGAAATGAAACCTTTCATGTAAGAAGAAACAGGAGTGCAATTACTTTGCCTTCTACACAGAACTAAATCTAAATGGATAATAAACTGTATGGAATATGTAATGTAAGTGCTCAATATGAATTTTTGACACGAACGTCTAACAAAAATCTGGACCTAAAAATTAAATTATCTCCAAAGAAATTTAGGAGCATTAAAGGAGAGGATTAGTGTTTGAAGGTGAAGGAAAATGTTGGTATCATTATTCATGTTAAAACAGGGGGGAAAAATTGGATCTATGAGCAATTGAAAAGGAACGTGGCCAATAATGAAATGGAAAAGTACAGAACATAAAGAAGGGGAAACTGGGAAACGAATATCAACTTGAAAATACACGCCAAATTTAAAAAAAAATGTAAAAAGTCACAAATAAAAATAAGGAACAAGATAAAAAGTAACAAAATCAGGCATCACTCATTAGAATTTAAAAGAAAGCTGAATTCTCCCACTAAAAGACAGGCTGCCAGATGAGTTAAAAAGACAAAGGTCATATACAGACTGTTTATAAAAAATGCTTAAAACTGAATGACTGAGAAAAGTTTAAAATAAAGGGAAGAGCCAAGAAATATCAGCTAAATGCCCCCAAA
The DNA here is from genome assembly GCF_028021215.1 of Eschrichtius robustus. Lineage (NCBI taxonomy): Eukaryota > Metazoa > Chordata > Mammalia > Artiodactyla > Eschrichtiidae > Eschrichtius > Eschrichtius robustus. Next base: position 69,677,156 of record NC_090833.1, read on the forward strand.
GGAAAGCATGAGTGTTATACTAATATCACACAATGTGAAATTCAAGGTTAAGATGACCAAACAGCATAAACAATGTAAAAGCTAAGTTACATAAAGCAAAGAGTATTGAATATGCAAGAAAAACTTGAAAAATATTTCAATGAAATAAGAAATTAGTACAGCTTTGTCAGAAATAGACAGATCTAATAAAGTTAAATGAATATATAGTGAAACTGATTAATACAATCCACACACTTGATTTAATAATTATATAGAAAACTTTCAATCTCTTGAATAAAGCTTACAATTTTATATGTGCCCATGGAACACTGACAAAAATCAATCATGAAGGTATCATAAAATGAACTTAAAATAATCTTTGAAAAATATCTGAATAGATTGTATTGGTTGATCACACTCTAATAAAATTAGAAAAATAAAGACAAAAGAAATCAGTCAAAAGAAAATAATGGTAAGACCATTTCATATAAAAAAATCTAGGGGCATAAGAAAACATATGCTCAAAATAAGATATATTGTCTTTATTGCATTTATTATTCTTAAAAGGAGACGAGGAAAGGAGAGGCATAAAAATACCAGGCATAAAAATACACTTTGCACCCACTCTGAGAAACTAGAAAAAGATCCACAAATATAATACCAAATATAATGAAGAAAGTAAATGAAACAAATTTCACCAACATTTCTGCTCTAAAATAATGGCCTTAAATGTATACTTAGGAATCAAACTCTGAAGAGAAATTTAACAAGTTAATTCTGGTTTAAAGGAGATCTATAATCTACTTTTTAAAACCAACTAAGAGAGGTCAAGTTTCTTGAATTTAAGATTTCTTACACGTAAAATCATGATCTACCATAAAAGGAATAAAATTAAGGAGGGGATAGCAATTTATAAATATTTCAAAATAGGTAGGCAAATACCAGAAGATATCACCAAACAGTTCAAAATGGTTGAGAGAGAGAGTTCAGGGAAGGGGCGGAGCAAAGTGGACTGCTGATGATTTTTATAGGCTTTTAGCACAATATGACTCATACAATAAATGTTTTATTAAAAATGAATTTATAGGGCTTCCCTGGTGGCGCAGTGGTCGAGAATCTGCCTGCCAATGCAGGGGACACGGGTTCGTGCCCTGGTCTGGGAAGATGCCACATGCCGCGGAGCAACTAGGCCCGTGAACCACAACTACTGAGCCTGCGCGTCTGGAGCCTGTGCTCCGCAACAAGAGAGGCCGCGACGGTGAGAGGCCCGCGCACCACGATGAAGAGTGGCCCCCGCTTGCCGCAACTAGAGAAAGCCCTAGCACAGAAACGAAGACCCAACATAGCAATCAATCAATCAATAAATCTTTAAAAAAAAAAAAAAATGAATTTATAACACAATAAGATGGTGAAGCAGAAAACATTTCAATAACAAATAATAGAACTAATTTTAAAAAAGAATCAAAACTTAAACATCAAAGCTAAATAGAGGCAACAAGGCCCCAAATTTAACGTTTATCAGTCAATGGATAGGGGATTGAAAGAACACTGCACAAATGGAAATGAAATGGCATTTGAGAATAGTAACAAGGGTCTTTCATTCAATAACAATCTAAATAGCCTGTACATAAAAAGAACATGAAATATTTACACATACAAGAAGTAAAAAGAAAAGCCTGCCATTATAGGACTCAATGCTCTGGAATGTTTTACTTGTTTTGATTTTTTAATAATGTTGTACTATTCTTGAAGGTGATACTCCACCAGGAAGCTGAGAGAACGCTACAATATACCCCCGCTGAGATTCAAGTTCCAGTAGTCTGGTTTCAATGCCCATACTCTCAACCACTACGCTTCTATTGACTCTCAGAAGGGCAGTTGGTTTCAAAACCAACTGTTAATCTTGCCAATACAGCCTGAGCTGTAAATGAAAGAAGGATGGGAAGAAAGGGAGAGGAACTCAGTGGCCTTAAAAGAACAACATTGAACCTGCCTGCCATCTAAGCATAACTATATAAGGAAGTTCTGTTTAGTTCCAGTAGAGGGGGTACAACATGTTACTTTTGGGCAGGTAGCAAATAACTAATTTTGAAATCAGAGGCTCTTCCTGTATACTTTTTGAGTGGCTTAAACTTCGATTCTTTTGTTACCAAATAAATATTTCAAACTTGACAGACATTAAAACAGTTGTGTCCAGAGGCTTATTTGATATTAGAAAATCAACCTTTCCTATAATATTCCTGCAGAACACGTTATCTTTAATTATCTTAAAGAGTATTACAAGACTATAAGACACATTTCTCTCATAATTCAATGTTTTCAAAATCAATGTAAAAATCTTCCCCATTATATAATTTGAAATGACAAAAATTTATAGTGTTCGCATAAAATAAATGCTCACCTCCAAAAAGGGTGGGTTGGGGGAGGTCACTGAATAAGAAAACTGGAGGGATCCTATAAGGGCCTCCATAGGAGTTCTTTGGAAAGAGAGGAAATTTTGGAATTTTAGCACAAAAACAAGGAAGCGATAAAGAAAAACAATAATTTTTAAAACCACAAAATAAATGGCTATATAAGAAAGAAGATATGATAACAGTATATACATCTTAACAGTGGTAACTTTTACAGTCATAGCTGTAAACAACATTTACTGATTTTCAATTTTTACATTTTAACCTACTCAGCTCTACCACTTACTAAGTGACTTAAATATCCTTGTCAGTAAACTGGAGAACATAATATTACCTATACCATCAAGGTCGACTTGATGATTAAGTAAGTTTAATATATGTAAAGTACCTGTGTGTATATATATGTATGTATTATAAAATAATATATATAAAACATGCAATGTGCTTGGCACAAAGCCTGAACTATGTAAGTGCTTTCAATTACTACCACTATTATTACTACTACTACAGACAAGCACAGAAAACTTAAGACTTGTATTACATAACACAATGTTATCAACTGTGACAATGCAAAAGTAAATGTATGGATGACAAACCTGGAAGGTAGAAACATGAACAGAGAAGGGAAAGAAACTCTAGTATAACCTGAGCCTACAAAGTTTAGAATCAAGAAACACTGTCCATGGTCAGTGAAACAAGAGATAAAGTTCTAAGCTCAACATCTAGAAAGTCTTATCCAAGGTAAGAATTAACAATGGTATTATATTGGGAGGAAAAGGAGATGGAGCAAATAGGTTAAAATTCTCATGCAGAAATAGAAGCATAAGCATATAGTTTGGAAGCTTTGGGCAGTAACCCTAGAACTTAAAAAGAAAAAAGAAAGAGAGAAAGTTAAAGTGCTTCCTTCTAGGAAGTGGAAAGAGGATTGGCAAAGAATACAATATAGGATTTTTGGTTTTTTCTAATACCATCCTTTGCTAGTTAATTCTTTAAACCATGTAAATGCACTATTTTGACAGAAGATAAATTTCTTCAACCTCCCAAAAGTACTTTTACATCTCTCCTCTTTCATGTACCCATTTGCACTTCAGAGATTTTGTGAAATAAATTTTGTGTTAGAAAAGTAAAAAGAGAAGCTATTCAACTATGTGACTGCTATCTTGCTGTGTTTTTTAAAAAAATTCCATTTTCCTTCTGATGTGGTTTCAATGTTATCTTTTCCTTCTTTCTTTTTTTTTTTTTTTTTTATTTATTTATGGCTGTGTTGGGCCTTCGTTTCTGTGCGAGGGCTTTCTCTAGTTGCGGCAAGTGGGGGCCACTCTTCATCGCGGTGCGCGGGCCTCTCACGATCGCGGCCTCTCTTGTTGCGGAGCACAGGCTCCAGACGCGCAGGCTCAGTAGTTGTGGCTCACGGGCCTAGTTGCTCCGCGGCATGTGGGATCTTCCCAGACCAGGGCTCGAACCCATGTCCCCTGCATTGGCAGGCAGATTCTCAACCACTGCGCCAGCAGGGAAGCCCCTTTCTTTTTTTTTTTTTTTTTTAAGCAAACTACAATCAAGCTCTAAGCTACAAATTTAGCTTAGGATACTTAGGTTGCATTTTGAATTTTATTCATTGTACTAAGATCATTAAAAGATGAAGAAGATAAAATTTATAAATCATATTCACAATTGAGAAATGGAAACAACTGAAAAAATTTCTCAGTTCTAACGTGAACAGAATTAAAAGCAGTTAAATTTTCATTTCCCTACCCTTCTGTTCAAAAGCATTGAGTGAACTTAAAAGTCTTCCTCAATATTAAAAATATCTTCAAGTACTGTATCTGCATGTAAATATGAAATTTAACTGTAAAGTATCATTTGGCAAGAATATTCAATATTTTACAAAATAATATTCCAAGTAGATAAATTTTAAAAGTCTTCCTGTCTCAAATGACTAGTTTCAGCTATGCTCTATGTACTAAAAAATACTTTTACTTCAGAATCCAATCTCATTTAAAATGGTTCTATTTAGGACTTCCCTGGTGGTGCAGTGGTTAAGAATCCGCCTGCCAATGCAGGGGATAAGGGTTCGATTCCTGGTCCGGGAAGATCCCACGTGCCATGGAGCAACTAAGCCCATGTGCCACAACTACTGAGCCTGTGCTCTAGAGCCCATGCTCCACAACAAGAGAAGCCACCAAAATGAGAAGCCCACGCTCCACAACGAAGAGTAGCCCCCACTCACTGCAACTAGAGAAAGCCCACGTGCAGCAACAAAGACCCAACACAGCCAAAAATAAATAAATTAATAAATTAATTAATTAAGAAAAATAAATTTAAAAAAAAACTGGGACTCCTTTCAAAATGAATAAATAAATAATAAAATGGTCGTAGGTATATACTATTCCCTGACTTGCTATGGCTTTAAGTCTAAATTATAATTAAGTACTGTTAACAGTAAGTTATATTTAGAAGACTTTGCAGTTTCAAGCAAACTTCTGTTTACTTTTGTGGCTTGAAACTAGAAACTCAAAGTAATAATTATATCACTTCTCTTTCTAGGTTTATGTATACTTAGCGTTGTATAATTTCCGTTTTCTTAAACAAGCTTTAAAACATATTGGCCAAATCATTTTGGTCTTCTCTTTCAGTACTAGCTGGAATTCTGACAATGAGCCTTGATAAGTAATCGTTACTCACAAAGAATAGTCAACCTTCAATGTTTAATGTATAATACTAATCACAATAGCGTAGCCAGAAGTATAAGATGAAAAACGGTGCCTGACACATAAAAATTCAATCTACTGCATAAATAAAAAACCCAAAGAGAGACACAATCATACAAGGGGAAAATATAATCAGGGTTATGCTGTCTTGTCACCTTCTCTCAATAGTTATTCAATTCATATTCATTGAGTCTCCAACAATGCAAACAACAATGCTGAAACTGCTAGACATACCATGGTTTCAGTGGGGGGAAAACCCTTTTAATTTGGCAATATAGTGGACTCTTTGCAAATACAATTAGATATTGGATAATACAAAACTCTTCATTGTGGAGTTTATTAAAAAAATAAGGGGCTTCCCTGGTGGCGCAGTGGTTGAGAATCTGCCTGCCAATGCAGGGGACACGGGTTCGAGCCCTGGTCTGGGAAGATCCCACATGCCGCGGAGCAACTGGGCCCGTGAGCCACAACTACTGAGCCTGCGCGTCTGGAGCCTGTGCTCCGCAACAAGAGAGGCTGCGACAGTGAGAGGCCCGCGCACCGCGATGAAGAGTGGCCCCCGCTCGCCACAACCAAAGAAAGCCCTCGCACAGAAACGAAGACACAACACAGCCAAAAAAAAAAAATAATAATAAAAAAAATAAAAGAAAATTCCAAGAGTGGTGAGTATATAAAAGAGATACAGACAGAAAGAGAAAAGAGAAGGGAGGAGTTGAAACGTGAACTGTAAGCTTCAGTTAGTCTCATGAGAGGTGCAGCTGCTTAAAGGGCACTGATAGGTCCACATTCTCCTGGGTCTCTTTTAAGACCAAATCTGGGGCCTACAGCATATTTGGAGACCTGAACTTCAGAGTCTCTCAGAAATTCGGGAGAAGCTTTTATAAATCTGTTGGGGGAAAAGTACTCTGAATTAAGACCTCAGGATTCCCAAAGTTCAACTAAATCAAATATGAACTCACAATTTTAAAATATCCCTAAACACAAAGAAAGAAGCCACCATGATCTGAGAGTGTGTAAAAGGGTCTTTAGGATCTCAGATATTGGAATCATCAGATGCAGAATATAAAATAATGACATACAAGGTATGGAAATGAAGACAGTTGGAATCCAAAAGTGACCAAGCAATAAGAGATGAGTAAGAATGACCATGTGACTGAAAAGAAACAAGACTTTAAGAAATGGAGGGGGAAAAAAAGCACCCTTGGAATTAATATCTCAATGGACTGAAAAGCAGATTAAGCATGGCTGAAAAGAATTAACAAACTGGAAGATAGATCTGAACAAACTGCCAGAACACACACAAAGACACAACAAAATGAAAAATATAAAAACTATTAAGAGACATGGAGAAGAGAAGAAAAGTAACAACTATCTCACTAGAGACTCAGAAAAGATAAAGAATACAGGTGATACAATGGCTGATAATTTTCCAAAATAATAAAATTCATGAACACATAGAAAAAGAAAGTACAATATAAAAATAATGATATATCCATAAATTAAAAGGAATTTGCTCCTAGACACACTGTACTAAAAGTTAAAAACACTAAAGACAAAAAGACTGTAAAAGCAGTCAACCAAGGCTCACAGAGAGCACCTATTAAAAAAAGAATAAGTACAAGAGTGGTATGCTACAGCTGGCTAATGTAGGCTCACATGAACCTGTTGTTAAATTTTCAGGAATTTTGTGAGCAGTTTTTAAACAAGGCTACTACTGTGTTAAATTATATAAAAATATAAGATGAAAAATATTAAAAGCAGAGATAGATAATCAAAATTCATCACTCTCTAATTATTTTACTACATATTATTATCTGTGCTCTTGAGGTTATTATTGATGTCTATTGTATCAGCAGGGTGGAAATACCTCACAATTGTGTGCTACTGCATATCTCTTCTCAACTCTATAATAACTGACATACATGGTAAGAGAGTATTTATACCACGGAAATAAGCAAACACTAAAAATCAGGAATTTTTCCTCCAGAGAGGTAGCTGCTATACCTCTAGCAGCATAACCCTGAATTAAACTGACATCAGACCTCAAAAAAACAAAAGAAGTATTTTCAAAGCATTGAAAGTAAACATCAACATAGAATTGAATAACCAGCAAAACCACTTTTCATAATAGGGGCAATAGTCAAAACTTTATAGATTAACAAAAATTGAGAGTTCACTTAAAAGAAAAAAAAAAAACCTTCACTAAAACAACTTCAACAGGATCTACTTCAGGAAGAAGGAAAGTGAATTCAAGAAGAAATTATGGTAATGCAATTAAGCTAAAAATCAAACTTTTTTTTTAATTTAAAAAAACTTCCCCATATTTGGAATTGTAAAAACATATTTCTAAATAATTCACAGGTAAAAGAAGAAATTAAAATGGAAAATTTCAAATTCATCATATGAAACAAAGAAGATACTACACATTAATACGTGTGGAATGTAGTTAAAGCAGTACTTAGAGGAAAAATTTTAGCTTTAATGCTTATATTTGAAAAAACGACTGACAGAGACTTTTGCATAATTAACTCAAGCAAAAGCAAGACTACAAAGATTAAAAAAAAAAAACCCTAAAAAGAAATTCAACAAGATATGAAAAGAACTTTGAGAAGAACTAATAAAAATCCAGTCCTCTTACTAAAACTGACCCAAAAAGAAATAAAAATCAAGAATAAGCCTTCATTAAAGTCAAATAAGTAGTTTAAAATCTTCCTACAAAGAAGATATCAGGCCCACAAGGTTTTACAAGCAAGTTCTAGGAAGAGATCATTTCAAACTTACAGAAACTCTTCCAAAAGCTGAAAAAGAGAAAACATTTCTCACTTTATGTAGTGAATGTTATTGAGTACAAAACTTGCCAAGAAGAGTAAGGGAAAGAAACATACAATTTTAACCTCAAGAATATGAACGCAAAAATTTTAAATAAACTATTAGCATAATTAATCCAATGCAGTGGAGGGGTGGGGGTGACGACCCTAACAGAGCAAGACCAAATTGGTTTTATCTCAAGAATTCAAGAGGAGTTTAGCATGATAAAAAAGCTTGTCAAGTACCACATTACGGATTAAAGGAGAACAAAACCATCTGTTCATCTCAAGAGATGGTAAAAAGTCTGATAAAAATCAACATCCATGTAGGATTTTTTTTTTAACAAGGAAACAACACTCTTAACCAACCAGTACTAGAAGATAAATTCCTTAACTTGACAAAAGGTAGCTACTGAATTCCCATGCAAACAACATTCTAAATGGTCACTTGTTAGAATTATTCCCTTTAAAATCAGGAACATTTATACCTAACATTTTACTGGTAATCCTACTGACACAGGACCACAAAAGTCAGGGGGAAAAAAGAAAATTGAAAATAAGAGAGGGGTGGGCTTCCCTGGTGGCGCAGTGGTTAAGAATCCGCCTGCCAATGCAGGGGACACGGGTTCGAGCCCTGGTCTGGGAAGATCCCACATGCCACGGAGCAACTAAGCCCGTGCGCCACAACTACTGAGCCTGCGCTCTAGAGCCCGTGAGCCACAACTGCTGAGCCCGCGGCGCCTAGAGCCCGTACTCCACAACAAGAGAAGCCACCGCAATGAGAAGCCTGCGCACCATAATGAAAAGTAGTCCCCGCTCGCCGCAACTAGAGAAAGCCCGCGCGCAGCAACGAAGACCCAACGCAGCCAAAAATAAATAAATAAATAAATAAAATTAATGAAAAAAGAAAATAAGAGAGGGGACTTCCCTGGTGGCGCAGTAGTTAAGACTCCGAGCTCCCAATGCAGGGGGCCCAGGTTCAATCCCTGACCGGGGAACTAGATCCCACATGCAATGAAGAGCTAGCATGCCGCAACTAAGGAGCCCACCAGCCGCAACTAAGGAGCCAGCCTGCCGCAACTAAGACCCAGAGCAAGCTAATTATTTATTTATTTATTTATTTATTTAAAAATTCAATGAGGAACTTCTTTTTTTAAAAAACATTCTTTAAAAAAAAAAAAGAAAAAGAAAATAAGAGACACATATGTCATTATTCGCGTGACATGACTGTCCACATAGAAAAACAAAAGGAGCTATACAGAAAAATTACTGGAATTAATAAGTTTAGAAGTATGCAAAGGTAAACTGCATATTTACACATCAGCAACAAACAGGGAACATTTAATATGCTATTTATAATAGCAATTAAAAAAAATAAAGTACCTAGGAATAAACAAACCATAGAACTATCTACACTTCTATCAGAAATATCTTAACACTTCAACAACACTAAAGAATGCCTAAATAAACTCATAGAGAGATTAGTTTCATGGATAAAAATACTCATTACCTACAGATTCAATGTAATTTCAATACAAATCCTAACAGAGTTTTTCAAAGAACTTAAACTGATCCTAAAAGAGAAAGATGTAATAGAACTTGTCATGCCATATAGCAATTACAAAACTACAGCAACTACAACATTGTGGTATTGCTGCAGAGATCAATGAAGTGACCGAGGGAACAGAACTGAACCACATCCTTCCAACAGATTCACAAATATATGAAAATCTGAAGTTTGACAGGGTAGGCACCGTAGATCATTGAGTAAGGCATAGACAACTCAATAAAATGTGCTGGGACTGATTTTCTATACAGGAAAAAATTTAAATTAGACTCTTACCTCATACCATACATAAAATCAACTCCAGATGTTTGAAAATATTTAAATGTTAGGCAAAACTTTTCAAACGTGTTGGGGAAAAAAAATACAGGAGATCATCTATATGACCATGGGGTAGAGAACATATTAACAGGACACAAAAAGAACTAGCCATAAAAAATCTGACCACATTAAAATTAAGAATTTCTATCAAAGGATACCACAATGAAAGTTAAAAAGCCACTAAATGGGCAAACTAGGAAAAGATATCTACAGTAAGTATAACCAACAATGCATTCATATTTCCAGAATATACACAGACCTTCGAAAAATAAGCAGGTGACGTGAACAAACATTTCGGGGAGAAAGAAACATGAATGGCCACTGAAATGTATGCTCAGCCTTATTACTAATCACTGAAATACAAAATAACAAAACAGTAAGATATCATTTTAATGCCTACTAAATGAGCATTAATGAACAAGTCTAACTAGAAAAGAGAGCAATGGTACCTCTTTATACATTGCAGACATAGGACTCTAAATAATAAAAAGCTATATAAAATAATAAACTATATAAAATAATAAAAAGCTAAATATGTGAATGCCCTATTGAGACAGGAAGGGGGCAGGGCACAACCTTTAAAAGAACGACATAGTCGTTGAGGGCACAACATAAACCGGTTAGAACCAACTAGGTCCAAGATGGTGGACAAGTCAACTTCCAGTGGACCTTGAGCCTCATTATACACTCACTGTTAATACATTAGCTAAATGACACACCCACAGGTGCCATGACAGTTCCAAGGCCAACCATAAAAGGCTAAAAAGTGGGTGGTGGCCCAATTCTTGGAAATCCCTGCCCCTTCCCCAAAATAGTTGGAATAATTCTCCCACTCATTAGCCTATAAAATTACCCACCCCTATAAACACTGACAACCCTGTACCCTGGAGCCTCTCGCCTTCTGAGATGGCCCATACTTGGAGTGTGTTTCTTCCGTGGCCTCTTGCCTCCTGAGATGGCCCACACTCTGGAGTATGTATCCCCCTGAATAAACCTTCTTTCACTTAACTACGGCTCGCTCTTGAATTCTTTCCTGCACGAAGCCAATAACCCACACTTGGCAGCCCATCCCAGGGACTCGCCTGAGACCTGGGATGTGACCATCCTCCTGCCTCCCGCTTTTTTTCTGCAACACTATGACTCAGCAATTTCATTCATGAGTATATACTCTATAGCAGTATTTCTCAAATTCGGTCAGCGGGCCAGCAACATTAGTATTACCTGGATGCATATTAGAAATTCAGATTTTTAAGCTCCATCCCAGACCTACGGAATAGGAATCTATGCAGCAAGGCTCAGGAATCCTCACATATACCAGCTCTCCAGGTGATTCTCATGGGCCCTAGAGTTTCAACCACGCACTTAGGGCAATGTTATTCAAACAGAACCTGTTAGTGAGACTGGAAAGCAAGAGTGGATCGCATTGCTATTTATAAGTCAACCAGTATAAAATAAAGTAGATTGAACCCCATGTAGTAAACTTAAGCATTGATTTGCAAAACTTTTGTCTCATTTGTGTACGTATACTTATGTAAGTGGGTACTTGCTTATTATGGAACACATATTTCTTACTATGGGTCACAGTCATAAAAGTTTGAAATCTACCACCCTAGAGAAACTCTTAATATATGTGTACTGCAGACATGCCCAAAAAGGTTTATAACTGCATTATTCACAGCAGCAAAAATAAAACAAAATCAAAAGTAGTAATCTAGATATCTAGATAATAAGAGAATGGATATACCAATCATACCATATGGACTAATACCACAGTGAAATCAATAACATGCAATAACAAGGACAAATCTTACACAGTACTGAGTAAATAAAGCAAGTCACAGAAAATTAGAGTATTAAACCATTTTCATGAAGACCAAAAATAAGCAAAGCTGGACAAATATAAGAATACATACATTTGTGGTAAAACTATACTTAAAAGCTCAGGAAAATTCAGGAGCATAGTTACATCTGGGGAACACAAAGCAATGGACACAGGTAATTTGAATGGCACTAATGTTCTATTTCTCACTCTTAAGTTGAATGGTGGATTCATGGTGTTTGTTTTATCATTTACATATAAAATACATATAATCCTCGTATGTATCAATTATAGCATAACATTTTTAAGAAAAACTCATAATACCTGATGTCAGAATCCTCTAGATTTTAGTAAGGGAAATTCACATTCAGATTCAATGGACACTTATCTATTAGCCTCTTTGAGCAAAGCATACACGTTGTCTCACTGAATCCTTTAAGAGTCCTGTGAGGTTGGCACTTGGCAAAGAATAGGCAATCAAATATCTTTTGAGTGAATAAATGCTTGAATAATTTTATAATTCAAAAAGAGAAAGAGTTTGATTATATGCTATGTATTATGGTCCTACCCATAGGAGTTAAACAAAATAACATAGATGATTAACTCTATTAATAGAAAGGAGCTTATGATCTACTCTTATTGTTTCCACATTCTATTACTTATTACCAAAAATATAATGAGAAAAATCACTTTCCTCACTGGAAGTATCTCTGGCTAAAGGTTAAAAAAAAACTAACAACCTACAGGGTAGAGCTAACTAATATAACATTTCTATCAACACATTACTAGGATTTCTATTTTGCATGTAAAAGCTGAGTTAGCTATATGCAAGGCACCAGCTCTCTTCAGGGTGGGGAAAAGCAGAGCTACGGTATTACAAGAAAAGAAATTACCGAGGTTAAAAAAAAATCTGTGACGCATTTAGTCTATGCATTTTAATAAGAAGTACAGTTTAAAAAGTGCAAAGTCAAATCCTTTTTTTCCATTGAATACATATTAATATAGATGAACACAATCGGGGAAACGGCTGCCTCGCAAAATTATTTCCATCCTTCACAAAGAACTATTTCCCTTCACAGGACTCCCACAAGTGTATGCGTTTTGTTTTTCAAATTAAGTTCACTGTGTGTTCCCCCACCCCCAGCACCTGGAATAATGACCAACTCCTAATAGATGCAGAGTTAAGTATTTGTCTTTGAATGAATTTATACACTTATTGAGCATTTACTATATAACAGGCATTTGGGGGATGCGAGATCAAATATGTTAGAGTCCCCATCCACACAGAGCTAACATGAATGATTAAATCTAAACAAAATGTGCCCTTCCTCTTTCTGAATAATTCAGTCCAAGAGCTACTGGTGACCAAGCAAAGTAGGCAACAGCAGGGGAGGAGAGGGCAGTGACGTGAGGAGGGGCATCCATGCGGTGGCTCGGAGCCACTGAAAAAGAGCTTACTCCTTCAAGAAATGGCTAAATCCAGGGCTGGGACAAGGAAAGTACAAAATGAGCCTGGAACATCTGGTAGCAAAAAAGTCAGGAAGTATGTAAAGACCGATCACAGCAGGTCAAAAAGACACAGAAACCAGATTTAAGGGCCTTCCACTGACCAAATCAGGACAATTTAAGCATGGAAACAAATGTAACAGATTATAACTCACTAAAAAAAACATATATATGCATGTGTCCATGATGATATATAATAAATATAAGAATAAACTTAAATTTGAGGAAGAATGGGATATGTACATTTTCTCTATCTCCCAATAAAACACTTATTAATTACAAAGAGGAAAAAAAAAGTAATTTGCAGTGGAGAAGCCTGGCGGACACCATCTGAATCAAGTGATCAGAGTAATATCGCAGTAGTAATGGAAGGGTACAGTGGAAATCATGATTGTGTGACTGGCTGCAATGAGAAGAGCCCAGTATCACTTCTGGAATATTCCTGCCAGAGATGCATAACCTGAATCTGGTCATGAGGAAATGTCATACAGACCCAAATTGAGGGCCATCTACTAAATAATTGGCCTGAAGAATTTCAAGTTCATGAAAGTCAAGAAAAGATCAAGGAACTATTCTCAGTTGAAAGAGACCTAAGAGACATGACAACCAAATGCTACAGATGATTTTAGACAGGACCCTTTGGGTACAAAAGTAAAGGACACTAGTGGAACAATCTGCAGAACTTGAATGGGATCTGAGGAGTAGAGGTTGGTAATGCATCAATGCTAATTCCTGATAGTATTACCACGCTTAAATAAGAGAATGTCTTTGTTTGCAGAAAAGAAACACTAAAGTATTCAGGGAGGATGGAACACCATGTTAGCAACTTACTCTCAAGTGGTTCAGGAAAGAAAATCTCTTTGTACTAGTAACTTTTCTATACGTTTGAGATTATTTCAAAATAACAAAAAAACTGTAAAGTACGTACAAGTATTCAGAAGAGCCCCAGGTCTCAATCTGTGCCCAGTAGACTAAGGGACCCTGGGAAGGACATCAAAATCCGAGGGTGTCCAAGAAGTAACCTCAGTCTGTTCAATTTGCTCCACTTGGTTCTCTCTCTAAGGACCCATATCATGCTAAGAAGAGCTAAATTGCACCATATTCTTCTAAGTGGAATCTAAATACCATTCCAAAAAGAACTAAGGCTTTCTAATAACAAGTTAGATTTGTCAGCTAAATCAAGGCTTTCCTAATATCAGAAGAGGCAGCAGTTTGCTTTCAAAAATGCCAAATGAGGTTGCATTTTTATACCACACACAAAAACAAAGAAAACAAACAAAACACACACGTGATCTGAAGTCCTGGTTCATCTCCTCTCAATTAAAACCAATTGTTTCTGTTGAAGAAAAAGACTATAAATTTGCAATATAAATTCAAAGATGTATTTGGAAACAACTTATCTATGGCTTATTTGGGAAAATCTGCTCACCTGGTAGAATCTGTTGTAGAAACAAAACAATTTTATATACATTTACTTTGACCATCTAACAGATGTACACAAAAGGCCAAATGAGAAAACGTTGTTTTTGCCATCGTTGGTCTTCAGAAGCCCACAGAGCTTGCTTGGAGTAAGATGGGGATGGGGTCCAGTAAAAAAAATTTCTGGCACCCCAGTAAAAGAAGTGAATGCCTCAAAGTACTGCAGCTTTTTCTCCTAAAAGCACAGCAGGGCAGCCTGGACTAACAGCTAGAAATTTCTCTCTGTTTTTTTTTTTTCTTTCTTTCTTTTTTTTTAAGAAACTGAGCTGGGTTATTTTAGTCCTCGGAGAAGATGAGACTGTATTATCCCCTGAGAACTGACCAAGAGTGGAGTTTGGTAGAAAGAAAGAAAGAAAAAAAATCCAGTGTTCATTCACTGTATACCCAGCATCTGGCATTAAGTGTGGCCCATTAATATTTTAAAAAGTACTTGTACTTTCTCAGGATAAGGCAAGTGCTAAGCTTAAAAAAAATACACACACACACATACAGGTTGGTACCTGAAGACAAAGGACAGGACAAGACTTAGCAAGACTTAAGAAGGTCCTCTCAAACTCGATTTTCAGAAGAAAGGAAAATCAGTTTTGTTCAGGGAATTTCAATCTATAAAACAAGAAACTAAAGGATAAAAATCTTCTGCCAGAAGTCTTCTAGGACTTGAAAGGCATCTTGGATTTCCTAAGCCTATCCTACCTGTCCTAGATTCAAATACTCTGAACCATCTTCAGGTCATGTATCCTATGTATCCTGATTGTGGTGGGGGTGTGTGTGTGTGTGTTGTGTGTATATGTGTTGTGTGTGTGTGTGTGTGTGTGTGTGTGAGAGAGAGAGAGAGAGAGAGAGAGAGTGAGAGAGAGAGAGAGAGAGAGAGAGGGAGGGAGGGAGAGAATCTCAAGAAGTCAAAAGCAGCTTCCCCAAACAAGTGGCAAGCCAGCCTCAGTAAGCTGATTCTAATAAAATTACCAGCCAACTTTCCAACCCTGAGGAGAAAATCTTTTAATATCTAAGCACTCAAAGAATCACTCCTACCCCATGACTTATTTGCATCTCTACTTTCAAAAACCTGGGAGATTACAAAGTTATTTGTTGACTTTATTAGAGCCATTTTCACATGCTGGTTAATGCCAAGAAAAACCACTTCTAAAGTCATGCATACCCTTGCTATTCAGCTGAAAAAAAAAAAAAAGACTCCAAAAATTATGCTTGTCTCTAATTTATGGAAAATGAAAATGTAACCAATCCCCACAGATAAATTTATGCTGGCTTAAGAAAGTTTGGGTGGTAAAAGGAGCAAATTCCTAATTATCATTTTCTTCACACAAACTGGATTTTCAGAAACAGGAAAAATACAGAGAACTTCAGTCTACGAAGCAGGAAACAAAAGGATAAAGTTGGCTACAAGCAGCAAACACACAGCTCTACTCTGACAACTTATCTAGCTCGTCTTCAGGAAGGGGACTCATGCAAGATTGTCTTAGTGGCCCGAAGGCAACTAAGAGAAGTCACCCTGGAGGTTTGATTATTTTTAATTCCTTGTCTCTTTTAGTCCTATTTTCAAAAGAAAACTAACATTACTCTATGTTGTGTAGAAAGACTATAGAAGAACAGTGCACGACAAACAACCCTGACTCTGCTATCCCTTGGTTGGCCAATCATTTCAGTACTTGATTCCTTAGTTTATTCATCTGTAAAACAGGGAGCTTGACCTATTATATCAAAGAATCTCTTCAATTATAAAACTGTAATAATATGCATGTTTTCCTCATTTTACAAATAAGGAAACAGGAGAACAGAGATTAGTAATTTGTCCAAAGTTACACAGTTACAAAGTGCCAGTGCCAGCATCTGGAAAGAAAAAAGTCTCTTTCCTAACAAAGTCTGCCCTTTCAACTGCTGTGCTATGTTCTCTTCACCAAAATAAATCAGAATAAGGTGTTCAGAAAAGCAAGCAGTTCCAAAAATGGGCAGAAGACCTAAATAGACATTTCTCCAAAGAAGACATACAGATGGCCAACAAATACATGAAAAGATGCTCAACATCACTAATCATTAGAGAAATGCAAATCAAAACCACAATGAGGAAATCATCTCACACCAGTCAGAATGGCCATCATCAAAAAATCTACAAACAATAAATGCTGGAGAGGGTGTGGAGAAAAGGGAACCCTCCTGCACTGTTGGTGGGAATGTAAACTGATACAGCCACTATGGAGAACAGTATGGAGGTTCCTTACAAAACTAAAAATAGAGCTACCATATGACCCAGCAATCCCACTACTGGGCATATACCCTGAGAAAACCGTAATTCAAAAAGATACATGTACCACAATGTTCATTGCAGCACCATTTACAATAGCCAGGACATGGAAGCAACCTAAATGTCCATCAACAGATGAATGGCTAAAGAAGATGTAGCACATATATTCAATGGAATATTACTCAGCCATAAAAAGGAACGAAATTGAGTTATTTGTAGTGAGGTGGATGGACCTACAATCTGTCATACAGAGTGAAGTAAGTCAGAAAGAGAAAAACAAATACCGTATGCTAACGCATATATATGGAATTTTAAAAAGTGGTACTGATGAACCTAGTGGAAGGGCAGGAATAAAGACGCAGACATAGAGAACGGACTTCAGGGCACCAGGGGGAAGGGGAAGCTGGGATGAAGTGACAGAGTAGCACTGACATATATACACTACCAAATGTAAAATGGATGGCTAGTGGGAAGCAGCTGCATAGCACAAGGAGATCAACTTGACGCTTTCTGACCACCTAGAGGGGTGGGATAGGGAGGGTGGGAGGGAGGCTCAAGACGGAGGGGATATGGGGATATATGTATACGTATAGCTGATTCACTTTGTTGTAGAGCAGAAACTAACACAACATTGTAAAGCATTTATACTCCAATAAAGATGTGGGAAAAAAGTAAAAAAAAGAAAACCAGTGAGAAAGCTACCACCTATCACAACAATCCATACAGTTTTATTATTGCCTTCAGGGCTGATTAATCAAGGGCGGCATTTATCTTTGTGCCTGTGAGACATTCACCTCCTGTGTTGCTCTGTAATTCAGAGGCACTTTTTGACTGTGCCGCGCTGCATTCTGGATCTTAGTTCCCCAACCAGGGATCATGGCCCCTGCAGTGGAAGCATGCAGTCCTAACCACTGGACCGCCAGGGAATTCCCAGAGACACATACATCTTTAACCTCAATGCATTTTCATTTAAGAAAGGTAAATCAGAATAAAGATTTAACTGTAACATGTTTTTTCAATTAAAAAAGAGAAAAGAACTGAAGCCAAAATTGGGAGTATGTATATAAACCACAAAAATCCCTTCAGGAGAAGAATAGAAAAGACGCAAGAACAGGATTCAGATAAGATCATCCCAGGGGACAGTATACATAGAGAAGAAGAGAAGCCCCAAGAAACGACCCTGGCAGAGGTTATGATGGACATATGAAGCCCTTCTTCATCAAGAGGAGGAACAGAAATCTAGGAAGAAAAAAATACAGAAGGGACATAAGGGAAAGAAGGCTCAAGAACTAGTTCCAGCCCTAGCCCAGGGCCCTATGTCAAGAGTCAAATCAGATAAAAAGGGTATCTTAAAACTGGAACAAAGTGGAAGGCATTCTTATTAACAGTTCACTGTTAAGATCTAGAGGAATCCTAATCTGGAGCATATTGATGCTCTCTTTACCAAAGCACTCAGAGCTCAAAATTATCAAAAAGGAAAAGTCTACTTTACTTCATCATTACTCTAAAAAAATAATAAATCACCACCCATTGTGTGAAATTCACAATAGCAAGGGCTACATTATTCAGCTGGTCTTCCAGTTTTTGTAGCCATGTTCTTTCAAAGGGTTAGCCTGGTCTCTTAGTCACTGACATTTGAAACCCCTGGTTTAGCACAGTGGTCTGATCCCAAAGTCCTCTTATTCCCTGTGTTTAAAACAGAACAAGAGGCCAGGCTAAACCTTGAAAGGACATGGCTACTCAAAACTGGAGAACAAATTTTCAAGAAAGTTTTATTTATTATTTCCTTAGAAATAATAATTCATTCCTGTCCAGAATATCTTAGGCAAGATAGTTTTGTTTTAACATCAAAATCACTTTTTTGTCTGGACCTATAAATAGTGCCATAACTGTAAATGGTTGTCCAGATGGTGCACTGCACAAGGATGCTTGGCCAAGGGGATAAGAACTAGATGAGATCCAGCTATGCTCACACTAGCCATGCCATGTTCCCCAGGCTAGGGCTTCAAGGGGCACACAGAGGTGGAGGCACTTATTTCTAGTTTGCCCAAAGACCATGGACACTGTATGGGCAGACTTCTGTCTCTATAACCCACTCAAATTCATCTCTTGAGTCACCAAGAGTTCATGTTAAGACTCAAATTTGCAAGGTTAACCAGATTTTTATTATATTCTATTTTTACTCAAACTGTAGTTGAATGAACCAGTTTGTTTTATGGATAAGGCATCCTTATTTTACTCAATGTTTCCATTAATGAAGCCTTTTTATATTTAACCATTTCATATTAATCACAGGTCCCCAATCTACCCTACAAGGGTAAGAAAGGCAAAAATGACATTTACAAAGACAAGTTACCAAATCTACCCCTATGATAATCTATATTAAAATATAAACTTTTCCAGATAACAGATCTAATATGGCCTGTCCCATTGTAAAAAAAAAAACAAACAAAAACAAACTAGACCATCATACTTCTGTATTGTCAGAACCGTTAAGAAACAACCTCAGGGACTTCCCTGGTGGTCCAGTGGTTAAGGGGACACGGGTTCAATCCCTGGTTGGGGAACTAAGATCCCACACATGCTGTGGGGCAGCTAAGCCCACGCACCGCAACTATTGAGCCCGCACACCACAACTAGAGAGAAGCCCGCGCACCGCAACTAAGACCCGACACAGCCAAAAATAAAATAAATAAATAAATATTAAAAAAAAAAAAAGAAACAACCTCAAATTTGTGAAAAACATTTCTTTTGTTCCTAATTTCATTTATAGCATTTAGGCCTTAAGCCAGTAACTTTGTGAGAAGCTGAGAGCCTAAGGAGAAAAAAATAACAAACAAACAAAAAACATAGAACACATTACTGGTAACTTCTCAACAACCAACCACAATTTTTACATCAGTCCTTTGAAGTGTGAGGACATGTTTTTAAAGAACAAAAATAAAGTAAGTCATGTAGTTTAAAACTTATGCAATTCATGTTTAACATATTAAGTGTAAAATACAAACATTTTGTGGGATCTTATCTACATGAAAAATACAATATAAAATATAGTAGTTACAATCACTAGAGGGATTATAAACAGTTTCTTCTTTTTGCTTTTCTAGAAAGTCTACATTGTTCTAAAGTTAGCACATATTTATTTTAAAATCTGTTAAAAAAAAAAACCAGATTCCTTCTTGAGGCAAAAACATTGTTGTTTCTAGCAGAACACCATTATTATGTCAAAGTCTTGAAATGGAAATCTTTCACTTTCACCTTTCTAGGTAACAAACAAAGCATAATAAAAACCTATAGAAAAAAGAGGTCGTGTCAGTGAATAAAGCAATTATTTGCTGACTGCTTAACTATGTACCACATTTTATTTAATAATCTCAGGTGGAAGGAAGGGGATAATTCAGATTTATACCAACCTAAAGTCCTAGGTAAATTATCAGCAGATCCAAGAATTGAATTTGTGCCTTCAGATTTCAAATCAAACATTCTTTATATCGCACCATGGCCGTGTCCCTTGTGGAATAAAGGGTATTGTATGAAACCACCTGCCATTTGTCCTCACTCCTCTAAAATGAAACAAACATCTATTTTAAGAGTTTCAGACATTTATTTTCTAAACTGCTACCTACAGATCCTGACCACTGTCAAGTTTTCTTATAACTTACAGAACAAAAAAAATTTAGAAAATAAAGTGTTAATCGTAGTTTCCCTTCCCCTTTTCTACTCCCTAGCCCCAAACTGTTTTCCTTTATTATTATAGAATATGAACCCAAAAAATATCCACTGGGGACAATCAACACAGCAACTCCTTTACCATTTTAGAAGTCTGGGAACAGACTAGGATATATTAGATAAACTTTCAATGCAGCTTTGAAACAAGGGCATAAAGAACTACCTGAGCCAAGAAGGCAGAGAGAAAGTGAACCAACAGTTTTCAATTACAGTATTTTTGTATTTAAAAACAGAAAGAATTGTTCATATTTTAATTTGAAATTCTCCAATTTTTTCCCCCTTTCTGTTCATTTCTTATTTTCTTGGCTTTTTTGTGCATTAGAAACAGGAGCTAGGGGCGGGGTTATGTGATGGTTTTCTTTCATATGTTACAGCATTTCCTTTCAAGACTAAACTAAGGTTCCTACGCATGGGCAGCTAAACTGCTACTCCTGAGACGCAGGCAGAAAGCAGCATGGCATACCATCCAACACTGACAGCTTAAACACTTGACAGAGCTTTTCCTATTCCACACTCTAGGAATAAGCTACCTGTTTCGTTTCTTTTTCATTTAGCCTTTGCTCAACTTATGCAGTAAAAATATCTGAGCTTTGGACTGAGTGAAAAGTGTGCTCCTATTTTACCCCTCCTTACTGAAAAGGTAAACAGGTAATCGGGAAGAAAGGAACAAATGAAGGCAGGAAGATTTATACCAGAGATGCTTTTCGGTGCATATTTTCAAAAGTCTTTAACTGTCCTTCAAACAAATTATGCGACTTTCAGAAGATGTTAAACCGTAAATTAACCACTAAGTATGCTGAGTGACATAACTTATACTATCATGATCATACTTTATAATTGATCTCATAACTTGGACATTCTAGTTATCATTTATATGTATGTTCTACTTTCATGATTTAATTTTACAGACTTCTGGTGGGGGGCAGGAGGGCAGGAGCCAAAGAAATAGAAAGAAGAAAATACCAAATATGACATAAAATTGACCTCAACTCTGAGAAACAACCGAACAGATGAGGCTGCCTGCTTGATCTTACATTTATTTAAATAAATCACCTTTTATCAGTGCTGGTGAAAACAGCAGCATGCTTTTATCTTTTGAGGCAGACGTTTACAGGATGATATATATCGAAAAATAACAGAAAGGCACACTTGTCCCCAAACAAATATCCAAAAATCCAGTGAAGCTGTCCAGTAACAGCCACTAAAATAATTTTCTATGTATTATTTTCTTTTGAGTTATTTTTAAAATAAGCAGCCAGCTATCCATCTCTGGGCACTGTAAAGATGAGTTTGCCACAAAAGCCACATATTTTTAGAAGCCAAAGTCTTGATAAATCAGTTCCTAAGAACATAATTTCTTACATGCTGGAGAATGCCTGAAAATACAGACCTTGGTTAAAGAGGCTTCCGTATCTTTTTGTAACCTTTCCAAATGTAAGTATGTCGGATGAGTATTCATAAATTTAAGTTGAACCGAAACATTTAGAATATTTCCAATTTAAAATACATTAAAATGCGGTCTTTGAAAGGAAATGAAAATGGCTTTAATCATATGAAAAGATGCTCATCATCACTCATAAGAGAAATGTGAATTAAAAATGAGATATTTTTTCACTCATCAGATTGGGGGAAAGATGTTTAGTGAATCACTGTGGTGGAGAAATAGGCACTCTTACACATTGTTGATGCAAGCATAGAGTAGCATAACATCCTTGGCAGGCAATCTGTAAATGTCTATCAAAATTTAAATTCCACTTTGCCTTGGAGCCACGATTTTACTCCCAGGAATTTATCCTACAGATACACTCATCCACGTGCACAAATAACTATATAAAAGGTTATTCACTATAGCATCATTGGTGGCCTGAAGAAAGGCTCACTATATGTCATTTTGTATTGGATGTGTATTTACCTATTCAAAAAAATTAAAATTTGAGAGGAAGAGAATGTGATCTGTACTGTTTAGAAATTCAAAGTGTTTTGAACTCCCCTACAAAAGGAAATACTAAACCATCCTACACAAGATTCATTCCAGAATCCTGCGATAAAATGCTACGTTCAGATGGCTTGACATGGCTGCATTAGTGAAAGCTCCTTATCATAAGATCCCTTTGGCCCTTTAGTAACCAAAACCCTTTGTTGGGGGTCCACGGTGGATCTGATTTCTACTTCACAATAAGTAGTGCTTCAGAAAGATTCCAATTTATTCCTTGCAAAAACATATCAGATATAAATGCAACTGTCACTTTGAGAAACAGGACTGCATTATGCTGCAGACTTAACACAGACTGAAAGCATGTTCCCCATGTCTTCTCCAGCAAATCTTGCCAAATGGGCATCTGAAATGTCCTATTGAAACAGGTGGTGTCTGAACAGAATTGGATTTCTGCCTACAGAAACCCTAGTTCTAACAACTGCTGTGGTTAGTTTTAATTTTCAGTCCTCAAAATTAACTGCTGGCCAGTGATTCAGAAATAGACTGAACAACACGTTTAGACTTTGCCCTGTTTAATTGAGGAAAGAAAAAAAGAAAAAGAAAAAAAAAAAAGCCCACCAACACCCTACCACCATCCTATAAAGAACAACAGAACCAAAGCAGACCACTTGATTTCCAGGCCAAAAAAAGGGAGCAGCTGTAAAACAAACTCAATTCTCCAAAGATGATTGCCCCTTTTGTGCTTTCTTCATAGAAGCACAAGGATGCACATATATACATACTACTTAGGAATTCTTCTTAGGGCTTTGAGAAGCTTTTAATCTGCTAGAAATTTAGAAGTAAGAACAATGGTAAGAACACCTAATTTTTCTAATGAAAACGGGCATCTTAAAAAAATGATATTCCAAACAGACCTGTGTTTCAGTTTATACAAGCAAAATACTAACAGCCAGAATGTAAATTCCTTGAAGAAAGATACAATGGGCTATATACACTAATATGTATAAAATAAATAACTAATAAAACCTGCTGTATAAAAAATAAATAAAATAAAATTCAAAAAAAAAAAAAAGACACAATGGGCCAATTCCCTTTAAACCCAACATGTGTCCATCAATGTGCTGGTCACACTAACCGGTGCTAAACACATACTCCTGTGAATAAAGCTAGAGTAGCTTACACTAAATAACAAACCTTTTCCACTGTACTTTTAAGTGCTTGATATAAAAATGGATAGAACTCTGATTTTCTAAACCAGCAACCAAAGGAAAAGGAATCAAGGGACCGGGTATCTACTATGAGCCACACACCATGGCTACACATTCCCAATGAAGAAAACAACGTCTTGTCCATTTCACGGATGATAAACTGAGATTCAAAAGAATGTAAAAATTTTCCCAGGGTAATTCAGCTAGAAGATGACAGAGATGAGGTTTTAATTTAAATCTGCCTGATTTCAAAATATTTCTAATTGTATCATACTCCCTCCCAAAAGAAAATTTGGAGAGACGAGTTAGTAAAATGACAAGTTTCAGTTATATGACAAACACTGTATCGTTGCTTTGCCAACACCCAAAAGAAAAACTCATCCTCTTTCAATCAAAAGTAATGGATGTCAAATCTGTCTGCATTTTGTCTGTATGACTGAATTCCAGCTATTAAGAAGGTGATCAAGTAAACAGAAAATCATCTATTGTGATCATAACCCTTTAAAAAAATCCTGACACCATAAAGAGCATATTTGAAAATCCTTCTACAGGGATTCAACAGTTCATTTAAAAAAAAATAGAAATATCTCAGTGAAAGTGAGAGGTGCTTCTCAATGGGATACATTTGGTCCTTTTGCTTAAAACTCAAATATAAATAGATGACATCAAGTCTTGCCCTCAGAAGTTTACTGCTCCCTGTCCTCTACCTCTCCTACCAACCAAAGAAGAAAATGAGACCTCAAAATGAAGGCATCTCCTCCCAGTTCTCAGGTTATTATTTCCCATTTTCTGACCTCTATCTTCTTTGTCTTACATAGGCCTGAGAGGAGCTAGCTTGTAAACCAAATCTACAGTTTCCCTAGCAAGTTCCAATGACATCCCTCATTTAGAGAGAACTACCTTCAGGGTCTTGTAAACGAACTCATTCCGTATTTCAATATTCTCAGAAAATAATATGCTTAAATCCAAAAATGCCCTTCCCACGAAAGTTTTACTCTTTTCTTTGCAAGCAAAGATAACCTTAATTTTAGGGAGCTAATCAAGAGAAGAACACAGGGTACATTTCTTCCAAGGCGGAAGCACACCAAGATTTCTCTGATAGTATTTAGAATAGAGTTACAACGTTAAAAAAAAAAAGAGTGAAAAGAAGAGAATGTTATTGACCAAAAAAAAGTTGTCATATAGCTATAGACTTATAGGCTATGAAATAGAAAAAAAATCTGCAATTTTTCAGGATTCTTCTGGCAAAACATTCTTTGGAATCATTTTCTTCTGAGAGCTGAAAAGCATTTTTCTAAGATGCTGCCAGCTCTAAAAACAACCTTTCTGATCTCTTGAAAAGCCAAGTTCTACTTTTAATAGTGCTATGTACTTTTGGTTTCAAAGAAAAAAGTGAAAGAGAAGGAACCACAGCCAAAATGGTAAGTTTACCCTACTCATGCCTCAAGCTGTACATAATGATTTCACACAGTACTTATGAAGAAGGGATCAAATTTTTCCTTTAAAAATAGAACATATACCTCTATGTCACATATGTAATGTTTAAGTATAAGGAGCAAAAGCACCCCCCTTTCACTCCAAAACCCAGTCAAAAAAAAAGTTTATATAGAGAGACATAGTCATGAACAGAAGATCTCTAATAGACATCAGAAACAAAAGTGACAAAAGCAAAAATAAACAAGTGGAACTACATCAAACTAAAAAGCTTCTACACAGCAAAGGAAACAATCAACAAAATGAAAAGGCAACCTACAGAATGGGAGAATATATTTGCAAATCATATATGTGGTAAGAGATTAATATCCAAAATATATAAAGAACTCATACCAAAAAACCCCAAACAATATGATTTTAAAATGGGCAGAGAATCTGAATAGGTATTTTTCCAAAGAAGATATACAGAGGGCCAACAGGTATATGAAAAGGTACTTGACATCACTAATGATCAAAAAATGAAAATCAAACTAAGCTATTACCTCACACCTGTTACAATGGCTATCCTCAAGAAGACAACAGATGGTAAGTATTGGCAAGAATGTGGAGAAAAGGGAACCCTTGTGCACTGCTGGCAGGATTGTAAATTCTACAGTGCAGCCACTATGGAAAACAATATGGACGTTCCTCAAAAAATTAAAAATAGAGCTACATATGATCCAGCAATCACACTTCTGGGTATATACCCAAAGGACATTAAAACAGAATACTGAAGATATATCTGCACTCTCATGTTCACTGCAGCATTATTCACAATAGCCAAGCTATGGAAACAACATAAGTGTCCATCAACAGATGAATGGATAAAGAAGATGTGGAGATGTGTGTGTGTGTGTGTGTGTTTGTGTGTGTATGATGGAATATTATTCAGCCATGAGAAGGAAGGACATCCTGCCATTTACAACAACATGGATGAGGACCATGTTAACATGAGGACATTAGGTTAAGTGAAATGAGTCAGACAAACTGTATGATATCACTTATATGTGCAATCTGAAAAAGTTAAACTCGTAAAAACAGAGGCTAGACTGGTAGTTACCAAGGGCTGGGGGGTGGGAGAGAAGGGGAGGTGTGGGTCAAAGAGCACAAACTTCCAGTTATAAGATGAATAGGTTCTGGGGATCTGATGTATAGCATGGTGATTACAGTTAATAATAGTGAATTATATACTTGAAATTTGGCTAAAAGAGTAAGTCTTAAATGTTCTCATCACAAAAGAGAAATGGTAATTACATGATGTGATGCAGGTGTTAGCTAACGCTATGGTGATAATGATTTTGCAACATACAAGTGTATCAAATCAACATGTTGTAACCTTAAGTTATATGTCAATGGTATCTCCATAAAAGCTGAAAAAAAAAAAGATTTCTAATAAAATCAAAATGACTAAGTTAGTAACACCATGATAGGTTCCATTAACAATGATAAATGTTAAAATGTTAAACAAGGTACTATATCCAAAAATCTTGGTAAGACAAAAAATGTTTATTAGTTCAGATTCTCCCATCTCCATAAAAGACTATTTTAATCCTCCCATGTGAAATGGACAGAATCTATGGGATTACTAGTATTTCAAATGAATTATTAAATTTTACTACAAAATTTACTAGAATCAGTCACTTAAGGAACTTATGTCAAATAACTGGTGTGCTCGAATATTTCACATTTCAACTTATTATTTTAGAGTTGTCAAGACACAATCTAAATCTAACAGGGAAAAAACATGCAGGCTTCAAACAGCACTTAAAGAAACACAAAGAAGGAAAGTTAGAAGTCAAGGAGGATAATTCTGAGATAAAGGCTGAGTGGAGAAAAAGACAGAAATCTACTAGAGACCTTATCAGGATGCAGTGCTGCACTGCATTATCACTGACCTGTAACCTCTTCTCTGGCTCACAAACAACTTTTGAGTACTCTGAGACTAAGTGGATGTTTTAAAAAGTTCTTGTGTCATATTTTCTTTTTATGACGACCCTTATCAGAAGCCTGATGTACTCAAGCTCCATAATTCACATGCTCCAATTACCTACCTAACTTCATACCCAAGAGGAATAATCAGAGGCGTAAAATGCCACCCTCATAAAAAGAAACGTAATGGGAATGATTAGGATTTAAAATGGACAGGCTCATTTTTAAGGGCATAGCCATAGATAAGTAGCACCCACACTGTGCTCTAGATAACTATAAAAGAATCAAATAGGGTTTGTTTAAAAAAATTCCTTAATAAACATATAATAAATCCCTACCTTTAAAATGAGTTGTATTACAAAAGCCCAGTTCTTCACGAAGATGCATTTCCCCACAAAATCCTACAAATGGTCATTCATTTCCAAAGCTGGCCCATCAATACCTATTTAACCCATAATCTACCGACATACAGTATAATGTGGAATGAAATGTGGTAAAAGTACCTCTAACACTTCAAATGCATATTAGTATCAATAGTTCAGCTGAGAGGATAGAAGCTTGGAAAACAGATCTCAAAAAAATGGACTCAAGGGGTTACACATAACCCAAAATGTTTACACAATTATATATATATGGGTGGTTTTCTTATGAGAGGGTCCACAGCTTTCCTGAGGTTCTCAAAGTGGTTATTCATATCCCCATAAAGGGAAAGGGCTTCTGTGCTATATAAAATTCAATTCTTCCCTACAAAGCCCTCAGGTAGAGTTTATCAGTGAAATGAGGCATCTTGAGAAGTTATGGTCTACACATGCTTACATATAATGATAAGCTCGTGGATGAAAAACTATCAAAAACCTTCCAGTAAAACTAAATGAAGGAAATCCTAGAGTAAAGAATGCACTGCAAAGAAAAAAAAAAAAAAAAGGAAAAAAAATGTATAACTAAAAAAACAGAAAAGAATGCACTGCAACATTTTATGGGGTCTGAACTGCCCATATAAGATGACACAGGAAGTTCATCTGAAGTATTAAATAGAAGCTGATGATCCTAGTAGTATCCAATGTAAAGTAGATTCTGACCCATCAACAGTGTTTGTCTGCACAAACTGCAAGCAAACATTCCATATGTTCGTGAGAAATTCCACTTAAAAATCTTTCCCCATCCTAGCCAATTCACCCGGGCACTATATTATCATTATCTTAAAAAGAAAAATCCATCTATTACCCACACACAATTCAAACAAACAAAAATGTGTTTTTAAATGACCCAAACAAGTAATTTGAATGAGTACACCTTTTCTATTCATTTTGACCAAGGAAATTTGGATAATAACTCGTTTTCATATATTTTTGATGTAACTTTCAACTTAAAAATTTTTCTGTACACTGATATAACACAGTTAAGGCATTGTTCTTTTCTTAATTGAGGATAGTTTGGTTTTAGATTGATGTTGAAATAAAGTTGAACTGCATAGACTATAAGGCTGTTCTAACCAACAATGTAATCTCAGACTCATACCTACTTAAAATATTGTTTAATTACCTCTTCTTCTCAAACCATGAGTCCACAGCATGGTCATTAAGTTGCTTCACTTCTTTTACCTCTCTCAAAACATTATTGTACTTCTTGACACACTAGCAACTAGTTTTCTATGGGAAGGCTTTTCACAAGCCCAGCGTCACATACCCCTCCTGCCTTCAGCAACTTTCTTCTGAACTCCTCTGTGGGGTTGTTGAAGGTAAGCTTTTCACAGCGGAGGTGATTCACTGGTGGATGGCCTTCAAGATGCAGGAATAAGTCATAATCAAAACGAACCTTCTTAGGTTCTTCCTAGAGGTTAAAAAAAATAAGAAGGAAAACAGAGACTTAGGCATAAATAGAAATTTAGAAAGCAAAGGTTTACTCCTGATAAGGATCAGAAAAGACTCAGACTACAGCACGGGGAACTCTACTCGACGCTCTGTGGTGACCTAAATGGGAAGGAAATCCAAAAAAAAGAGGGGAGATATGTATACATATAGCTGATTCCCTTTCTAGTTAGTAGAAACTAACACAACAGTGTAAAGCAACTATACGCCAAGAAAAATTCATTCAAAAAAAAGAAAAAGAAAGAAAAGAGACCCAGACATCTAACAGCTACAGTGTCAAAGAAGGGGAAGTACTGGGAAAAAAAGTCATCATGGAACTATCTACAAAGCAAAATGGAAACATCTGAAAAATTAGTTTCTTGTCTTAGAGGAAAACCAAAAAGAATAAAGTCATCATCTTTCTTGCAGTCTCTCAAGTGGTATGACACCACCAACACCGCCACCCAACTGGAAACCTAAGACACCCCTGAAGCCACTCCTTCCCCTTCCCACTCTACGGCCCTACACCCATCATCAACGGCTGACATTTTCTCTTTTAAATACTTCTTGAACAAGCTGTCTAACCCATACTGCCATGCTCTTACTCATTGCTCAAACTACTATAAACTCCTTCCTCTAGTAGTTCTTCCTACTTCAGGATAGATGATCACTTTCTTCTTCATTCAGGCCTCAAAACTGTCCATATGAAACAAAAATCTAGCCATTTTCACTCCTTGGTTAAAATTTCACAAGTTCCCAATGCCATTAGAATAAAAATCTGGGCTTCCCTGGTGGCACAGTGGTTGAGAATCTGCCTGCTAATGCAGGGGACACGGGTTCGAGCCCTGGTCTGGGAAGATCCCACATGCCACGGAGCAACTAAGCCCGTGAGCCACAACTACTGAGCCTGCGCGTCTGGAGCCTGTGCTCTGCAACAAAAGAGGCCACGATAGTGAGAGACCCGCGCACCGCGATGAAGAGTGGCCCCTGCTTGCCGCAACTAGAGAAAGCCCTCGCACAGAAATGAAGACCCAACACAGCCAAAAATAAATAAATAAATCAAAAAAAAAAAAAGAATAAAAATCTGAGCTCACCTAAATGCCACATAGGATTTTCACAATCTAGCTCTTGGTTCCATGTCTCACCACACCCCTTCTACCCATCTGGTGATCCAGCCACACATTGTGGTTGGTTGCTCCCAGAATTTACTCATTCTAGATTAACTCTGGGTTTCACCCTTGCTTTACATTACTACCTCCACTGCCAACCTCCATTCCTCCACCTTCTGCTTTACCTGGATAACTTCTACTCATCCCTCTCTATTCAGGTTTTATTTGGGGGAAGCCTTCCTTGAACTCCACTCCCAACTGCCTCTCCTCTGTTCTGTGTGCCTCTCTCTCTTATCCTTGAAACATCTTAGAATAACTGTCTTATTATCTCCCTTTACCCTGCTAAATCATAAGATCTTTGAAAGTAGGAATAATGGTTGAGCCCTTACTGTACCCTCAACAACTAGTTTAGTACCCCATGCATAGTAGCAATGCAATAAATGTCTGTGAAATGAATGAAAATATGGCATTTTCCTGGAGGACAAAACGGCACCATATCCAAGAGAATGCAGTAATTATAATTCCATGATACTCGAGTTCTACTCTCCAGCCATTACTTTAGCTGGCTAAACACCTAAACCTCTCTACAGACAGATTCTCAGGCATCCAAGGGGAAATGAATACTGAGGATAATAATAAAAATATTATGTATTTAACATTTATCTCATTTAATTCTCATAGCTCTCCTTTGGGTCAGCTGTCAGCTCTGTTTGGCAGATGAGGAAATTAAAGCACTCAGAATTTATTACTTTATATAAAAACTCCCTGTGTATTATAGATATTAACCATCTCTGTGAAATGTTACTTTTTTCATTTGTCATTAGCTTTGCCATTTTACGTGTTTTTGATAACAGCTATTTATGTTTTTTTAATAATAGCTTTACTGAGAAGTAATTCACATACCATAAAATTCACCATTTAGAGTATAATATTTAGTGGTTTTTAGTACATTCACAGAGTTATAAAACCATCACCACATTCTAATTTCAGGACATTTTCATTACTCCAGAAAGATATCTCAAACTCATTAGTGGTCCAACAGATCCCACACCCCCTGGCATCACTAATCTACTTCTGCTTCTATGGAGTTGCCTATTCTCGACATTTCGTATGAATACATGAACATACATAAAATACATACACAATATGTGCTCTTTTGTGACTGGCTTCTTATACTCAGCATGATGTTTTTGAAGTTCATCCATGTTGTAGCATGTGTCAGTTCTTTTTTATGGACAAATAATAATCTATTATATGGGTATACCAGGTTTTGGTTATACATTTGTCAATAAATAGAAATGTGGATTATTTCCATTTTGGGCTATTGTGAATAATGCTGCTATGAACATTTGTGTACAAGTTTTTGTATGGACCTACATTTCCATTTCTCTTGGCTATACACCTAGGAGTGGAATTTCTGGGTCATAAGGTAACTCTCTGTTGAACATTTTTAGGAAATGCCCTACTGTTTTCCAGAGTGGCTGCACCATTTTAAAATCCCACCTGCAATGTATGAGGTGTTTATGGTTTTTTAAAACACAATATTTTCTAAAATTACATAGTCAAATAAAACAATGTTTTTCCTTTTTTAAAAAAGAATTTTTTATATTACTAACACGTGATGAAACAAAGTGATCTGAACCCAGTTCTTTTGACTAAAAATTCTTAGCACCGAGCGTGTGGAGAAAAGGGAACCCTCTTGCACTGTTGGTGGGAATGTATATTGATACAGCCACTACGGAGAACAGTATGGAGGTTCCTTAAAAAACTAAAAATAGAACTACCATACGACCCAGCAATCCCACTACTGGGCATATACCCTGAGAAAACCATAATTCAAAAAGAGTCATGTACCAAAATGTTCACTGCAGCTCTATTTACAATAGCCAGGTCATGGAAACAACCTAAGTGTCCATCGACAGATGAATGGATAAAGAAGATGTGCCACACATATACAATGGAATATTACTCAGCCATAAGAAGAAACGAAATTGAGTTATCTGTAGTGAGGTGGATGGACCTAGAGTCTGTCACACAGAGTGAAGTTAAGTCAGAAAGAGAAAAACAAATACCGTATGCTAACACACATATATGGAATCTAAAAAAAAAAAAAAAAAAAAAAAGAAAAGGTCATGAAGAACCTAGGGGCAGGACGGGAATAAAGACGCAGACCTACTAGAGAATGAACTTGAGGACACGGGGAGGGGGAAGGGGAAGCTGGGATGAAGTGAGAGAGTGGCATGGACATATATACACTACCAAATGTAAAATAGATAGCTAGTGGGAAGCAGTCACATAGCACAGGGAGATCAGCTCGGTGCTTTGTGACCACCTAGAGGGTTGGGATAGGGAGAGTGGGAGGGAGATGCAAGAGGGAGGGGATATGGGGATATATGTGTACGTATAGCTGATTCACTTTGTTATAAAGCAGAAACTAACACACAATTGTAAAGCAATTATACTCCAATAAAGATGTTAAAAAAAAAAAAGTCTTAGCACCTGAAACTGTCAGAATGCAGGCATTACCTACTACAAATTCATGGTTTTCACCTCTTCATCCAAACTTCCCCAGATCATAGTCTCCACTCATGTACTCACTACCTCTCACTTCTATTACTAATCTGGCATGAAACTTGCTCCTTCTCTCCTTGATCAGGGTGCCATTTTCTCCTGATTTTCCTCACACTTACTGGCATTCCTCCTTAGTTTTCTTCACAGGCTTCCCTTCTTTCTTCATTGACTCTTAAATGCATTTACCTTTTTGCAAAATTCCCCAGGAAGACAACGCCCATTCACAGGGAGTTAGTTCCTCCTTCATGACAGTGACTCCCCTCTCTACCTCCAGCCCAGCTCCCACTTGACTGCCATATGCTTGTGTTCCAATCTAACCACACCTCCACTGGGGTGACCGGCAGCAACAGCAAATTCATGCATTATCTTAAACTGAAGTTATCTTCATGTGTCCTTTCTCCTATACTCTATATCATGACAAACAGAAATCTTAATTGCTTCCCAAGGGTAAAATACACAAAAGTCATCACTAACGCTTCCTTCTCCCTTACTCATCACAGTCAAATGGTCTCTGAGTTTTGTTTAGTATTCCTCCTTAGGAACTCTCAAATCTATGCCCTTTGCTCTAGTCACGATAACTACTGCCTTAGCTTAGACCTTCATCACTCTTCATCTGGTCGCCTCCCTGTTTTTGAACTCCCCCTTTCTACCTACCACAATGACAAGAGAGTGATCTTTCTAACAGAAAGATCAGATTACATCTTCCCATTGATATAAAAGCCTTTAACGGTCATCATTTTCTACAGGATGAAATCCCACCTCCTGGTAATAACCATTACAGTCTTTTAATACCTTTCCTGCATTGCTTTTGTTCTCTTACTCTACCTTGTCCTTCCACAAAGTTGAAGCACTTGCTGTTCCCCAGTGCTTCATATTATCTCATTCATTTTGCCTTTCACATATCGTATTCCCCATTGTCTAAAATGCCTTCCCTCCCTGCATACTTCCATCCTTTACCTGGTTAGTGCAAACTCATCATTCAAGACCTAACTGAAGCATGAACTCCTCTGAAAAGTCTTCCTAACCCTCCCAACCCCGTCTGAATTAGACATCCCTGTTACAGCATTCCTTTATTAATGTAATGATCACAACCATTTTTATTACTTACCTGCCTTTCCTCCAAATTGTAAAATAGTCAATACAACCTTAGAATTAATTTAAAAAATAAGAAGGGCCATTTTCTACCTTACAATTGGGAGTGTAAATTGGTAAAGCCTTTGGGAAAACACACTGGCAATATCTACCAACACACTAAATGCATGCAATGTTTAACCCAGTAATTCTACTACTAAGAATCTCTTCCACAGAAATATTCAAATATGTGTGTAAAGATATATAGACAGGTATAGATGTAAAATAAAATGTTCATGGTAGCATTGTTTATAGTGGCAAAAAAACAGGGATGATCTGCATGTAAGTATATCATTACCATGGAATATTATGCAGATATTTTTAAAAACTGACTTGGAAAGGCATATCGCTAAGTGAATTAAAGGCAAGTCACAGAAAAAATATTAAAATATGATATATTATGCCCTTGCCAATCTCTATATAGACATACTTTTTATCCATGCAAATGCATGGGGGAAAATCTGGAAAGGCTATACCAAATAGTTAACCATGATTAAATGAAGTGAAAGGAGTAACTCCTAAGTTTTATTCCATTCACTTTTACTAGGAGTATACTGCAGCATACCTTTTTAAAGAGAAAAATACATTGATGAATATAATAATTACCAGCAGAAAAAGAGTGAGGTAGTAACAACACTTTATAGTTCACACCAGTTTAAAATCAAAAACAAATTACTTTTCAGTAAAACTAAGGCTAAGGACCACAGAAAGTGACAATCTTTGTATGAATCCTGAGTGTGATTTTCTTTTAAAGTTTTTTTTTTTATAGAAAGTAAAAAGTACCCATAAATTTGTGGTCTGACCAACTGAATATCTTTCTTAGAGGGCTGACATCAATATAATGTCAATTTATGCTCCATAGAAAAGATTCTTCTTCAAAGTTCAAACAAGGAAGCATGTATTTATTCTCCATATAAAGCTGATACATTTCCTAGAGGGTGGAAACCTGGTTTTGGCAATATCAAATTATCCCTCTCAGTCCGCTTCAGTCCTTGACATTCACTCGTGTACTTTTCTGAGGACAGAAAGAAAGAGAGAAGCATGGGATCCTTTCAAACCTGAAGTGCTACAGTCAATTATGTTTCAGTGGGCCTGTTGGTTTAGTTTCTGAAACACACATGATTCTCATGGATAGGCTTGTTTTGTTGAATACAAACACAAAATAAGAGAATAAACAAACACGAACTCATAAGAAGCACTGACACTCCACCACCCCTCTTGACTCTGACCTCTCCAATAAGTGAGCAAAACTGAAGACAAGCTTATTGTAAGCAGGAAAAGTACAAGGATGGAGATGGGACCAAGGGCAGGGTGATATTATACACTAAATATTCAGTGGTAGGCCCCTTCCAACATCAGGTGGAGGTCTTCTTGCTGCTTTCTCTCATCTCCTATGCAAACTTGAAATAATACTTTTTCATAAACCATTATTATAATGGATGTTCTTTCTTCAAGACAGAGTTGAGTAAACTCCAGCGATAAATAAAATGATATACACTCAGAAGAAATGAAATGCACATTCTGGAGCAACAGCCTAGACCTATTAAATTTTCACACATGGATCATTTCAGTAGGCTGCAGATCCAGAATGGAAGATAGCAAAAATTTGGTTTCTAAGACACTCTAAGAAGATAAATTAAAAAGAGATGACAGAGCAATAATTTTAGTTAAAAAATTAAGAACATAAAGAAAAGTGCTTAAAATACTACACCCATATATTTTCCACTGAGCTTAAAGAGATGTT
The DNA here is from genome assembly GCF_028021215.1 of Eschrichtius robustus. Lineage (NCBI taxonomy): Eukaryota > Metazoa > Chordata > Mammalia > Artiodactyla > Eschrichtiidae > Eschrichtius > Eschrichtius robustus. Next base: position 69,712,684 of record NC_090833.1, read on the forward strand.
AACACTTTCACCATGCTAGTTTGTTTTTCTTTAAAGAAATAAAAATTTTGTAAATATGAGCTTCTCCATCCCTCTTTCCCCAGTAAGCCATGCCCTTTAGTTCCTGTGCTGTCCTTTCAACTCATGCTCTTGTACTACGTATGTGTGTCTCCATCACCTCATTTATTCTTGGCTTCAGTGGTTTATAAAACCATACATAAGTGATATCATAACCATATATATATACATCATCATTTTTGTTTCTGAGACTTATCCATCTTGCTACATTAATTGCTATATAGCATTTTGTGTATTATTAACCCACCAGTAATTGATCCACATCTCTACAATTAGGTGTATACTACTTTTTCATATTACAAACACTGAAATATGTTTCATTGTGCACCTGTGAAAAAAGCAATAATTATTATGTATAAAATCTTAAAGAAAATCTAAAACTAGAAAATAAAAATCAGCTAATCTGGACACTAAACAGAATATCTACTACACAGTGGTCAGCTGAATGTCTATTTTACCATGGCCCCAAGGAAATAACTGTTTTCCATCTCAAGTGCATCTTTCTTCTTTCATATTTTAAGAAACTAAAAATTCCTCACAAAGTGAATAAATAATGTCTTTAAGTCATAAGAATTGCTACCCAAAGTACCAAGATGACTGCATTTGTGTGTGCGCACGTGTGCACACATTACTTGCAGCCTCTTCATCCTTCATTTACTTCTTTTTAAAAATCTGGTGGATGAGGAGATTCCAGTTATTTCTGTAAAGGAGGGAATTGGGTAGTTCAGAAAATATATTTCTCTGAAGAAATGAGAGCTTGTAAAAGTGACCAGAAAAGTTAAAAACAAAGTAGGAGAGAAGATACTTAATTGCAGCATTATTTCCAAACTGAGGCCTTCAGTGTACCTTCATACATTGCTGGTAGGAAAGTAAAATAGTACAGTCATTTTGGAAAACAGTTTGGCAGTTCTTTAAAAAGTTAAATTAAACACAGAGTTACCACACGACCCAACAACTCCACCTAGGTATATAACCAGGAGACTTGAAAACATATTTCCACACAAAAACTTGTATATGAATGTTCGTAGCAGCATTATTCATAGGGCAAAGATGGAAACAAGTCAAATGTCCATCAAATTATGAATACAAATATAAGCAAAAATGTGGCATTATTTATACAATGGAATAGCATTCAGTGATAAAAAGGCATAAGTATTTGGTACATCCTATAACATGGATAAACCTTGAAAACCTACTAAATGAAAGAAGCCAGACATAAAAGGCCACATATTGTATGATTTCATTGATAAGAATTGGCCAGAATAGGATATTACATAGAGAAAGGGAATAGATTAACCCCAGGGGCTGGGAGAGTAAGGAATGAGGAGCGATTGCTGATAGGTACAAGGTTTCTTTATGGGGTGATGAAAATGTCCTAGAACTAAATAGTGGTGATGGTTGCACAATACACTAAAACCTACAGAGCTGTACATTTTTAAAGGATGAATTTTATGGTATGTAAGTTATATCTCAATTTTTTTAATGAAAAGAAAAAAGAAAGCTAAAAACTAATTTCTTAAGGGAAATCTTGAAATGAGAAAAAACAAATCCATACATCAAATGTGAAAGCATATCATATGAACAGATATAAACGCATCTCAACAAATTCTGATTTGATGAAAAACATGTGAACATTTCAGTGGTATTACTACTGAGGAAGGTAATCATTATTCTGGCAAAGAGTTACTGCTTCGAAGACACAGAAGTTAAGAGAATTGTCAATGGAGAGAAAGATCTAGATCAAGAATCTGGTTTTAACACTTTCCAACTGCGTGTGGCCTTGGACAAGCCATGTAATCTTTCCATGACTCAGTTTCCTTTCCTGTAGAATAGGAATAATAACCTCTCAAAAGTTCTTATAAACCTACTAAACAAAGCAACATATGTAAAGGGCTCAGCAAACTGCCACGGACAAAGTAAGCCCTCAGCTATTTAACTACACAGAAATAGGTTACCACCAAATACATACCCAAAATATAAATATAAAGAAAAATTAGGGCTTCCCTGGTGGCGCAGTGGTTGAGAATCTGCCTGCCAATGCAGGGGACACGGGTTTGAGCCCTGGTCTGGGAAGATCCCACATGCTGCGGAGCAACTAGGCCCGTGAGCCACAGCTGCTGAGCCTGCGCGTCTGGAGCCTGTGCTCCGCAACAAGAGAGGCCACGATAGTGAGAGGCCCGTGCACCGCGATGAAGAGTGGCCCTTACTTGCTGCAATTAGAGAAAGCCCTCACACAGAAACGAAGACCCAACACAGCCATAAATAAAATAAAATAAATAAATAAATAAATAAATAAATAAATAAATACTACTTGAGAGCAAACACATCTATGTAAAAAAAAAGAAAAAAGAATTAACAGGGATATCATGTGTGTAGGAAGGCCGTGGAGCAGGAACATGGCACATGAGGAAACCAGCTTGAAAAAAACAAGAAATATGAAAAATAAAATTTATCCCTATTTTCTACACATTCCAACTTTTGAGGATAGTTTCATTATAGCTTATTTAAAAGTTAATTATCTCTTAATCACAAAGAGATTTTTACTGAATTGAAGGCTGGGTCTTCTATACATTGAAAAAGCCAGTGGAACACAATACTGTAAATCAACTATACTTCAATTAAAAAGAAAAAAAGAAAAAGAAAAAGTCAGTGGGACACTGTTCCAGTGGAAGATACTGATCACTAAAGAGTGGCTTATCAGGGGTTCTCATACTTTGTGGTGTTTCTTCACCTGGAAGGCCAGTAAATATGCAGATTCCTAGGCCCCATCCCAGAGATTCTGATTCAATAGATCTGGGATAGAGCCTGAGAATCTCATTTCCAACCAGCTCTTGGGTGATGCTGATTGCTTCTGGTCCAAGGACCAGACTTTACGGAGCACTGGCTCGGATAACACAACATTCTAATTGCTCAGTTCCTTTAAAAAGAAAAATGTGAATTATCTCACTTTGGGGCAGGTTTCAGGAACTATGATTACCTTGGAATAAAAGGAAGAAACAGGGTGATTAAAAATAACAGCTAGCATTTACTAAGTGCTTACTTACATATGAAGCATTATTCTAAAAATCCTGCATAGCTTTATTTAATCTAATCCTCCTAGCCACCTTATGAGGTAGATACACTTATCCTATCCCCATTTCATAAATGAGGATAGTGAGCCCCACAGAGGTTGAGCAATTTGTCCAATATTATATAGTCTGTGTGTTTTGCCATATATGCACTGCTGAAATTTTTTAAATCCAATAGAATCCATAATATCTACTTGCTGATATAACTGTATATATATATATGTGTCACATGTGTGTATCAGATAAAGATAAAGGAGAGATTATTCTTTGTAAGTCTCAAATTCTAGAAGTATGAAAATGAGAAAAGGATCATTTCACTGAAAAGCCGTACTTTCTCTTTTCTATTGTACAAACATATGTTAATCTTCTTTTTCAAAAGGTAATCACTCTTCTCTTAAAAGAAACGTTTAATGAATTTCATATAATCTGACTTCACAGAACTGAAATTATCTTTCTCTAGCCACTTCCTCTTTAATTAAGGACAACAATAGCCAAAATTCCTAGAAGACAAATTTTAACTTTTATTTTAAAATCATCTAGTGATAGAAGTGCTTATGAATCAAAACTATTTTAAACATCATTTGGTTAATGAAGGATCTTCTATTGAAAGATTAATGAGTAAAGATTACATACCTTGTTTTTAAAATAAACCTCAATTGGCAAAATGAAACCAGCATACCCAGATTCTTCTACTTTGTAAGGTGGATCTTTGCACACTGCAACATTAAAAAAAGAAAAAAAGTGAGATGAGATTAATAGGCAAAAAGACATTCTTCTTTCCTTTAAAAACCAGAAGAAAAAAAAAATCCCATCCTACCACCTACATCATTCTCAATTTTCACAGCCCTTTGCCAAGCCCCAGCTAACTCTCTGATTTGATCTTTACTTCTTGTTCAGAATCTACAATAATAATATTCCTATGTAAATCAAATATGTAAGTTATTTATTCAACTCTTGATGGGGGATAGTGCATCACAGTCAACCATGGTCATGAATGACTGGACTTTAGTTGTTATCAACCTGCCCTAACACTTTAGGGAAACTGAGGACAGCACCTTGTGACTGAAAGCTTGAAAACAACTATAAGTTACTTAACAAACATATTATCTATGTCTAGTCTCTGATGGACATCACTCTACCCCAAACCCCTCAGTTCTCTGAGATATCCTAATTTCCGTACCAAAAGGTGGCAGGACCACCCTCCATCCTTAGAAAAATCCCAAACCCAGTGTCTCCCAATGTTATTGGTGTTCATTAAGACTCATTATCCCCCATTACCCCCCAAAGGAATACTTACTGAAATACTGCAATACATACAAACACTTCAAATCTATTCACATCATAAGAATACATAAGAAACAATAAGGCTTTTGTATTCTTATGAAGAAAGACTTATTTAGACAAGACTACTTAGGCAAGCTCTTGGGAAATGAGAGATGCCCTAAGAAGCTAAATATGATTTCACCCCACTAAAATTTCCATTAAATCAAAATCAGTTGCAAGCCAGCTGAGCTATTCTAGTTAAGACTGCATTCTAGTAGTAAGTATCACAAAGAATTAAAAATGTACATGTTGAACATCAAGGCCATATACCACATAGCACATAACCTGGTAGCCCAAGTCCACTTCAGCAGGGCTCCAGTCTGCCTTTTAAACTCTTCCTCCTTTTGTCACCCACCAATCCTCCTATGCTTCATTCAATTGCATCAATTCCCCCAAAACATGACCAGTATTTCCCACCTATGCTCTGTCCTCTTTCCTTCCATCGCACTTTGATGCTACTCTTAGTATCCTCTGCTAGTTCAAATCCCAATTTCTTCACAAAACCTTTCCAGACCAGAGTACTATCCTCTCTTCTCCTTTTACCCTCCCAAAGAACTGTCTGAATCACTGATTTGACACTTAACAGACTTCCTTATTATCATATATTCAGGAACCTCATCTCTAATTCCCTTTCACTCCCCAAGGACAGAAACTTTTTTTAATTAATTTGTATTGGAGTATAATTGCTTTACAATGTTGTGTTAGTTTCTACTGTACAGCAAAGTGAATCAGCTATACGTATACATATATCCCCTCTTTTTTTGGATTTCCTTCCCATTTAGGTCACCACAGAGCATTGAGCAGAGTTCCCTGGGCTATAGAGTAGGTTCTCATTAGTTATCTATTTTATACATAGTATCAATAGTGTATATATGTCAATCCCAATCTCCCAATTCATAAGGACAGAAACATTTAATCAGGAACATAAGGAGGGTCAAGGGCTCGGGCACGCCTGGGTGTCAATCCGGGATCCACCTCAAACTAGCCAGGCTACCTCTGGAAAGTTACTCCAATTTTCTGAACCTCAGGTGCCTTGCCTGGACAGTGTGAGAACTAAACAAGATGATATATGTAAAAGACACAGGACAGGTCCTGGAACACAGCAAGAAGTGACAGAAGTAAGGCAGGAAATCTAACCTGTAAATACCCAATTGTCATGTAAAACTTTCGGATGAAAACAGAAAGGAGAAAACAAGTACAGAGCCCTGGATTTGGATTAGAAGACTCAGTTCCACGGCCCTGGACTAAGGATTCTCTAGACAGCTCTAGTTCTATTCCCTTTATTTTTTTATTTCTTTTTATTTTTGGCTGCGTCGGGTCTTCGTTGCTGCACGCGGGCTTTCTCCAGCTGCGGCGAGCGGGGGCTACTCTTCGTTGCGGTGCGTGGGCTTCTCATTGCGGTGGCTTCTCTTGTTGTGGAGCATGGGCTCTAGGTGTGTGGGCCTCAGTAGTCGTGGCATACGGGCTCAACAGTTGTGGCCCACAGGCTCCAGAGTGCAGGCTCAGTAGTTGCGGCGCACGGGCTTAGTTGCTCCGCGGCATGTGGAATCTTCCCGGACCAGGGCACCCTGCACTGGCAGGTGGACTCTTAACCACTGTGCCACCAGGGAAGCCCCCATTCCCTTTAAAAGAGAGAACACCATCTACACATTGTAAGCATGGCTATCAAGACTCAAGAAGATTATATATGTGGGGAAATACAAGTCTGAGGCATTTTTAATGCAGAGGATGATGATGATGTACTTAAAAATTGGCTAGACACTCCATGAATACAAATATGATTACAAAGAGGTATACTGAAGACAGGATTTTAACACGTGGCAGTCTCCTGTAGCCCACCTTAGGAAAGTTTCCCCAAACTGACATCAGAAGAAGTAAATGATGATGAATGAGGCATCTCACCTGACCTTACAAGCTTCTCTAATAAAAAATGAAAAAGCAAAAGGACTCAGAGTGGCTTCAGCCCGGCATCCACTGACCACCTGTCAACCTATCATGAATATTCAAATACCCTGAACACTGAGCGGGGTGCCACTAAATGCATGAACACCCCACCCCAGCTAGAAAGACAGCATTACATCCATGACATTTCCAGGCTGCAGAGCCCCTCTTCAGAACAGTAGTTTCAGTGTCCAGGTTGCTTGGGATTAATCATGCCAATGCCATTCGAAGGAAGTTTATTCTGTAGGCTGCTGTACATGGCAGAGAAGTTATAGCTGTTCCTCTATACAGCCTTTTGTACAGTTCATTTTCATTTTCTCTATTCTGCATGCAAAATGCTCCTAGTATAGAAAACAGCTGTTAGTGAGCACATCTTATAGTTGAAGGTCTTAAATTTTTTTCCCCACCCTTTAAAGGAAATGATCTGTTATGTATTACTGTTCCAAAGAAGTCCAGTTTTATAAGAAACTGTTTACCAACTCACACCTCAATTATTTTTAAATGCAGTATTTTCATAAATAACAATGAACAATGTCTGTTGAGCACCCTGAGTTCTTAATTAGAAGCAAACAATAGAAACTTTTTATTCACAATAAACACGACAGAAAATCAGTAGCAATGCAAATACAACTTACAGTTCTAATCTGAAAAAAGGTCAAATTAGGGGAAGTAGTTTATTTATTCGACTGTTTTATAATCAGAATCATTAACATGAGTTTCTAACCTTAAGGATCTATTAAGATCTATGTAATAAAAGGCCAAATGTCATAAGTTACTGAAGGGATACCCATCGCTAGAAAGCCATCACATTTTTTTAGGTGACAATAAAATGGGAGGATTCATATTCATTCTTTAAACTATGCACATTAATTCAGTAGAAATCACTGGGAACTCTTATTCCTGTCAAAATCCAGCCAAAATTCTGAGATGTTGGCTCTCTCAGAACATCTCTCTGTTCCTCTTCCAAGCTTCTCTTGTTGCACTTATCAGGCAGCCTGATAACGTTCATTCACCTCTCAGACTCCTCACTAGACTGAGCGACTTGAGGTCAGCAACCCCACCATTATTATTTGAGCACCGAATAATAGGTGCTCAATAAATATTTGTTGAATTGAATTTCTTAAAGATTCATGCCACTCTTGAGTTTGTGGTTAGCAGATGCAAACTAGTATATATAGGATGGATAAACAAGGTCCTACTGTATAGCACAGGGAACTATATTCAGTATCCTGTGATAAACCGTAATGGAAAAGAATATAAAAAACAATGTATGTATATGTATAACTGAATCACTTTGCTGTACAACAGAAATTAACACAACATTGTGAATCAACTATACTTCAATTAAAAAAAAAAAAGATTCATGCCACTCTTCACTGATCTACCATTGCTAAAGAAGTTGCTTTCTACAAGCAGCAATGATTTGATATTAGCCAAATTCTTCTCCAAACTCCCTACAATCAACATAATCTTTTAAAAATTGGTAGGTGATAGAAAGTGTTGCCACAGAGAAGTATTCTCTTGAAAGCTGAGTATCTAATGTGGGACTGGTTCTACTTCTATAGTACCAAATTTTAAGAAATTGAGTTAACAAATTGGGCCAGATCTCCAACATCATTTTGAAACTAACACTATAGAGCCATAAATAACATTTTCCTTTTCCTCTCCTTCTGCACATTACTACTCATGTACCCCAAGGCTCTAACTAGAAGACATTTTCAAAACTCCATGCAGATCTACCCACACACAACACCCAAAATTTAGGCCTGAGAGGAACAGACCAAAGTTTTCATAAATAATGAGTAATTGGGCGTTTTTTCCCCCCTAAAATAGCTTTTCAAAATAATAGGCACAATATAGACCCATATACATAGTATTTAGAATGATGTTAACTATATACATTGACCATTAATCTATTTAATTTTTAAGTTGAGTGGAAAATGTACAAAAAGAAGAAAAACACATGAAAAGGAAAAAAAGTCATGATTTGGTTAGCCTGGAGTAAGTCAAATCCTTACTTATTACCTGAGATTTTTAATAGTAATCCTTTAGGAGAAAAAGGCTTGAAAAATAGCTATGCTTGATACAAAGAAATAAATGCTCCTTAGATGAATAAATGAATTTGTGCTTATATAATGCTATATATACAATAAGTAAATTTAATTTATTAAAATATCTCATTTTTAGCACCAAAAACAAAAAACAAGAAAAAGAAAGAAAAGAACAAACCCCTCCAGATCCACAAGACCATCGTGTAATAAGCTTTAGAAAATATCATTAGGCAACAGTTTTTTCCCAAATCCTTAGGAAAATAGCTGGCAGATTCCTCTCCAGAGCCTCCCTCCAGTCTATTTGCTTAGACACTAGACTTTACACACATCTGAATACTTTTGATAAGGACATGGCCCAGTTGCCCATTCATAATTATTGCTTTTACTTTATTTACAGTGCAGAGCCCTCCTACACCAAACTCTCTATATATACAGACTGGTTATTACCATGGCTTTGTGCCCAATGTCCCTTCCAGCTTCAGCATTTTGGACTCCTTCTCTTCCTGCTTCAGTTCCACCACATCAGAGCCCCTAAGAAAAGTGAAGCAGGGTACTACGTGGCCATCTTGCTGCCCCTGTTCTGTGCGTCTGGAAGTCCAAAGACTAACATCTAGCAGTCTGGGCATCACCCTGCCACTGAACATGGCCCAGCCTTTACACTCCTGACATTTTGAAAAGAACAAAAATCAACGGTTGGATTTTATTTTTGTTTTTATAAGCTCACGCATGCATGCACACACACCACACACACACACAGATTCTGCCATTGCTTCTATTCAGCCCATTTCAAAACAGGTATTTCCAAATAACAAAAAAATGCTTTCCCCCTTTGTGTCACTTCCTCATTTCCCTGAAAAAGGATTAAAGATAACATCGGGAAATTTTTGAGTTGTATTGTTGAGTTGTTTTCACCTTGTTGACTTTTTAAAAACTTCAAATGCAATTGTGAAAATCTAATTGTTTCCTACGCAATAAAGAACTGTGGCCATACAAGATAACTGTCTAAGTAGCTTTCATAAAGTTACAGAGAAACAAACTAGATGTAGTTAGCTAACTAGGCAGATGTGAAACGCATGTCAACCTCCTCAGGATTCACCATTTAAGGACCAACTCAAATAGACCTCTTCTGGAGAGCCTTCTGCCAATACTCCAAACAAAAATGGCACTGTCCCTCTTCTGGGTTCAACCTTTTTTCTCACTGATCCTATTAGCAAATCCTAATATATATGCTACTATCAAGCCCCATCCTCACCCTAGATTAATTCTGTGCTTTCCAAGGGCTAAGGTTGTATCTCAGGACTCTTTTCATCTCTGAACCCAGCCCACCCTTTATGAAATTGAGTAGAATCAATGAAACGTAACTTTAGTATGACCTCAAAGGAAGAGATGGAGCAAGCCTGGCGGCTGACAAGAAACGCCTGGGTGGCAAACAGAAAGTATGAGCAAAGGCATTAGGAAAGTAACAGCATAATGGAACAGTCAGCATAAGAAGAAACACTGAAAATGATGACTAAAAAAACAGATAATATGGATAAAGTTGATACTTCTATAGAGAACTCGTACCATACACACTCAGAAATTCACATCCAAACTCAGGGAGGGTAAAAACGCGTAACATATAAAAGAGGAATCATTAATTTTGAATGTTGCACAAAACTCCTAGATTTGGAATAAGAGCTCAAGACTCCATATTGGCTACGTTGAAAAATCTTAATGATGATACAGAAAAATGACTTCATTGGTTAGTAACTTGGAATCTTTACGTATAGACTCAGAATATCCATGGCTCTCTCTCCAGGCAGTGGGGAAAAAGAGAGGATTTTTTTTTTTTTTTTTACATGTATGCACGTTGTCAGCTTTCGGAGGAGTTGCGTCACTTGTCCATCTAGCTGAGGTTAAGTCAATACATTTCATCTGGAGAAAATATAACCATGATATTAAAATAAGACCACCTTCATAATCATTTCTTCAAGGAACACATAACAAATAAGTCAACAAAATACAGGGAGTGCCCAAAACGACATAACATTACAAATTGTTAGGAAATATTAAATATTAAGTCTTCAGGCTTAACATCTTTCACTAAAATTCATAGCACTACCACCAACCTGTCCCAAGTTCCCTCAATATAACTCAGTATATAGCATTGCTTCAAATGATTGGCCTAGTGGAAATACATATCCGGGCTAATCTGATAAGAAAGAGTAAAACTGTATCTTCAGAGAAAGTTCAACCTAGAGACAGACCTAATTCTTTTATTGAGAATTATTAAATTGAAAAATCTTAATATTTCTATCTTAAGGAGACCACCACTTTTAAAGTTAAACCTTGGGCAAAATATTTTTCAGAATACCATATTTCATAAGGTCCATCTGGAAAAGCAACATTAGCTACATGAAAATGGTCTTCTAGGGAAATAACTAAGACCCTCCCAATATTTGGCAGAAGCATCTTCATTTCAGTGTGTACTACTACCTCAAAAAAAAATGGTCATCAGAACTGTTGGTGGGAATGTAAACTGGTGCAGCCACTGTGGAAAACAGTACGGAGGTTCCTCAAAAAACTAAAACTAGAACTACCATATGATGCAGCAATTCCAACCCTAGGTATATATCCAAAGAAAACAAAACCACTAATTGGAAAAGATGCACGCACACCAATGTTCACAGCAGCATTATTTACAATAGCCAAGATATGGAAGCAGCCTAAGTGTCCATCAACAGCTGAATGGATAAAGAAGATGTGGCATATATATATATACTGGAATACTACTCAGCCATAAAAAAGAATGAAACTTTGCCATTTGCAGCAACATGGATGGACCTGTAGGGTATTATGCTTGTTGAAATAAGTCAGACAGAGAAAGACAAATACTGTATGTTATCACCTATATGTGGAATCTAAAAAAGAAAACGAATGAATGAATATAACAAAACAGAAACAGACTCACAGATACAGAGAACAAACTTGTGGTTACCAGTGGGGAGAGGAAAGGGGGAAGGGGCTTGATAAGTGTATGGGATTAAGAGGTACAAACTACTATGTATAAAGTAAATGTATGCATAGAAGCTATAAGGAGATATTGTATAGCACAGGGAATATAGCCAATATTTTATAATAACTTTAAATGGAGTATAATCTATAAAAGTTCTGAATCACTATGTTGTACATCTGAAACTAATACTGCTTTTCATTATTTAATCAAATATATAAAGAGCCATTGAAGAATCTCACTTCCTAAAATAATCCCCTCATGATTTCCGGAATAGCAGAAGTCAACAACCCTTGGGATAGTCCTCTGGCATCAAAGTTTTACCCAGTTTTATCCCAGGTTTTACACTTGGCCCTGCTATTACTAAGACTGATACTGCTTTTTATTTAGAGGAAAAAAGGGAATATAATGTCTTCATTTATAAAATTATCCTATCTTCTCAATAATATTACCCTAATTAATTCAATTCAACAGGCACTAGATAATCATAGGGCTACAAAGATAAGGTGGAATCTTGCTCTCAAGCAGATGACAGTCTAGCCAAAGACACTGTCCTCTAAGTGCAGGTTCTATTCTAGGGACATGAGATACAGCGATAAACACAGCTGACATGGCCCCTGCACTTATTAACCTTATGTCCACTGTTAGGAGGCAGGGAGGGTGAGGAGGAGAGAAGAAAGAATACACGTACAAGAAAATATCGAGAAAGTATTAAGTGCTACAATGAAAATACAGCAGGCTGACATGAGGGAAATGGGAGAGTTCCTCTTTATTTTATATTAATACACCCTCCCTGAGAAGGTGACATTTAAGCTGAGACCTCAAAATAGAAAAGGAGCAGGGTATGTGCTGGTCAGGCAGGAAAAAAGCGCTATTTATGTTGCTTACAGAGACAGATGTGTAAACAACCTAAAGAAAGCCTGCCTTTATACCTGCCTCCAGGGCTGCTTAGCCCCTTACCCGGATTTTCCTCTCTAACTGAGGTGAAGGCTACTTCCTCCTTCCTGAACGTTTTCTCCCATCCTGAATTCACCATTTAACACTCACATAGGTTTGGCTCTTATGACCTCGCAATCTCATTTCTCAAATCTTAAATTCTCCCAATGCTACGAACTCCCAAGAAAACACTTTGCATCTACTTACAAAATCTTCGTTATGATTCCTCATCATGAAGGATTTTTAGGTAGATATAATTCTTGGGAATTGTATAACCTAATCTTAAGTAAGAGATTTTTTTTTAAAGTATGTCCCTTGAAATAGAGTTCCTAAACATAGTATAGAAGGAAGCATCTGGACTAAGGAACGTCAACCACAAAAAAGAAGTGGATTTTAAATGCAATTTGAGAAAAAGAAAGATCACAATTGTAAAGCTACCTACTCAAGGGGAGGGAAACAGTGTTGCAAGGGAAAAAACTACATGGATCAAGAAAGAAAGGAAGAATACAAAAGTGATGACACTCAAAATATTAGAATACAGAGGTTACGATTTCCTCAAACACATTCATATTAAAGGGATATTTTTCAGCTTAATTTTTTTCTTTTAATAAGTGCACAATATGTAAGAGCCACTTTTAAATGTGGTACACCCATCTCTTCTCGCATAGCATGCAATTTTTAATACTCGCCCTTTAAGTATTCAGTGCAGAGGATTACGAATTGGTGTTACACACAAGACAGCTATCAACTGCATTAGGGTGACAGAAGTGGCAATGTGTTATAAAATAAATAAATATAATCAATTAAAGTTAAGACTCATTTTCTACTGAATTTGAAAAAAAAAAAAATACAACAGCCTAAAAGATCACCTCAAACTAACTTCACAGAAACACCAAAAGATAATCATGCAAAAAAGGTCAATGATCCAATTTTTCTCTTCTCAATTTTTGCTTTATTTCCTTTTCAATAGGGGAAAAAAAAACAACAACAAATGCTTCCAGGGAAGGGATCAAAACTGTTCTAACTTTAGAGAAAGAGCTAAAAACAAGATTCCTTTTCAACATCTTGTGGACTCTACTTTGTTTTTCCTGTTTGGCATTTTGGCACAGGGGTAGCCTATCCTAAGTATCCTAATTGATTTAAGCTCCATTAGATATTACAAATGAAGACAGAATGAGGGTGATACTGATATGATGGCAACTGTTTAGACATAGTGCATGCAAGAATGTGGTTCCTGTTCAGTCTGACAATCTTTCAATCTTCCCAAATAAACCAAGGAAAATTCTGTCCCTCCACTTTCCTAAAGCAAGGGTTTTCAGACTGTGTTCCAGAAAACCCTACACCCCAGCAGTGTGTATTGCTTTTACAAAAGCAATAGGGTGCTTGCCCCAAACAATGAAAATGTAAATAGCCTAAGGACCAATCCTGAGTTTTAGATACAGGATTAAGGTCCCTTCAGATTATGTGAAAAAAAAAGTAAGCCACTGCTAAAATAAAGTCTGACACCACTGCTCAAAAGTACATTATAAAAATTTAACTATATCTTTAATCTACTTTCACAGAGTATGATTTTCTGCTTGCTCCTACTGAACACAGAAGTGATCTACTGTTTTCTGTCTGTCCTGACTATAAAGGTGAGCTACACTGATTTCTCACTGAGATTTGCAGTTCTGGTATGTCTTTGAGCTCAACAGAGACAGGTAGCAAGAGGAGAAAACCAGCTTCTACTCTTCCTATGGGCTCAAATTTTACAAAATACCTTCTGATTACCAAATGCAGTGCTAATTGCATGGTACCTCTCATGGCCTCTGAATTCCAGGAATTATTTAATAGGGGGAAATAGTACAAATATAAAAGAAAGAGAAATCAGAACAAACACAAAAACCATTAATAGTCAGTATTATATGTGGGAACTCACAAACTGAAAAGCTTAGGGAACAAACCAGGGAGAAGCAAAGAGGGAGTCAGTCATTGGGTTTCATTGTTGTGTGGTTAAAGAAAGCAGGTCTGGGGAGTCCCCTGGCAGTCCAGTGGTTAGGACTCAGCTCTTTCACTGCCGTGGCCCAGGTTCAATCCCTGGTCGGGTAACTAAGATCCTGCGAGCTGCGAGGTGCAGCCAAAAGAAAAAAGAAAAAAAAGAAAGCAGGTATGATATTGTCAAAAGGAGGAACAAATTTTTAATGAGTAGTAATGATTCTAGGAAAAGATTATAGTCCAAGCAGGAGTATGGGAGAAACATTCCACTGGATGGGTAACTGAATTAGGTATTTCTTCGTGGTTCTTTTCAATCTTGAGATTCAATACCAAGGAAATAAGTTTTCTAAGAGGAAGGTAAAGAAACAGGACATTGGTAAAGAATTTAGGAGCCAACAGCTAGCTAGCAGCTTTAATCTTATTTGGGAATAACAGAGAATCACTTACTCTTTTAAGAATAGAAATGAAGGTATCCAAATAATGCCCAAGGCACACTGACTATTGCTCCAAAGAAGCCAAGGAAAAGGGTAAGTGCAGAAATTAAGACTGAATATGAAGAAAGAGGAGGAAAAAGAGGCTGCAAGTTAAGATGATCCCAGAAATTACTACTGTATCCCAAATATAAGTGTGAGAATTCTCAAGTACATGGAATTCTCAGGTTTACAGTAAGAAGTGTAAAAATGTTTGCTAACTTAAAGCAAAGCCCCTTGAAAACTTCAGTTTAGCGGTAGGCATCATTTTCTGACAGGAAATTATGTGTAATGTGGAGGCAGGAGAGCTTAGAGGTCGAGAGCCAGGGGTTTTGAGAACCCCTTGGTTCAAATCCCACCTTGGACACTGGCATAATACATTCTATTCTCTCAGTTATAAAATGGAGCTAATGCTATTACCTATATCATACCATTCATTAAGCTTTAAGAGATCATCCACCATGCTAAAGGCATAAATGAGATAATCCCTATAAAGCTTGAGAACACTTTCTGGAAAGCAAAAATCATCTACTAATCTAACAGTAGTCAAACACAAACCACAAACATTAGAGCACTTCTTTTGAACTTTCCCCAAAATCTGTCCAAAGAACAGATTTAAATTTACATACTTACCCTCAGTTTAATTAAGCATTCTTCTATCTGGTTTTATTTTTGGCCTTAGGGATTCTTGACAGGGATATTTGAAAAAGGAAGATATTCTTCACTTTGGAATTCTTTTGGCTCAACCCACCACTAAAAGTACTAGCCGGCAGTTCACAAAGTCAGACCACCTTCAAACTCATGAAGCCCAAACTAGTACATATTATGAAAAAGCTGTAAATAAAGTTTCCAAGGTTATGTATTATAAAGCAGTAACTGAAATACTGCAATAAAACAAACCAACAGAAAATAGAAATGCAATCTGAATTTGAGTCCTGTGGGGTAGTAACAGATAAATTAGCAAGGAATCAAGAGACGTGGTCCTGGCTCCATTTCTACCACAAATTTGCCATCTGACCTTTGGAGAGTCCCTTTCACCACTCACCCCAGACCTCCTCTGTGGTATGAGGAGCCAGCTTCTAGATCTACAATTCTGTTATTCCAAAGACAAGTCATACGTGCCACTTCTAACTTGAAGGCAAATGCATTTTGTTTTTTAGGATCTTCATTTAAGCATAAAACAACTATCAGCTAAAATACCACATCTGCTATAACACAGTCAGGAAATTGGGACAAAACAAAAGAACAGAAACAAAACAAAGATTCAGAATCACACTTGAATTTTTAAAAATGTTTCACGGTAAGTGCTTTTTAGAAGAGAATTTAATTTTTATTAGACCAGTAAATAAATAAAAACTGAATTTCTTTAATAGAGGCTGCCCACACACACACAAAAAATTCTATAAATTAGGTTTTCATTTTCTTGTTTCCATTCTGATTATGAAGTCAGATTAAATCTACTGAGTGAGACCCTGTTTTACCTGTATAAATCAAACTAGAAATTTGATTCCTCGGGAACTTGATATAATTTAGTGATAGTACCATATCAGCTCAAGTATTAAGGAATGAAACATCAGAACATACCGGCAGCATTTATGAGAAACACCATGCTTTTAAAAAGCTAAAGTAAAAAGTTAAACCAACTGCTTGCACATTAGGCATAGCACATTATGTAAAAAACCCTTGAGTGTTATGATTTTACTATATAC
The DNA here is from genome assembly GCF_028021215.1 of Eschrichtius robustus. Classification (NCBI taxonomy): domain Eukaryota; kingdom Metazoa; phylum Chordata; class Mammalia; order Artiodactyla; family Eschrichtiidae; genus Eschrichtius; species Eschrichtius robustus. The sequence continues at coordinate 69,729,205 of NC_090833.1, forward strand.
TGCACTTGTAAAACCCTTGTTCTTAATCACACTGAAACATATTACATTGCTTTTTAAATAGAATGCACCCTGCCACAATGCACTCAATCTTAATAGTATTCCAGAACAGCATGCCCATATGAAAGATAGGTTGATGAATAGGTTTATGTCCTATTCAAGGAGATGAAACAGCTCAATAGAAAGATTAAATAAGGCTCCTGCCAGTGGCTGAATCTTAAAGTCAAAGAGAAGAACACAACTCAAACCAAATGTTACAGGCAAAGGTCAAACAAGAGAATAATTAAGACCCTAACTTGAAGAGCTAGCTAATGTTCGCTCATTCAGTGTAAATCAGAAGAAAAATTACTCCTCTTAAAGTGTGACCGTAATAATTTTCACTGAGTCGATTCCAAAAGATACGTTATAAAACTGAATGAAGGTGAACTAAGTCCCAAAATAACCTTTAGAGGGAACCACTTCTATTATGAAACTATTGGACCTTAAGTGAAAAATTCACTTTAAGATCCTATTGTCATATCATACTTAAAAAATTTATTCTAGATTTATTAAGTATCAAATATTAATAGAAATATGAATTTTGCTAAGAGTCTTTCAATTAATTTTTTGTAGAACTCTATTATAACCCAATTCATTTATATAAAAAGAAAAGAAAATTTATAAAGAATAAGCCAGGAATTTATGTTTCCAGGGTATTTTTTTGTTTGTTGACTTTATTGTCCCACCACTAGTCCCAACCAATTTTAACAGGAGATTTAACTAAATGGATGAACATATTTCTCTCTATGTACACACACCACCTATAGAATGGAAATACAAGCTCAGCTATAAGAAAATTTGGGAAGTATAAAACAGTGCTAAAGCAATAGGAATAAGAAAATCTGCTTATCATGCTAGTGAATATTTTGGAGCCATTGTAATCCCACCTGGAGAAAAGCCTAGTTTATTGAAATTTATCATGGGACAACAGGTACATCTGTGTTTTTCAAAAATCATTCTCTTCATGTACTGTCATATCCTATTTTGAAAACCCACTATCTAACTTAGTTTCTCTTCCAAATAGCCACATTATTGGACAATGTCACTGACATCACCTAATAAACTAATTCATATGAATTAATATACACATACCCTTATGATACCCATGGACTAAATACAGTCAACCAGAAAGAATAGCAAGAAATCAAATAAGCTTTCCTTACTCTATCAATTTCTTTTCCTTGTTATTCTATTTTCATGAAGAAATGCTGGTAGATAAACTCTAAATCCATCTGACTGCAGTTTGGGCTCAGGGAGGGTGGAAACTAAACAATAGAACTTGAAATATCACAGGAAGAAGTTTTTAATATTTTATAATGATGATTTATTTATAAATAAATGCATTGGTTCTCCTACATACTCCCACCCAAATAAACATATCATACACTGTAAATAAGTCATTTTCTTTCCTACTTATGACAAAGAGCAGTAAGATATTTAAAAACAGCAAATTTCAAATAATTTCCTCCTCAGAGATAATAATAAAGGTATGATTTATTTAACACCTTTCACCAAGTCCCTGAAAGATCACTGATGTCAAATAAATCCATAACGTAAGGAAGTAAGTAGTTCAAGAGCCCTGCCAGCCACCCCTTTTTACAGATGGAATATGACAACTTAAGCAATTTACCCAGAGGTCAGGGAGCTAATTCCTGGCATTCAATCAATAGATATTTATTAATGGCTTCTATGCCCAGCACTCTGTGCTGGATGCTTGGATGAAAAGTATTTTCTTCTTTTTGCTTATTTGTAGCTTCTCATTTTTCTACAAAGAAACAAAAATTCTTACTTGTATAATAAAAGAAAAATGTTTAAAACAATGTGATGCTGAATGAATTTGGAGAAGAAAAAGGTTTCTGGAATTCAAAACATTAGGAAAGTAAGAAAAAGTGAGATTAAGGTCTCCCACCTGTGTGTACTTCCACCATACACCTTTTCCTATGAAAAAAACACGATACATTAGTAGTTGAATTTTATAAAGAAACCTAATTTAGACTAGCAAATCTGTGTTCTCTGCCTGGCTCCGACATTTCCTAGCTGGAGTAATTAACTTTAGGCAAGTTACTTAACTTCTTTCTACCTCAGATTCTTCTGTCCATAAAATTTTAAAAGGCATCACTGTGTAGACCCAATGTAATATATAAGCAGTTATGAGAAAGTCATTTTATAAATGCTAAATTCCTACGGAACGTTAGTCTTAACACATGACTATTTTGCCAACAGTTTAAGCATATTTTCACTAAGTAGGGACAAAGGAAAGGTGCAATTTAGACAAAATTTCTGACAAACCAAGAGTTCGGTGTTAGAGATATTAAAACACAGCCTCTGCCCTTACGAATATCTCCCACCATTTCATGGATGGGTGTAGGACTCTAGTAGGATGTGGATATTATGCCCCTGCCAACAATGTAGCAGGGAAGATAAAGACCTTAAAACAAAATTTTTTAAAACAGATTAGGATAACATGATTCTGCTAGACTATTAAAATGAATGATATAAATTTGGAAGTTTCTTAATTAATTTTATGTTTAATTAATGATTAATGATATGAAGGATATAAATTTGGAAGTTTTTGAATTCTTTTACCAATATAGCTCACTTGGGCTTCATATCTTATGAAATGCTTTTGTTATCTCTCCATGGCTTCAACCCTACTTTCATTTAGATAGTGTGTATGGTTGTCAAAATAAATGTTTCTTGAGAATTGTTTTGATATTAAAAACTCAGATATCATTTAACTCTATTAGGATTTTCAGTTTGCCTTAAATTTGTTGAGATAAGATAAACTATATTAATAAGCTAATATTCAAATTTTTCAAATCATCAATAGATTTCCTGGGGTGAGTTAATCTGGGATGGTTCCCATTACCACCATGGTCTAATTGTTTCCGACAAGTGTGCTGCAGGCCATTCATTCATTCCTTTCATAAACACTGCACACATTACATACCATGACTAAAAATGCAAGCATGGAAAAATGAGAATTTATCCTTAAAGAAATCATAAGCTAGGCATTTTCTATCCAGACACTTTTGATCCAAATTAAGAATTTCAATTAACTCCCCCCTCCCCATCCCCAGGTTGCAGTATTAAATGAATGAAAGTGCCAAGTGTCTAGTACCAACAGTTGAACATTCCGGATAGAACAAACTTCAGGATGGTTTGAAACTAACCATATACGTAAGCATATGCATGTTTTAATGCAACAGCTCTTAACCAGAAAAACAGCTTTTCATAAGTACATAAGTTATAAGCTAAAGTACAATACCAAGTAAACCAAATTTAGAAATATATTAAGTTCCAAACCATATGATTTCCTTAATCATATTAGTTCAGCCACTTAATTACAATTCAATCCTCTCCTAGTCAACCAAGGTCAGTTAGCCACCCTCCCGAACAAACTTCAACTGCCATTCTTTCTATTTGCTGTGGTGTTACCAGCACTATACTTAAAAAAATTTCTTAGCTAAAACTCCATTAGTTTAATTACACTACAGCAGTGGTCTCTAGATCAGCGGTATCAGCATCACCGAGGAAATCATGCAACATGCCAATTCTCAGTCCCTACCCCGGACCTCTTGCACCAGAAACTCTGGGGATGTCTCTGGCAATCTGCTGCCCAAGCCTTTCAGGTGATTCTGATGCCTGTGCAAGTGTGAGAAACACTCCCCTTGACATTCTCTCACACACTCAACCATGTCAGAGCAGAAAGTCTCTGTCTGTGAATCACTTTTTCTCATTGCTTTAGTTACGTGGCTGTTTTTTCCTCAGCCAGCTGGGTGAAGTTACTTCCTTCCTCATAAACTACATCACTTTCTAACACATGACTCTTTTGGAAAGGACCAAAGGATTGTGTACAATCATCCCCTAAATGTCCTTTCCTAACGCTATTTAATAACAGAAAAACTGTTATAACAGTCAATTTCTTCCACTGTAATTTGTTTTAAAAAAAGAGAAAGAAAAAGAATGAACAACAACAAAACGAAATGCTCAAGAGTACGCTTATGATTCTTTTTTTTTTTTTTTTTTAATGATTCTTAATGGGATAAAAACACAAAAGGTATGTCTGTTTACTGGCTCAAGCAGTCCCTGCCAGGAAGACACGGACATGGTCATAGAAGGAACTTTCTAAACATCAGAGGCTAAACAACAGTTGCTTTTCATTTGTTGGGTAGGAATAGGACTAGGTCCAATATTCAAGCTTAATCCACCAGATAATAAGCAAACTTTTCCCATAAGAAATGTCAAGAACAAAGTAATCCCATAATGTCACTGCTATGAAAACCATAATCCTATTTAAAAAAAAAAAAGCAAAAGACAAGAAAAAAACCCAACTGTGCTAATAAACTCAAAAGAGCAAAGTAGCTGCAGGCTGTTTAACAGTAATGGACTCAAAGCCTGGCCCATGTACAACAATGAAGCACAATACATAAATAATTATTGTGCAACTTGCAAATTATTACTGTACTTTCTAGTCATTGCACCAACAGAATTTATTGTACCACACTCTTGCTTGATGTCTGTTCCTAGAAGGCTAGAGATGATACCCAATAGAAGTGTTAAATGCCTAGAGACATGGAATAAAGTCGACTCCCTTAACTGATAAAATAATCAGCCCCTTAACACACAGGGACCCTGACCTTGCTGCAGCTGCTTCTGATTTGTGAGTGTCGGCTGGGAGTATCTTTTTCTGTCTCTTGGCTCCTAAACTTGCAATATATCATTCTGAGGATCCTGACATCATTTCCATAACTCTAATTATTGGACTGATTTGAAACCAAAGATTCTTCGGTAACTTCAGCTTAAGACCACACAGAAACTTTTATAATAACCTACTTAAGTAAATGAGTTGTGTAAACTGGAAGAGAAGGTTTGGAGTAGTGGTAAAGAGTTTGCATCTGTTATAATCTAAACGCAAGCTAAATTTAGAAAACCAGAACACCTTGAAAATTAGGTTTGGGCGGATATATAAATGTTCAAATGCAGCTGAGAGTACTTTCATATTCAATGACTAGCTGGCCCACAATTAATATTCCCTACACTCAGTCAATTACTTTCAAGTTATTGCTGATAAATGAACTAACCCCACCTTGCCAGTCTGCTCCTGTACATGAATCCACTCACTCATATACTGCAAGCCTCAATCTGCACACAAAAGCCTCTGTCTCAATCAGCAGAGACCTTGAGCATCTTACACATCTTAGCTTCTACCCCATCCTGATTTGATTTCATCCTATATACAGCTCCCTCTCTGATCTAGCTGTTAGTTCAAGAATACAGTGCCCTAAGGGCAGTTTGACTAAAGGGGATAAAAAAGCAGACCAAAGAAGTATCCTATGACTGTAATTTAATGAGAGCAGTTTTCTCCCACAGTTTTTAAAGTAACTCTGAAGATAACATCCATGGAAAGGACTTTAAATAAACATACTCATTTGCAGGAATATGCTCTAAATATTGTGATTCCAAATCCCATCAGTACTTGTCAAATATCTTTAAATGGTTGATAGGTGCAAGAAATAGTGTTCTAACCGACGGAGGACTTTATTGTCATAAGTCAATATCCAAAGCTCATGGATGAACGAGAATAGCTTGATTCTATGAACTGGCTATGAGCCACTCATCAAGGCAAAGTTTGGAGGCCACTTGACATTAGGAAGCAATGGCAAGAGAAAAAAAGAAAGAATGAAAAATCCTTTGCCTTAAGATTTGATTCCTGCATTTTAAAGGTCGGTATGATTTATACAACCTTAAGCCTCAAGGTGAAGTTACTTGTGCTGATGAAAAGGCAGTCTAGAAAGCAGAAATTCAAACACAGCAGAAATGCCAACCACTTGATTGTTAATGGCTATGCTTTCTACAGTAAATTTTTATAATGTGAAAGAGGGTGGCTATACAGATATCCCTCAATAACTTATCTAAGAAAGGCACATTACATACCCCTAAGCCTTAACAAATCTTCTCAAAGATAACCATCAAATCTCCCCCTCCTAGAAGCCATCCTGCACTTTATTCACTTGATGATATAATTTTCAAATTCTGATCTGTTGCATTAAAAATAAGGCACAAATCACCTTCAGGTAAGAAATATGTTAAAATGTGTTAACATATATTAAACAGTTTCATACAATTTGCTATTATTGATACAGTGTTGAAATAAATCATGCATATATTAAAGACAATCCAACAGCATCAGAAATATCTCATTTACAGCTGACTGGAAATGGTGCTTGGCTCATTGGGACTGGCCCAAAGTCCTTGGGTCAGGAATGGAAGCCCCCAATTTCACATTGGTTTCAAGGAAAAATCACATTTGACTTCCACTGCTTTTATTTACATTACCTACCTTTTCCAGGAAATTGGCATACTCTAAATATGAGGGCTATTAACTCACCAAAGTTGAGTCCTCCTCCAAAATATAGATATTTTGAGTGTTGAAGGTAGCATATCAGTCAGGGTGTTATTTCACTTAGCAACAAAACTGTCACACTGGAGCAAACTACACATTTCACTAAGGCATATTTTCTAAACATCAAATATGAGAACGCTACCTAAAAATTTTCCCAATTGTTCCAAATTCATTTGATCCAAAAACAGTTAGGAAATGACTGTCCAAACATTAATGCTTCCATTTGGTGAAGACATTTTTGGATAAAATGTCTTATGATAAATAAAGCTAACAAAACGCAGGGGAAAACTAGTGTTTAACCAATGTACAAGCTCTTTTGATTTTGTGCCGTCTTCTCTACAAGTACTGAAGATGCAAGTCTGTGGGCTGGTTTTCTGAACAAGCTAGAGAAGACCCAAATCAGAGAAACACTTTGAAACAGAGTCCCTGAGACAGCAACTTTACTTTGATGCATATATCCCAGAGTCATACATGTCATCTAGCAAAGGTTCCACATACACTTCAGCATGCCTGAACCACACGTTCCTTCTTTATGGTATTATGCGAATATAAGTTGCAGCAGTCACTTGTGAAATAGTACCCCAAAAAAAAGTCAAAGAATTTATATCCTTAAGACAAAAAGGAATGGCACCTTAATTCAAGAGTCATGGAGGAATAATGTTAGGGTAAATGGTAACATATAAACCATAAATTAAACAAAAGTTTACAGAATTATACTGGAAGCTCCATTAATCATATCATACCTGGTTGAAATTCCTTGGAAACGCCAGTGAAACCCAATCTTCTAAGCATTTGAAACGAAGAACATTTTACATTCTAAGACAGTATCTTGAAGCCCCTCTACGCCCATCTAAAAATAAGTGGCATCTTCATCCTAAAGACTGATATTTTATTGATTTTTCAACATCAAACACTAATTGTTAACAATGAATATGGTAAAAATCATCAATTGGCCAAAATGCCGTGGTTTAAATTCATGTCAATTACCATAGAGTATGTCAAGGAATCTCTCCTTTAAAGCAAAACAAAACAGTCTTTATCATCTGTGAATAAAAGCCAGGCTTTAAAACCTATGGTCTTTTGTTTTTTCCATCATGCTATAAACATGCTATAAATAGTTTGACAGACAGTTTCACCTTCAATTGAACCAACTCTGACTAGAACAGGGATATGGACTTCTGTCTCCTCCCTTCCCTGGGGCCCAGTGGGATAAATGCCAGAGGGATTCCACACAAGCTTTAGATGTCTTGGACTTACACCCTATTTGTTTTGGAACCATGGGTTCCTTTCTTATTAAATTCTTCTACTTGCCGGGAGAAAACTGGAACAAAAATGAAAAAGTCTAATGCGTTGACTTCAAGGTTTGTTCCATCAGTCGTGATAGGAAATTTCAAGGCTTTTAATTTTTTTTTTTTCCTTTTCTTTTTAAGGCAATAAACTCGTCAAGTTACTTATGACCTTTGCTTTTTCTTGAAGCAGTACTTTAGAAGAGTGAAACAGTTAGAGGCTCCGGTTTATAACAGCATTTGGCTAGCAAACCCTGTTGCAGTCACACTCGTATCCCTAATTTAAAATCTTTGAAAGTAGACTTCCAAAAATGAAAACAAACTCTGCCACCCAAAACTGAAGTTGACGGTCAATCTATCACCTTTATGTGAGCATATGACCAGGAGGATGATAAAACTGGACAGAAAAAAAGCTCAGTAATTGCCTCCTCTCTTATCTGCTCTGGGGTCCAGGAGGCCCTAGGTCTAGGCCCAGAAAGAGTCACACAACTTCTCCCTGAGGCTCAGTTTCTTCTACAAAGCGATGGTGGAGATAGTGTCCTTTCAGGCTCTATAGTCCTTCTATTCCAAGGAGACACTGAAAAGAACTAATCCTAATGGTACGAGTTGTGTTTGCAAGCTCACTTCTACCTGAAAATGGGATGACCAATCACTGGGATATAAAAGCAACAGAGAATATCCAAAAGAGAAAAAAATAGTTCCTATGACTGTATGTTTCAGATTACTAACCAGTAAAACATTTAAGTATTTAGGGCTTTTTAAAAAATTGGGTTGCAGGGGACTTCCCTGGTGGCGCAGTGGCTGAGAATCTGCTTGCCAATGCAGGGGACACGGGTTCGAGCCCTGGTCCGGGAAGATCTCACATGCCGCGGAGCGGCTAAGCCCGTGCGCCACAACTACTGAGCCCGCGCAACACAACTACTGAAGCCCACGTGCCTAGAGCCCGTGCTCCACAACAAGAGAAGCCACCGCAGTGAGAAGCACGGGCACCGCAACGAAGAGTAGCCCCCGCTCGCCGCAACTAGAGAAAGCCCACACGCAGCAACGAAGACCCAACGCAGCCAAAAATAGGTAAGTCAAATTAAATAAATAAATTTTTAAAAAAAAAATTGGGTTGCAGAGGAAGTGCTATTCCAGCCTTTGCCAACTCCATCCCCTATTTACAAGTGCAAAAGTAGGAAGCACAGTCATCATCTGGGCTGGATCAAGAAAAACACAGCCTCCTTCAGATACAAGAGCCCCTAAACCCTGCCCTAGAGCTGAGTGTAGTGGTTCCAGCCTGATGAGGGAGGAGGAGGTCCTTTGCAACCCATCTGTGATCTCGGATTCCTATTACACTGGCAGTAGCTGCACCAGGGAGCGGCATCCTGTCCCTCTATCTCTGTACTCGCCTCTCTGATATGTGCACTGAGGTTAACACGACATACTTCCTGACATTTGTAGGGCTCTATAAACATTGCTGGCTCTCCATGAAGAGGGGACCAGAGGAGAAGGGGTGTAAGATCTGTGAAAACAGAGTTGTTCGCCTTGTTCTGTCCCCCAGTGACTAGCACAATACCTCGCACGGAACAGGTGCTCAATAACCCTACAGCAGCTGACTGACAGGCCTCTTGAAAGTTCACCAGAAATGTAACCCAGAATTACAGCTGGTGAACAGCAGAAGGGGATACTGTACCCTGGACAGGACAACTCAAAACTACTGATCATGGTCTTACAAAGGTTCCAAGATGCCCTCAAACATCTCTTCCTCTGCAAACGATCACTGCACTTAAGATGGAAGAGACAGCTATGGCAAGGTGAGAAGAGCACAGGACTGGGAATAAGATGACCTTGTTTCAAATTCTAAAGCCTCCACTGAATAGCTATGACCTGGGGCAAGTCATTTTAACCTCTCAGCTCCCCTCCCATGTAACAAGGCAATAGTACTTACTTCACAGTGTAGTTGTACTTGGAAAGGAGGCCACGTCTGTGAAAGCACCTGGAGGGAGGGGTAGAGAGAAAAGAGAAGAGAGGGAGGGGGGCTGGCTTCAGCAGAGGGGAAGTTCCATCTCTAGGAACTCAGAACAGAATTTTCCACAGAGCGCCCAGAGTAGAATAGCAGCTGTGGGAATGCACTTGAGAGACTATGAAGAAAGAGAGTGACAGGACCTGATGACAGTTTGAATGTGAAGGCTCTCAATTAAAGAGATCCTGGCCTGCCCTCCTCTGGCAGGGCCTGAACTCGTTCCCTCGTGTTATTCCTAACATGACAGATCTCTTTTGTTACTGAGGGGGAGGGATAATTTGGAATGAACTGCTTAAAATGGTTTCCTTTATAAGTTTCATGTCCTAGTATGACATAATCCTGCCGGCCGGTTTGGTTTTTTATTTATGTTTTTTTGGCGGGGGGGCAGGGGGTGGCGGATATTTCTGGCTCTTTTTATGCTCTTAGGTTTCTCATCAAAGTCATTTGCTTATTATGTTGTTACTGCTGTTGGCCTCTCTTTACATCTCGAGCAAACTATCTGTCTTCTTTCTTATAGCATTTTTTTTTTTTTTACAAGACAGAACACAGGTGATTCCCTGTCTCCACCCAAAAAAAAATTCTAAAAAAAGAAACCTGGATTTTTTCAAATTAGTGCCCAGTTCTAAGCTAAGACCTTCCCCTGGGAAGAGCTAACTTATTAGACTCACAGCAAGCAATTCAGACAGGAGAAAAGGATGAGGCCTAGAGAAATCAGGTACTATGGTTTAAAGATCTGGGTAGCCACTAACTAGGCAACTATGATAGTTTAGATAAGTCAAAATTTCCCCGTGACTCAATTTCCTTAATCAGATACAGGTGGTAGTATCTGTCATTGCTTTCTTTCTTGGTATGCTGTGAAAAACATTCATTAAAAAATAAAAGTATTCTAGAAAGAAAGGGTATGAAAATCAACATCTGAAATGTCACAGAGATAACAATATTTATTTGTGGATAGAGCCAAATTTGAATAAAGACTGTAAAATATTTTTCAGGGAAATCATGCACCACAATGTTTTAATTTCCATAACTTATAACAATGCTGCAGTATATATAACACAACAGGCTGACTTATGTGCAAGTATGAGTAGAAATTACCTAAAGCCCATGCTCTGAACCACTGCAACAATGTAAAATGTGAAAATATCACAGCCCATAACAAGGTACAAGTCCCTTCTACAAATACAGGAGGTATGTTATCTGCTCCCTTCCTTTGCCAAACCCCATATCCTTTCTCCCACTGACTTGGTCTTTGGAAAGCAGGTTTAAGGCAACAAAGGAAGCAAAATGTAGAGGTAAAACACAGGAACTTAAAAGACATAGAAAATTAGCAGAAAGAACTGATGCTGTCTCCTTGAGAGCCAAACCACAGGCCACAAACCTGTTGGGGCAGACCTGGGGCATTTCAATCCTTCCTATGGCCTCCCCAAAGCAAGGGGGCCTAGAAATCAGTAAGCACGTGAAATAGTTCCTCCCCTGGCTCCTGGGACAAGGCTTCCACTGCTTTCACACCCAACTCCTTGCCTTTCATATGGAGGCTTCTAGTTCTGGAAGTTTCCCTTCATGCAAAAAGATATCCTTGAATAATCCCTAGTCCCAGCTGAGCAATGACCAATTTCCACATGGAAACTCCACAATGGCGGACTGACAGCTTCAGATGGAGCCGGCCCGCTGCTGGCCTATTTCAAAGCCACCTCTCTCTGCAAAGAAGGTCAGGATTCCGTTTCCTCCATATGTTGGAGAGACAGTCTTGCTCTTCTGGCTGGGCACTTCAGAGCAACTTTGCTCTTTAAGACACAAGTGTGCTTCTGAACAGCCCAGTGGAATCAAACCATAACCCAGTTAATTCACAAAACACTCATGCACTAACTTCCTGAACAAGCCTTCCTACCCTTTTGGAAACAAGAAAAGGCCATCCACTAAGAACCCATTTATTTTAAAATTTCAGAGTGCCTCATGTAAAGATGGGTACACAGTAGGTACTCAATTAGTTCTCAACTGACCACCTGTTAAGTACTAGGTGCTACAAATACAAAGACCGCTGGAGCAGCAGGACCCTGTTTGAAGGAGAACAAAAGGCAAACCTGTAAAAATAAATTATTATAATGTCAGAACTGCAATATTAGAAGTAATGGTAAGGTAAGGATCAGGATGGGTTTCATAGGAGGTATTTAAGAGATATTCCTAAAGCTAAGCCTTGAAAAATAAGTATTATCAATAAAAACTTACTTATGATTCAAGAACCCAAAGTAAGTAGAGAAAATGAGAATGAGCAAACTGTTGCCAGTCATCCTACCAAAGTCAAGCTTTCCTTGATGAATTCTCTAAGTATGGGGGAGCCGGAATAGTAATATACTTTTCCTAATGATGAACCTACACATTTCAGCCAGACAGCTAAGAGTTATTAAATCTCGCATTAAGATTCTTGGCCAATTCTTAAATCAAAACTACAATGAGGCACCACCTCATGCCAGTCAGAATGGCCATCATTCAAAAACCTACAAATAACAAATGCAGAAAGGGTATGGAGAAAAGGGAACCCTCCTACACCGTTGGTGGGAATGTAAGATGGTGCGGCCACCGTGGAAAACAGTATGGAGGTTCCTCAGAAAACTAAAAATAGAATTACCATATGATCCAGCAATCCCAATCCCGGGCATATATCCAGACAAAACTATAATTCAAAAAGATACAAGCACCCCTATGTTCACAGCAGCACTATTCACAAGAGCCAAGACATGGAAACAACCTAAATGTCCATCGACAGAGGAATGGATAAAGAAGATGTGGTACGTATATACAATGCAATACTACTCAGCCATAAAAAGGAACAAAACAATGCCATTTGCAGCAACATGGATGCAACCAGAGATTACCAAACTAAGTGAAGTAAGTCAGAAAGACAAAGACAAATACCATATGATATCACTTCTATGTGGAATCTAAAATACAACACAAATGAACCTACCTATGAAACAGAAACAAAATCAGGGACATAGAGGATAGACTGGTGGTTGCCAAGGGGGTGGGGGGTGGAAGAGGGTAGGAGTGGGAGTTTGGGATTAGCAGACACAAACTGCTATATATAGAATGGATAAACAACAAGACCCTACTGTATAGCACAGGGAACTATATTTAATACCCTGTGATAAACCATAATGGAAAAGAATATGAAAAAGAATGTATATATGTATAACTGAGTCACTTTGCTGTACAGCAGTAATTAACACAACATTGTAATTCAAATATACGTCAATAAAAATTAGATTAAAAAAAGATTCTTGGCCAATTCTCTTCTTTATTCATAAGTTTATTTATTTATTTTTGGCTGTGTTGGGTCTTCGTTGCTGCTCGCAGGCTTTCTCTAGTTGCGGCGAGTGGGCTTCTCATTGCAGTGGCTTCTCCTGTTGCAGAGCACAGGCTCTAGGCGTGCAGGCTTCAGTAGTTGTGGCACGCAGGCTCAACAGTTGTGGCTTACAGACCCTAGAGCACTGGCTCAGTAGTTGTGGCGCACAGGCTTAGTTGCTCTGCGGCATGTGGGATCTTCCCAGACCAGGACTCGAACCTGTGTCCCCTGCATTGGCAGGCGGATTCTTAACCACTGCACCACCAGGGAAGTCCCATTTGGCCAATTCTTGATTTAATTCCCCAGTTGGTGTCACAGGTCCTATCTTCCTCAGGAATCTGAAGGACCTCAGACCCAGAACAATTTAAGAGACACCTAAATGGATAGCCTCAAATTCTACAATTATCTGATTTTGTCATCCCTGATGTCACTGTGAGGTACCTACTGAGAGTTAGGAATCAAACTACTCCATACCCACCCACCTCCGCCATGTAAAGCCTTCTTTCAATAATATGTCACCAGGTAAAAATCCCTTCTACTTCTTAGGCATGGAGCACTGGAAAAAACTGCAATTACTTCACATATACTTGGAAGTGGTTACAAGCTACTTATCAAAGTCAAGACTGTGTCTGAAAAGTTAAGACAGTATTTTTCTAAAAGTCAAACAAAAGTTCCTTCCTTAGCACTAAATAATAAGCATTGCCATTGATTTGGGCCAAAATCACGCTAATGGTTACCTGAGCAATGACAACTTCAGAGAAACAAGTCTTAACTTCTTCCTGTCACTGCAAGGGTGGTGGGTGGTTTCCTATTCAGTCAGAGCATATAAACACAAAAGTCAATGATTTAAAGGGTCTATTACCCACAGGAGGACACGATTTAAAAAAAGAGATTATGGATACTACAGAGCAAATGGAATGGGGAAAGAGTTGGCTGTCCGTTAAAATAACTGTGCTGGGCCAAATCCTCAGTACATGTTTTCTCAACCACAGCCTCATCTGGTTAACTTTCCTGTGATTTCACCACTAGAACCAAACTGGCAAATTGTCTTTCAAAAGAATATTAAATTCTAGGGCCAGAAGGAACAGAGAGGTCATTCAAAACACCTGCAATTCAAGATGACTAAACCTTAAGGCCACCCCCAAATAAATAAAAACTTAATAGCTTCTTAAAATTATGCAGAGAAGGCATTTTAAATGCCTAACTTAACTGGCATCCATTTATTGTGTTCAGTATTTCAGGAAATATTTATTGACTTCTCACCTAAGTCTCTCCTGCTGTAGCATATTCTTATTTCATCATTTCGAACTATATTTTCTACAATTTTAAAGTACTTTATGTATTTCAAGCTCTTTTCATCTCCAAATCAAGGCATTATATTTCATTTTTTCCTGTAGTTTTTGGCAATATGCCACTTGTTACTGTTTCAGATATTTTTTTCTTAGAAATTTAAGTACTGACTTTGAATTAGATAAGTTCCCACTACTAGCTCTCCGCTTTATTACGCAAATGAGAAACCAACTTTTTTAATACATCCAGAGAGGGCATAGTTCAGTGAGAAAGATTTTTGTAAACAATGCCTTTTGAAAGTTCATCTTCTAATTCTACCTTATTAGCATGCCAAGCCCATGAGCCTCTCCCAACTCTTTGCCATCTAGAGGAGATACCCCCCCATTTCTCCTGAAGCTAAATCCTCTGATAACCAGAGGGCTTTGTGCCTACCTTCTTGTTCATACACAAGTCTCAATACACAGTCTCAATACACACTCTACCTGACAAGTGAAACCTTTAACCTACACATGTTGAGGAAATGTGCTCCAAACTCAGTCTTGTTTAGACATTATCTCTCAATCCAAGAAAGCCTGTTAACAACCAGACTCTTCATCACCACATCCTCTATTTTTCTATCTTAGTCACTCCTGAATTTAAATATTTAAATGGTGTTATTTCATAAATATATGATAACATACACTATTAGGAATCCCTACCTATTACCAGTCAGGAGGTTGAACAATAGATTATCATAAAAATATACGTTCTAATAAGTGCCAAAGAAGAGAATGCAGTGACTAAGATAATTATGTAAGAGGCATTAAAGGACTGGTTTCATTTTATTATTATTTTTCATCCAAAAAGAGTTCAAATGAGTACATTTATTTCTCAGGTAATGAACCTCTTTCATGACAGGGGACACCCACACATCTGTCCTTGCCATTTACTTACTCCCTGTTGTTTTTCTTATACAAATCATGAGTTTAACGCATTATCCCATAGCCTGTCAGGTGACTGTTTATATCCTAAAAACAGATCTTCCGCCTCTTGACTCACCCTATCTCCAATTGTCTTTGCTGATCTTAGAAGTGTAACTGACTATTTAGATGCTAAGAACTGGAACTGACAAATGACAAGTGACCCTGGCATCTTCAGGTGCAAAAAAGTTGTGAAAAAGAAAAGGACAACTAGAGGGCAACAACTCTGAATCATTTCAAAATCCTTACGCGAAATGGCAACCCCATACCCAATAACCCTTATCAAGGCAGCTGATCAGAAATGCTCCATGACATAGCATCGTGGATACTCAACACATCACTGAAAATAATTACAATTTTTACAAGTAGAAAATATATACGGACATTTTTTTAAATGGCAAACGAGCAAAACATTAACACCATATTTCAAGTGTAAGATGCCACTGACTGTAAACTGATTCAACATTACTTTATGCTACAGTAAGAAGAAAATATAGCCAGAAAAACTCTAACTTAGTACTGATTAGTAGACATACCTGACTTTCAGTGATGTTAAAATGTAGATCTTAAAGTCTATGAAATACAGTAGTGATATAATTACACTTGACTATTTGTGGGTACATGAACACATTATAAGAGATTTGGCTAAAGAAAATGTGCTCAAAGGGGTAATCCAGCAAAGGTGATCAGGGGGTGAAATATCATCAAATAAACTTCATTTTTCTTCTGGTATCACTATATTTTCCATTTAGGCCTATTTGAAATTTTGATGAAAATGGTATTATAGGAGAACTCTAATAAATGCTCTCCAGGTCATTCCTTTAACTCTTTGCTCTTCTTTTCTAACACAGAATAGTCACATTCCACTATCATTACTCTATGCTGCTGGGCTGGAGAAATTTCTCCATTGCTTAATATTTCCTCAATCAGCACATTCAACTGCCTGCAGTTTCTAGAACCACAACGGTTCCTAAACTTTTGGCTTTTGTGCCCTCAGTACTATGACTCTCCCTACTACCCACCCACCTGGAAAAAGCCTATTCATCTTTCAAAACTCAACCCCCAAATTATCCTCATTTTACTCAACTTGAAATCTGCTTCTCTGTGCCTGCTACTACTCTGTAACCTATAAAATCTGTCAAAAGAACCATTCTTTTTTTTTCCTGTTATTTTGCTTGGCATTACTAGGGCCTAGCGTGGTACTTAACCCAAAGTATTCAAAACATTTGATAAAATACTAAAAACACATTGTGAACATAAGAACACTATGACCCAGAGAACAGTAATTGTATAATCGCACCCACATCTTGAACGCAGTTAAATATGTTCAGAAGTTAAGGAGTGTGGCAAACGTCTTTGAAAATATGAATCAAACTTATACAAATTCCCTGCTGCAAAATCTACAGTTATTTTTTTTATAATTGACGCATAACATGTTAGTTTTGTTTATTTTTGGCTGTGTTGGGTCTTTGTTGCTGCGCGCGGGCTTTCTCTAGTTGCGGCGAGCGAGGGCTGCTCTTCCTTGCAGTGCGCCGGCTTCTCATTGCGGTGGCTTCTCTTGTTGCGGAACACAGGCTCTAGGTCCACGGGCTTCAGTAGCTCTGGCACGTGGGCTCAGTAGTTGTGGCGCACGGGCTTAGTTGCTCCGCAGCATGTAGGATCTTCCCAGACCAGGGCTCGAACCCATGTCCCCTGCATTGGCAGGCGGATTGTTAACCACTGTGCCACCAGGGAAGTCCTACAGTTATTTTTCTTAATCAGATTTTTAAAGCAACAGCGTATTCAAGCCTCAGTTAATGGTCTGTTTTTACATATAAAATACCTGTTGTATTTAAATTTATTTCAATTGGTGAAATTCTCTTAGGGAAGTATAAATCCCACACATGATTTTAAGGCAGTTTTCAGCTAACTGGCTCCTAGAATAATTGATTTCTATATGTATGAAAACCTAAATAATTTATCTTATTTTCAAATAAGACATTTACTGTGATATACGTTGTTTATTTCTCGTATGCTCTAAACACAAGAAAACTATGAAATGTCACCACCATAATAATAAAGTACAGAACACTAAGCCAAGAGATTTAAAATGACACTAATCACATAGAAAGAGACATAGGATATATTTAATTGCTAAGTTTTTAAAAAACTACTGTACTTTCTGCTTTAAATTATCTCATATTTGTGAAAGAATATATTAACACAAACACACACATATATATATGTATGTACATATATTTATTTGTGTGTGTAGAGTGATTTAATACACACAGAAAACACTGGAAGTCTACAAAACAAACTTAACAGTGATATGCCCCTGGGAGTGGGATTGGGGAATAAGGGGAGCTCTCCACAGTCTTAAAATGATAAATAAATCAGTGCCATTAATTGCAATAAAGCTGAGCAAACAGATTTCACTTGGCCTAAAATTTTTACTATAATTGATCAGTTGTCAAAATGATGATAAAATTATAAGAATGGATGTCTGCTCACAGATGCACTTATATTATTTTCGGCCATAAAGTAACACTTCCCTCACATGCCAAGTTATGGTCAAGTCATACATTTCCTGAAATGTATTTTTGTCTGTCATCAGTTATATCCAAGTGCTGAGCTCTGCTTTTTTGTGTTTGCCAAAATGTTATCACTGAACTCTTGTATGTCTTCAACAAGAATGACCACTAATACTACCATAATTCAAAATTATTTTGAAAATCCTAGTGAATATAATAAAGATTAAAAAAACAAACAACCAAGAGCCATACATATTTACTTGTAGAAGATTACTGTCTATTCAGAAAAACAAAGAAAGTCCATTGAAAAAGTATTAGCATCAAAAGGATTTCCAGAAATAGTAATATACAATAATATATCGCTTTCCTCCACGGCAGCAATAATTACTTTCTGGGATAACTACTTCCGAAATATAATGGAACAAAGGACTCCATTTATAAAAGCAAGAAAAACTTAGCGAACTCAAGAAATACAGATTACCTATAAATAAAGCTATATAACTTTAGTGAGACATATATAAAATAAGACCTGAATAAATGCAAAGACATAGCATACTCTTAGATGGGCAAGATGGAATATCACAAAAAGATTAATTTCCCATAAATCAATCCATACCTTTAACACAATTCCAACATCCTGTCCCCTATAGGCCAACATTAACACAAAGTGGTCTTGATGATTAATGAGAGAAATGGGGAAAGCACACTCCCTGGCAACACTCCAAAGAAAAGAGCAGCTAGTAAACATATGAAAGGATATTCCACTGCGCTGGGATCAAAAAATGCAAAAGACAATTTTTCTAAAAGATTGGCAAAGAGCTTAAAATAAGATAAGGTCACACTTACACAATGCAAATTGTTATCAGACACATAGCAATAAATCTTTCTACTTATTCTTCAAGGGCCAGCTCATGGTTCGCCTTTATGAAAGTTTAAACTGTTGGGCGAAGGTGTTCCCAACAGCGCTCCCGTGGCCCTGTACACTCACTCTTCAGTGAATGTCTATAAGCTCCCATCAGCTGGTTTATTCCCCAAAGGCAAGTTTCACGATCTGTGTATCAGCACTTGTTGACTAATGGAAAATTGCAATAGAGAGGAATCCCAGAGGAAATAAAACCCACTTAACTACACATGACATTTTGTAACAACAGAAACAAAACCACTTTAGAATGTTATAGAAACGCATTCATGATTATCAATTGTTGTGTGTCAAGATTCTAAAACAGAGTTACTTCGACTGAAAAACAAATTATTTATGTATATAATCATCTATGTTTATCACCTAAAATTATAACACAAAGCACATCAGCTAAAAAGGTTCTGAAGCTGGTACAGAAAAGTTGCAAGACAGAACTAGTTAATACTAAAAGGTTTCTCATCTCATCTTCATGTGTTCTGGTCTATTAGGTGTAAGAAGGAGAAAAGGGTAAAAGGGCTCTTTGTGAAACCATGGTCTCTGTTTACCTGTAATTCTGACTATTCAAGGCCAAAATCTTGCTGCTCTCTGGCAAAATCATAGGACCTTAACTACTAGAATGCAATTCTATTTATGTTCAACATATCACTAAGCTGTTTACAAAATGAACGAATGCAGCCATAATCCTGCACTTGGAGAAGCTTACAGCCACTCCCCAGAAGACAGCCTAACCCATTTTCAATTCAAGCCTTGCTTTCCCATGCCAAAAAACAGAAAATTGGTTTATATTCCCTAATCAGTACTATTCAGGAAAACTCCTACTTCCCTACAATGAGAAAGACAACAATTTGTCCCCATTCTAGGAGAACAATGAGTCTCTACCAATAATTTAGCTATCAGGCAAAGTATCCACAATCCAAATGGTATAATTTATCAACATTTCACTCTTATCAAGCTAATTTCAAAACAACCTGTGGCATACGAGACACGTCTATGTCAAAACTCAAGGCATTATGTGTCTTAGAAACAAGGAATTATTACCATTAAATGCTAGCTGCCACAGACTAAACATTCAAGATGGAAAGTCAAATAACCTGAAGAAAAGCCAAACTGAAAAAATATATATATTTGAAAGATATGAATATCAGTAAAACCCATAACTCCAAGTTCAAAGCTTTATTTTTCTCCTTCACAGACTCTCTATTTTAAAGACAAGTCATAGTCATATATTCTTAGCGTTCAAATCCTGCAGATGAAAAGTAATCAAGATATACAAGGCAGGTAAAAGTTACTTATTAATTCCTTAGGCAGTAAATTAAATCAGATACCTGTAAATCAAGTCTTCCTCCCTGTACTCAGGCCCAACCCCCTACTCAGGCCTTGAAGGATAAATGCATCTTAAGGTGAACATTACAAAAACAAACCAATTAAGTCAAATTCATAGAGACAGAAAGTAGAATGGTGGTTGCCAAGAGAAGGGGGAAAGCGAGGGATGAGGAATTATTGTTTAATGGGTACAGACGTTCAGTTTGGGATGATGAAAAAGTTCTGGAGATGGAGAGGGGTAACAGCTGAACAATGTGAATGTGCTTAATGCCACTGAACTGTACACTTGAAAATGGTAAATTTTATGTTATGTCTATTTTGCCACAATTTTAAAAAAGTAATAATCAGACAAGTTGATCCATAAGACAAGTCGAACGAGGTACACCACTAGAAAAAGACTGAAAAATTGTCAATACTTCAGAAAACTTTAAACAGAGTGCTAATCAATTCCCTGATTATAAACTACTGACCTCAGAAAGAATGACAACTTCCTCAACAAATTAAAAAAATACACTTTTAACCTATTCTGATAACATGATAGCTTTTCAAAAATCGTCAAGAATAAGCAATACAGAGAATACAGAGAATGTGATTCTTTGAAAGAGCTTCTAAAAGATTTATTCTCCTGAAAGGAAATTCGGTTTAAAAACAAAAACAAAAAAGGCTCAAATTCAGTTTAAAGTAGTTGAAGTAAAAAAGTAAATGCCCAGTTTTCCATGACAGAAATTCGACTGCCAGATGAATCTGCAAAACACATAGAAAGATCAAAGGAACAGTGAATGGACACTGTTGATCCTAGATCCTAGAGAGAAAGGCATTCTTGAAAGGACTAACCAAATGAAGGGCCCACCCAGCCCTTGTCATGAAATTCAAAGGCAGCAAGGTAAACAAGGTACTTTGGCAAAAGATGCTTAAATTTTCTGGCACAAAAGAGTTATTTCATATTATGCATCTTTTTAGGTGGGGAGGATAGACAACAGCTAAGTGTCAGAAAAAGCAAGAAAGATTAGAAGACGTCATTTATAAGTGAAAGTAACGAAGTAAATACTATTCCACAAAAGTATATTAAACAAACTCCTCATTTCTCCAGGCCTAACACAGGATTATGGGGGTAGAGGTTGTACGAAGTGGAGGGCTGAGCAAGCCAATTTAATGAAAAGAGTATAAGAAAATAATTTTTAAAAATTTTAATGAGTAGTGTCCTAGAGACAAATAGGTTTTCATATCTACAGAGAAAGGCCTATGTAAATATCCTATAAACAATGTCATTAGAAGGCTTAACCCCTTTTCAAAGATCTTGGCATCTTAACGGTAAGGATTTATACCGTTCTTTCTTGGCAGGTCTCCAATACGTCTAATAAATTCATTAAAGGAAGACTTAAATTTGTTGATCAAGAAAACATCCAAAAATGGTAAGAGGAATTGTGGCTGATGATCACCTTGCCGATGTGCGTAGCCACAGATTCGGTAGTTACGGATACCACCTTGAAGAGGGCAATAGGGTGCCCCCTTCTGCTGGGGCAGGTGGTCAACTTTACACTCAGCTATCAACAATGTGCTGTACTCACAACCTATCTGCAAATACAAGTTACAGAAGACATAGCTAAGAGTACATAAAAGCCAACAAATGCTAAAAAAGCACAAGGCAAAGAAATTCAAAATGTGTGCTCCAGTGACAAAAGGTCAGTCGTGGCAGCTTCCTGTACGAGGACTAGCTATTTTATCTCTGTGATTTGATGAAAATCAAAAGTAGGAAAAAAGGTAAGGGGAAACTAAATGTTATGATTAATCTTTCCAAGGAGGCACCAGAGATATTAAACAAAACTTTCACACTACTTTTACAGATTCAGAGAAAGAAAATGAATAGAATCAAAAGAAAAATTACATTCAAGCTATCAGCCAAGGTAGGTATTTAAATAACTATATGACAAACTCTAAGGTCCTATGGATATAAGAAGGTAAGATGGGCTTCCCTGGGGGCGCAGTGGTTGAGAATCTGCCTGCCAATGCAGGGGACATGGGTTCGAGCCCTGGTCTGGGAAGATTCCACATGCCCCGGAGCAACTAGGCCCGAGAGCCACAACTACTGAGCCTGCGCGTCTGGAGCCTGTGCTCCGCGACAAGAGAGGCCGCGATAGTGAGAGGCCCGCGCACCGCGATGAAGAGTGGCCCCCGCTCGCCGCAACTAGAGAAAGCCCTCGCACAGAAACGAAGACCCAACACAGCCAAAAATAAATAAATAATTAATTTGGGGGGAAAAAAAAAAAGAAGGTAAGATACGGTGCCTACCTACAAGGAGTTTATAATTTACTCTGTGCTGCTCCTCTGGTGAAGATATGATTTCTTTCATCACCGTCAGTCACCTCCAAGACTACTCCTCACCACCATTTTTGAGCACCGTGATAGGCAAAATCCCAAAGCTGTCCCTCAAGATTCCTGTCCTCCGGTTATTCAATCAAACACTAATCTATGTACTGCTGTGAAGAGATTTTGTAGATGTAATTAAGGTTATTAATCAACTGACCACAGGCTATGGAGATTATCCTGTATTATCCGGATGGTACCTAACTAATCACATGAGACCGTAAAGCAGGGAACTTTCTCCAGCTGTAATCAGAGGGATGTGGTTCAAGAGGAAGAAGAGAGATGCAGCAGAAGGAGAAGTCAGAGAGATTTCCCAGCGTGAGAAGGCTGTGCCGTGCCCTTGCTGGCTCTGAAATGCAGGGGCCCACGAGCAAGAACTGGAGAGAAGCCTCTAGGAGCTAAGGGCTGGCCCAGCTGACAGTTCACAAAGAAACAGAGACCTCAGCCCTACAACCACAAGGAACGGGATTCTGCCCACAACCTGAATAAGGTTGGGAGCAGATTCTTCCCTGAACCTTCCAGTAACAGGCCAGCTGACCAACACCTGGATTTCAGCCTCATGAAACCCGGAACAGAGAAACCAGGTGAGTCAATCCCAGCTTCTGACCTACAGAACCCTGAAATAATTAATTTTTGTTGTTTTAAGCAGCTAAATTTGTGTTAATTTGTTCTGGCAGCAATAGAAAATCAATGCAAGCACTTACATGAAAGTGCTTGGACACAGTAACTCATTTTATTCTCACAACAACCCTTAAAAGTTATCACCTTCCATTTTACAGATGATGAAACTGAGAATGGAAAAGTTAAATAACCAAGTTACAAACAGGAATTACTAATGACCAAAATGACTTACATATACAGTATTTAAGAAAGCTAATTGGCTTGCAACACTTAACAACATGAAGTTAAAAATTCAGCTTAAAGATTACTAAATTTCACTCAACAAGGAAGTGACTTTTTTTAAAGGTCAGAAAGTAAGAAGAAACTTTAAATAAAATAGTTCAAAATAAAAAAGTTCTCTAAATTGAAGGGGTACTTTTTTAATGTCCTTAAGCCAGAATGTATACAGTCAACATGAGAGAAAGAACTACATTGCTAAAAAGAAATGCAAACCTACATAACTACATACTACCTCTTATACATTCAAAAATCAAGATAGATATTTAGTCAGTAAAAGGTTAAATTTTAATATAAATTCAATTTTCTTTTTATCCTTACTCCATAAATCTATTTTATTTATTTATTTATTTATTTATTTATTTATTTATTTATTATTTTTGGCTGCGTTGGGTCTTCACTGCTGCTCATGAGCTTTCTCTAGTTGTGGTGAGCGGGGGCTACTCTTCATTGTGGTGCGTGGGCTTCTCATTGCAGTGGCTTCTCTTGTTGCGGAGCACGGGCTCTGGGGCGCTGGCTTCAGTAGTTGTGGCACGTGGGCTTCAGTAGTTGTGGTGTGCGGGCTCTAGAGCGCAGGCTCAGTAGTTGTGGCACACGGGCTTAGTTACTCCACGGCATGTGGAATCTTCCCAGACCAGGGCTCGAACCTGTGTCCCCTGCATTGGCAGGCGGATTCCTAACCACTGCGCCACCAGGAAAGTCCCCATACATCTATTTTAAATATGATAATATAAGGAGAAAAAAGTTGAAGTATTAGAAGAGCCATATGAGAGATATTTTTAACAGAAAAAGAAGGAGGAGCTCCTCATTTGTACCATACTAGTCAGATGCTCACACTCCTTCTCCAAAAAGTAGAAAATTCCAGATAAAGACAGTGACAATACAGAAAGAAAATCAGAGGGATAATACAAGCCAAAAATGAAATCTATTATGTAGTTTGTGAGAAAGATTGAAAGACACAGATAATCAGTCACTGCAATGTCTATATGAGAGAAATAAAATTTGTTTCCTAATTCTCAAAGTGTTAACTGCTAAAGACAACAAAGAATTTTAAAGAATTTGGGTTTCTGTTCTTTGAGGTTCAGTCAAAAATCAATGCAGCTATCAACAACTCTTATATTCCAAAAGAATAATTAACAAAAGTACAAATATTTTGAGGGGAAACATGGAGAAAACCTTTAAATACCCACATATAGACCTTGAATTTTATTGATCAATAGCACTTTCCTCTAGTGATGATGTTTTCTTGTTGGACTTTTAACCTTGAAATCTTGATTCCCAGATTGTTGGGGCAAAGCTCTTGGAACACAGAAGGTCCTTGGCTGATAAAATACAAAATTTCCTCTCAAATAAATCAACCTTGGATTTCCAACATGTAACGTGAATTAAAGTTGTTAAATGAACACCTATTTGGCCTTTTATGTATGAATAATGTACTCATGTTGTTTTTAGGTTCAGTAATAGAAGATTTTAAAAATAGCCTATTTAGAAAAAAGAGAAAAATGTCCAGTTTAAGAAATATATAAGAAAAATTTTATAGCTAGCCATAGTTAACATTTTCAATGCTAATGTCCTATTTTTAAATGTCTTTGTTATTATGAATTATGTATATGCATTGACATCCATCATTAATTTGCAGGTATTCCTAACATAAATTGCACTTATCTGTTTAGATTTTTATTTAAGGCTAGTAGCATACTAATTATAATTTAGAAAAGTAGGTGGCAAGATCTTTTTAACCTGTACACTCTGCAAAGCTGAACAGGCTAGAAAAGGAACTTGGAAATAACTTAGTCATGTTCTAGTTCTTAAGTTGGATGGTAGCTTCATGGATGTTCACTGTATAATCTTGCTTTGTAGCTGACACATTACATATATTCTCCTATATGTACTAAGTGTTACCTAGTTTAAAATTAACTGAACAGGTGATACAATTTCTTCAAAATATAGTCACAAACATAAAAATAAAATTATGAACATGGTACTTCATTACTTCCTATATGAATATAGACACTAATGCCTTGGAATTAACAGAAGAAACATTCTTCTACAAAATTTTAACGATACAGGAGAGCACAAAATAGTTGCAATCCAGAAAAATGTAAATCCACTTGAAAACTAAAATTTCTAGACTAAATTGAGAAGTTTGGTAAAATATATATAGAAAATATAACTTATAGATCTGGTCTTGAAAACCTTTTGTTCTGGCTATAAATCCATTATAGAAGACTGTAGAGCAACTAAAATACTGCTAACTAATCAGAAGTTTGGGGTTGTTTTTAACTTCATGGAGTAACTAGGACAGATTCATGACCTTCCTAACCAACTGATTATCTTACCTCTAAAAAACTGGCTAAGAATGAGTACTACAAATCAGTCTACAGTCTGAATTGTGAGCTGGTTTCTGTTTTTTTCTACTACAGGTATTATTCTTGTCTCTTTTCTTTTCTTTTTTAAAAATTTGCTTAGTGAATCACTATTTCAATACTTTTGCCCTAAATTAAAGTTCACAGGGTCAGGAGTTAAACATTACAAACTTGTTCTTATTATCAGAAACTTTATCTTCAAGTGCTCCCTTATTCTTATTTATTAGCAGAATATTGTTTGAGGCGTCTGCCACAGAAACAACTCATTTCTTTAGAAAACATCCTACCTATCAAAACTTATCAAAGGACAAGTTTGTAGCCTTATTTTTTTCCCCATTTCAAGTGTTAAAAATAGGCGTCAAAGATAGAACCAGGTTAATCTGAACTGTCCAAATCCAGCTTAGCTTTTAACACCTTGTCATAACATCCTTATCTTTTAACACCCAGGAAGGCTTAGTATTTCTTTGTAAACAGTCCCTCAACTTCACAGACCAGCTTTTAAGGAAAGGTTTTCTATAAGAATTAAGAATATGAATTTCAGTTCTGGCAATCTGACCTAAGCAGAAAATTCTGATCAAAGAAGAGCATCATACACATACACAGATGTTCATTATAGTATTATTCATCTTAGAAAAACATAAAAATCCACTTAAATGTCTGATAAGAAGGAACGGCTACCGAAGTGTTATTCCTTTTATAAATGGAATATTATGCAGCCATAAAAACTCATGTTCAATATATACACTACCAAACGTAAAACAGATAGCTAGTGGGAAGCAACCGCATAGCACAGGGAGATCAGCTTGGTGCTCTGTGACCACCTAGAGGGGTGGGATAAGGAGGGTGGGAGGGAGGGAGATGCAAGAGGGAAGAGATATGGGAACATATGTATATGTATAACAGATTCACTTTGTTATAAAGCAGAAACTAACACACCATTGTAAAGCAATTATACTCCAATAAAGATTTTTAAAAAATTAAAAAAAAACTCATGTTCATCCCAAAAAACGTGCAATTACATGGGAAACAGCTTATGTTACAGGAAGTGTGAAGAAAAGACAATTACAATTTTTGAAAACTACACAGGAAAAGTATTAGAACGTACACTGGGTATTTCTTAACTGTTTTTTCCCAAATGGTATACAATGTACATATATAATTTTTTTTACTTGTAACACCAGTTATATTCCTTCTGCTCATATTTTAAAGCATGCAGCTCTCATGTAACACTTAGCCCCCATGGAGAAATACCTCCTTGCTTACTTTTCCAGAATGAATACTTCCAACACATTCAGCAATCTGAAACACAGATGAAAAATTTTCAGATAGAAACTAACAGCCTCTATCTTTTGGAAGACATACTTAGGAAAGTGTTTATTTATTATCTGATGACTATTAAAGTATCATAGTTAAAAATAATTGGGCTGTCAATGATCATTACAGCAGATAAACACAATTTGACTTCCAGGATCCCTGGGAATTCTTTTTCCCACACGTGTTGGGATCCTAAGGAACTTTCACTGTTGCTGAATGATTTCTATGATCCATCACATCATCTATAGAGACACATCTTTTCCCATTCTTCAGGGACGATCAGATTTATGCACTAATCCAGAAAGTTTTAAAGATGTTCATTTACTCTCCTTTGTTTTTAATCTTCAATTACACTATAAGCGTTTGACCTAAATTTAAGAAAAACTAGGTTATTTTAAGAAATAAGCAAATAATTACTTGAAGTAGTTGATCTTATCTCTCTCTGAACACTTTTTTCTTAACCCCAAATTCACATTTCAATGATATTTCCCAGATGAATCCAGCTGCCTGAAGTTCTCTTTGAAAATATTCAAAACCAATATATTTTAATAGCTCTTGGGGCAATTTTACCAACATTTTCTGGCTGCCCATCTTAAAGGGTAAAACACAAAAGACAATTAAAAAGTATTTTCAAATTAGTTTCCCATTTTCATTGTTCAAACAGACAAGTTTCCCCACCATGAACATTTCCTCAATGTTGAACTGTTCTTCATAAACAGTCAAGTTGGCCCTGAGTTTAATACCCACCAAAAACTCATTTAATTTTACATACATTGACCTTCAAAGATATAATTATTTTATTCGTTTTATAGATACCAAAGGGATATTTCCAGGGGAAAGAAGTAAGCCCACAGTTGTATGCCACATATATACAAAATTATTTTTTTCCCTCCCAGGGAAATTTGCATCTCCATGAGAGGTTGCCTTTTAAACTGGCCCACTTTCGTAAATTTAAAAAGGTAATAAATTTATAGCTAGCTGAATGGAAAATGCTTGTATTTCATTCCTGCCAAACCATAATCAAGCTACTTAATTAAAGGGAGTTCACCACTATCTTTTTGTCCTCAAGGAAAAGCTGGGTATATGTGAAAACAGTCAGTTCTCTCTGTTTCCACCACACTTCCTGTAAAATGTTGAATACTATGCTCAACCACACCAAAAATTACACTCAGAAACGCCTACTCCCTTGCTTCTCAGAGTGTGGTCCACAAATCAGTGACATCAACATCACCTGGGAACTTGTCAGAACTAAAAATCTCAAACTCCACCCCAGACCTATTGAATCATAATGTGCATTTGCCAAAATGCCAGGTCATTTGTCTGCACTTTAAAGTTTGAGAAGCACTAGTCCAGAGGTTAAGGTAGAAGGCAGCGTGATAAACTATCCCCTGCTTACGCATTCTAAGTTGTTGTGAAAAGCTGCAGAAAGTCTACAGTCAGCAATGAATAAATCATTCCTAGAGACTGTTGATAAATCTTTTAATTAAATCAAGTCTTTCCACAAAGATAAAAAACATGCAAGTGGCTGATGCTTTGTGCCTATTAACAGGATTTTCACTGCACTACCAGAACTAGAGATTTTTTAATAACACGCTGAAAATAGGTACATCTGTTCTCCATTCTCTATTGAGAAAGCATTCTGACTAAAAAAATTTTCCTCTCCTTTCAAACCTAAAATGGATCTTGTGGATGAAATCTATTTTTAATTGTTGCAAGTTAAAAATGTTTTAAGGAACCTTAATATAAAAATCCTAATTGATCAATTTTAGGAACCAGTTTAATTCACCCTACAAATGTATTAATTATGCCTGTTTGAGACAAATATGTAGCCCCTATCACAGCCCCTGGTCTAACGGTAAGTCTCACAGTAGGTACCTGTAACAAAGGGTCCTCACACTTTCAAGAATAACTTTCATAAGAAAATAGCAGGCTTCTGGGAATTCATAATACAATTTGACTCAAAAAAGTGTAATTTATACAACTTTCCAGAGGCGGATCCAATATGTAACATAGTACACCTGTACTGACCCGTGCTCTGCTAGTCTACAGATTTTTAAACAAGACGCTTCTATAAGAACTTCAACTACAGCCTACCACAAAAGTGCTCTGGGAATAACTTTATCCCTCTACAATCAGTCTTGTTCTAAACAGAGCCCCTAAGTAAATTAAACCTTTAGAAAAACACACTTTTTTGTTTGTAAAGAAAGAAACATTTCCTGAATGCCAGAGAATGTTTCCTTGAGAAACTGTTTATGTTACTGTGTTGAAAAGGTGTTTATGTTGCTATAAACACCTTCCTTGTAAGAGGGGGATGCAGACAGAGTCTCCCCATTGTTTACACTGTAATCAGCCCTGATTCTGAAAAGACCTACCCTTATTCCTCACGCCTGGACTAACTCTCCCGCCATTCTGTCCCAATTAGATCACTCTCAAAGATATTCTGTATTTGTTTAGCATAATCGACTCATCACATGTGAACAAGGGAGCTTAGGTTCATAATCAGTACTACAATTACCAACCTCATTAATGAGCAAGCTGTGGTGGTTTGTACTATGTCAACTTCATTAAGCAGAAATTGCATTTCCTTGTTTCTTCTTCTCTGTATAGTTCCAGGTTAAAGTTGACCAAAAGTAGAATTTGCATAGACTTGGAAGGAAGGATCTACATGGATTTGGAAGCCATTACTCTCTGAAGGTTGTCATGGTTAGTACAGTGACCAGACATAGCTATGTGGGTGGGTTCAAGCTTATCTTTGCTCTTCTCAGATCCCTGTCCAATTTCCCAAGCTGGCCCTGCAGGTCAACAGTGACTCCAGGCCCACCAACAGACCCATAGCAGTGGTAACTACACGGAGGCACAGCCTTCCACAGACCCTCTCCCATGAGCCTTGTCTCACGCTTGGCTTCTCAGCCTGACTAATTGGGAACTCCACTGACCCTGCAACTTGCCTCCTGGACTTTCACTTTCCAAGCTCCTACCATAAAGGTTTAAGGTTTAATTTCTATAATAAATCTCTTACTCCATAATCAATTGTAGTCTTCTTCCATGATTAAACCCCAACTGATTCTAAAGGCTTGGTTTACTTGTTTGCTCTGGATTTAATGGTCTCTTGCCATTAAAGACATGGCATATTCAACAGTAAATGGCAAAACAAAACTTCACCTGCTAATGCTCAGCTGGTAAGTGTTAAGATAGGGCCTGAGATTTAAGCCCACCACGAAACCCTACCTTTTTCCCATGTAACTTTTTTCTTTTTGTTCTGGCTTCATTGAGACATAATTGACATATAAGAAATCTCATATTTAAAGTGCATAATTTGATATGTTTTGACATGAATATACACTTAGGAAACTATCACCACAGTCAAGATAATGAACATATCCATCAACCCTAAAAGCCTTCTCATCTCTCTTTAAAATCCTTTCCCCTCCCTGCCCTGCCCCAAGTCCCATCTCTAGGCACCACTGATGTATATTCTGTCACTATAATTAGTTTGCATTTTCCAGAATTATATATACGTGGAACCATACAATATATACTCCTTTTTTGGGGGGGGGGGTTCTGGCTTCTTTCAGATTCATTCGTGTTGTTGTCTATATAAATAGCTCCTTTTTATTCTTGAGTAGTGTTTCATTATGTGGATCTACCACAATTTATTTATCCATACTCTTATCAGTGGACATTTGAGTTGTTTCCACTTTGGGGCTATTACAAATAAAGTTCTCATGCACATCTGTGTAAAAGTCTTTGCATGGACATGCTTTCAAGTCTCTTGGGTAAGTACCTATGATCAGAACCAGGAAGGTGTATGATTAATGTTTTAAGACACTGAAAAACTATTTTCCAAAGTGATTAAACCATTTTAAGTATCCATCAGAAATGTATGGGAGTTCCGGTTGCTCCACATCCTCATCAACAGTTGGTATTGTCAGTCTTTTTAATTTTAGCCATTCTAGTGGTGGTGTAATGATATCTCATGGTAGTTTAATTTGCATTTTTCCTAATGACACATGATACTGAGCATCATTTTATGTGTTTACTTGACATCTGTATATCTCCTCTGCTGAAGTGTCTGTTCAAATATGTTGCCAATTTTTTCGTTGGGTTGCCTTCTTATTACTGAATCGTAAATCCTTTAAATATTCTAGATTCAAGTCCTTTGTCAGACATATGTTTAGCAAATATTTTCTCCCAGCCTGTGGCTTACCTTTTCATTTTCATAACTTTTGAAAAGCAAATTTTTTTTCATTTTCCCTATTTTAGGCACGAGGGCTGTCATAAAAGTACCACGAAATCTTTTATGCTAGAAGTCTGAAATCAAGGTGACCAAGGTGTCAGAGGGTGATGCTCCCTCTGAAAGCTCTAGGGAAGAATCCTTCCTGACTCTTCTAGCTTCTGGTGGTTGCTGGCAATCTTTGGAATTCCTTAGCTATGGCAGCATAACTCCATCTCTGTGCCTGTCTTCTCATAGCATTCTTTGCTGTGTGTCTCTGGGTGTCAGTATCTTCATACTGCCTCCTTATAAAGACACCAGTCATTGGATTTAGGGCTCATACTAATGCATTATGATTTCATCTTAACTTGACTACATCTGCAAAAGACCCTATTTCCAAATAAGGTCACATTCACAGGTACGGGGGGTTAGACTTTCATCATATGTTTTGAGGGGGTACATAATTCAATGCACAGCAGGCACGCAGATTTTAATATTAAAAAAAAGCACACAATGATAAATTATTCAACGTAAGTGCTAGCCTCCTTGACGACGGTCTGTTTTTGCCTCATTCACTGTTCCCATAGAGATATCCCCAAGCTCATTTGCAGAATTTCTTGCCCATGGTCTTATTTCCCCAAAACAGATGGGTTCGTTGCAATAGAGTCAGTTTAGTTTAAGCATCTGCCCTTGGCTAGTCTCCCTTTACCAACTATTAAGTAAAGGTATATGAAGAGGGAAAAAAAAGTTGCATAATTGTCTCTTTTATGATCTCTTCCCCTTGATCTTCCCCCAGCTAAGGTACGAAATTTGGGGGGAACAGGGTTAGTACAGTGACAGCTCTAAATCTGCACTAATCCAATTCCAGCCCTGTCTTCCTTCAATACCACCTAGAAGAAAATAGAAAATGCTTCTCCAAAGACACATGTTCTAATTATCAATTGTTGCAATAATAAATCACCCTAAACTTAGTTTTAAACAACAATGGCCATTTTACTATCTTTCAGTCAGGACTTCAGGAAGATTTGTCTGGGCAGTCCTGGTTCAGAGTTTCTCACTTGGCTGCAGTCAGACGGTGGCTGGAGCTGGAGCTGGAGCTGGAGCAGCAGGGGTCAGGGAGGCTGAGGGCCCTTCCCTGTGGTCTCGCCTCACAACATGATGGCCTCAGGACAGCTGGACTGCTCACACAGTGGCTGCAAGTTTCACAATCAAGCCTTGCTTTCCAACAAAAAAAGACGAAGCTGCACTGCCTTTTATGATCTAACTTCAGAAAACACATAGTGTCATTTCTGTAATACTCTGTCAGCTGAAACAGTCAGAAAAGCCCACTTAGCTTCAAAGGGGAAAACATCAACCCCACCTCTTGATAAAAGTGTCAAAAATCAAACTGTAAGAAGAACATGTCAGATGGGAGATAATGTTGTGGAAATCTTTGGAAATTAAAATTTGCCCCAGAACATATCCTACATCTCCCTGGGGCTACCAGAACAGTGAACTGCTCCATTCAAATGAAAGGCCAAGGTCAAGGTATATACTCAAATCCCTAAGGCTCAATATTTTCCCCATTCTTGTTTCTGCCGGTACTGTTTTCCATCTTGACTCCTACAGTCTAGCATACACTAGTGACTTAGGTCCCTCAGGTGTCCTGTGTTATAAAAAGTGGATCCAGAAGAATTCTTTACTCAAAGTCATACAGAGAAACTAATGGCAACCACTTAACTCTCTGTGATTAGCAACTCCCTCCACTCCCACCTTCTCCTCATGATGAAGGCCCAGAAACGTAGGTTCCACTCTAGCCCTACCAAAAATTATTAAGAACCATTTATAATTCACAGTTTCACATCATTCTTTCATTGGTTTGAAGTTAATCTCTCACTGTGAGACACACACACCAACACTTTCCTTAACCAAATGTGAATGTGTTTTGGATAATTCATCAATTATGGTTCATGATATCTATTCACTAGTCTGAGTGCCAAGGAATTGTCCTATTATCCTTTCTACTTCCATAAATCATGATAAATCACAAATCTTCATTCAAATACACCATTTTTAGGTACCTCATTTACTTTAATATTCCCTTCTTCTCTATAAAACGTAATGGAAAATAAGCTAAATTCCATACAATAAATACTTATGGAACACTGACTGCATGCCAGAGCTTCTGCCATATTCTGGGTCACAGAGAGAAGTAAGGCACAGTCTCTTTCCCCTTACATAGGGAAGCATCCAACAAGGGAGACAAATTTACCAGCAACCACCATACAACTTCACCACAGGCAAGCCTTCACTAAGGCTTAAGAGACTCAGTTAAAACCATACACAAAAAGAGATTCCCTTAAACAAAAGTAGTTAAGTATCTGACAAGAAGAAAATGAAGGGTGCTCATGGTAGGCAAAGAGAAAACATAAGCAAGAAGCCCAGAGTATAGAGAATGCATGGCTTGATAAGGAAGTACAAGTGAACTTGAAGGTTCCTTACATAGATATACTCCAGGTACCCGGCTGTTTGTGACCAACCATGAGGCTAGAAAGGCAGACAAGCGCCAGTCTGTAATGTTCCTTACACAGTATCGTAAGGAGTTGAAGTCTACAGGCAATAGACAGCCACCAAATGCTTTGAAGAGGTAGAAAAACTTAAGGAGACCCATGTTTTCAGAATGATAATTGGTCACAGTGTGGAAAACGGTTTGTGGGAAGAGAGTCCGGAAGTAGGAAAAACTACTAAGTCGGGGTGAAAGGAAAAAAAGGGCCCAGAAATGGAATGAACAAAACAAATACAAGAACATCCAATCTGGTGACAGATAACTTGAACCAGGGCTGGAGGGGATGGGGGAGGGGGGAATAAAAGCATCCTGTCAAAATAAGAATCTACAGAAGTTGGTGAGAAGCATGTGTCAAAGTCAAATAGATCAAAGGCTAAGAGAGAAAATAAACCAAGACGACAGTGATTTTAAACTTACTTTCTGCAGGAAGCTTGGTTAATTATAGAACAACATCACTAACCGGCACCCTAAGTGACAGACTATGAGCTAAGTACATAATCACAAACTCAAGGAGAGTAACTTTTCATCCTGGTGATCATCTTACTCGCCTTATAAACCATGTTTCTCTCCTATGACAAAATTGGAAGGTACTGTAGAAACCAGAGGGCCTGAGATGTCAGGGAACAAGAAACTTTAAAAACAAAGTCATAAAGAGGAATAACAGAATCAAAATGGAATCCGTACAAAGTACACATATATAGCAGTAAAAATAACAACTGGCAGAGGATAAGAATTGGAAGAGGTCAGCCTGTAAGCTCAAATAAAAAAGCTCCTCTCGCAGTAATTCCTCATTTGTTCTTACCTCGGCTGTAGCACTGCTTCCCATGCCTCACTTGACGATGTCTGAAAGGACCATGGTAGCAAGCGCTTCTCTTATTACAGACAAGAAATGGGCTGGTTGTTGCACCATCAGCCAGTGGGTATTTTCTCTTCCCCTTTGCTTCTCTATCCTCACCGTGGGAGGCTTATATTACAGGTTAGCAGTAGGCCTGGCACGTAACATTAGAATATCTCCAAGCACTAACTGTTCATATTAGCTACTAGCATTAGACACCACCTCTGCCTGACCCAGCTCAGCCATTTTTCAACTGTTTTTATGCGAGCCAAAATGTCCTTCATGGTCCATCTTCACATTCCCAACGACAGCAAGGAAAATATGCATTTCTGTTTTGTCATCTCTGAAAAATAAGGGACAGTGGTCACTGACAAGGGTCAGTGTTCCAAAGTCACCTACCCTGCTTATCCAGGAGGAGAGGCTGGTGAGCATCCTGGGGCCACTGGTAAAACTGCTGGCTCTTCCTTGCTACGGCAGCCTCGCCATCCTGAACACAGTTTCCAGATCCATCGACTAAATACTATTTCTTTTTTTTTTTTTTTTTTTACCTTTTAAATATTAAACACCCATACAAAGCCAGTTTTCAGTGAAACATGTTGTTGGTATAAGGATACAGATTTCTGGCTTTGAATCACATCCAGTTTTTATGCATTCCAAATCACATGCCAAAATTTTAATGAACTTTCAAATTTACATTTATGAAAACAGACCTTGGCACACATAAATGGGTTATTTTTCCATATCACTTTTCAAAAGGTGCCTCGTAGCTAAAATGATTCTGAGCTGTCTTCTGTCATTCAAGATGAACTCTACAAAAGAACTAAGTGTTCTTACTTTTACACTAATTTATTCTACATTGGTTTTACTCAGCATATGGTAAGCATATGGGAAAGAGAAGTGTATCTGGAAGCTGTTAGAACTGCATGTAATCAAAATCTACCAGTAGAAATCTAATTTGATTAATTGAAAATTAAAGTAGTAGTTAATCACTTGCTATTTGAGAAGGGGGGGATATCACTTAAAAATGAATCCTTCTCAAACACACAAAATTAATTCTCTTTGTTCCAAATCAATACTTACTATTCAATTGGCAATAGCAAGAGTGTTAAGGCACCACTAAAATCTTCAATTAGGTCGGCCCTGGCTTAATGCTAAAGTGAGCAGTAAATTTTAAAGACAATATCTACTTTTGGCAAAGAACCCCATTCCTGAAAAACATCACTTTAAGAGCTAATTGATCTTTTAAGAGGGAAGAGGACAAGATGAACCCAGATCAAGTTTTCCACCCATATCTAACTCCAACTTTTCATGCTTATATACAACCTACAAATTCACATAATCTGTTAGCTGAGCATCTACAGCAATCCGCTTCCTACCAAAAGAGTATCAGCATCTGATGAAAAGCTGAGGGAATATTTCTTAAGTCTAAAATTGCCTGCTCCAAGTGACTGGGGCCTATGCTCAAAACTTCTATCATTTTTTAATGATGACAATGGTATCACCACAAAAGATATTTACAGTAAGATCAAATTTTACATAACCTTTCTAAAGCTTGTCTTAAAAACCAGACCCTTATTAGTTTCCCCCTTCCCTCCCAAACCTCTGGGATAACACAGTAATCAAAACCAAAATTAATCCCATGTTCAAAGCTAGCATATGATTTCTCAGGATTACCCAATTTCCTCCTGCCCATGCATGCAAGATTTTGCTTACTAACTATAGCAAGGTTCACTGTCTTCTTCAAAGGCAGAGCTGCAGTATTAGAAGAAAGTTAACCAATCACATAATACCATGTAGCCTATTCCCAAAATAGAAAAAACAACAGCAACTCAAGTCAGGACAATAGATAAATCAGCAGGTTCAACATTAAAATCATAATAAAATAAAATGTAAAGAAAAAGTGATCTTACAATAAGAATATATCATCACTCCAAATGAAGTGTTCCCTCTAGGCTAAGTGTCAGAATATAACACATACAAAAATAATAGAAGAAAGTGGCTTACATGGGGGTTGAAGTAGGCATACTAAATCTGAAAATTAATTAGAAATATTAAGATATTCAAAGGTACATTGCCTGCTGCTTAATACAAAAAGGGAGGTTCTATTTCAATGTCATCACAATAAAATATTTTAGGGTCCACTCTTGACCAGAATCACACACATTACCATTGCTTCTGAGACTGCTCTAAACTTAATATATTGCAACTTTCCTGTCATAAAATCCATTTGTATTGGTCCCAGAAAATCCAAGGTAAATGAAAAACCCACAGAATGCTTGAAATGCATAATAAGGACAACAGATCTATTCCCTTACCTTTCCTCCACATTCCACCCTTGCTCTTTTATAAAGGAAAATGTCTTCAGTCTTATCAGTTTCCTTTCACAAACACTCTGCTTCATGTATCCTCGGGAGGCCCATCCACTAAAGGCAGAATGAAAGTGTTTACAGATGGTAGAAAGAGATAGGGGAGGACTCCGCCCCTGAGCCAACACTATCTTCCCAGGATCTAGAGACCTAAAGAGAAGAAATTCTAGTCCACAAAAACCCCAGTCATAGCTTCAGTGAGGAACTGAAAGTAAATCTTGGAGGTAAAGAATGAAGACAAAACAAAACACGGTTAAAGATTCAGGCTATAATAAAGGATTAGACAGATAAGCACAAACTGCTTTACAAAGTCAGACTCCAAACAATTCAAGTTTATAGAGGCTAGCCTCTTGAATTAAAAAGAACTAAACAAAATGTAGTACATTTTTTAAAAAAAAATGCTTCAAACCCAGATGCAAACTGTATTTGGCATGTTCACTAAAATAAGTCTACAGACTCCATCAACCCAGCTGAAAAAAAAGTATGGCTAAGAATCCCAATTTTACCATACTCAAACCATTTCTATTTTATGGTATCACTAATTCATACAACTGTCATCTCTATAGCCTCAAGGAACTAGGAACCAAAAGAACACATGGTACATGATTTCATTTTAAATCGTTCCATTTTAAAAGTCAGGTGATTTTGTGTCTGGAGAAGGGTGGTGAAGGCATGACAAGGAATTACAAGCCAAAATAAGCCAGTGGGAATTAGAAGAACTAGGGCTCTGCTCTTTTCATGCAAAAGAGATACCTATTGTATTAGGCGCCGTGTTTTTCCAAGTATGCACGGTACCCACAGTTAACATTTTGTGAAGATCTAAATGAACACCAGATCTGCTTGGGCTCTTCAAACTCTCTCCATTCAGAGGCCAGACTGGGCCCCCTTCACATCCTGGTAGCACAGTAACTGAAGCCTACCTAGGCTGGTGATCTACTTTTTGAGTGTGTTCACTATGGTCAGTATGCTCATTAAAATGTGTGCTGAAAGGTATATTTATTCAGTTCAAATTTCAGATGAATGTAGTGGGAAGAAGAGTTTACTACATTCTTTGTAATTCTTTTTTATCTCCAGATAAAAGTGGTTATTACTCTCTAGTAGTGCCTGGTCTGAGTCATTAAAACATCCTTGTTGGAGGGTTGTTTCTTTTCTACCTTGCTTTTTCTCCTAAGTATTCATTAACTATCTGACTTGAGGTTTTGGGTTGTTTTTAAGCACAAATCATTGAAATACTGAGTGATACCAAGTTTAAAACAGTTCACCACTGCAAAACTGTAACATACCACAGCTCAAATCATTTCTGTTATGTACATATCAATGCATCTTTCACTAACAAAATAACTTGTACCTTCTATCATATATATCTTTGAAAACAGATTACAATTATTTCACTAATATCACAGATTTTTGTTTTATATTCTGTTAAGTGACTTAAGTGACTTTTATTGTAAGAAGAACTATAAATCAGAGCACAGGGCAATGGCCAGGGTACAGTATTTTGTTTATTTATTTATTATAAATTTATTTATTTTATTTATTTTATTTTTGGCTGCGTTGGGTCGTCATTGCTGCGCACGGGCTGTCTCTAGTTGCGTCGAGCGGAGGCTACTCTTCGTTGCAGTGCGCGGGCTTCTCATTGCGGTGGTTTCTCTTGTTGCGGAGCACGGGCTCTAGGCGTGCGGGCTTCAGCAGTTGTGGTGCACGGGCTTAGCTGCTCCACGGCATGTGGGATCTTCCCGGACCAGGGCTCGAACCCGTGTCCCCTGCATTGGCAGGCGGATTCTTAACCACTGCGCCACCAGGGAAGCCCCAAGGGTACAGTATTTTAAAAACAAATTAATTTGAATCTGGTATGCACCACTTAAAAACCTGGGCAAGCCACTTGGCTTCTCTGAAAATCAGAGTCCTCATCTAAAGATGAGGATATCAACATTACATCCCATTTGTCTCAGATAAATTATGAGGATCAAATGTGAAAATGTTTTATATACCCTAAAACCCTGTACAAAACCATAAAGGAAAGAATTGATAGACTGAGTTACATAAACATTTAATATTTCTGTATGGCAAAAGACAAAAGACAAATGATAAACTAGAAGAAAATACCTGCAACACATCTGACAAAGGATTAACACCTCTAAAGAATTCCAAAAATTTGATAAGCAAAAGAACCCAAGAGGAAAAAAAAAAGATCAAGAAATAGAAGAAATGCAAATAAATGAAAAATATGTGGAAAGACGCTCAACCTCACTGGTAGGCAGAGAAATGCAAATAAAAGATCAATTTTGCCAAAAATGGGCATTCTCATACACTGCTGTTTTTTGGAGAGGAGGATGGGTAGTATGAAAGTCTACAGTCTTCTGGAAAGATACATGGTAAAATGTTATTATTTAAATTTTAAAAGTCGTATATCCCTCAATCAGGGAATCCCACTTTTCATATTTATTTAACTGAACCGAAAGCACCAGTATTTAGATATATATTCAGGGATATTTTCATTACTGTTTAGAAGAACAAAAACTGGAAATGCAGCTCCCATCAATAGCAGAAAAGCTGAATAAATCACAGTTGATTCTGTCTATAGACTATTTATCCATTAAAAATAATGAATTCTATGTCTCATCATCTATTGATCTTGAAATATGTACAAGATATGTGTATGTTTGAAAAATTCAAGTTGGAGAATCATATAAATGGTATTATCTAGTTTTGATATATATATATATATATATACATATATATAATTTTAAGTTTTTCATGTCTATTTTATTAGCCATATGAGAAACATGTGGGAGAAACATACCATAATGTTAAACTGGGCATCACGAAAGGATGATACTAGCAGGACTGTGTGTGTTTACTTGTGCATGTGTATGCGGGGATGTTTATTAATTTCTAGGGTTACTGACCTGTGAAAATTAAATGCATTACTTTTTATAATTTAAATTTTTTCAAGAAAAAATAAGTAATTAAGACCAAAAGAAACTGATCATACCCAATATTAGAAAGAATATATGCAAATACATAATTAAAGATAAATAAGGCAGTCCTGCCATATCTTTTTTCAAATAGGAAAAAATAAATCTACCAAGAAAGTTAAAGTATAATATAATGAGTTCTATGCTGGATGCTTTACAATATTCTATCTCACAATTCCTTGTCCCAAACTGCTACCAGAAGTAAAAATAACAGAAGTAAAAGTAGAAAAAGTTAAGCTATGAAACATAATTAAACATATCACTTACAGATGCATAGATATCACAAGTGCTTACATACACACACACACACACACACACACACACACACACACACACACAGCCTACTCTATCACTGAAGGGGAAAGAAAAGCAAAGGTTAGAAGAGAGGCACCTGTTGCTGAGGTTGAGGGCATGGGATGGCAAGAGTAGCCACAGCAGACATTAATAACCAATCATGTGCTTGTCTCTTTGGAGCTGGGAGCAGCCTCAGAATTCCACTACCAACTCAGAGTCATAAAACAGGATAAACCTATCTGCCTTCTCTGGCTCAGGAAGGCAGCGAGCCTAGCTGACCTTGCTGGAGGAAAAAGGTTTCCAAGTCTGAACCACTGATGAGATGCACTCCTCTGCCTACTCTTTCTTGCCTAAGCAGTTCAAGAGCAGGTTTTCAAAAGTATTCCTTCAATAAATGCTACTAAAATGCTCATTCTTGATCCGCCTCCAAGAAAGGCTGCAATGGTGTAGTTTTAGGGATTGTGGAACAACAGATGCCTCCCTACCCGGCGGCTGATGTGAAATTCCACTAACATACATGTTTTCATTCCATAATAGATTTTTCTTAATTTTATATGGTTACAGCATACCAGCATGAACTGGTAATATCAGACACTTGCCCATTTTGAGAGGTTTTGTGTCCTCCTTACCTTAAACCAGCAGTTGTCAAACTGTGACCTCAAGACTAGCAGCATCGACACCACCTTGGAACTTACTGGAAATGCAAATTATCAGGCCTCACCCCAAAATGAATGAATCAGAAACTTTGGGGTAGGAAACCAGTTCATTTTTCAACAAGCTTTCCAGCTTGTTCTGATTCTGATAACCACTAAAGTTTCAGAACCACTGCCTCAAACTACCCATGTGAAAACAGCATCTATGTGTGCAGGTGTTTTTATCCTGCATGCCTGCAAAGTTTAACAATAATAACGCTATTTCAATAGCATAACATGTAACGACATCATTAAGTAAAGTACATTTGTTGTTTGTTGTTGTTGTTTTTTTAACGTAGCTAATTTTTTTTTTTTTCTCAAGAAACTCTGTTCCTAGAAGTCAGTAACTGAAGTTACTAAAATAGCAATGGCCGTCACCAGAATTGCTTCTAACCTCACTGCCACAGACAAAGCAAAATACACGACCAGTACCTCCCCACACTAATGATGTAGTTTGAAGAGCCTGCCTTTTGGCTAGAACTCCTGCTATTTACGGTACTTGCCTTTTTTTGCATCACCAGCTGTAAAATAACTTTACTTAAATAAATATATAAATCCATACTCCACTGTATAGGACAATTCAACAAACACAGATGATCTAACATCTACTATACATACGACACCATATGAAGAACAGCATGTAAGGCCCCGACTTCAACAAATTTACAAACTATTTGGAGAATACCATGCAGCATGTGGCAGAGACTCCCAGATTTCCACCAAAATCTGTTCTTCCCCCTTCCCTGCTACACAATATTTCCCAGATTCCTTTGCAGTACACTGCTTGTATGAATAGCTCTTACTAATAGAATGTGAGAAGTGATATATGACTTTAGACATCTTAGACTTTAAACAATCGAATATGCTTCTCCTTCTGTCCTCCTGCCCCCAGAAACCTGGACATGGTGGCCACAGGGCTTCAATCATGCAAATGACAACAATGTGTCAGGGGATGGGGCAAACAGACTTGAGTCTGGATCTCTGAATAAACACAGGTCCCCCAACCTGGATCACAACTACAAGGACTTACATAAATGAGAAAAACAACTTTGTTATTTAAGCCACTGTATTCTTAGGTCTCTTTGTTATAGCAGCCTTGCATAGTCTGACTCATAGACTATATACATCCTTATATACTAAGTGGTACAATACATAAGGAGCTACAGAGAGGTGCTCCCCTCTATAGGGGGCACCAGAGAGAGAACAGAAGTTGTAGGAGCACAGTAGTGGAAAAGACTGTCATCCCCCCAACCCCAAACCCCAAGCAAAGTACAAGGAAGACTTGAGAGAGGGTGTGGCATTCATTTACTGGGGAACAAGTTGCTGCATCTGGTGCTGTGAGTCATAATGCCATTCACAGGGATTTCAGTTTGATGGCCCTACTTACAGTTGTGTCTCAGTGAGCACTGAGACCGCAGTGGTTCTGAACCATTTCTGAAACCCTGATGAAACTTCAGACCATCCACCCAAAAATATATGTGCAAAAATTGTTCTCACCCATAAAAATTTCTGTACCATTTCAAGAGGTTTGTGCCCCTTACCCTAAGTTCATGTACAGACCTGCTGATATAAAGGTTTTGTGGTAGAGCTTATATCTGAAGAAAAATGATGTACATTCTGCATCAGAACAACATGGAGGGCTTCCCTGGTGGCACAGTGGTTAAGAATCTGCCTGCCAATGCAGGGTCACGGGTTCGAGCCCTGGTCCGGGAAGATCCCACATGCCGCGGAGCAACTAAGCCCGTGTGCCACAACTACTGAGCCTGCGCTCTAGAGCCCGTGAGCCACAATTACTGAGCCCACGTGCCACAACTACTGAAGCTCACGTGCCTAGAGCCCGTGCTCCGCAACAGGAGAAGCCACCGCAATGAGAAGCCCGTGCACCACAAGGAAGAGTAGCCCCCGCTCGCAGCAACTAGAGAATGCCCGCACGCAGCAACAAAGACTCAACGCAGCCAAAAATAAATAAATAAATAAAAATTAAAAAAAAAAAAAAGAACAACATGGATTTTGTGAAGGTTTTCACACACAAGAATGATGGACAAGCAAATGTCACTGGCTATGTTATATTATGTACTATGGGAACATAATACAAAATGACAAAGAAATAAAAAATGGAAGCAAAGTCACTAAGAAAGATATCCAGAAAATGTTAGCCATACACCCCAGACCCAGCTCCAGGTCTTTACAGCTATGAACATTAGCCCTGCTTCAGATCACAAAGAGTGCCCAGATCTTGGTTTCTAAATACTAGCCCCAGTAAAAAGAACCAAGGCTCTTTGGAAAACTGGTTGAACCCAGGGCTAGGGCAGTGAAAATATAAGATGCACTTGGATAGTCTCATGGGGTCAGAAAATTTAAAAATGAGGCAGTGCAGGGTGGTGGGGAGGTGGAGATAGAAACTTGTCTAAAGGCACAGGAGGCAACCTGAATTCCCACTGGCCAAAGTTGGGGCAACTTAAATAACAAAATACACAACAATAGTAAAACCGAAATAAATATCCATGTGGCATACTGGTATAAACAAACAAACAAACAAACAAACAGGGAGAAGGGACAACTTTTCCTTCTGGAAAAGTTCCTTCTCTCCCCAAATACTTAATAATCAGGAAGAGAAAAACAGTAACTTTACAGTGGAGAATCCTAGCAGACACCACCTTAACCAAGTGAACAAGGTAACAAATAAGGACAATGCACTGAGAAGGGCCCATCAAGGCTGTGCTATCCTTCCTAATGACACATAACCACGGTCTAATCATGAGAAAACATCAGACGAACTCGAAATTCAGCGACATTCTACAAAATACCTGGCCAGGACTCCTTAAAAATATCAAGGTCATGAGAGACAAGACTGCAGAACTGTCACAGACC
The DNA here is from genome assembly GCF_028021215.1 of Eschrichtius robustus. Classification (NCBI taxonomy): domain Eukaryota; kingdom Metazoa; phylum Chordata; class Mammalia; order Artiodactyla; family Eschrichtiidae; genus Eschrichtius; species Eschrichtius robustus. The sequence continues at coordinate 69,773,020 of NC_090833.1, forward strand.
GGAGACTAAAGAAACGTGACGACTAAGCGCAATGTGGGATGCTAGATTGGATTCTGGAACAGAAAAAAAGGATGCTAGAAGAACCGATGAAATTCAAGTAATTTCTATATTGTACCATAACTGTTCTATGTTCATTTTAAATGTTAACATAAAAAGAAGCTGGGTGAAGCATGGACAGAAACTTTTTCCTATTTTTGCAAATCTTCATCAAGTCTAAAATTATCTCAAAATAAAAGTTGTGAAAACACAACAGAAAAAAATGATCCCAACTGCACCAGCAGCAAAAAATTACTAGATATAAACCTGACAAAAACCGCAAAATAATTATAAGAGAACATTATAAAATTTTATAGGACATAAAAAAGAAGGCAGGAGTAGGGAAAATACACTAAATTCACAGGATAAAAAAAGCTAACAATTCTCAATAAAGATTAAGTTGGATTACTATTTTGAATTTAAAAGTGGGGAGGGACTATTTTGATTTTGTTGACCCTGTAATACTTTTTAAATTAATTAATGGTCCAGTTAATTAACAGTGAGCTCAATCTTCCTTCATGACAAAGAGAGAGAAAAGGAAAAACAATGCTTTTTAAAAAATTAAATAGGGGAATTGAAAAATATAAGGGCAACAAAGAATCAAAATTAAAGATGAAAATAGTGAACTAAAAGTTAAACAGCCCCCGCCCCCAAAAATTTTTTAAAAATTAAATAGGGGAAAACATAGAAATACTTACTAAACAGAAGAAATTTAGGTTAGCGTTTAAATTACAGATTTCTAAAAGTTCTCTAAACATAATGTGGTATCTAGACTGCATCTGAAACACAAAAAGGATATTAGTGGAAAAACTAAAGAAACCTGAATAAAGTCTGGAGTTTATCTAATAGTGATGTGCCAACATTAGTTTCTTAGTTTTTACAAAAATATCATGGTAATGTAAGACTTTAACAACAGGGGAAAGTGGGTGATAGGTATAGGAACTCTTTGTAGTATCTTTACAACTTTTCTGGAAATCTTCATTTATTCCAAAAGAAAAAGTTTATTAAATTTATGTCTTATCACTTTCAGTTATATAAACAATTCCTGCATAGGAGCATGTCGTTATATTAAGCCACATTGTTTTACTTGATTACATGGCATATATTTTTTTCACACATGTACATATATACATATCTCATGACACACATGGTTAAACTCACAGAATATCATTAAGTCTCAAATGGAATAAGCTGACCTATAGTCACATATTTGGCTCACAAATCTTATCAATTATCAATTAAAAAGTACTTATTTTGAGTTTACTTTGTACCAACCAAGTCCCATCCCAAGTGCTGTGAATTCCAATTTCTTTCATGTAACATTAGTCTAGTAAAATAGAAAGGCAGGTAAATAATTAGAGAACCATGTAAAAACTAACACAAGAAAATAGAGATCAAGGTGAAGAATACCACAGTAAAAACACACATGAGTTAGGCACACAAAAAGAAGGGATGATTGATTACTTGGTAGACAGAACAGACTGTTTCCTAGAGAAGCTGGTAGTTGAACTGAGTCTGGAATGAAGACCGGGAATTCACCAACCATAATGAAGACAGGATATTTGGGGAAGGGGAGATGATGTCTCAAAGGCACAGGGACAGGAGAATCCAAGACGCATTGGAAAGCGGCAAAATGTTAGGAGAGAATGCTAGCCCGTGGCCACAGCACAACAGCTACACAAAAAGCTAGAGAAGCAGTGGTGTGTGTGTGTATGTGTGTGTGCGTGTATGTGTGTAAATGGGAGACAATGGATGAAATTAAGTTCAAAACTCCCAAGTTGACAGAAGAGGAATATTTAATTGTAACTCCAATCCAAGTCTCTAAAGAGACTCTTGGTTCAACACCATATTACAGTAACCCTACCATAAAAGGAAGATTTAAACTGCAAAGAATTTTAAATGCACATGGTCTAGACAGGAAGAAAATGGTAGGATAATGTGTCCTCAAGTAATGTATGAAAAAGACAACTCAGTGCTTTCTGTTCTTTAAATCAGAATTGAATCCTGGATTTAATGAAGAGAAATCCCTTACCGTCCATGATGCCATAAGCAATTAAGACCAGCTAGAACTCATTCATTGCTGAAAAAATAGCATAATATTCTCATTCTGTTTATCCAATGCAGCTTGGTATTCAAGATCAACAGCAATGTAAAAAAGGGGGGATGTAAAAAAAGAATGAATAAATGCATAGGAACAAAGATGCTATTTGATATTAAAAGGGAAAATCATCATTTAATTCTGTCCCAAGTTTTTTAATACTCTTGAACTCATGCTGTGAGGAGTTTCCTCATTAAACCAAATGTAAAAATGTAAAGGACATTTATTCCCAGAACCCAGAATCAAATTTTGATAACAAAAAAAATTTTTTTAGTTAGAAATAAAGACCCCCTTATTATCACCACCAAACTATTCATGTTTTTTAAATTATCACTGAAGTAGATGAACAAGTTTTATATAGAAATCTCTTTGATAATTCACACTTCAAATAAGACCACCAAAGTCAACTCTTTCAGCTTTGAAAGCCACCAAAGAAAGCATTAATTTAAAAAATTAAAATAACCCTGTATTGTACTTAGGAATAGATAAATTGGATATTAAAGCTTAAACATTATTTGGAAGAAAGCAATGGCACATTTTAGAAATTAGCTTTTCTTCTCCGAAATACTGATAGAACCATTCTGGACAATAGTACTACGTCATTACTCCTTAGAAGATACAATTACTGGCTACTAATGGTTTTTGTTCGGTTTTTTTTTTTTTTAATACTTAAAGGTGTCTCTGTTTGTCTGATATCCAATTTTAAGGTCCCATGTAACATTTATTCCCTCTTGTTTCAAACATCCAGGGAACCTCCTGTCCAGCATGTGTAGCATACGAATGAGGAAGAAAACAAAAATAAATAAAAACATGTGTTCTGTCTCTTAAAATACTATTTGTATCACGACACAGAATTAATGTTATCCTTATCCTGGTTCTTATGTGACAATCTCCATGAAAATGTCTATAAAACTGTTCCACAGTACGATGGAATAATGAAGTATTTCTGCCAGATGAAATTTACTACGTAAAATAAAAATTCTCTTCCTAACTTTTTAAAGCAGAGGAACAGATTTACTGTGACTAACTAGAAATAACATTTCTAAATAAAAATATTAAAGAAAATGACTGGGGTGCAGGGTAGGTAACTATCATGAATGGCCCACCACAAGTTTTATCAATGGTCTCAGGTGTGATTACCACTCATATTCATGCTTCCCCTTCCATTCAGAGGAATCCAGCCAATCTCTGAACAAGGCTTCTGCTGGGCACTGATGGTTCCCCAACTCCACAGCCCCTTTACCCCTGCTTAATTTTTTAGATGTATCCCCAAGGGAGACAAGAAGTTAAAACTCTTCCTTCCAGAAGGAACAAAACAAATGATAGACCCTTGCGAGCTGCTTTAGTCAGAAGGGAAAAAGACCCCCTCAGGCTGCAGAGGGAGCCAAGGCATCCTCAGCAGTCTGGAAAGCAACCTACCCACTAGGAAGGGGAAGGGGGAGAGGGAAGCAGAGGAAGAGGAAAGAGAGGACAGGGGAGCCGGCATGAACAAGAAACTGAAGAACTAAAGAAGCAAGACTAGACAAAAAGGAGCAGTGAAAAATAAGTTCTACTAATAGAAAGACAAATTCAGTTCTTGGGGTTTTTTCTTTTTTTTTTTTTTCAGGACCAAGGTTTTAAATGAAATTTAAAGCTCTTGTTTTCATTCCTCCTATCAAATGTAACAGTATCCCCACTACACATGCTTCTTATTCCATTCATCTGTAAACCATTCCTGTCAACTCTCAAATGCAGGTCTAGTCAATCTCAAGGTCACTGGGCACACATGCTTCTCCATTTAATAGGTTTGGGATACAACCTCGTTGCTGTAAGATTTTTTTAGCTCTTTTAATGTGTCAGTCCAGGCTTTTAATACCTTTCATCAAACTATTACTCATAACTGGTCTCACAAGACCCATAGTAGTTTAGCTTGAAGCCTGACCCTCTAAATTTACATGTTGTGACATTCTTTGAAGGCATTTATTAAAAATCGTGACAAGGATATTTGTACTGAGACCTAATAAGCAGTATCTTTTGTAATTTTGGCCATGGCTAAGAAAGGTTTGGAGGTCCATAAGGTGGGCAGGGCGGAGGGGGTTGGGTTGCTGTGGAGAAGATATGTATGTTTAAGATTAGAAAGCACTATAATAGTTCATGTGAAAAATTTCATAAGGCACTAGGAATGTAAAACTCAAGTAAAACCAACAAATGTTTATTAGGCAATCAGGCGCCCATGAGCTGCCAAGCACACTGCTGACGATGATGAACTTTTTATAAAGTAAACTTATCAAAGTTTAGTGTACATGCATAGAGAAAGGTGAAACAAATCATAAGTATACAGCCTGATAAACTTCTCACTAAATCAACAAACCAGAGTCACCAACACCCAGTTCAAGACATACATTATAAGCTTCTCAGAAGCCTGCTCCTCCAAACTCAACATATCCAAAGGTAGCATGATTCTTTTTCTGAGCTTTAGAATAAAAGAACCATAGAATACACATTCTTTTGTGTTGGGCCTCTTAAACTGTTATGTTTGTGAGATTCATTCATATTGTTGAGTATAGCAGTAGTTGGTTCATCCTCACTAATGTACAGAATTATATTTTTCCACTGTAGGAATATTCTACAATGTATTTATCCATTCTAGAGTTGATGGACAGTTTTAAGTTATTATGAGTAGTTCTGCTATGAATATTCTTGCACATGTCTTATACATGTACCCACACACACACACACACATTTCTAGGAGTAGAATGTCTGGATCATTGAATATGTCTATGTTTAACTTCACTGGCAGTTTTCCAAAGTGCTTGCACCAATTTACATTCCTACCAGCAGTTCTACATTCCTGTCAACACTTTATTGTCTTTCTTAATTTTAGCCATTCTGGTGGGCGTGTAGAGGAATTACATTGTGGTTTAATTTGCATTTCCCTAAAGACTAATGAGGTTAGGCAACTGTCATATGTTTGCTGTGCATATTGGACACTCTCATGAAGTGTCTGTTAATGTCTTCTATCCACTTTTTCTCTTGGGTTGGCTGCCTTTTCTGTATTGATTTGGCCGAGTCCTTTATATATTCTGGATACAAGTGCTTGGGCAGAACTTTTAATCTATTTGGTACAAACATGGTATCACACATGAAAAAGGTCTACCTATTACTTCTAAAGCCTATGATTTTTTCACTAAAGATCCTACATCTTAACAAGCAAAGTTATTGTAAGATATAGTTTCTACTACGGTAGCTCTTGGGAATTGAAGCCAAAAACAGTAATTAAATTAGAACATTAGAAGCTTCATTCAGAACATCATACAGGTACTGCTTGCCTTCTAACATAATGCATTGTAGAAAATGTGCTCAAACTGAATATCCAAGAGTCAAATCTGAAAAGTCAAACAGACTTAATGAAGTGCCACAATTCTAAAACACCTTTATTTCAGAACAACATCATTAATTTTGCAACATCTCTGGATGAGGGAAAAAGACATTAAATGAACACATTCATTGTAAGATATCTGAAGATCATTAATGAGAAAAGTTGTACAGCTTAGAATCAAAGTAGAGTAAATGTTTTAAGAGATGATCTATTCCCAGTACAACAGAAGTTTATTAAAATCCCTAATTATCTCTCATGTTTTTAGAAACAATCTTCAACAAAACAGTTCCAGCATTCAGTACATGTTCATTAATTGTATTCTTTTGCTTCATCATTAAGCACAGCTTAAATCTAATGAGCATCTAATTGAGGTTAAAGACCCATCCTAATGATTTCCATCTTTATCTCAATCACATTAAGATTATAGGCTACACTACTGTGTGTGTATATATATAAATACACACACGTGTGTGTTCTCATACATACACAGAACCTTTCTGTGATTTCAACTTATTTTTATAAAATGGGGTAATGGAATTAAATATTTAATGGATTACACAAATACATATTTCTGTGTAGACAGGGATGGCAGGCCACCAAAACCCAACTGATAGCTGAAAGGCAGCTATGTTCGTTTCCTCTGACTGCTGTAACAACTAATCACAAACTTGGTGGCTTAAAACAACACAAATTTATTCTCTTACCGTTCTAGAGGCCAGAATTCTGAAATCAGTTTCTCTGAGAAGAAATTAAGATGTCAGCAGGGCTTCACTCCCTCCAGAGACTCTACAGGAGAATCCGTTCCTTGCCTCTTCCAGCTTCTGATGGCTGCAGGCATTCCTTGACTTGTGGCCCCATCACTCCCATCCTTGCCTCCATCTTCACATTGTCTCCTCTGTGTGTCTATCAAATCTCCCTCTTCTTTCCTCATCTTAAGATCTTTACTTAATCAAATTTGCAAAATACTTATTTTCCAAATAAGGTAAGATTTACAGATTCTAGGGACTAGGACATGGACAAATCTCTGGACCACCTTTCCGTCCACTACAGCAGCCTACTGTAGGGTTGTTCAAAGTACTCATCAGTTCGTATTTCAAAGCCCCAAGTGTAGGAAAGGTAATGTAGGGAACTTCAACCTGTACTGTATGAAAGTTCAGGGTGCACCGAAGTGTAATGTCCAGAAAAATCAGACTGCCAGTGTCATACTATAAATGTCCATTAGAAGTAAGTGTCTAGCACAGGGTTATCAACTCTGGCTAAACATTAAATCACCTGGGAACATTTTACAACTACTGATGCTAGGGCCCCACCTGAGGCCACTAAAATTAGACTCTGGGTGTACAGCCCAGGTTTGGGGATTTTTGTTTGCTAGTTTTTTTAAACTCAGGTGATTCAAATGTGCCACCAAGGTTGAAAAACCGCCATCTCTAGCAGAAAAAAAAAAACAAAATAAGATGGAATACTTAATTATACAGGGAAAGACTTGTTTTGTTTTATAACCAATTTAATGGAACCACTTTTTCTCCTTAGGGAGAAAGAGTATCTTTAATAATCATGTTCTTAATTTAATTTGAAAATATGTTGAGATCAGAAGTTCTAAAAACTTACATCTATAACTCTTTTAGCCAAATCAGGATATGTGAACAGGATGGCCAACCAAGAAATAGTACAAAGTTTTATTACAAGGAAATTTTATTATAATCTAATTATAATCAAATTTGTTTATTTAGTTGACACTACTTTAACTATATCAAGCAGTGCTAGCCTAGAACAAGCAGCTCATGAAAATATTCATGTTATATTGTGATCATTTTAGAAGTATGTCTACTGTTTCACGATTTTATTTTTATATGGATGACCATTATTAGTAGACCATTATTAAGGCATGGGAAACGACAGTCAAGACTTAAAGATGATAAATCCAGTTTTCTATCACCCAGGCTAATTATCCAAATGGAGATTTTGTGTTCACATCTCTGGTTCCTCTTCCTCCTTTCTGGAGCTTCCTCCTTTTATCCAGCTACCTAAGGGTTTTCCACCATCTCCACTACAGAGAAACAAGGGAAACTCAAAAGTCAGTCCATTCTGTTTCTAAATGTATTTTTTTTTTTTAAATGCTTCTTATTAGAAAAAGGGAAACCTATATATGTCAAAGGTTGGACATATAACATTACTGTTTGTTAACTCTGCTTAGAAATATTTTTATTTTGTTGATCAGTATGATAAGTACTGATCAACAAAAGCCAGCAAAAAACAGTACCTCAGTATACTGATTTCACAAATAAAGGAGGATCAGATCAGGAAGTAATAAAAAGGTCGGCTCTCCATTATTACCCCTACTTGCCATTACACGAATAAAAAATTACCAAGACCAGAACATACATGTTTTAATACGAAAACTGTAAGAAAGAGTCACTAAACTTTTGATTTGAGATACGTATTTCATTTTTATACAGTGAAAGGCAAAATGTATGCCCAGGGGAAAAAGCACTTCAAAGCCCCTTAGGAAATATTCCACCCAACTCACCTATCAAATTTTTCAGAGCTTAAATCGGCCAAGAAATAGAGGTTAAGCTGTCAGTTCCTAGATGACATAAAGGGGAATTTATCCAACAACTTTCTTGCAAAATCTGAAAAATGTTCTTCAGAAATTCACACCTATTTTACGTGTCCTGTTCTCTGGTAAATAACTTCACAGAAACAATTACTGATTGTGATTCAGTCAGCCACAATCTGAAAGTCTTTTGTAAATTGCTTACACATTTTAGATGAATTATGGATTATATCTTTTATTTACAACATACTTCTTTTTACCCAAATTTATTTTAATACACCTACTTATATTCTTTGATACCTCTTGTTTTCTCTCTCAAAAAGCAAAATCCAAGAATAGCCTAGGGCTTCCCTGGTGGCGCAGTGGTTGAGAATCTGCCTGCCAATGCAGGGGACACGGGTTCGAGCCCTGGTCTGGGAAGATCCCACATGCCACGGAGCAACTAAGCCCGTGAGCCACAACTACTGAGCCTGCGCGTCTGGAGCCTGTGCTCCGCAACAAGAGAGGCCGCGATAGTGAGAGGCCCGCGCACCGCGATGAAGAGTGGCCCCCGCTTGCCACAACTAGAGAAAGCCCTCGCACAGAAATGAAGACCCAACACAGCCATAAATAAATTAATTAATTAAAAAAAAATATATATATATATATTAAAAAAAAAAAAATAGTAGCCTAGTTTTGCTTTTAGCTTTTATCATGACAGAGTACTCCTTGTTTTCCCCCCTCTATCCACTACACAGTTGCTTTTTCAAATACATTTTCTTTTCAAGTCTGTATTCATTTGTTTTCTTTTTATCTTTTTTAAAGCATTGCTTGTCTTTATCAAGTACTTAATTAGGATTTCACCTTGGTGGCGGCCACTCTAATATCTATAGACTCCTCATTGAGAAACAAGTTTCGCTTCTCATTTATCTTCCCCTAAACTTTTTTCTCACTTTCACTAGCAATATTAATTTCAATCAATTTCTAAGACAGGAAGTATGACACTAAATGTGTAATTGCATTTTACATTAGACTAAAAAACTGTTGGTTCCCTGTCATTTTCAAAATATAAAATATACAAAACAGTCGTTAAAAACAAATTTTAAAAATCTCTGAGGAGAAGGATGGCTTGATGTCTCCTCTCGTAGTCTCAGTAAGATCTCTCAATCATATCTGTTTAACAATCTGTGTAAACTACTGATTTACAGGAAGGCTAAAAAACTCAATCTTAGTTTATACTAAATAACTAAAATATTTACAAAACATCCACTATTTGTTAATACAGTGATAGGCAGCATTATTCCAAATCCCACAAAAATGACCAAATTAAATTAATCTCAAAGTTGCTTTCATAGCTGCATTCAATTAAAGATTTGGTACTGGCCCCTAAATGTCATGATTTTAAGCAAAAGATTAAACCTTACAGCCTTCGTTTAATCTGTAAAATTAAGATATTCAAGTATATGATAAAGTCTTCGCAATAATCTAGAAAATATTGCTTGACCATTTAAAAAGATTCACCAGCAACACTTTAAAGAGTTTTCTGTTGTTGTTATTGTTGTTAGATATACAGTATGGAAAAACTAGAAAATGTAGAAATATATATAAAAGTTAAAATCACTCATAAACCTACCAACCAGGACAAACCACTGTTAACATTTATAGACTAGAAGAAGACATCAAAATGTTATGTGTTCATAAATGTGAAAAATTAACACAGTTGCAGTCATATGGTATATAATTTGGGTCTACTTTTTCAACTTATATCATAAACTCTGTCCTCCGTCATTAGAGTATCTAAGAAAATGTCATCTTAGTGGCTGACATCTACCACCAGAAAATTTAACAGTTACTATACAAAATGCAGATTTTCAAAGGAGGAATATTTAGCAAATGTATTTGTGAGATTTTTGTAAGACATGTTTCTGGAAAGCTGCTTTTGTAGAGGAATTGTTCCAACTTTTAAAAAGCAAATAAGGCAAACAGCAATGGCAATGATGGGGACAAAAATCTTCATTACAGATCCATGTTTAGAGGTTCCCATGTCTGAAAAAGTTGGGGAAAGGTCCAATTGAAATAGTGATCCTATGTTTCTACTTCAGTCCTATATATAGGCAACCAAACAATTTCAAATAATTCAAAGTTTAAAATTAGTTATGAATTGACAGAATCATGTGAAAAGTTCTGAGCTTCGGTAGCACTGCCCTTCATTTTTACCCAACCTTGTCCTACCTGGATGAATGGAATATGAGTCTGAATTAAAAATATGCTGTTTTCTGCACAGCCCCTCTCAATAAGCAAACGAAACCCACCAGCACTCACAAAACTAGAAAAAAATTGTTTAAAGCTGACACTAACCAAGGTCTACACAAACAAGAATGAGCATTCCGAAATACAAATTCTAAGTCTTCCACAGGCACGTAAACAGCAGCACAATCAGGTCTACCCCAGCAAGCTCTGGTGCCAAAGAGGCCAGAGCTTGCAACGCTTTTTTAGACACAACGGACTTTTAATAGAAACCAAGAGGAAGGAAGGAAATGCACATCCAAAAAAATCAATCAGAAAATATTTGAATAACGAGAGACAAAAGAGTTACTGAAAGAAAACTGCATTCGCTCAGCAGAAACAGACACTGCAAGGAACACATTTAGGATTACGACAGGTACAATGTGACGGGCGCTGAAGCAGCAGGGTCTTGGAGGAGATGTTCCCCACAATTCAGTACACTCCCAGAGACCTGATTAGCTGATCATCTCAACTCCCACCTGCTCCACATCCCAAAGACACCACCACGTGCTCAAAACTGTTTGATGCTGGCAAATGTGAAAAACAGACAAGTGGGAGGATACCCATCCATATCTCAGCCTAGAAATATCCGAGCAAGGCATAAATTAGGCCCAATGAGGTTGCCTTTTAATCCGTCAAGAGGCAGACAGGGCTATGTGATTCTATTTCTAAACAGGGGGTTGTGGTAGTGAGGGGAGAATGCCTCAAACTTATAAGGACCTCCTGCACTTATTAAATATAAAACAGCTTTTAAAAGTCCATCACAGGTATATTTCTGACTGTAATTTTTAAAAGGGGATTTTTTTTTTCTTAATGTAGTCAAGCAGGCAAAAAGCCAATCAATCCATTAAAAAATCAAAGAGACAGAAATCTATGCTTTCTCATTAATTCAGCCATGCAAAAAGCAATACTACTGGCATCTTGCTTTTTTCTTTTTTTTTCACTGGACAGCAGTGGATAAATGGACAGCAGAACAGGAAGTGGAAAATGCCTTTGTAATATTTATCTTACAACTGGGACAGAGCTCATACTTCTGGTTCATGCCATACCCCTGGGCAAGAGCAAGTGTCCCAAGTTATAGCAGTACGTGCAATGACAAAAGAAGCATGTCATCACGAAAAAGTCATTTCTGACTCTAGATTTTGATGGCTATCATTTAGGCAGAAAGAATACACTGCGTTTATCCAACCGGTCCCCTCAACCCCCTTAACGGTGAGAATTTCATAAAAACCACTGTGCTAGGTGGTAAATTTAATATGCTATATCCCTATGGTTCTTTTGTTACCAGTCTAATAAGCCATAATTAGCTTAGAAGAAAAAGTTGAGTAAAGGAGAAGGTAATACCATAGGCGAGACAAAGAGACCCTATTTCCTGGTTGCACAACACTTTAATCAGAGTCCCTCCAACTTAAATTCGCTCTTGAATGCTGATGGGTATTCCTGAAGGGTAACCTTTTGTAGGCAGAATGGTTTTGTTTTAATAAAATCTACTGTGTGCATTTTTTTAATTACAAGTTATTGCAAACTATCCAGCCAAGGCTATTTCTTCTCAGCTCCAGTATGTGACTCTTCCTGCAGGTAGTGGCTGTTTAACTAGAAAAACAAAAACACTGCCAACAGGCACATGCTGTGCAGAAAATATAAGTGCTGCATTTATAGACAGGAGCAGGTTTGTAGAACATCTAAGATCGGCAGCCCAAATGAAGAACAACCATCTGGTTCTTCACTTAATAACTAGAGTTTCAGCCACACAGACATCTAGGACCATGAAACTTAGGTGCCTGCACTGCCCATGTCAAGCTATCGATGGGAAGCCACTCAGTAGCCAATTATTTAAGGTCACATACGAGGTGTTCAACACACGCATTCATGGACAGTTACTTTTCAGTTAATTGCAGATATTAAAAATATTACACATTCCAAAATGGCTTGGAAAAAACAGACAAGCACTCAATGTTATTACAGCTGGGCCAGAAACTGCTAAGACTCAACAAAGGTATACTCCCATAGAGGATTGGTGCTATACACAGGTGTGTCTCCCTTGATGCCAGAGATGTATGCTACAAAAGTGAAAATATTCCATTTGTCTGGGGGAGGGGGTGGGGTGATTTTTAATACACTAGAGAAATGTAAAATGTAGAGGAAAATATGGGTAAAATTCCTTTTGTACAAGGCATTTTAGATACACTTTCTTATCCAAAGAACTTTTACTTCCCTAGAGATGAGGGAAGTAAATCATAATCATAATCATAAGCTCTCATCCACGATTTTCCTAATAAAAGAACACCTGAGGCTGTTTATTCATTTACAGCTTAAAAAAAAAAAGAGTCCTGCCCCTTGATATATATACATCTCAAACAAATCCTTGGTTCCAATGTGGACTTTCATGTGTTTATTTTTCAAATATTGGAATAATTCAAATATAAAGCAACACAAGCTATAAAAGTTAAACTTAGTTAAAACACCAAGAAAATGAAATTTTTAAAAGCACTACCATTAAATTTAAAACTTCAGATCCTTCAGATGATTTATTGCCATGTGAAAGTAAAGTCTAAACTGCAAAATTTATTTGACAGACATGGCATATTATAAGCACTCCAATATCAAAGCGTCATCATGGTTTATGCTGTTCAAATACATTAATCTTCATCATACCCTAGGTTTTATACATACATTAAAAAAACTAATTACAAACCAGAAGACAAATGATAAACTACAGGGCAACATTTGTAATATCCCTTAATATAAATGTAACATTCATATAATCATTAAACGATTTTGAAACCTCCACTGACCTAAGAATGTATAATCTCCTATTACACCATCTGGGTGTTAAAAGAGTTCTCAAGGACAGAAATAATGTGTGCCCCATTTGTTCATTATTTCTGGTGGAACTAGAAAGGTTGGCCGCCTCAGAACCCAAGAATTTAGCAAGTGTTTTAGCTTTTATTTTTCATATTCAAAGTAATAAAATACACGCTTACACAGCATTTAATATGTGCCAGGCACTGTATTTAATTCACTTTGCCCTCTGAATGTTCCTGTGAGGTAGCTTCTAACATTAACTTCATTTTATAGATGAGGAAACTAAAACAAGAGGCAAAAAATAATTATCTGCCCCAAATTTACAGCTAAGATTCAAACCCCGGCAATCTAGCTGCAGAGCCTTAACCTTTTTCCCACATTTCTAGAGTACAGCATATTAAACAATCCCAACCTTCCTCCCTGCCTTCCCACCTCCATCTGAAGACCAGGAATACCTGAGGAGGCAAACATTCCTAACTAAATTCACACCATCTGCCATCCCTTTTGAATAAGTAGATTTACATACTGAAGTTGTTCCAAACATACTTGAGGTGAAAGGGAAAAAGAGAAAAAACAAACTGCCTTATACTTCTGGGAAAGAGATACTGGATACAAAAATGCAAAAAGTTAAAAATTATAAAGAATTAGAGAAGGCATTATCAATAGAGACTTCTAAACAATCCTAATCAGACCCTTAAAAACATGGGGAAAAAAAAAAAAAAAACCAATGATTTTTTAAAATTACTTTAATAGGGTAATCAAAACAGTAAGGTACTGGCATAATGACATATAGGCCAATGGGACAGCATAAAGAGCCCAAAAATAAACCCCGCGGGTATATGGTCAAATAAGCTTTGATGAGGTGCAAAGACTACTCAATGAGAAAAGGATAGTCTCTTCAACAAATGGTGCTGGGAAAACTAGATATCCACATGCAAAAGAAAGAAGCTGGACCCTTATCTTACATCCTACACAAAAATTAACTCAAAACGAATTGAAGACCTAAACGTAAGACCTGAAACTATAAAACTCCTAGAAGAAAACATAGGGGGAAAGCTTCATAATGGTGAATTTGGCAAGGATTTTTTAGATATGATACCAAAAGCACAGACAACAAAAGAGAAAAAGAGACAAATGGGACTACATCAAATTTAAAACTTCTGCACAGCAAAGGAAACAATAAAGAGAGTGAAAAGGCAACCTATGGAATGGGAAAAAAATATTTGCAAACTATGCATCTGATAAGGAGTTAGTATCCAGAATATATAAAGAACTCCAACTCAATAACAAACAAAAATCCCAATTTAAAAATGGGCAAAGGATTTGAATAGATATTTTTCAGAGAAGATATATAAATGGCCAAGAAGCATATGAAAAGATGCTCAACATCACTAATCATCAGAGAAATACAAATCAAAACCACAATGAGACATCATTTTATACCTGTCAGAATGGCCACTATCAGAAAAAAAGAAAATAATAAATGTTGACAAAGATGAGAAGAAACCGGAACCCCCGTATACACTATTGATGGAAATATTAATTGGTTCAGCCACTATGGAAAACAGTATAGAGGTTCCTCAAAAAATTAAAATAGAACTACCATATGGTAGCAATCCTACTTTGGGTATATATCTAAAAGAACTGAAAAGAAGATCTTGAAGAGCTATTTATTTGCACACCTGTGTACACTCCAGCATTACTCACAAAAACCAAGTGGTGGAGCAACCTGAATGTACATGGATGGATGAATGGATAAAGAAAATAACGGTATATTCATACATTAGAATATTATTCATCCTTAAAAAAAGAAAGAAACCCTGTCATATGCTCCCTCATACTACGCTAAGTGAAATAAGCTAGTCATAGGAAGACAAATACTCCATGATTACACTTATATGAGGTATTTATATGAGTAGGCAAACTCATGGAAACAGAAAGTAGAATGGTGGTTGCCAAGGGCTGGAGGGAGAGGGAATGGAGGGAGTTGTTAGGTTGAGTGTAGAGCTTCAATCATGCAGGACTGGGGGGTTCTGGAAATCTGCTGCACAGTGTACATGCGGTTGACAATATTTCATTGTGCACTTGGAAATTGTTGACAGGGTGTATTTTGTTATATGTATTTTTGTGGCCCAAACCAGGAATATACAACAGGAATGTACTACCTATACCTAAAGTCTTATTTAACAACCTCATATTTTAGTCATGCCTCTTTAACCCTATTAGATTTAAATCAACCGCAGCAGAAAATCTACTTGTAAAACACTCATTTGAAATCATAAAAGGGACAGGGTTGAGACTGGTTTTCATACTCAATAAACATTAACCTCATCATTTTATTTCCAGATGATTTTTATTTCTCATGAACTCTTCCAAAATATGATCTCCCAAAACACAGGGACATAAGAGTATATTAAAAAGCTCCCAAATACACAGATTAGGGGGAAGCAGCCTAACACAGGGCTGCTTAATAGAAAAAGAACATGAACAACACATGTAATTTAAAGTTTTCTAGTAGCCACATTTTTTTAAAAAGTAAAGACACTGGTGAAATTAATATTTTATTTAGTCTAATGTATCTAAAATATCGTTTCCAATGTAATTAATATAAAAAATTATTGAGCCATTTTACATCCTTTCATTCACAGTAAGTCTTTAGAATCTAGTGTAGGGCTTCCCTGGTGGTGCAGTGGTTAAGAATCCGCCTGCCAATGCAGGGGACACAGGTTCAAGCCCTGGTCCGGGAAGATCCCACATGCCGCGGAGCAACTAAGCCCGTACGCCACAACTACTGAGCCCACGCGCCACATCTACTGAAGCCTGCGCACTCTAGAGCCCGTGCTCTGCAACAAGAGAAGCCACCGCAGTGAGAAGCCCGCGCACCGCAACAAAGAGTAGCCCCTGCTCGTGGCAACTAGAGAAAGCAACTAGAGAAAGCCCGCGCACAGCAACGAAGACCCAACACAGCCAAAACTAATAAATAAATAAACAAAAATAATAACTTAAATAAATAAATAAATTTTTTAAAAAAAAGAATCTAGTGTATATTTTACACTTACAGCACATCTCAATTTAGATGCTAAATTTTCACTGGCACTACTTGACAAGTATCTAGATTTCAAAAAACTTATAGCTGAAAAAGTAGATTCACATACCCAAGTTGTTCTAAACATACTTATAATTTTCCAATAATTGAATCAAATCTGATTTAAATTTTAATTAAAATTAAATAAAATTTAAAATTCATTTCCTCAGTCTGAGCTACATTTCAAGTGCTCAATTAGTGAGTACCATACTACACAGCAAGCGTTTCTAATAAGGAACATGAAAAGGCATCAATTTCATCAGTCTTCACTTTTCTTTAGTCCTACAACATTAATTTATGATTGCTCCCATGGCATCTAATTGGTACAGTCCCAGATTAGCCAAGCAGTTCCTCCTCCCCAAGGAAGCTGTTTTCTGGAAAGCACTCAGCATTTGAAGTTTGAAAAATACAAAAAGAAATGAAAAAAGTGTAAGTCATCCAGGAGGGGTGCTAAATGCAGATTAGATATGATATCCCATTGGTGTGCTTACAGTAAATGGATTTTCATTGTAATAATTAATTACTGGAAACACCAGAGGTAAAATATGCTTGCCCTAAGTTATGTGATATTGCCCTAACATCCATTTAGAATGGTCCTATCAAGAGTAAGATTCAAAAGAAGTCATCCCCTGAAAAGGGAACCCTCCTACACAGTTGGTGGGAATGTAAATTGGTGCATCCACTATGGAAAACAGTATGGAGGTTCCTTAGAAAACTAAAAATAGAGTTACCATATGATCCTGCAATCCCACTCCTGGACATACATCCGGAAAAGACAGAAATTCTAATTTGAAAAGATACATGCACCTCAATGTTCACAGCAGCACTATTTACAGTAGCCAAGACATGGAAACAACCTAAATGTCCATCAACAGATGAATGGATAAAGAAGATGTATACACACACACACACACACACACACACAATGGAATATGAGCCATAAAAAAAGAATGAAACGATGCCATTTGCAGCAACCTGGATGAACCTAGAGATTATCATACTAAGTGACGTAAGTCAGACAGAGAAAGACAAATATCATATCACTTAAGTGTGGAATCTTTAAAAAATGATACAAATAAATTTATTTACAAAACAGAAATAGAGTCACAGACATAGAAAACAAACTTATGGCTACCAAAGGGGAAAGGTGGGGGAGGGATAAATTAGAAGTTTAGGATTAACAGATACACACTACTATATATATAAAATAAACAACAAGGACCTACTGTATATAGCACAGGGAACTATATTCAATATCTTGTAATAACCTATAATGGAAAAGAATCTGAAAAAGAATATATACATATTTATACATATATTTATATAACTGAATCACTGTGCCGTACACCTGAAACTAACACACCATTGTAAATCAACTACACTTCAGTTAAAAAGAGAAGTCATCGCCTGGTCTCAGGTGTAATCTTTCCTGAGAGCGCTGGTCTGCTGGCTGATCAAAGGGCAGCAAAGAGCTGCAAAGGGAGAAAACTATCCACCTGAATGTCTTTGGAAGTTACTCATAGACAGTATTCATTGTTGGGAACTTCAATCTGCTCAAACTGACCAACACACTCATTTTACTCAAAGACATTAACAAAAATAGTAAAATTAAACACGGTGTTACAAATATAGCCTTCATTTGGCAAGGCATAAACCACTCAGATCGCCGGTAAATTATGGGAGTTTCCTTGGAAACTTCTCAAAAGAGAAAAGGCAACTACTATAATATGCGTGGACCCAAACACTGGACTGAAAGATAAAATTGACAACAGGCTTTGCTTTCTCTACAAAGAAACACCATCTCTGTTACCAACTCAACATGGTTTATGACAGCAACAACTAACTCTTAAATAGTCCCTAGTAATAATAATAATAATAGCTAACACGTGTGTCACTTACTCTGTGCCAGGAATTGTTTAAGCATATATTACATATTTTACATATATTGTTTAATCTGCACTCTAACTCTATAAATACTTTATGATCCCCACTTTGAAGATGAGGAAAGTAAGGAAAGAGCAGTTAAATGAACAAAGGTCACACAGGTGATTGGCAGAATACCACCTGAGATTTGAACCCAAACAGTCTGACTCCATAGGACATGCTTTTAACCACTACAATGTACAACCAAGTCTATAGAATTCACCTTGGCTGGTCTGAGAAGAACTGTTAAGACCACTAACTACCCAGACCTTCAAATCCCAGCCTGACAGAAATATAAATAGATGATACTTCTTCCCAACCTTCCCCACCAAAGACGCCCAACGATCTTTCCACTGGGACCTTTGTCCCTTTTCCTAGCATACACATGTAGGAAATCTGGTTCCAGAACACTGTCAATACAACCAAATTAGGGAATTCCTATCCCACTGCCCTCTCCACCCCCAGTGCTTTCATAAAACTGAATGTTGATCCCAACAGAAATCCTGTGGCTTACCAGTGATCTACAGGACCTGTTAACCAGGTCTTTGCTCCCAGCATCACAAACCCCAAACCACTTTGAGTAATCGGAGCATGAAGCATGCACTGAAATCTCACCTACAATTTGAAAACTCACAATTCCACTTTAGACAATAGTTCCAATCCCATTCTGTAATATATATAGGGCTGAGAATGAATTGCCAACTATTTCAAGTTTCATTCCTCTTATTTATCTCAAAAGCTCAAAGCACTTTATGAGGGAAGTGGCTATAAATAATGAGACACCCAAGTGGAAGAAAGAGAAAAAAAGAACCTAGATACGCAGCCCTTCGTAAATCAGAGATACATATTTAACCACGGCTTTCTACCCTGCTTGTTCTTCTTATTACATAACTCTCTCTTTTTCTCCATTTAGATTTCTTCCTTGGTGCCATTGGTTTAACTATATATATATATGTGTGTGTGTGTGTGTGTGTGTATAATTTCTTTAATATGTTAAAGCTTTTTTAATATATTTTAGTCTTCTCTAAATGACTCATTCTGTTGAGGAAAAAAATCCTCATTATGAAAATTTAATAAGTAAAGAAACATAAACCAACATCTTAGCTAAAATTTCCAAATGGCCTTAGCAGCCAGCAGACATGAGGATAAAGAGGAACACCTCCAATTCCTGAATTTATTTTCAGGCCCCCCCCCCCAAGAATAATAACATATCTGGTCTAATTTCTAAGGTACTCCCATATTGATAACTGAATGAGCTTCTTTTTGTGACCCATGCAACTCTTCAAAGTATTCTACAAAGCAAAGACTGCTTTTAAAGCACTCTAATCAACCACCCACCTCAGCCTCCTGCCCCAAAGGTGATATTTCCTTTTTTCAATTCCCTTTCGGTAAATTACTACATGGAACTGCATTCCTTGGGAAAAAGTCCAGAGGAAATATCTTCTAATTAAAGGAATTCACCAAACATTCTGAGCCCTATAAATTCTCCTGATTGGTCATGAATTTAACAACCATCCTTTCCCGTGACATTTTTTAATTCAAAAACAAACCCAAAGCAACCTTCAAAGCTAAAAGTGCTGAAATTCCAGAATCAGAAAATAACTTGCTTAGTGACCAAGATGACAGTTCCTGATTTCAGTATTCAACACAGAGTTAATTATACTAAAATCAACTTTCATAAACTCCCAGTGATAATACAAACTATTTACCTGGAGGCCCCAAAACACAAATTCTAGGAAAGGAAGCAAACCACATATTTATTACAAGCTCTATTTTGACAGAATTTGATATCGTTTTTTATTGAGCATTAATATCACACCCTATAGACACAGTAATATTGCCTAGGATTTATGTAGAGTAGACTTTTGCAACCTCCTGAAATTAATGTTAATCGTTAAGTCTATATTCGATCCCCATCCCCCTGTGTGCATATACAAACACACAAAAGCTGCTCTGATAAAATCAACGATTACACTTGCTTCTCTTTCTCAATTGCCGAGTCATCAGATCCACCCACCCGAACCCCCTTATGACTGTAAAGTTTATGGATTACTTATTTCTCATGTTTTTTTCCTGACACACTGTAACCACTTTCCTTTTACAGAACTCTGATCAATTCTCAGAAGTTTATCAGGGGGAGTTTAGTAAGCAACAGAAGCAAAGACATTTTAAGATTTTTCTTTTATTACTTGGAGTCTTGCTTGAGAAGATCTTTACAGTCGTATCAGAGCCTTCTTGTAACACTCTAGAAGAGGAAGCATTCTTAATCCTATTTAACGCAGAAAAAAATAAGGTTAAGCAAGTTGCAGAAGACCACCCAGTAGATCCAAGGTAGTGTTCAGATGCCAGGCAGCAAGTGCTGCCTTTTAAAAAATTATCCTTTTAATTTCCTAAGCTACCAAAATTTTTTTTTAAAAATTTAATTATGTCTGACATCACTCACATGAAGCAGAGTAACCTTTATCATTACAACCACCTCATTAAATCTGGCACCACTAGCAGCTAGACTCTAGCTGCTAAGACATCGCCCACTCCAGTTTTTATGGGGGTTAAAAGGGGAAAAATAGAGGTTTTGAGATGAAGGGGATGAGAACAGAACCTACGAGGCCAATAACTGGTACAACATTAAGGATAAGCTTTGAGTTTCTGATAAACTGTTGTTTTTAAGACCCCAAAACAGTCTACCTTGGCACTCTTCACAAGTAATATATCCATGTATATATTGGGTGACAATGAAATTTGTTTTCCAAATAAACCTTAGATTTACTTGAAAAATAATTTTAATAGAAAGTTTAAGAAGTCAAATTCAAAATTGCATTACATAGTAAAAAAATCACATAGAATCTTGTTTTCTCACCTGGCAAGGTCCCAAAGACAAAAACCAGTTTTAGTAACGAGCCTTATAAAAGTATATCCTAAATGTTATTATAGGTTTATTAAAAAGCCTATGCTGGAAAATAAAGGTTTTTTTAAAAAAAGAAAATTGAAAACACACACTAAAACATTTTTTCTAATAAAGACTTTCTTTGTATTGGACATCCAGAAAGTACCAGAGAAAATCTGAGAATCTGACCTTTATTATGAGTAATGGGTGTTTATTCTTCACCACCAGAGGTCAGAATCCAGAAGTAAGTCCCTGTTTTATGGTCACACTTTTGTACTTTAACTCCATGAATCTCAGAGAAGTTTTAAATGTCACTTAAAACAAAAAAAGTCCTCAATTATCAACACTAAGTATAACTCTGAAGAAAACAGATTCATCGAGGAAAAGGAGAGAGAAAGCTGTCCTTTTGGTTATTTCTTCTTCCAAAATACTTAGAGGAGCTAACACTCATATCCAGAAGGAGGTGGCCATCCATGTGCCCGAATATACCTCATTCACAACAAAGGACCGCTGATCCCCATATGCCCCATATGCATGGTGTCAGGTGCCGTGAACGCACTGAGTCAGAGAGAATCCCTGTACTCCTGAAGCCCACCAATCCCAGCTGCTCTCAAGTCATCCATAACACTCAACAACATATACTGAGCACCTATTAGGGCAGCCACTGTGTTTCACATGAACGTTTGGCCTATTCGTATAGAATCCCGCTCATTTTCTTGCCTCCCTATTAGAGTAGGATTTATCCCTCACCTATGATTGAATATCCAACTCTAAATATTAACGCCAGCATTCACTGGGGCTTTCTCAATGAAGCTGGTCAAATTACTTCAAATTTAAATACTCTTATCTTACAGATCTGGAACACAGGAAACAAACAGGAGTTTGAACATGTCACGCAGTTTTTAGAACTACATTAGATGCTTTCCTAACTTCTAGAAGACAGGAAACAGTGTATTTTTTTTTTAATTTACAATATGCAAATATAGACATTCACAACACTGCTAGCAAAGGAAAATGTCCCTAGAATATTAAATACTAGTTTGTGCGAATTTTTAAAAACTGACATCACAAATCTCTGAACAAGTATTTCACTGTAGACAAAAGCAAATCAACTGTGGGACTTCCCTGGTGGCACAGTGGTTTAGAATCCGCCTGCCAATGCAGGGGACACTGGTTCGAGCCCTGGTCCAGGAAGATCCCACATGCCGTGGAGCAACTAAGCCCGTGCGCCACAACTACTGAGGCTGCGCTCTAGAGCCTGTGCTCTGCAACGAGAAGCCACCGCGGTGAGAAGCCCACGCACCGCAACAAAGAGTAGCCCCCACTAGAGAAAGCCCGTGCGCAGCAAAGAAGACCCAACGTGGCCAAAAAAAAAAAATTAATTATTAAAAAAAAAAGCAAATCAATTGTAATGGTCCAGCAGCTTTCCATACCCTTGAGAATGACAACTAATTCCTTCCATATAAAAATTTTCCTTTTCTTCTCCGTTCAATTCCAAACACTGTTTGTTCAAACTAAATAAATTTTTAACTGGCATCACACTCTCTGCCTAACATTTTTCATACAACTCCTCATTAAGGAGACATTAATGATTTCAATCAGACCAATTTCACTTCCTTACCCCAAAATTTAATTTCCTGTACAGTACTGCTTTCATTTCACCTTTGGAAAAAAATCTCAGTTCACAATTTTTTAAAGACCTCTGTTCTCTATTATTTAAGAAAATTCATAGCCTGGCTGAATATAAACCAATACAAGTTGTTACAAGTTCTGTTACTACTTTCTGACAGAGGAAAGCTTCTAGTATAATCATAAAAACAGTTCCACATTCAAGCAACTGTCTGTCCTTAAAACTCATTTTATAAATTACTGAACACCAAAAATGGGTGACAGGAATAAAATATGTTCATGGAACATTATAATAGGCAACATTACATGCAATAGGAAAGAAAACCAATGAGAGAAAGATTCTTATTTATCGGACAAAACTCTTGATAAAACACACTTCAGCAAAACAAAGCTAATTATTTGTATTTTAAACTCTTAACTGACTTTGGTTGCCTCCCTCTGATAAGGGTACCTACTTTCCCTTTGTAAAATACACAGGTGATGCTCTCCAAACAGTAGATGCTCACAGCTACTAAATACCTCTTGCATAATAACATACTTAGTACAGGCATTTTGTTTATTCCCAAATCTGGTTTGGTTTTGTTGGGGTTTTTTTTGCGGGGGGGGGGGGGGAAGAGTTTTGACTATTTACATTTTTAATGAATTGAGGATGAAAAAGTACTACTTTTAAAAAATGAAATGAGGGTGAAAAAGTATTACTTTTAAGAAACTAAAGCAAATGCTTCATGAAGGGAGCATCTAAATTAATATCTGCCCCAACAACTTAGGAAAGAGAATTTAAGACTGGAAGGAAAAAATAATTTTAATCTGGAAAGATTCTAACCTCAGATTACAGAGCTTCAAATTCTTGCTCCATTTTTAGAATAGATAATGTATCAGCGTGTGGTTAATACAAGAAAAACCACTCGGAACCCCAATCAGTGGATATATATATATATAGAGATATATATATATATATATATATATATATATATTTAGTGACCTTTCCTCAGGAGAATGGAGAATGGAGTGTATTTATGTATTCAGTTAAAATACCTAAGATAAGTGTATATATCTTAATTATTTCTTTCAAACTAATTAACAAACTAATTAGAACTAGGCCACATCAAACTCAGGGCTTCACAGAACTGAAGATGATAAAGCATATGGTGGTGGCCAGCCCCATTAACTCCCCCCCCCCACCGCCCCGCGGCTAGTCCACTCTTCTGCCAGCACTCCTCCTGGAGGTCACCCAAGTGACCCCACAAATCATCCTCTGAATCTAAACTTGAACCAGATTCTCGGGGTGACTTTCATACTGGAAATAGCATTTTGGTTTAAAAATCAGTCTCCTGTGTAAATCTAGATGTATATAAGCACCCAAGCGACACTTTTAGAAGCTAAAACTGAATTCTTGAACACACAGAGCTGAGGAAATAAAAAAATTTTAAACCTCTCTGGTATACTACATCCTACAACAATGGTCTTCAAACTGGGCTATGTGTACCCTTTAGGGTACATGAAAACTGTTCTAAAGGCAAGAAACCAATTTCTCCATCTTCAACTTCCTTGTGTCCTCTGTCCCCAAAATTATATGCCTGGAAACGTCAACAGTTCTTTCCTAACTGCCCTTTCCTCACTTGCTCAAGTGAGGACACTTCTCAGACATCTCACCAGGGACATAAAACTTCCAGGACACCAAAGAGGAGAGCCACTAGATATAAGCTGGTCTGAGTGCAAAGAAACGTGTAAGAAATAGAGGCATCTACAGGTGGGGAAGCACATACTTTTGCAAGTCAGACTGCTTCAAACAAAACTAGAGGATCAAATCTTTGAGTCATCAGGCAATCATTAAAGATAATTTTTTTTTAATTTTTTTAATTTTTTTTTTTTAAACATTCAGTTCTTTTGGGAATTATTTATTTATTTATTTTTGGCTGTGTTGGGTTCTTCGCTTCTGTGCGAGGGCTTCCTCCAGCTGCGGCAAGTGGGGGCCACTCCTCATGGCGGTGCGCGGGCCTCTCACCATCGCGGCCTCTGTTGTTGCGGAGCACAGGCTCCAGACGCGCAGGCTCAGCAGTTGTGGCTCACGGGCTTAGTTGCTCCGCGGCATGTGGGATCTTCCCAGACCAGGGCTCGAACCCGTGTCCCCTGCATTGGCAGGCAGACTCTCAACCACTGCGCCACCAGGGAAGCCCTAAAGATAATTTTTGATGACAGATCATTGTGTGAGTTTTGCCATGTAACTTCAGAAAGTGTCCAAGGAATTGGCTGTCTTTGTCATAATACTCCCTTTTTCATTTTGGGAAACAAGCTTTTTTAGTGCCTGCATATGTTAAAAAAAAAAAAGAAAGAAAGAAAAGAAAAGAAGTGACGTCTAATCTTTTATCAGCTACTAAAAAATGAACATGGGGGAAAAAAAGCACCCACAGACTTGTGAGAGAGAATTTTTAAACGAAACACATGTTTACTTTTTAGTTTTATCACTTATCATAATTTGTAATAGAATCATGTCATTTTGATCACCTCTGTTCTACTAACAATTGAAATGTTTAAACGGCTACTTCTGGATTGAGTAATCGTTGCAGGCACAAGACATTTTAAAGTTTTTATACATTTTTTATAAGTATGACATGAAAATCAACAAAAGACTCTGAAACCTGAACATGTATTATATTAGAATAAAAACTGGGGGAGAAGTAGGATAAAAAAGAATTCAAGGTTAATGGGGACAGATAAGTTTCCAATTAAAGAGCTTGTTTGCTTTTTTTTTCGTCGACTATATTTAAGGATATCATGGAAAAGGTTTACTTTTAAATGTGAATTTTTACAATATGCCTGAAATTGTATCTTCTGATACAAGCTAAACTTATGGTGAAAGTTTAGACGTCAGCACAAATCTGAAGACCACAGAGCTACACAGGTAGCAGCCTGTTGGCATCCAAGGACTCTCATTCAGAGGAATGCTCCAGCTACCTTTCTGGCCTTTAACTAACAATAGCTAACAGTTAGCCTGTACCTGCACTTCGAGTCTAAGAAGACATCATTTCCTCCACTGGCTGCTGCACTTTCCCACCTCCTAACCCCTGTCCAGACTGCCAGGAAGACAGACCCAGGCCTCCTCCAAATTCTCCCATTCTCCCTTGAAAGACCAGCATCTGCTCAGGTGCTATGAACTGCTAATTTGGTAAGAGGGTAGAATAACATAGTGGGATTGACAGCATGGATCAGGTGACAGGTGACCTCATCTCAAATGCTGGCTCTGCCACTTACTAACTTAAGCCAGTTACTTATCCTCTCTATGGTCCAGTATCCTCAACTATCAAATGAGGATTATCATCAACATTACCTGTTCAGGGTTTTGTAAAAACTGAATGAGCTAATGCATTTAAAACCCTTAAAACACTGCTTGACGCATAGTTTTTGCTACATCATCATCCGTGTTAGCACCACCACAACTATTACTACAACTACTATAATCACACCCTGGCCCAGATTTTTATTGTACAGGCTCAAGCCCAACGTCTTTATAAATAGCTGCTTCCCATTCATTACCTATGTCAGGCTACCCTTTAGCTGGAAGGAACAGACAAGAACAATCTATCTACCACATTTGATCCTTCCTGAAGAAAGATGGATGGTGAAAACACAATCGGGTCCATAAAAACTCTGCACAAATCAACTCGTGTTAAGAGAGAGGAACATTATTAGCAAGGGTATCATAATTAACAAAAAAGTCTACCCTGGCCTTTCCTCATGGCCTCAAGCCTTTGCATTTCAAGGACAGAAAAATCGAGTAGCAAGAAATAGAAAGAGCCCTGAGAACAAACACCTGGGAAAAGTCACGCTCTCTATGATCAGGGCTTCTTTCCATTCCTTATCTTGCATCAGGAGACAATAAGTGGAAAATAATTGAGGTAGAGGGATAATCTCTATCAGTGACCAAGGAAAACCAAAATAGAACTGGATGGACTCACCCTTCAAACTGATACAGAACACCACTGCCTGCTCCCCTCCAATCATTCTGGCCTAGAGCTGGCTGTAAAAAGAAAAGGAAACTGCAGGAAGGAAGCCAAAAAGAGGGCCACAAGAGCAGCCCTGGAGAACATGGGCTGGCAGGTGTATGGCAACAGACAGCTGATTTCACTGACTGCAACACCCCCTCCACTGACACCCCCCACCCCCAAATCACATCTTTAGGAAACCAAGGCGTTTTTAAACAAATAACTTGCCATAATAAATGTGACCCTGTATTTGGCCTTGAGGAAGCACCTTTCTGAACCGAACTGCCATAAACCTACCTTATTAATTGCAACAAACTTAAACGTAACTTGCACCTAATGCAAACCAACATCGTCGGCTGCCAGGTGGAAGAACAGGCTCTTATCAATTCAACAGCAACCAGGAGTATTAGAATCATCTAGGCTGTTTGTCTGAAATACAGATTCCTGGAGCCCCCAGCCAGTATGGCTCAGTCGGTGGTGAAGCTCAAGAATCTGCATTTTTAAACAAACTTCCAGAGAATTCCTGAGTACATACACTACAGTTTAACAACCACTGCCTGAAGGACAACCCTGGAATATCACTCAGTAAATGCACTTCATATTCACTTTGCCCACTTTGAGAAACTCTGACATGCTGGTGTCATTTTCATCAGCGAGCTCTGGCTCCCCAAGGCTAGAACCAGGACTGCAAACTGCTTTGGGTTGGAAACTTTCCGAGCTTGCAAACAGAGAGGAAGGGGAGAGCATCTTTCTCACAGCTTCACAATCCTGGTGAAGAGGCCCAATTGGCCTGGCTTGGATGATGGGACCACACTGCTTGTCTTCCTGCTAAAAGGCTGAAGGGTGAGAGTGGGTGGAGGCACTGAGTTTGGTTTATGCTGTCCTGAGTCCACGGCATGGCCAAGATCCCTGCAGCAGAAAAAAGGGGGCTCCATGCAGGTGTGGCGCCCAGGGAATCATTCCTGATTAGGCAGTTTCCCTAATTTGTGTCTATTATAAATAAGTTTATATAAAAATATAAAGTTATTATACTTTATTTATAATATGACTCCATTTTAAAATATTGACATAAATACAAGTATTCTGGAATATCTGTGTTCCTGAAGCAAGCAGTAAAGGATGCTGGCTCCTACTCCTTAAAGACGGATGTTCGAGTACTTTTAAAAGATGAGACCCTTTTAACTTCTGTTATGAAAAAGCAACATAAAATAAACCAAGCTCTGGTTAACTGGTTGAAGTGTGTGGTGTTCAAGTTAACATTCCAGTTTCCAAGCTGCTTTTATCGAAAAATGCCTCAGGGCGGGTTTCTACATCAGAGCAGGGGGAAGGAAGACGTACTCTGATAGGGTGAAAACCCTCTTCATTTTGGCAATCCATCTGAAGTTATCTGACTTACCCCTCCAAATAAATTGCTGGGTTTATTTGATGCGGGATATTTGTTTCAAAGTCTCTTAGAGGGGCGGCACAGAGGCATGGTGAGGCCTGGCCAGAAGAAACCTGACTATTACGGAACCTTTTGCCAAATCACTTTGCACCTTTGAAATGAGTCACATTTCGTCCTTCAATTTGAGTGTCTCCTCCACCTGATTTATGTAGGATAAAGTATTTCGTGGTATCAAATTTTGGATATCTGTTATGACCACTGCCTGAAGGAGTATAAAACACATATTTATGGGGCAGTCATTCATGAATGTTTGACACTACACTAACTTCCTCAAGAAGTTGTGGAAAAGAGAAAAACTGACTTTCTGCCAAATACAAAGGTTTTGTAGCAGCAAGAGTACCAACTTGGACTCAGGTGACTGGGTTCTTAACCCTACTCATATACTAACCAAGCTAACTAGTCATTTTACTTTGGGTGAAGCCAGGTAAACTCCCTGTGCCCTTGGTTTCATCAAATATACAACGAGTCAGAAGACATGATTTCTGAGAGCTCTCACTTTATGACGCTGTACTTTTCAAGAAGTCTCAGGTCTTGCTCTCCATACCAACAAAGATGAAGCATATTGTAAGATTTAGGTACAAATTCATTACTGTCTGCCTGCTCCCGCTGTGGGTTCTGGAATTATAAGGCTGGGAAAGAGCAAAATAATAGCTGCCATGCACAAGTTGGGGAAAAAAAAAAACAACAAGAATAACATCTGGATACCCAGGCACCAGATCTTTTTGAATATGTGCAAGCAGAAGGTATGCAGCCATTTAAAAAAATAAAAAGCCACAACTGCTTTTTGCAAGATGCTCTATATGAAAATTAGCAAAAGAGAAAAAGTGATATATTTAAACATACTAAGTAATAAGCATGTTTACACCAACTATACTATCACTTATTCAACAAATATTTACTGAGCACACTTTATGAGCCAAGAGCTGGGAACAGAGTGGAAAACAAGACAGAAACAGTTCCTGTTTTTTGGAGCCAGATAACAGCAGGAGAGCCAGGTTAACAAAAATTAAAGAATTAATTATTACAAATGTGTTGGCTACTGCACCAGAGAAGAATGTAAAGGGTGTGCCCAGAAAATCTAATAGTGTAAGAAGCTGGGTCTAGAGTCCTGAAGACTTTCCCCAGGGAATAAAACTTTATCTAAGATGTGAGGGATTGTGGAGATACTACATGCTAACAGGAAAGAACATTCCAAACACAGAGAATAACCTTAGAATCAATCAAATTTTACTTCTACAAGGCCAAGTTCCAATCCCGGCTCTGCCCTCCAGATTTAACCCTACCGATGAGAGCTACTTTACTTAAAAAAAAAAAAAAAAAAAAAAATTAGTTCTATAAATGGAGGCTGTTCAGACAATTTGGATACACTGTTGAACTTAAAAACTGGAAAACAAAGGGAGCAGGGAATATGCATCTACTTTAGATAAACCAAACACTACCTTAAAAATTATACTCATTGTGGGACTTCCCTGGTGGCACAGTGGTTAAGAATCCGCCTGCCAATGCAAGGGACACAGGTTCGAGCCCTGGTCCGGGAAGATCTCACGTGCTGCAGAGCAACTAAGCCCGTGCACCACAACTACTGAGCCTGCGCTCTAGAGCCCACAAGCCACAACTACTGAGCCCTAGTGCCACAACTACTGAAGCCTGCGCACCTACAGCCCGTGCTCCACAACAAGAGAAGCCACCGCAATGAGAAGCCTGCACACCACAACGGAGAGAGTAGCCCCCCGCTGGCCGCAACCAGAGAAAGCCCGCGCACAGCAACAAAGACCCAACACAGCCAAAAATAAATAAATAAATATTTAATAAATAAATAAATAAATAAAAGTCATCCAGTCTGTGTTTAAAAAAAAAAAAATTATACTCATTGTGACCAGGACAGAGCACATATAAAGAGTCACCAAAAAAAAGGGGGGGAAATCATTGGCACGCATATATTCTTTTCGCTCTTTGAAAAATAACAATCAGGAAACTCAAACTCTTAATTCTGAAGACTATCCCCAAAACAATTAATCTCAAAATAAATTAGTATAATTAAAAGTTTTCTGATTAAGAGAAAACTCCAGTCCTTTCCAGAGACCACCTGGGCAGCCTCAGAACTAGTATTCTTCTGTGTTAATGATTCCTGGTTTTAATCATCGTCTTTATGAAAAACAAATAATCACTGCATTCCAGTTGACAATTCGTGTTCCAAGTTTCCTTTCCAAAGCCATCTTTAAAGTCCAAGGCAAATAAAAACCACGATACATAGTTGCTTACAGAACTGACAAGGACTCCTTTACTCCGACAGACCTGGTTGGCATCAATGATTCAAGCACATTATGAAAATCTCCACACCACTCAAAAAATTTTTAAGTACAGAACTGAAGTTTACATCCACAAATCTGTTTGATCTCTGCAGTTGCAAAACCATATGGCACACAGAGAAAAACAAATTATCTCTGCTTATGAAATAAGAACCTTCTGTAGGCTTTGGGACAGACCAACAGCTACAATCGTCCTACTTGCTGCATATCACTATAATTAACTCTCTCTGATCCTTTTGAAGAATTGAGAGTTTTGTTTCATGTTTGTCTGTTGTGGGAGGAGGGTGATTAGAGTCAAGAAGGACAATGCATCGCCACTGGGAGATGGGGAGAATACTAAGAGTAACCTCAGACACAAGAATTTCAATATTCTCTTTCTACGAATATTTTATAGGTAATATTTTTGTGCTTTATTTAATCACATTTATTATTGAGGAAATATACAAAGCCACGCATGTCAACATTTACGATGTAGTACTGAGAGCTGTGCTGGTAAAAAAGGCCTATGTCTTTATACTAAATGATTCTATCATTTCCAGAATAAAACCAGTTTCATAATCAGTGTAATTCCCCACTCAGCGACTACATAGAAACAACAGCAAAAAATATGGCCTGGCAAATGAAATTAAGCAATTTAAAATGTGGTTAAAATTTGCCATCCCTGCTTCCATTCCTGCCACTAGCTCCCACCACCGCAACTACCATTTACAAAATAAAAGCTTAAAAATAATTCACACTTCCAAAAGCAAAAGGCATCTCTAAAGTAGTGAGCAAGGGGATTTAAAATCTGATCTGACACTAACAGGATTTAAGAAGCTACTTCATAAACATAAACAGCCAACCAACGGGACTCTTAGAACCAGCAAAGACAGTTTCAGAGACAATTTGGTTAAACAGATCCAGAAATGAAGTAAAAGAAAATGCAAGTGAAAAGTGACAACAAAAAAAAAGGACTAAATATTTTTAAAGACAGCAGGATCACCTCTCGTGGATACACACGCGATTTCATGTAGGAAGTGTATTTAGGGAATGATTGGGTATAATTAGGATTCCCTAAGAGAAGACACTATTCTTAAGAATAACAGCCTGGCAGCCCTGCCTATCTTTCCACTTGGAGGGATTGGAATTGTGAAAGCATTTCCCTAACACTTGATGTGGTGGAACAGGTGACGCAGTAGGTTCTCCTCAGAAGGGTTTTGGGTCATAGCTAATGAGAGTTGTGGGATCTCCAAAACCCTGGGTCACCGAAGCACTCCTGGCATTTTGTCTTTATTTTACTCATACTGCACCCAAGCCAACACCTTTCAGCAACACCCCATCCCACTGCCACCAAATCACAGCAGAGCCCGGCTGGCATGAGAGCTGGGATCCCAAGGACCTGGGGTGGAGGGGCACAACAGCCTGTCAGAGCTATCAGGCAGGCGGGAGAATGTTCCCAAGAACCAGACTAGGCAGGGTTCAAGGGAGAAACTTTATCTCTTATGCTCTGATCACCTCCAAATTTGAATACCTTTAAAACATACAGACTGCAAGTACAGTCCTGGGAAAAATCAGTAACATGTCACCAGGTAACAACATTAATGGGTTTCCCTGGAATTCAATCTGCTTATTTCTAAACACCCTTGTATTTTTTTTAAAAAAGAATCACTTTCTATGTGGAGGTGAACTACCATGGAGAATACCTTTTATTCATTCACTATCTAACCTTGCTGTGCCCAAGCCGGATCCCTACTGAGGTGGGGATGGCATCCCATATTTGGCGGCTAATAGTTGAAGACAGTCTTTTCTTTTTCTTTTGGTTGACAGTTTATTCAGATAAGCCATTCTAAATACATTTCTGGATTCTTTCAGTGTCGGGGAGAGAAACAGCCCAATAAAAGTCCACAGGGACGTCCAGAATATGCAACATCGCTACCTACTCAAGAATAACCACGGCTTTTCTGCCTTCCTGACGGCACTTCTAATTCATCCCACAACCTAAAGCTTCTCAGCTGGATTAGAAAGCCCATTGTTTTATTTCCTTTTCCCCTTTAGTGAAGGCCTTGTCTACACCTCTTGGCTACAGACAGAGAGAACAAAGGGCAGTCAGACCTATAGATTTCTGTACTTGACCTTCTTTATGTGGTAAAGATGCTGGTATCCAAAACTGAATAAGAAAAAGGAATGTGAGTTGCAGGAATGACAAATAGAACCTACAAAAGAAGAAAAAGAACCAGCCAGAAGTTCTTTGTTACCCAACTTAGGATGTAACAAAAAAAGATGACTTTTCAAAATAAATAAATAAATAAGTGAAAGAATCTAGGCAGGACAGAAATTCACTGAGCAAGGAAACTCCATCCACAGCACTACATTTTTTTTTTTTTTTAACAGTCTCACGTTGGCGTTTTCTTGTTTTGAAAAATGAGACACCGACTGATACACTTAGCCAAATATTCTGATCTGTCGTCATTCTAAATATATGGGCCCATCTTTCAGCAAACAAATTAGCAGGTAATTATCATCACTGAATGCTCACCCTTCCCTGGAAGCTCTACAAATACAGAGTAATCAGGACTGGCAGTTAGTGAGCTTAAAACTTAAAATACTACTAACTTCACTGGAGCCACAATGCAAAAGTCCAGAGTATCAATCAGAAGGAGGGTGTTAGGAAAAGTTTTATGCGCTGAAATTTTCCAGGGGAGGGAAAATAAGAAGACACCCCCTTTATTTGATCATGGAGAAAAGAAAAATGGATCTTAGACAATGAATGACTCCAATATTTTTTTAAGCATGTCTAGGGATAAGCAGCCCCAAATTTGAGAAAACTGCAAACTGCAAGGAAGAACAGCCCTCCTCCCCAGTCCCCCCTACTAAGAGCAATGCAGAGCACATAAGCTTCCCAATACAGTAAGAGCTACAAAGCTAGCTACAGCCTCCAGGACTCAGAAATGACTCATGCCGTCTCCAAGACTCTGATTTAAACAACAACCATTTTCTGAGGGCAAAAGGGGAGTAAAGTTCTTAAATCATTTAATTCTGCCAATTAGTTCCGCAACTATGGCGTTAAAGAACTATGGATATTTATCCACTGGAAGTGGATCAAAAAGTGGGCTCTCTTAATGCCTATTAAATAGTGCTGATTTTCAAGCATCACTGACCAAGGTCAAATCTGAACCAATGTGAAAGCCTCCACTTCCCCATCACTAATCCCTTGAGCCATCCATTCTTCCAAAAGGCAAATGTTTGTAGGAAGGGGAAGAAATACCACACAGTATGTGCAGGCACTTAATATGACTGCTTTCTACACTAAACTCAGCTCACATGCCTACCATTTATCTATGGTTAAAGAATGAAAACACCCTGCAAACTTCCAGAAATGATATCACTACAGTATTGACATGAACAGAGAATCAAAGAATTAAGTGCTTTATTCCACATAAATTAGGTAAAAGTCTCTGGGGTATTGACTGACCATGTATTGTTTTCTGGTTATGTAGTTTTCTTCCATCAACTGGAAAAATAAAAGGATAACCCCCTTGAGCATGTGTTTCCAATTGACAAGATTATCTTCTGCAAGTGTGCTGCTGATCAAACTGCACAATGATCAAGTTTACGTTCCACTGGGTTATCAGCTACACTTAGAAAAAGTGGGGCTCAGGAGCTGGGAGAGATGAGTTTAAAAAAACACCATCACTGTGAGTTGTAACTGTGCCCTCCGTGGGGCACAAGACCTGAGAATTAACTTACCAATTCATTGCCCAAAAGGGAAAGCTTCCAGAGTGCCCCAATTGACCTGAGAACCTAATTGTTCACTTTCTTTCTAGGACAACTGCCATAAAGACCACCCCTGCCACCCTCCCAATCTAATATACACTGCAGGGTAAGCTTCAACTTAATGTTATATTCCTATTGAAACAAAGTTAACCACAGTCCAGTTTAATTGTTCGCCTCTAATCATGAGTTTTAATAAACCTAATCACCAATTATGGCACCTTTCCAAAAGTACTGAATATATTTAAAATATATTCAAGCACATACGTTCCAAGTCCCCAAAGAAAATACGATTGCATGCTACCTCTCCACTCCCCAGGAGGGAAAAGCTGTAGTGCCCAGAGATCTGGTGTAAGCTAGTCACTGCTGAAACTCTACATGAAAAGCCTTCTCCCTAAGCCTGCACTTTCCTCCTCCTACTCAAGGGGGAAAAAATGTTTCAAAAAATGTTCCTTGGCCCCTGCACTCCATGGAACTAATCACTTTCCCACTGTTATTTTTATATGTTTCTTGTACCTAACACAGCGTATCTTCTCTTTAATTGCCTGAATAGTATATACTTCTAACAGGTTCAAATATTACCTAGACATCTACAATTAAAAACAGGTCCACTCTCTCCTCCCTCCAACCCCTGCTAACCATTTGATGTGTATCCTTCCAGCCCAGTTCTATACTTAAACATGTACATGCTTATCAGTTTATAGATCTGTCACATCTAACAAACTATGCACTCCATGAGAGCAAGAACTGCCTTACTCACCTCTGTATCCAGTGCCTGGCACACTGCTGGTACAAATAGGTGCTCACTAAATATTTAATCAACCAATGATTAAAGTTAAAGCAACAGAGGAGCAGGAATCTACAAGAGTCCTGATGGGGGCT
Source organism: Eschrichtius robustus (assembly GCF_028021215.1). Taxonomy (NCBI): domain Eukaryota; kingdom Metazoa; phylum Chordata; class Mammalia; order Artiodactyla; family Eschrichtiidae; genus Eschrichtius; species Eschrichtius robustus. The sequence goes on from NC_090833.1 coordinate 69,808,025, forward strand.
CCAGAGGCAAGAGGAAACAGATGTCAGCATCCTTACACGTGCCTATGTCCGTGCCCACGTGCAATTTGGAAAGGGGGAAAGGAACAGATAGCATCTGGACCTGTGCCTCCAGGTGGTACACCAGATGAGCAATGGTTAGCCAACACAGGGACACTGAGGCACAGCAGCACATCCAGATGTCTTTTGTGAAACGTATCCAGAGCAACTTGGGATTCTGGAAGGCTGCTCTGTCCCTGATCTGAAGGGCTCTCCTACTGCCTTAAAGGCACCACCCAGTCCCACTAGGGTTCCCAAGGCATCAGCCTCTCCTAGGAATAGGACATTCTTGGGTTACAAACTGTCTGAACTGTGTTTGAAAATGTGTAAACTTCTTAGGGAAAAAAAGGAGTTCCAGAAGCACCCACAAGAACAAAAGAAAATGTTACCATTCAAAGGCCAAGAAAAAGCTATTTAAGATGTTAAAACATAGGGTTAAAGCATTAAAATTAGGGTGGGTCTCTTTTCTCCAAGCATCTAAACTTACGGGCTTCCATAACCAGAAGAGCTGGAAGTAGTACTATACTCAGTAAAATTGTTTAACATAAGTTATTTACCCAATTAATATATGATTCAATTTAATAGTAGGAATTGTTTAACTTTGCTAAACTTTTTAAAAAAGGTTAATAGCCTTGCTAACTGCAATCTCAAATTATCAAAGTCGCCAACTGATAGCCACCCGAAATAATAATGAGCGTAAACATAAAATGGGGGCTTCCCTGGTGGCGCAGCGGTTGAGAATCTGCCTGCCAATGCAGGGGACACGGGTTCGAGCCCTGGTCTGGGAAGATCCCACATGCCGCGGAGCAACTAGGCCCGTGAGCCACAACTACTGAGCCTGCATGTCTGGAGCCTGTGCCCCGCAACAAGAGAGGCCGCGACAGTGAAAAGCCCGCGCACCGCGATGAAGAGGGGCCCCCGCTTGCCACAACTAGAGAAAGCCCTCGCACAGAAACGAAGACCCAACACAGCCATAAATAAATAAATAAATAAATAAAAAACATAAAATGGCATAGTTAACTACTCTATGTCAAACTCTGTTTTAGCAAATCTTCATATTTGAGCACTGAAATTAGAATTAATTAATTCATCGTTACCAGTTCACCTTTTCCTTGCCAGGTTTCCAGAGAGCATAACTTTAAGAATTCACTGGACACAAGAAACATTACACAACTTGGTCAATAAAATAGCCCTGACCACATTATCATCATTACCCAGATTTATAAAATGGGCCCAGTGACCAAGACATTGGGTACATGTCCAATAGTAACATATATTTTGAAATGAGCAAACTGGCTCATACACTAACCAAGCACGCCTTCAGTTCAGTCGAGAATGGCTATATAGACTAACACTTGGTTTCTAACTCTAAAAGCTCCAGTGTTCAGCAAAAAAAAAAAAAAAAAAAAGAAAGAAAGAAAAGGAAAGAAAGGCCCACATTTCAAGAACTCTTCCCAACCCCACACCCCTCAACTCCATCCAGGAAAATCTCCCACCTCCATCCCCTACCTAGAGCTGCCTTTGGGGACAAATAAGATGTTGACTTGGAATCCTGGTTCTATAGCTACTCAACAATTCCAAATTAATGAGAAATCAACTAACAGAACCCCTAAGCTAAGAAGAATTAAATACAGTGGCCAGAAATAGATACTTGAATATGCCCTAAAGTATCAGAGGCACGTGGGGTCACGTGGAGGTGGCGGTAGGGAGTAGAACTGTGATCGATCACATTTTAAAAGCATACCTACAGTCTGTCATACAGAGCGAAGCAAGTCAGAAAGAGAAAAACAAACACCGCATGCTAACACATATGTATGGAATCTAAAAAAAAAAAAATGGTTCTGAAGAACCTAGGGGCAGGACAGGAATAAAGACGCAGACGTAGAGGATGGACTTGAGGACACGGGGAGGGAGAAGGGGAAGCTGGGATGAGGTGAGAGAGTGGCATGGACATATATACACTACCAAATGTAAAATAGACAGCTAGTGGGAAGCAACCGCATAGCACAGGGAGATCAGCTCGGGGCTTTGTGACCACCTAGATGGGTGGGATAGGGAGGGTGGGAGGGAGGCGCAAGAGGGAGGGGATATGGGGATATATGTATGCATATAGCTGATTCACTTTGTTATACAGCAGAAACTAACACACCATTGTAAAGCAATTATACTCCAATAAAGATGTTAAAAAAAAAAAAAGATCTGCCACTGAGATATTTATGGGTTAACTGATGAGATGGCTAGGACTGAATTCAAAATAAATCCATTCAGAGAAAGGGGGAAAAGGAAGCTGGGTGATAGTACTGATGACACAAGAAGGTGAGGTTAAGTAGTGAATACTATTATTATACTATTCTCTCTGCTTTTCTGAATATCTTTAAATTTCCATAATAAAAAGCGAGGGAGGGGCACAAAAGTATGTATATACAGTAAAATGCTAATACTAACGACCCCTCCTGGAGGGATTCTGGATTATTTTATTTTCTTCTGTGAGCTTTTCAACAAAAATAATATCACTTTTGTGTTCAGAAAGTAAATATTTTCTATTAGCCTGATGATGATTGCTAAAACATTTCTGGTGAAGAATGATGCTCTTATCTGGATGCCTTTAGAAGCCGCTCCTGTCACAGTAAACCAAGCTGTAGCAAGACCCAAATTTAAGAGAAAACCATTGTGCCCTGAGGCACACACACCCAGAAATCCACATAAACAAAGTTTCAAGCAAGGATGTAATAAGTACAGAATGAAAAGAATCTGACAAAAATAGCCCAACAGAAAGTAAAACAAATTAATTCCTTTTCCTGAAGGGCAATATCATCTGTTTAAAAAGGTTTATTTTTCCCTTTTAGCTAAAGTTGATTGAGCCCTTGCTATGTACAAATAATTTGACTGTACTCTCACCTAATCCTCGTTAATAACCCTAAGAGGAAGTATAAGTATGAAGCCCATTTCAGAAATGAAGAAACTGAGATTTAGAGAGTTTAAACAGAGTGGAGTTGGAGTAGTGATTTCAACCAAGAATGTGATCACATCTTTGTCTTCAGGATGTCTGAGAGAAAAACAGGAGAGGAAACTCCCAGGTGGAAAGAGAGAAATTAATCTACTTCAAAAAATTCCCAAAGTAAAACGATCCAGAGCCTAGACCCTATGTAAGAGTAGCATTTACATTCCTTCTGTCCATCCTCAAGACCAAGGGGGGGGAAAATGATTGTAAAAGGAATGCATCAAGAAGAATTAAAAGTTCCATAAATCGATACACAAGCCCATGATTACAACCTATAATAAAACTTCAGTAAACCAGCGGTATGGGAAACTCAGTGGCGCCCTCAGTGTTCAGAACACTCAGTTTCAGAAAGAGATTTTGAAGTAAAGAGAATTTCAAATCCCAGCTTCTCAGTTTACAAGTTCCATGACCCTAGGCATGTCATCATTTAGCCACTCCTAATCTCACTTTGGTCCCTGTTAGTGGCGCTAACAATACCTATTTATATGGTATTTATATGTAAAGATCAACCACAGCAGAGTGCTTATGTGCCTAGCACTGTGTTATTCACAACCCCCCTAAAGAAACCACTGTCATTCCCATTTTACTAAAAGTGAACCTTAGAGAAGACAGGTAACTTGCTCAAAGGAACTGCTAATAAGCAAAAACTGTCTTTTAGATCCCAAAAGCCCCCGTGGGCTGGCTACTGCAGGCATCAGGACACTGTCGATCCTTGTAAAACGGGCTCACTCCCTCAATGCAAGTCGTAAGTCCACCCTGAATAGCAAGCATCTATGCTCCCAAATTAACACCCAAACAAAACAGTTACCAAGAAATCTTAAGACTTTTCAAAGTCTAGAGATGTCAGGAAGATTACAGAGCGGATTTCCTACAACATATTTAAAACTGTACTTGGATGTTATGAAAAATGCACAAGCTGATGAAAACAACCTGTAATGAAACTTCAGCAAACCAGCGCTATGGGAAACTCAGCAGCGTCCTCAGTATTCAGAACACCCAGTTTCAGAAAGAGATTTGGAGTAAAGAGACAATTTCAAATCCCAGCTTCTCGGTTTACAAGCTCCATGACCCTAGGCATGTCATCATTTAGCCACTTCCAATCTCACTTTTGGTCCCTATTAGTGGCGCTAACAATACCTATTTATATGTAAAGCGCCTAACTCAGTGCTTGGCTCTCAACACGAAGCAGAAGCTCAGTAAAGGCTTCATCCCCACATAATGCGCTGTGGTCGGTACCAGCCAGCATTCTTCCTCCTCAGTAACCCCAAGGGAAAAATGAACCCTCAGCTCCCCATTTGTGGATCAAAGTAATGCCCCCAGCTGGCCCAAACTACCGCCCCTCCCCTCTCATAACACAATAACATCTTTATAGCAAAGATTCTCAAATTGTGGGGATTTAGTTCAGTAACTCTCTTATTTTGCAATACTATAATTTTACTTTATTGGACTTTCAGATGGGCTTTGTTTGGCATTTCATTATTTCAGAGCCAACTTCCCACTTAAAATTCTAGACCTTGGCTTTGATAATAGAATATGAAAAATGCCAGGACATTATATCTGTCCAAGGGACAAAAACTCTGTGAGCAGCCAGAGATTGCTTTATTTGTTTATACAGTGACAACAGTCAGAATTCCAAAGAATCAAGTCATAGAATCTTAATTTTCTCCCTTACTAGCTTTTTCTGCCTTACTAGCTTGGTAGTAATAAAAAGCAACTGAGTACTCAAAATATTTTGCTTTTTCAATTTTGTATTTTGTTATTCTAATGCTTACTATAAATGCTTAACATAAATAAGAGTAAAATAAGGCTAAACACATTTTCAAACGAACAGATAAAAATTATTTCTCCTACATCCATCACTGTTTTAACAATATTTCAAGCTAATTACTTCAAACTGTTTTTGTTTAAATAAGATTTTTGGAATGTCTATGACAACAAAACAGATTTAGATGTATGCATATTTATGACATGAGGGCAAAAAGGAATTCTGAATCCTTAAGAATTTCTTAGTTTGTTGTTTTTGTCAGTGTGATACAGAAATTAAACATTTAAGCAAAAATTTAAATACCAAGGCCTGCTTTAATGAACAACACTTAAAAAAAAAAAGTTTACATCTCAAATTAATTGGCAATTCTAGGAATTCCAAGCAACACTGATTGTTCTCAGTATTAAAAAGCAGCCCCCTCCCCAAAAAACATACTGGTCTCAATCCAGAGCCAACGAATTCCATACTTTTTACTCCTTTTGACTCTCACTTCCCATTTAGAAAAGGCAGGGTTAAAGACTAAATAGACTCTGACCTTTAAGTGTAACTTGGAAAAGCCATAGCCTGAAGATGAGTCATACAGAGACTTTGTAAACTAACTACACAATTGCTAGACTGTATGACATACAAAGAAGCTACGAGTAAAACTACTCACTGAAAATAGAACTACATGCCTTTGTAGTACAGAAACATGCTCAGTCACACAAACAAAACCAGGACCACCACTCATACACACATACACATCATCCCTTAGCAAACACAGATGTATTTTCATATAGTGCTATTTAACTTTGTAAAGGAGTATTTTATTTAAGTCTTAATGAACTCAGGTGAGCTTACAACTCTGAGATTTCTCATTCCACTTGTTAGCTTCAGGAACAGAGAAAATATCTGACCTACCTTTGTATTATCTGAAAGAAAATTAAAATAAGAAAACCTCTTCTAGCTCAAAGCGTTTTCTCCATGAATAGATACAACCTCTCCTTTAAAAAGCATACTCTTGCATACAAAAAGAAGTACCTCCAGGCTACTACCTAAAGAAACCATCTGGTTTGTTCTCCTGTTGATCTTTTCATGTTGCCCACCAAGTTTGAAAACTAGGTCAGAGTAAAAAACGATTTTTTAAAAACTACTGAAACATGATACAAATAACAGCACTAAAATGGAGATAAATAGAAAAGGACCTAGAAAAGAAGTTAGAAGAAATTCAAACAAATTTCATTTTTTAAACCGGCTAAAAACAAAGCTATAATTAGCTAAATGTGATCGGAATATAAATTATAGATGTGACATAATTTAAGAGGACTAAACCAGACAGGTTAGGTGTTTGTCCATCTTAAGTCTCGCCTTGGTAAACCGGAATGAAGTTGCTACATCCAAAAGTATTTTTGAAAAACAGGGCTGTAATAACAATAATGTTAATAGTAATTAATTATCGAACTATTCTATGCATATGACACCAATCATCTATCTCATTTAATCCTCGTCAAAACCCAAAACTATAAATTTTCCCATTTCACAGAAGAGAAACTGAGATACAGAGAAGTTAAGTTACTTGCCCAAGGACAAAATATTTTTGCCTTTTTTTTTTTTTTTTTTTGACAGAACTGAGTGGGATAGGAAGAATTAGTGACTGGTAATCCCTTTAAAGAAGAATATTGATTCATTTAATGTCAGTGCTCTTAAACTGAAAATCAAAACCACCTGGAGGGGTTTGTTAAAATGCAGATGATCGGTTGCTGAGCACCACCCCCAGGGTCTCTGATTCAATAGGTTTGAGATGAAGCCCAGGAATTTGCATTTCTAACAAGTTCCCAGGTGATGCTGCAGCTGGGGACCCCATTTAGAGACCCACTGCTTATACTAATCACAATGAGATACACTAAACATTTAGAGATGCAATAAAAGAATGATAAATTAGGTACAACTGAACCTAAGTCCAGTGTCTGAATTTTCAAATTATTTGATTTATACACATTTTGAAGAACAAGAGTTCTGTGAGAAGTCGCTATGGTAAAGTATTGTATTTTATACCAGGATGAATTCTGTAACATTGCCCAATGTCTATTATTTTGACCCACAACAATCCCAAGAAACATTAACTCTTTCTACTTGTCTCTTCCAAAATTACATTCTGCTCCTAATAGTGACTTATCCCCATGTTTGATGTATTTAATAACCCGGTTAGAACAATAGTAGGGCAAAAATTTCAAACTTTCTCCCTTCTTCCACATTTTTAAGACCTTGAATGTTCAGACACACAAAAACATCACAAAGTAGGATAGAACAGTAACATAAATATTTAAACAACACTGATATATTCATGTAGAATTGAACTCTCAGGTTTTCAAATTACGGAATAATCAAGTTTGGTCCAGGAGTATCACAATTTGTCCATATCTTTCCAGAAGTTACTGACCTGGAGAAATGACCTCGAGAAAATAAAATAAAACAAAACAACATATACTCAATATCTTGTAATAACCTATAATGGAAAAGAATCTGAAAAAGAATATATATGTGTGTGTATAACTGAATCACTTTGCTGTACACTTGAAACTAACACAACATTGTAAATTAACTACACTTCAATTTCACGCAGTGAAATTATCTCAGCAAGACAAATAGCCCCAGGTTCAGTGAAGATTCCCACTGGCCCATCTTTGACTTCTATACCAATAAGTTAATAACCACTTGGGCAACTACTGCACGCTTGTTCATTCACATATATTCTAGCCCCTTTATTGCACAAGAAAGGACAGCAAGAGAAGAAAGACCACATTACCAGAGCTTCTGCCAGACGCAACCATGACAGATCTGAAAGGAAGAGGTAGCACTACCAGGCAGGGCTGTGCTTCTGAGGCTGAAGTCCTGGTATTCGGTCCCCAGCTTCAAACCCAACAGCCAACACCCACACCATTTTGCCAGCTAGGCTATGAGGTCCTGACCTCTGCTACTATAATATGGGAGGCTGCTTGACTGCTCAGCTTTTTGATTCAGCACAGGTAGCAGTTTCCCTGGCTAGCCAGTTCTACAATGTTATTCTGGGAGTCATTCTTAGAAATTCAACCCAGAGCCTGATCTTCCAGCTCCTCCAAGATGCATGAAGGACCTAATTTCCTATACCAAATCCCTCCCTGCTAAAACTGGCTGGAGTGGTATGGTTTCAACAGGTTTCAGCAGGTCAATGCCACTAAACAGAAAAGGATTCCTTTTAAATTCTTATCACTTGTGAAAGGAAATACTCCATAGCAAGGGGAATTAGTAGAATCGAGCACAATAGAAGAGACAGACAACAATCTGAAAGACCTGGATTCTACTCTAGACTCTTCCACTGACCTTCACTAAATAGGAATTTAAGAACTGCTAGATGAATTAAAAATAAATCTAGGTAAATCATCCCTTCCCTGGTCATATCTGGCACAAAATGTGTGCTCAAAATTTCTGAATCACTCTGAATTAAGGTTTGTTCTAAATATTACAAGAGCATAATGAAAAAAAATGATTGATTAATAATCCGGGGCTCAGATTCACTATCTGAAAATGGGAAACCTATCAAAGGAAGAATGACAGATAAAGAACACTGTGCTGTCCAGCACAGCAGCTACCAGCCACATGTGGCCATGGTGCACTTGCAATGTGACTAGTGCAACTGAGGAACTGCATTTTTTATTTTACTTTAATTAATTTAAAATTTTAAAATATAACTGATCAATTACCAAGAAACTTGAATATATTTGGAACAATTCGAGTATACTAATCTACTTTTTTTAACTGCTACTTTGTGAAATCTAAACACACGCCAGATTTCGAAGACTCAGTATGAAAAAATGTAAAATACCTTAGTGATTGTTTACATTGACTACAAATTGAATGATCATCTTTTGGATATACTAGGTTAAACAAATTATATTTTAACAAATTAACTTTACCTGTTTCTACTTTTTTTTTTAAATGTAGCTACTAGAGAACTTAAAATTACAACCATGGCTTGCCTTCTATTTCTATTGGGCAGTGCTACCTTAAGGGATGTAAAACGTTTAACAGTTTTTGAAAACAGGGTTAAGAATAAGGATAAATCAAATTAGCATCATGGAGAAACAAGGGGAAACAGGCTTCTATAAAGAGCCATGAGGAGACTTAAAAAGCATCTCTCAAAATCAGACTTTTAAGTACCCTAGTAATTTATGTGCAAGAATCCTGACCTATGAAAGAACACATATAAATAAATCTTTTTAAAAGAAACGTTTAGCAGGAAGCTGATGAGAGCCATTATGGGGGTACACAAAGTTAATATGCTATGAAATAGCAAAATATGAAAAGGTATGAGGAAATGTAGTCTTGTGGTTAGAGCGAAAGAGCTTTCGTCTAACCCTACTCTTTTTCCCCACGACTAAGTCTGAAGTCAAGTTAGGGACACGGAGGGGAAACTAGACAGGACACGTTAACAACGTAGGTGTGAAGCAGGCCTCCAGCCTGCTGACCCTCAGAGGTCAGAGTGGAACACCTAGGGAGGGAAAAGGAAGAGCCGGGGGTTTTGTTTTCTTCAGGGGAGGTGCAGGTATGGGGTAAATCCACCTTACATGCAGGCCCCAGGTAGCTTTTTCTAAGTACAACTAATTCAATCTCACCAGACTTGTGTGAGGTAAATAGGGAGCAATGCGGTCCTATCCCAGTTATACAAATGAGGCCCCAAAAAAGCAAGCCCTTGCTCGTTGTCACCTTAGCGAGACCCAAGTGCTCTGGCTTAGCTACCACAGTCTCACAACATAAAGAGACTACCCATCTCAGTCATTAACGTGCACACAACTCCAGCCTTGCTAATGGTCCTAAAGACAGTGCCACCCACTTCCTTCTTTGCTCTCTTTCCTCCCTGTGAGCATTTAACAAGTCCTTAAAACAAAAAGGTCAAATCTCTTCTCTCCATTTTTGGAAGTTATTAACAAAAGCAAATCCATCGCTGTTAGCTAGACAGTGACAAGAGTTACATCTAACACCTTGCCTTTAGTTAACACGACTTTTTTTTTTCCAGCTCAGTTTAGAACTCAAAACCAATCTCTTGACAAAGACCCTTCCATAGACATACTACCACTCTTGTCAGTCCTGAATAAATTCAAATTGGGACCCACCACTGTAAAGCTACGAACCTTCATAAGACAAGTTCTTGGGTTCTCTTAGGACAGCTTTTTAATCCATTTGCTTGGAGCAGTTTTATCCAGAACACTCAGTATATAATGACTAGTCCTACAGATGACCAAGGCTGCAACCAAAAAGCAAAAAGCAATCAGGGGGCTTCCCTGGTGGCACAGTGGTTAAGAATCCGCCTGCCAATGCAGGGGACACGGGTTCGAGCCCTGGTCTGGGAAGATCCCACATGCCGCGGAGCAACCAAGCCCGTGCACCACAACTACTGAGCCTGCGCTCTAGAGCCCGTGAGCCACAACTACTGAGCCCGCATGCCGCAACTACTGAAGCCCGCGCACCTAGAGCCTGGGCTCTGCAACAAGAGAAGCCACCGCAATGAGAAGCCTGCGCACCGCAACCAAGAGTAGCCCCCGCTCTCCACAACTAGAGAAAGCCCGCGCGCTGCAACAAAGACCCAACGCAGACAAAAATAAAAATTAAAAAAAAAAAAAAAAGCAATCAGGGATGGAATGACTTGAAATACAATGTACCAGTTGACCCCTGAACGATGCGGTTTGAACTGTGAGGGTCCATTTACACCAGATATTTTTCAGTATCTCAATCTGTGGTTGGTTGAATCTGAGCATGCAGAGGAACGGACTATAAAATATACGTGGATTGGGCTTCCCTGGTGGCGCAGTGGTTGAGAATCTGCCTGCTAATGCAGGGGATACGGGTTCGAGCCCTGGTCTGGGAAGATCCCACATGCCGCGGAGCAGCTGGGCCCGTGAGCCACAATTACTGAGCCTGCGCGTCTGGAGCCTGTGCTCCGCAACAAGAGAGGCCGCGATAGTGAGAGGCCCGCGCACCGCGATGAAGAGCGGCCCCCACTTGCCGCAACTAGAGAAAGCCCTCGCACAGAAACGAAGACCCAACACAGCCATAAATAAATAAATAAATACTTAAAAAAAAATTTTTTTTTAAATATACGTGGATTGACCCCCGTGTTGTTCATAGATCAACGGTAGTTTTCCTTCCAGACAGGCAAGACTTACCAATGTTTCCCTTTTGCCCCCTCTCCCCAAACATGCCCAGGTAGCACCTTGAAATAAAGCGGTCAATGTTCATTTTTATTTAAAATAGTTGCCATATCAGACACAGCATTCTAATCGTATCAGATTAGAGTACCAAAGGAGACAGTGCCCCACCCTCCAGCGTGAGGGATTACACTGAATCTACAGCAATTAACAAGGGCCAACCAGCCTAACCACCTAAACAGAAAAGCTTCTGCCAACAGATTTTATTTTTAAATACACAGTATATTCCGAACAAGCCATGCAAGCTAAGTTGAGTTTGTTTATTCACACAGAAGGACAGTGACAAATTCCAATTCAAGATTTACCACGGATACACCCAGTACTTTTTGGTGCTTCTTTATTTTTTTTAAAAATAAATTTATTTATTTATTTATTTTTGGCTGCTTTGGGTCTTCGTGGCTGCGCACGGGCTTTCTCTAGTTGTGGCGAGCAGGGGCTACTCTTCAACGCAGTGCGCGGGCTTCTCATTGTGGTGGCTTCTCTTGTTGCGGAGCAGGGCTCTAGGCGTGCGGGCTTCAGTAGTGGTGCGTGGGCTTCAGCAGTTGTGGCACGTGGGCTCAGCAGTTGTGGCTCACAGGCTCTAGAGCGAAGGCTCAGCAGTTGTGGCACACGGGCTTAGTTGCTCCATGGCATGTGGGATCTTCCCAGACCAGGGCTCGAACCCATGTCCCCTGCACTGGCAGGCGGATTCTTAACCACTGTGCCACCAGGGAAGTCCTTGGTGCTTCTTTAAATTCAAGTTATCAATAGATTCATTTATGACTTAGGGCTGATGGATGAACCTTTCAAGATCATGTTTCATTTTAGAGGATGGCTGAACTCAAATATAGTAAATTCTGACTTAAATATAGTAAACTTCGACAATTCAGACACTGCTGTTTCTCAAGTTTTTTGATACTAAAGTGAGAGGGGGGGAAGTTAATGTTTACCTTAGCATTATCAATGTGAAGTGGTAGTGGGGGAGATTTTTAAGCAAAAGAATTACATAAACAAAATTAAAGAGGTGTTAAACAAATTCTTTTCACTCCCTTTAGAAGTTGCATTTACATACTGACAATGTAAACAGCAGCCACAGTAGTGCTTTGATCTGCTAATTACAAAATATTTTTATCGTTTCATTAAATCGGGAGTTCTAAGAGGCCACTTTAATGATTAAAAGGGCACCCTGAAGAAGTCTTCTCTAACTCACACTAAAAATTTGCTTGGAGAAAAAAAGAAATTTTTTTTTGCAACGAGAAGAGGCTAAGGAAATCACTAACTCTTGGGGTGGCTGGCTCCTATTCTAACAGGCAGGTCTCAAACCAGAGTTCAGGAACAAGGATAGCTAATTAATAGGCTCAAGCTGTTAGGCCCCTGGCAGTCAACAGGAGATACTGAAGAGGACTCCATCCATCCTCAGTCGCTGAAGCGCCTTAACTTGATCTGCTACCCACTCAATGACCGGGAAACGCTACACAATTTTATCGGGTACCAGGAAAATATTTCACATCTAACATTTCTTCACAGAACTAACCCTTTAATTTGGTAAGAGAAATACCATTACCTTTGGTTCTTTCTCTATGATAAATGATAAACAACCACAGAAAGGCATTTGAAGGTGTCTATCACTGCTTAAGGACAGTAAACCCCTTGCAGTTTGAAGATGTCTCCGTTTTTCTCTTTTGTTTTTCTCTCATTTTCAAAACAACAGAACAAAGTCTGTATCTGATGCTCAATCCATGAAAAAAATTTTTTGAATTTTTAAAGTATCTTGATTTCAGTCCTCTCCCTTATGAAGCAAGACTGAACCCAAAATGCCCTTAAAAATTAATAAACTGTACATTTTAGAGCAGTTTTAGGTTTACAGAAAAGTGAGCAGAGAATAAAGAGTTCCCATATTTTCCCTTACTCCATCTCACCTCACCCCACTACATTCCTATTATTAACATCTTGCATTGGTGTGAGACGTTTGTTACTACCGATGCACCAATACTAAAGTCCATAGTTTACATTAGCGGTCACTGTTTGTGCTGTAATTCAACCGGTTTTGACAAATGCATAATGCCTTGTATCCACCATTACGGTATCATACAGAACAGTTTCACTGCCCTAACAGTTCCCCGTGCTCCACCTATTCATCCTTCCTTCCCTCCCCCCACAAAACCCCTGGCAACCACTGATCTTTTCACTTCCTCCGAAGTTCTGCCTTTTCCAGAATGTCACAGAGTTGGGATGATACAAAATGTATGCTTTTCAGACTGGCTTCTTTCACTTACTAATATGCATTCAAGGTTCTTCCATATCTTTTTGTGGTTTGATAGTTCATTTCTTTTGTTGCTGAAAAGTATTCCATTGTATGTATGTACCACAGTTTGTTTACCCATCACCTACTGAAGAACATCTTGGTTACTTCTAATTTCGGGAATTATGAATAAAGGCTGCTTTAAACATTCATATATTGTTTTTTTGTGTGGACATAAGTTTTCAACTCATGTGAGTAAATACTTAGGAGCACGATTGTTGAATGCTATTGTGTATTAATCTGCTTGGGCTGCCATAACAAAATACTATAGACTGGGTGGCTTAAGCAACAGAGATTTATTTCTCATAGTTCTGGAGGCTAAAAAGTCCAAGATCAAGGTGCCAGCTCATTAAATTTCTAGTGAGAGCTCTCTTCCTGGCTGGTAGATGGCTACTAGGTCCTCACATGGCTGAGCGGGGGAAAGGAGGGGGAGAGAGCAGTCTCTCTACTGCTCCAAGTCTCTCCTTATAAGGCCATTAATACTATCAGATCAGGGCCTCACCCTTTTTACCTCATTTAACCTTACTTACCTCCATAAGGGCTCCATCTCCAAATACAGTCACATTGAGGTTTGGGACTTCAATATACGAATTTGAGGGGGATACAAACATTCAGCGCATAACACATGTTAAGAGTACATTTAGCTGTGTAAGAAATTTCCAAACTGTCTTCCCAAGTGTCCGTAACATTTTGCACCAGCAATGAATGAGAATTCCTATTTCTCCACATCCTTGCTAGCATTTGGTGTTGTCAGTGTTCTAGATCTTAGCCATTCTAATAGGTGGGTAGTAGTACTTCACGTTGTTTTAATTTGCAATTCTATAATGACATATGATGTTGAACATCTCTTCATACGCTTATTTGCCATCTGTATATTTTCTTTGGTGAGGTGTCTGCAACATCCTCTTTTCACTATTCTAAAAGTATGTTTTCCAAAGTGTGGTCCTATGGCCACCTTAGAGTGGGATCACCTGCGCTGCCTGCTAGAGATGTAGACGCTTGGGCCCCATCCAATACTAATGTATTAGACTTTTCTAATGCACTCAGGACCGAGAAACATTAAATTGACAGATACACAGGGGGAGAAGAGAGGGAACGCTGACTATCACCAATGGTCAGCCTCACTCTTACTGGATTGACTGGTTAGAGACCTGCATCCATTATCTTTTCCTCACTGGCAGCTGACTTTTAAATCACGAAGTCTTTCAAAAAGAATAAATATAATATGGATGGGTACTCTGCCATGATCAGGAAGTCAAGGCTACTCAGTGATGAAAAAAAAAGGGGGGGGGTGGTGGGAATGGGAATTGAGTTGTTTGACCCCAATCCCCCTGGAAAATCACTGGAAGCAGGGTGAGGGGTGGGTGGGGTAAGGTGGGGGGGGAGGAAGGGGGACAACTGGTTCTACTCCTTAAAAATAAGCTAAACTAACCTGCCAAGAAGAGAAGAGGCAGAAGTTGGGCATGCAGCTGGGAAGCTGAGATAAGCAAAATACCATGGAAGCAAATTATTCAAACTATGACAGGTCACAAATCAAACTCATTTTTAAAGCCCCTAATAAGCCTCAAAGAAATTTTTTTTACTTCTTTCCTTCCAAGAAGGAGAGGAAGGAAGGGAGAAAAAGTAGTGAAGCAGTGGGTCTTGCTGGTGAGGACAGGAAAAGAAATAGCTGCCCATTCTCTAACAGGTGGGGGTGGGAGCAGAAAAAAAAAGAAAAAAAAGCAAAAATATAAGAGACTAGGAAAGAACTATTCCTAGTATAATACTCTTTTATCTTATCTATATTCTACATCCTTTATTTAGATTTTTTTAAAGTTTGCAATGAAACCTCCAATCTGTTTTTAAACCAAAAGCATGATTCTTTCCTGAGTAGTAAATCTGATTAATTAATTTTCTTCAAACTTTCTAGGTAGTAGCCAGCCAATTCTTTTTTAAGGCGTCAAGTACAAAATAAAAGGCATTAAAAAAAAAAGGCATGATTCTGCAGTTTAAAATAATGTTAACATGCTAATTTCTCTTAAGTATTTTAAACAAAAGTTGATATTTTAATTACTGCATATTTCCAAGAGATAAGCAAATGGAGAAAATTATTTCCCAATACGTTCACATCTGTAAAGAAAACTTTTCTGAAAACCAGTAAGACACAAAATAGAAAAAAATGATTTTCTTTCATGGCTAAAACTTTAAGCTATAATCAACTGTAAATCAGACTATTTACTCAAGACATTCTTTTGGTAATGGCAGATAGTAATAAATTTCTTAACATCACTGATTTATTAGCATTTTATCATTTACAACACATTCTCATACATAATCTCTTTTTTACTCAATCCCATTATCACTATTCTGAGTGAAGTGGAAGAAGCTAATCTGTCTATCCTCATTTTACGTAAAGAAAGCAGAGTCTCTTGGAGATTAGGGAAACTTTCTCACTACATGGCCTTTAGCACACAGCAAAGCCAGAATTCAAATCCAGGACTCCATCTCCAAGACAAAGGAGTCCCCTAATCTTTCCACTTTGTAATAACACAATAACACGTAAATTATAAGACACAAAAAAATCCATAATGTAGTTTTAGAGTACACTGGGAAATCTTAAAAAAAATTTTTTTTTAAAAAGAGAATGTGAGATTCTGTTCATAGCTTTGCACCTCTTGAGTTCCCCCTATAATAGCACTAGTATTCCAGACCATGGTGCTAACGGGAGATTTCTAGGCAGCCCTCTACATGGCAAGTTATCTGCCAGGACAAGACATTCTGCAGGTAATGAGCAGCCTGTTTGCAAAGTCATCTATGCCAGTTGTTAGAAGCTGGAAAACCTTTGTCTACCTTTCTCTGCACCAAGCACTCTAACCTCCACAGCTGTTACATCCATTTCAATGGGCAACAAACAACTCCCTTCAAGCTTCTAAACATCCAAGAAGCCAGGAGAGATGAAAATGGCAGTTGTGCCCTCCTAGGAATTCCAAATCCCCTTCACGTTAGTGCTAAGTAGGGAGTCTCTACACTTTTTTGCTATCCTGACATTAAAAAAAAAAAAAAGAACACAAGGGACATTTAATCACATTACCCACCCCCCAATATATCTATTCCAAAGTAATACTAAATAATATCAACATTTTGAAGACTTGAATTTCAGAGGGTTTTTAAATCCATATTACTTTCAAATAATGTTGGCACTTTAGTAAATTAAGTGGCATTTTCAACTTGTTGGACTGCTTTTTCAAATCTAGTTTATTGTTCTTCCTAATTTATCCGGGATGTTTTTTCTAACTTACTAAGGGCAGGGACTCTAGAGATGAGTGAAGTTGTTCCCCCTACTCCAGAGCAAAGGTGCTCCAATTCAGAATCACCAGGGAGCTTGCTTAAAATGCAGCTTCCCAGATTGCACTCTAAAAGGTTCTAAGTCCATACAACTGGGAGAGGGTCCAGGAAGCAGCATTTTTAAGATAGTTCCATTGTAGGTAGTGATCTGACAAGTGTGTCCAGCAAATGCTGCCACAAAAGGACTCACCCTGGCCCACAGGACAAACTTATAAACAGACATTTTAAAACAACCTGCGAGTGCTGAAGGCCATAAAAAGGGAACTGACTCCAGGTGTGGCACCAAGGGCACTCCAGACTCAGGGGGACAACTTACACAAAGGAAGGAAATAATGAAATGTTTGGGGAACAAAGGATCATCTGAAAATTAAACTATGTCCAAACAGTGGACTCAGCCTTTGAGGAATATCTTGCTTGTAAAATTTTTCACAGAAAAAGGCTTTTAAGACAAAGGTGTTTAAGCAGGGAAGTGAATGACTGGATGTGTATTAAATGTGAAGGACAGGGGCTTCCCGGGTGGCGCAGTGGTTGAGAATCTGCCTGCCAATGCAGGACACACGGGTTCGAGCCCTGGTCTGGAAAGATCCCACATGCCGCAGAGCGACTAGGCCTGTGAGCCACAATTGCTGAGCCTGCGCGTCTGGAGCCTGTGCTCCGCAACAAGAGAGGCCGCGATAGTGAGAGGCCCGCGCACCGCGATGAAGAGCGGCCCCCACTTGCCGCAACTAGAGAAAGCCCTCGCACAGACACGAAGACCCAACACAGCCATACATACATACATGCATACATACATACATAAATAAATTAATTAATTAATTTAAAAAATTTTAAAAAAATGTGAAGGACAGTTTTAAACTAAAAGCAGGAAAATGAGTTCTCCAATGTTAAAGAAAAGAAGAGTGCTTTTTAAGAGATGCTAAAGAAACAGAATGAATAGGAACTGGTGAGCTACCAATCCTATTAACATATTTTCACTCCCAAGTGAAGACCTGTATCAGAGAGAAAACAGGGCAAGTTCACGGGTGGACAGTTTACCTATTCCAATCACATATCTCAATAACATAAAATGGAAGATGAGAAATTGGATTGTGTGTGTGTTTTATTTAATTTTATTTATTTATTTATTTATTTATTTAATCAGTCATCAATTTTATACACATCACTGTATACATGTCAATCCCAATTGCCCAATTCAGCACACCACCATCCCCACCC
The DNA here is from genome assembly GCF_028021215.1 of Eschrichtius robustus. NCBI lineage: Eukaryota > Metazoa > Chordata > Mammalia > Artiodactyla > Eschrichtiidae > Eschrichtius > Eschrichtius robustus. Next base: position 69,825,868 of record NC_090833.1, read on the forward strand.
CATCGCAGTTTTCCCCCCTTGATGTCTATACGTTTGTTCTCTACATCTGTGTCTCAACTTCTGCCCTGCAACCCAGTTCATCTGTACCATTTTTCTAGGTTCCACATACATGAGTTAACATACGATATTTGTTTTTCTCTTTCTGACTTACTTCACTCTGTATGACAGTCTCTAGATCCATCCACGTCTCAACAAATGACTCAAGAGAAATTGGATTTTTAAGCTCATAATCCATCCTTACTTAACCCTAGCATTTGGTTATTTCTAACTCATATTGCCCCTTCCCTGCCTTATATGTAGCTTAAGATACAAGCCAGAATAATTATATATTAAATTTATTAAAATGTAATTTAAGTTATATATTAAATTTATTAAAATGTAATATATATGGATAAATATGTAGCACTATGGCTGGATCATATGGTGTATTAGTCTGCTCAGGCCACCATACCAAAATACCATAGACTAGGTGGCTTAAACAACAGAGACTTATTTTCCCACATTTCGGGAGGCCAGAAGTCCAAGATCAAGGTATCAGCCACAATGATTTCTCCTGAGGCCTCCTTCTCTTTGGCTTGTGGATGGCCATCTTTTCCCTGTGCCTTCACAGGGTCTTTTCTCTTTATGCCTGTTTCTGAATCTCCTCTTCTATAAGGACATCAGTCATTCTGGATTAGAGCCCATCCTAATAACCTCATTTAATCGTAACTGCCCCTTTACAGACTCCATCTTCAAGTACAGTTACATTCTTAGCTGGGGGGTTGTACCTTCAACATAAAAATATGACGGCTGGGGGGACACAATTCAGCCGATAACGTTACAGCTAGCTACACTTTTTTTTTAATTTGAAGTAAACATTACCTCTAAAAGTTTGAGAATTTCCTTAATAAAGTACATCAGCAAAAGAAAATGATAACAAAAACAAACAAACAAACAAAAAGAAAACCCCACCATTACACTCAGGACTCGTCAGACCCCTCCTAGAATCCACGTTCACTTCAGGGAGAAGATTACCAGGAGGTCTGTTCCATCATTCCAAGATCAAGAATCAGCTCTAAAACTATCCTGGGAATTTTAAGTCACTCCCTAAGGGCAACAAAATTTCAGACAAGTTGCTTTCACACCCATCCCTGGTGATAAAACCAAAGAAGCAATGAAAGAGAAGGCAAAAGGCAAAAAGCAAAAAAAAAAAAAAAAAAGTTTATATAGTTACATTCCAACACTTGCTTCCAAAGCTGTTAAGTGTATGATGGCATTCTTCATGTCCATGCCCAGAACTTAATAAAAGGTCTCAAAATTTTCCTGAACTGTAGCTAAATCTACAGAGGCAGAAATTTCTTCTGAAACAGCATGGCTCTACAGAAGCCACAGCATATCCAAAAGCAAGAAACAAGGGCTTCAATACAGTAAATTAAAATGACCATAAACATTTGACTAGAATCAGTTCCCTCCCCCTAGACCCACCTCCAACAGACCTCAACATTTAAAAATTATTGGAGAAATTAGATTACATAGAGAATTTTATATTATCACAGATTTCACTAAATTAACCATAAAATCAAACACAGAAAGCATTTGCCATGATATAAACTGTTTCAAAAACCATACAGTAATCGATAAAAATGGGGAATGGAATAAATCCTATACCTATCCTTTTAAACACAGTACTACAAAACTAGGAAAATAACCAGTGTGCAATTCCAGTGTAATAGCTAATTCTGGTTCATCCACAATCGATCATCTGTAGATGCTAAAACCATTATACGGAAGACCATTGCGGAACATGACATGTGAAAGATACAAAGTATCGTCACACAGTCACTTTGTAATTGCAAGGGGAAAAGTGTATCTTTTCAATAGCTTTTGCCACTTCCACCAAGTGATAAGCTCCATATCATTAATTTTGGGATAATCAACACTAAGTGCCTCCTGATGTGAAGTGCAACAAGAAATACCTATGGAAGTGTCTTGCTAAATATACTTAACCTAAATGCAACAAAGCTTATAGATCTAACTCCATAGAATTCAAGTTAAATGACTATGAGGAAATGATTAGACAAATCCAGATTGTAAGAGGTTCTATAACACAACTGGCCTAGCTTCCTAAAAGATATCAATGTCAAGATCAGAAGGGGGAAAAAGGTGGAGGCACGGGAAATGTCCTAGGGTAAAGGATACCAAGGAGACATGACCTCTTAAGGCTAACATTAAATCTTAGATGTGATCAATGGTTTTGTGGTTTACAGGAGAAATTTATTGTTCTTAGGAGATACACTGTTAAGTACTTAGGGCTTTGGTAAGAGGCCATGATATCTGCGACTTACTTTCAAATGATTGAGAGGTATAAATATAAACAATAGATAAAGTACATGGAGAAAAGCATTAACAATTGATGAACGTGGGCATTCCTTGTACTATTTTTTCAACTTTATTGTAGGTTTCAAATTCTTCAAAATAAAGTTGAGGAGGCTGTCATTTCATGAAAATAAAAAATAAAAGGTTTGGGGATGCTCAAGACTAAAGACTTGCATAAAACTTGATGGGATGCTGATTTGGGAAAAGAGATATTTAGGAGACAGCTGGATGTTTAAATAGGCCTGGCATTATTACGAACAAATTGATTATTTCTTTCTTGAGTGATAATGATAACACTGTTACACAGGACAACATCCTGAGTCTTAGGGGACACATGTCCTAAGTATTAAAGGCTCAAGTATGGTGACTGCAACTCACTTTTAAATGATACACACAAGCCAAATATGGTTACATGTTAATGAATGGTGGCATATGAATGTCTGCTGCATTATTCTCTTAACATATATTTTTTGTCATAATTAAATGTTAAGAAAGTGTATATTACCAAAGCCTTCACACTTCCCTTTACATTTAATGAATTTATTAGCTTACTAAATTCCTATGAGCATATCAGGGGGACTTTCTAATAACACGTAATTCCATTTAACAAGCAACATAATTAATACTTTAAAGTATTCTTTACCAACACTTCAGTTACCCATTATTTTTTTAGTTTGGAAGGGACATTGTGAAGATCCTCCAAGGTTTTTTAAAAAATGTAACACATACTGCTTCTGAGTTGGTGAACACATGGAGATTTGGGGAGAGTGGAGAGCTTGGAGGGAGTGGGGAAGGAATCTCCATGCCTTTTCCCCATACCTTGTCCTATGCATCTCTTCCATCTGACTGTTCCTGAGTTATATCCTTTTACAATAAACTGGTAATCTACATGGCAGACTAGATACACTGACTGACAACCCTGTGAAAACAGACAATAAAAAAGGGGGAAAAACTATAAAAAATTGAACTGGCAAAAAGGTAGCTAATAAGAGGCTAAAAACTTAGAAAGGTCATAAAAGTGCCCTCCCCATACCCAGAGGAAAGGAGAATCCTTATCTCTGAAGACAAAGGGACAGCCAAGAAGAATCCTAACAAACAGGCCTCGCTAAATTTCTCCCAGTTTACTACGGTTACCTCATACCCCCCAACCTATCCTATTTCTTCATGACCGCCTACTCTTTATCAAGAGTAGCAAAAAATACACAGCTCTGTTTCTTTGGTTCTTCATTTCTTATGAAGGCTCCCATGTCACATAAAACTTATGTATGCTTTCATCCTATTGAAAAAAAAAGTAACATATACTTTTAAATAAAAAGTCCCATCAGATCCTTTTCCTCTATTTTTCATTCCCCACAAAAGCACATATACCATCTTAATTCCTGTAAAAAGAAGTCCTGTGGATGTTACCATTTCTCTAGTCCAGTTCTGTCCAAAATGGCAGCCACTAGTTACAGGCAACTATTAAACACGTGAAATGTGGCTAATGACTAAGGAACAGATTTTTTAAATTTTATTTAATTCTAATTAATTTACATTTAAATTTAAATAGCCCCACGTGGCTATTGTTTTAGACAGTGCAGCTGTAGATTATATACAAAAAGCTGAAATTAAGGACAGGTTTCAGGGAAAACTATTTTATAAGCTTTTATCACCAGCTAATTCTAGATCAGGAATTGCCTCCTTTGGACTTTCTTATAGCACTTTTTCTTTACTACAAAAAAATAGGACCTCACTAAAAGTTTGCAGAATGAAACTAATAAAGCTTTAAACCTAGCCTAAATCAACAGAATTACCACAGAAATTACTGCATTCAATCAAACGTATAGGAGTGCCCTGATTTAAGATGTCACAATTGTCAAGACTGATAAAAAGGAACTGATTTATTTGCAGGTTTCATTTAAAATAATAGGCTCCTTTAACACACTAAAAATATGGTTTCACTTACAAAAAGTTATTTTAAACACATATGGCTAGAAACATCTATTGTATGAGGTAAGATATGCCTGGCCCAGAATAATACAAAACATTGCTGCTACCTAGTACCACGTTCTGCCACTTACCTACTATTTGGCTTTGAGCAAGTTACCTAAACCCCGTGCCTCAGTTTCCCCATCATTAAACTCAGGATTACTATATTTACTTTGTAGAATTATTGTGAGATGTACTGAATAACACATTAAAATCATAGAAAAGTATCTACACATGGTAAGCATTCAATGAACAGTTGTTACTATTTCCTACCAGCTAAGAGGTTATATTTTTGATGGATGGAAACAAAGCAAACACACATACAAAGTAACATAGAGTAAAATTACCAAAGCAGCTAGATATACATTTTTAATTAGGTCTAGTTCAATCCAGGAAACAATGTTCTTTTTTTAAAATTTTATTTATTTATTTTTTGGCTGCGTTGGGTCCTCGCTGCTGCACGCGGGCTTCCCCTAGTTGCATGGAGTGGGAGCTACTCTTCGCTGTGGTGCGCGGGCTTCTCACTGCGGTGGCTTCTCTTGTTGTGAAGCACGGGCTCTAGGCGCACTGGCTTCAGTAGTTGTGGCACGCGGGCTCAGTAGTTGTGGCTCGCGCGCTCTAGAGCACAGGCTCGGTAGTTGTGGCGCACGGGCTTAGTTGCTCTGCGGCATGTGGGATCTTCCCGGACCAGGGCTCAAACCCGTGTCCCTTGCATTGGCAGGCGGATTCTTAACCACTGCGCCACCAGGGAAGCCCCAATAATGCTCTTTTAATAAATCGTATTGCAGCAACCAATAACCCTGGAATGTTGGTTGACATGTGCCTTATATAAGAGAAAAGACATACCATCGAGGTTTAATTTATTTCCCTAATGTATAAACATGAAGACACTGTTTGTGTCAACATTGTTATTAATGAAAGGGATACTTTTTAAAAATAACAGTTTTATTGGGTTATAATTCACATACTATATATTCAAGTATTAAAATACGCAATTCAATGGTTTTAGTATATTCAGATATGCATAACCATCACCACAATTTCACATTTTCCTCATCTCAAAAAAAAGCAACCTTGTACCCTTTAGCTATCACCTTCTCTTTTACCCCAAACTCCCCAGCCCCAAGCAACCACTAACCAATTTTCTGTCTTTATAGGTTTCCCAATTCTGAGACTTTAATATAAACAGAATCATATAATATGTGATCTGTGACTGGTTTTTTTCACTTAGCACAATGTTTTCATGGTTTATCCATGTTGTAGCATGTATCAATATTTCATTCTTTTATATGGCCAAATAATATTCCATTGTATGAATTCACCACATTTTGTTTATCCATTCATGATTTGATGGACATGTGGGTTGTTTCTAGCTTTTGGCTATGAGTAATGCTGCTATAAAAATTCATGCGCAAGTTTTTGTGTGAACATATGTTTTCATTTCTCTTAAGTAGATACCAAGGAGTAGAACTACTGGGCCATATAGTAACTCTATGTTTAACTGTGTGAAGAATTGCCAGACTGTTTTCTAAAGTGGATGCACCATTTCACCCTCCCTCCAGCAGTGTGTGAAGGGTTCTGGTCTCTTCACACCCTCACCAATGGTTGTTGCTGATTTATTATGCCCATCCCAGTAAATAGAATATGGTATCTCACTGTGCTTTTGATTTGTATATCCCTGTTAACTAATCATACTGAGCATCTTTTCACATGCTTATTGGCCATTTGTTTCTCTTCTTTGAAGAAATATCTATTCAGATTCTTTGCCCATTTTTAATTGGGTTGTCATATTGTGTGTGTATTCTAGATACAAGCCATTTTCAGATATACGATTTGAAAATATGTTCTCCCATTCTGTGGGCTGTCTTTTCACTTTCTTGAGAGTGTCATTTGAAGTACAGAAGTTTTTAATTTTTATAAAATCCAATTTATCTATTTTTCGTTTGTTGCTAATACTTTTGGTGTCATATTTAAGAATCCATTCCCTGCCAAACTCAAGGCCATGAAGGTTAATTCCTATGCCTTCTTCTAAGAGTTTTACAGTTATAGCTCACATTATTTTATCCATTTTGAGCTAAGTTTTGTGTATGGTGTGACATAAGGGTCCAGCTTCATTATTTTGCATATGGATATCGAGTTTGCCCAGCACCATTTATAGAAAAGACTATTCTTTCCCTATTGAATGATCTTGGCGCCCTTGTTAACCTGAGGCACACGGGTTTAGTTCTGGACTCTCAATTCTATTCCATTCATCTATATGTCTACCCACACTGTCTTGATTAATGTTTCTTCCTAGTAAGTTGTGAAATCAGGAAGTGTGAGTCCTGCAACTTTTTTGTTCTTTTTCAAGACTGTTTTGGCTATTCTAGGTCCCTGGCAATTCCACATAAATTTTAAATCAACTTGTCAATTTCTACAAAGACACCAGTTAGGATTCCGATAGGGATTGTGTTGAACCTGTAGATCAATTTGGGAAGTATTGCCATCTTAACAATATAAAGTTTCTCAATTGATGAACACGGGGTATTTTTCATTTATATATTCTTTAATTTCTTTCAAGAATATTTTGTAATTTCAGAGCATAAGTTTTATACTTCTTTTGTTAAATGTATTCCTAAGTATTTTATTCTTTTGATGCTATTATAAATGGAATTGTTTTCTTCATTTCATTCTTGGAATGTTCATTGCAAGTATATAGAAATACTATTGATTTTTGTATACTGATCTTGTATCCTATAACCTTAATGAACTCATTTATTATGGGGGTAGTACTGGTAGTACTCTAATTCATAGGGTGACCATTAGACTAACTAGGTAATTCTTGCAGAGTACTCAAGTACTCAGGCTGGCACACAGTAGGTGTTAAATACCAGCTATTACTACTAAAGTAATTTTTTTTTTAAAGAAGGATATTTATTTTACTTTTTTTTTTTTTAAAGGAATTCCTTTATTTTTATTTTTTATTTATTTATTTATGGCTGTGTTGGATCTTAGTTTCTGTGCGAGGGCTTTCTCTAGTTGCGGCAAGTGGGGGCCACTCTTCATCGCAGTGCGCGGGCCTCTCACTATCGCGGCCTCTCTTGTTGCGGAGCACAGGCTCCAGACGCGCAGGCTCAGTAGTTGTGGCTCACGGGCCCAGTTGGGCCCAGTTGCTCCGCGGCACGTGGGATCTTCCCAGACCAGGGCTCGAACCCGTGTCCCCTGCATTGGCAGGCAGATTCTCAACCACTGCGCCACCAGGGAAGCCCTAAAGTAATTTTATATATCAAGTGCTTTACAAAAGTATCTTACTATAAAATGTTTATTCAACACTTCTGATGGGCAAAAGTGTGAGTAATACAGTGAGGAAAAAAAAAAAAATCCTATCCATAACAAAGTAGCAGCCTTAGAACAGAAACAGATCCTACACATCCCTCAAGTGATTTGTACAGATATCAAATTAAAAGTTCAAATAAGCTATCTTTTGCAACAAACTGGCCTTCACACACTCTTTAATTAAGAACCTCAGGAAGCCATTTACCTTTGAACCATGCAAATGAGGTTTAGCCCTTCTTACCCTTTCAATGCTTATGACTGGACTCTTCCATACTTCTTCTGAACACAGTATTGTTGCAGAGCAATGCTCCCGCACTGCCCTTGTGGTCAAGGGAGAGTTTTGTGACGGGGGAGTTTTATTGTCTTGTAATTACTATCATTGTTTTTTTTCTTTCTCTGAAGTCTACTTCATGCCTTTGAATTTCCAAAGAAGGGAGACAGAAATGGGGAGGCAGGGAAGCAGGCAGGGGTGGGGCAGTGGGGATTATAACAGGTAAGATTCCTGCAGGACTTCAGTCTCCGATCCTACTATCCCACAGAAATTTACTAGTATTTTTTAACTAAAACAATTTCATTCCAAATGGCCCTTTAAGCTGAGACATCTGCTTATTGTTTTAAAGCACCATTTAAAAATCAGCCAGGTCCCCTTTTGTCTCAGCAACATTTGCTTTACTTCTAAATAACTTTTTAAGATACAGTTATTTGTTGGAACAATAACAGCCATAACCTGCAAACCACAATTTGCACCACAAAGTCCAATCTCAGCCCAGATCTATTTTTGGCTTCACAACAGCTAGAGGTAAAGAAGAATTTCATTGTATTGTTCAAGTTGGGTCATAAACAGTCACTGGGGAAAAAAAGGCAAAACAACATAAAATGCTTTATAAACCAAAAATGGGACAAAAGATGAAAAGAGAGTCAGGTTTAAACATGTGCTACATAAATGGAAACACAACTGTGTTCATCTTCAGTCTCAACTTGCCCATTTATGCTCCCACAAAACTCCATTCTTACATCAACTATAATTCGTAATTAACTGATACTGAAATGTATCTGCTTACAAGTCCATCTCCCCTTCCCCCTACCATGTAAGTCTCTGAGCTTTTCAAGGGCAGAGAAGTCATATAACTGAACAGAATTGTAAATTTGGGCCAGAAGTAGAATGTGAGCAACATAGGGCATTTCCATCCCACCCAAACACAACCTATCCCAGAAGTTCTTGAAAATGGCTTTATTTTGCTTCTACCCCTCTGTGTAATTCAAAGGCTAACAGAGAGTTGACCTTAGTCCTTCTTTAAGTGAAGAAGACTACAGCCTCAGTAAAGCACTGCTCAGATCACCCCATCTTCTGATGAGAAGTGGCACAGCATGTAAGAGAAATGACACAAAACAAAATAAAATTCTTTAATTACCAGAACTGATCATTAGTAAATTAAATCTATTTTATTTAAGTTTTAGCTAACCTACCTGATAGACAGTATACCTCTAAAACTTCACCCTTCTGAAGTGTTGAGCCTTTTAAAACGGGACCAAATAAAAGTGATGTTCTCAGTATTCATCCAGCAAACCTGGTGGAAAAGCTAACCCATCTGAGCAAATCAGAACATAAGTTTCCAATTTTCTTTTCCAAATTAGAGTTACTTTCCTCTAACCTTGTTCTGCTGCTCTAGGCTTCTGATTAGGTGGGGAAAGGGAACAAAAATAAAGGGAAAAGCAACTTGTTCAGTGATCAAGAGATGCACCAAATTTCCATTTATCCAGAAGGACTCAAATCACCAGAATTTTCTTGATTAGTACCATGCAATGATGACTGATATTTACAAATATGTTCCTAAGACATTAAGTTGCTCAAATGCCTTTGAAATTTCTGAAGAAAAATTACGTTCTAAAACGTTTTAGTGACAGGATGTTAAAAAAAAAAAAGTAGCATGAAAGTTCCATGTTTCTCTCCATCACCCATGAGAAGCATCACCAACCAAGAACTGAGTACCGTACTGAGCCAGACCTATGTCTCAGAATCCTTCTTACCAGACCAAACTGGAAATAGAGACATGACCTAGAACCATAGAATAAACAGGGTAAAACAGTGGTGAACTTAAGACCTGGAGTCAAAAAGGCCCGAGTTTAAATCTTAGTTATGCCACTCAAAAACAAAGTGATCATACAGCCTATCATCCAAAAAGCACCAGTTTTGAGAGTGATACAGAACAACAGACAAAAACTGGGGCTATCCCCAGCCAACAGGACATACGGTCACTATACTCAAGCGATATGGACCTTGGACAGGTTACTTAACATTGAGTCTTGGATCTACATCTGTAAAATGTGAAGAACAGGGTACAGAATTAAACCTTCAGTAACTATAAATTGCTTTCCTACCTCCTTTCAAGCTGTATAACCCTGTATTCTATGGTGCTAACCCCGAGAGTTCAGAAAGTCTAAAAACATCACACAGCCTTATGAAGGGAAACATCAAAGAGATGAAATGCCAACCACGTGAGAGAGGCAGGATAATTTTTTAATCCACATAATTCTTTTTTTTAATTAGACTTTTCACTTGTAATTTTTTTTAACTTAATTCAAATTCTGATACTTGAGCAGAACTAATCTCTCAGCACTTTGTTTCCACAGCTTTGTTTTTCATCGCTTCATAAAAGCACTCATCTCACTGTATTGCAATTTTTTTTTTTTTTTTTTCTGGTCATGCCTGATGCCGGACTAAGTGCCCCAAGAAGACAAGAACTGCTTCAGTTCCTGTTATCGTCAATGTTGGGAGCAGTTCCTGTCACATAGTATGTACTCTATGTTGGCTGAATAAATGATCACTACTTTAGATTCATTAGCCAGCCCTAAACCCACAGTTCATCCTCAACCCACAAAGACGGTCTATAACTACCTATGTCCTTACCTTTTCCTATCTGAGTTTTCATACTCCTGAGGAGTACCAGCAATCCACAATGTTTCTTCTCCATAGAGAAGAAACACCTACTTCCCTAGAGGGAATCCATCTTGAAATCCAATTAAGGTTTTAGGTTTTTAGAAAATTCCCATTTTAAATCTTCATTCAGATGCTCCTGATCCTTCACACAGATTACTAAACTAACTCTTCATTCAAGTAAAGATAAAACTGACTGTCCCAATACCAGGTTTATCTCCACCCATTTCCTCTTCTTTTTCCCTACCCTCAGTGAACTCTTTTCATCCAATCAAAACTACAGGGCCTCCCCCGAGAAATTAAGGTACACTTGACAAAGACCACTCTCCTTATTATTGGAGGATCAGAATCCAACGGAAAAAAAAAAAAATTAAAACCAAAGCAAATAAATACAGTCCCAATTCGACAGCACTGAAATGCCTTCAGTGGTAAGATGGTTTTAAAATGTGAGGAAGCCCCAGGAGTCCCTAAGGCATTTCTAGGGTTTCTTTAAAAAAAAAAAAAAAAAGTGTAGTCAATCACAGAAGTGCTTGCTTTTTCTCTGCACCGTTGCCCCCAGACTCAGACTGCTCTCAGGACTGGGGGTTTCAAGGCAAAACAATGAAGCATCTGACAACCTCAGAAGGTCTGAATGACATTCTGGAAACAAACTTCACTTTGGGCTGCTCACTGAAGTACAGACAAATCATGATACACCGCCCACCTTGAGCTTGGAATATACTCTAGGTGAGAGTCACAAATTAGGCACTTTGTATTCAAAAAGACTTCTCTAAGCTAACAGATCGAGAATAGTCATTAAAAAGTTCTCCTGCATGTTTCCTAAAAGCCAGGAAAATGTACCTGGCAAATCCTCACCCACTACCACAGTAAACAACCTGTGACTGCTTGACAAAAATATAACTTTTATTTGGAAAGAAAAAAATTCACTCTAGCAACAACAAATGGTTCTTATCCCAAACTAAATAACAACAGTAAGATGAAATATTAAAGGTCTGTTAAGAGAGAGTTGAAAACTTTTGAGATTTTCACTGTCCCTCCTCCAGAGAGTTTCTCTTGCTCCACAAAAATAATTTTAATCAGATGGAAATAGGAAAAAAAACTGCCAACAGAAAGAAGTGTAGTTTCAGTGTGAGTACAATATTAAATGTCCTAAAAGCAGACAGTTCCTCAATAACGTAGCTTCAATAAAAACTTCCTAAACCCTTTCCTTTTTTGTTCCTTTGAGAAAATGGTGAAGCAATTTGCATTTACAGCTTAGTTCCTGTTTCCAAAATACCCCTTTAACTTTTTCTTTTCTCTTTTTATGGTAGGTATAAATAGCACCAAATTGTCAAATCACAGCTATTTTGTGTGCTACCTATACAAATAGGTCTGATTTCTGGCCAGCCATAAAACAATTACTGCCGAATTCCTCTGGCTCTTTGAAATCCAGCTTGTCCACAGGGCTTCAAAGCTAGCTTCCAGGACTTTTCTTGGGGCACTGCAGAAAAACAACCTCAACAGAAACACAGAAGATAAAATGTTCCCACTCCTATAAACACACAAAGACATAACTATAGAAGTAAAACAATTCAGCAGCACTGTGGTGGGGTTTCTTCCCCCCAAGGGAATGTAAGATGGCCAAGTCCTCTGAATTATTTTTTAGCGATGAGAGTCAACTAGAATTTCTTCCCCCTCATGCGTAGGGCATTTCCCCACTTTCAAGCCTCCAAAAATTAAGAATTACTTTGCTTTCAGAGAAATTTTCTGATTTACTATAATAACATATCCCATGGGAACACACTGGGCTGGAACGAAAAGTTCAACTTCTTGAGCACATAAATAACTATACAGCGCAGTATTTATTCAATGTTGCAAAATGCATTCAAGCTGGAAGCTCTTTGTATAAGGTTAAATCTGGTCAGAATATCAAGTAGAGGAACTTTATGGGAGATTGTATGTTTTGACTACAAATTAAAAGGACTTTATTATCACATGGCTTATGAAAAGTCACTACAATTATAAGTGGGATGGCAGATACAAATACCTAATATACATAGCACACACATGTGCTTGGAGTACCAGTCAGCCTATTTCCTATTAAGCCACAGCAAAAACAGTACACACGTCTATTACAAGGAAATAAATGCTAAGTTCCATTAGAGAAACTTACAATTGGGCATCTTAGAGGAGTGGCAAATGTGACATGATTATAAAATCTCCCACTACTCAGGTTCATATAATAAAATTGTATTAAGGTTGATACAAACACACATACATACACACACACTCATACCTATACCTATATATCTGCACCAAAAAGAGAAGACATTACTTTTTTTTAAATTCTTCCTACCAGTGGCAGCATGCCAAATCAGTTTTTCCTTAACCCAGTATTTTTAGCAGCTCTATCATAATATGCCAGTTAAGTGGGAAAAGTATTTCACAGAATAAGCAGTTGGCAAACATGTGATTCTGAATTAAAAGTATAGACGATAGTCTCCCTGTGTATATGAAAGGAGATCATTTCATATGTTGCATAAATAGTAAAGACTACCTCTGTACCCAAAACCTGCCTCTTACTTCTTTTTCTCTTTACCACTTGTAAGAATCAAGCACTTTTAAAATATTAATCCAGATCTGATTTCAGCACCCTTCCACGTTCTCATCCAGGGAACCACTTGTACATATTTCTCCAAAGACAGAGAGCCATGTTGTTTTTTTAAATCTACATAATAAATCAACTCTTAGTAGTACATAGATGAGCCTTCTCACTATAACCGGAAAACTTACCACTCAAAATTAGAGCCACCTGTTTACATCTCTGATCTCAAGTACACAGCTTTTATCTCGTAGGTCAAATCTGGCACCTAACATTGGTACTAAATTTCCTCATAACAACGTGATGGTGTAATCTCTCACATTTAATTATATTTTTCCCTCTGAATTTTTTTTTAACCCAGGCCAAATGCATCAACATACAACAAAATTCTCAATGTGAGTGATAAAAATGCATTAAAAGTAACCTTTAATCCATGCTATTAACTGATTTTATTCTATTTTGGCACGTTTGAAGTAACTCATCTAAGGATTAGTTAGGCTTTTCTACACTTCTTTTTATCAGGACTCTACCATTCTTGATTTAGTTTTGAGAGAAAAGGGTTTGCAAAAACTATAATAATCTCACAGCTGGAGATGGCTGGAAAGTCCGTTAGTACTCATTGTGCCCTTAATTTGCAGGAAGCCTTTGTGCTCTTCTGCTCCTCGTTTTACATGCTGAGCAGTTTTCACTGATAAAGTACTTATAAGACCAGTTATTCTAGATTAATGAAAAGCCCAGTAAAATTTTATGTAAAATGGCTGTGAACTTTCTCTTTAAAATTCTGAAATGTACCTGCAGTCTTGATTGCATGAAAATCTTAACCCTGATAATTTGCCCTTTTTCATGTGAGTGGGAAAAGGCAGTCCTAAAATTTTCAAGAAGTATTATTTTTCAAACAGAGAAGGAATCCAAAATTTTAGACTATGAATTCAGAGTGAATGGCTGAAGCCTCAGGGCAAACACACTGATTTAATCACATAGCAGTAGGTTTCAAAATCTTGCCCTCTTCAGCTTGAACAATAAAGTATTTCCCTGCCCTTTAAACCTATAGTAATAATGCAAATGCATTATACAAAAGGAACCCAACATCGTTGGGATTTTTAACATTATGACATCAATTTCAGGAGTACATGGCCTTGTTCTAATTTTACACTTACCCAAAATGAGATTTTAAAGTCAATGACTTAGTAGTTCCTCTGAACTTCAAGCCCCAAAAAGGACATCTAAATATCCAATTATAATGGAGTATAAGTCAAAGTCAACTTTCACAATTTTCAGAATTCCCTAGAGGTCTTCAGATACAAATGCAAAGTCTAACTTTGAAAAGTAGAAGTTGAAGTTTTTAAATCTGTCTGAATATAAGCAAAAATGTTGAGCTTTGTCACATTCCAAGACATGAAACTGTTTTTGTAGTAGAGTGCTAAAATTACTCATTTTCTGCTACACCACCTTCCTATAATTCAGAAGTTCAAATCATAATCATAGAGATCCATATCTAACACAGCAAGTATATCATTTATATCTAACATAGTAAGTGTATCTGCAAAGTAGAAATGATAGTGTCTGAAACTAACAGGGTTAAACAATTTCTTTTGTGAGGCCACAGGCAAAATCTACAGCAGCTGTCTAACTTTGCCTTTAACGATCATAGCAAAAGCTCAAGGAAGTGATCCAATACAGCACTGGTCTTTAGTAACCAGATCGTTTCTATTTCATTTTCAGCCAGAGGAATGGATAATGAAAACAAAATTATTCCTCAGTCAAGTTTACTTGACAAGCTAATTTTACCAACTTTTAACTTTTATTCACATGTATAGCCATAAGAGCTGTTCCTTTTTTGTGTGTAGACAACCTTAATAACTTTTAAATACTGGCTACACAAGATAAACTTCAGATGGCTATCACTTCTTTAAAGCCACTTGTAAAAACTACTGGAAAACTTTTTAGCTATTCAAGGACCAGTACTGAACTAAAAAAGAAAAGGCAAACATTTAGTCATTGCTATAAACTGTTGAGCCACAGAGCTTTGATTCTATCAGTGAAGACTGCAGAATTCATACCATTTTTATATGACCTAAAACAAGTTTATATTAATTTTTATAAAAGAAACAAACTCAATTCCTTAAGGATTACAATTTTCCACCTAAAACTACTGACGTTGTTTAAAACAAACAAAAATGCTCTCTCATCATATATCATCATTCATTTATTATCAATATATCCGAGATGCCTACTCCTAAATTCTTCTCTATGTAGCCTATGGAAAACAGGTATTTCAGACTTCTAACTAATCAGGACTTACAGATATTTATTTTAAATAGAAATTCAACATTTTCCATAAACTAATTTTGTGAAGAATGTGAATAAGGGAAACAAAGTAATCAAATCAGTGACCCAACAAAGTTATGTTATCACTCTGGTTAATAACCACAGGGTCACACGAGAAACTCCAAAGTAATTTTAAACTAAATTATGTAGGAACAGGCATGACTGCAGCATTCCCCATTTCAATATTTACAGTGTATAAGTAAGTGTATTGTTTTATTTAAGTTTGCATAAAAAACAATTTTTTTCTAAAAAGCAATCTTAATCCAGTATTTAAGATATAATTCCAATCCTGTGTGCTTCTACAAAGGTTTGACCCAAAGCAATTTTAGTTAAATTTTAGGCTTATATATATTTATGCTACATGCCACAGCTAAGAGATAATGATTATAAAAATACCTGATATACTTTCTGATTATAACAGATCCTATCATTGTACACTATCTCAATTAGGAGAAATATGGCTTCAATTATTTAACATTTGAAAATGACTACTAGGTGTTGGTTCCCTAAAGGAGGAGAATTAAAACAAACAAAAAACATCTATGAACTAAAATATACACACAGGGCTTCCCTGGTGGCACAGTGGTTAAGAACCACCTGCCAATGCAGGGGACACGGATTCGAGCCCTGGTCTGGGAAGATCCCACATGCCGCAGAGCAACTAAGCTCGTGCGCCACAACTACTGAACCTGCGCTCCAGAGCCCGCGAGCCACAACTACTGAGCCCACGTGCCACAACTACTGAAGCCCGCGCACTTACAGCCTGTGCTCCACGACAAGAGAAGCCACTGCAATGAGAAGCCCGTGCACCGCAGCAAAGAGTAGCCCGCGCGCAGCAACGAAGACCAAATGCAGCCAAAAATAAATTAAATAAATTGTTTTTAAAAACTGATACCACCTTTTAAAAAAATAATAATAAAATAAAAATAAAATATACACACAAATGAGTACTCCTGAATTGACATATATATGAATGTCTTACTTGTTTTAAAAAGTAAACCTCAGGGCTTCCCTGGTGGCGCAGTGGTTGGGAGTCTGCCTGCTAATGCAGGGAGCGCGGGTTCGGGCCCTGGTCTGGGAGGATCCCACGTGCCGCGGAGCGACTGGGTGTGAGCCACAACTGCTGAGCCTGCGCGTCTGGAGCCTGTGCCCCGCAACGGGAGGGGCCGCGAGAGTGAGAGGCCCGCGCACCGCGATGAAGAGTGGCCCCCGCTTGCCGCAACTGGAGAAAGCCCTCGCACGAAACGAAGACCCAACACAGCTATAAATAAATAAATAAATAAATAAAGTAGCTATTAAAAAAAAAAAAAAAAAGGTCTAAGCTATAGAAAACAAGATTCTTAAATTTAAAAAAAAAAAAAAAAGTAAACCTCAAATACTGGGTTAATATGAGTCACTTTCAGGGATTTAAGCCATAAATTCTTCAAATAAAATCAAATAAATTGGTTTGCAAGTAATTAACGATGGGACTTCAATAATGTAAAACTATCTCTGTATGTTTTCGATGGCTCGGGAACTTAACGGGTTACGTTCAATATAACACACTTAGTGGGTCTTGGAGCCCGCTGCCTGTAAAAATCTCCCATGGAGATTCCAGACCACCCATTGAAAACAGTACAACATTACTGCCTCCAGCAAGAAGCTGCTACACAGGACTGGTGATTCAAGTCTTTTAAATACTATTTTATTGAGGGATTGTGGGAGGCGGGGGGAGGGGGAGAAGGGGGATTCATGAGTGGATGGGGAGGAAAACTCAGACACAGAAAAAACAGTCATTTCTAAAGCAGAGGTTCCTACGGTACCCCCCCCTTCCTCATGCCAGGCACCCCCTTTTTAAACAGCTACATAAACAAAGTAATAAGTGCTCAGTCTCAGAGAGAATTACATTATCCTCCATTTGAACAGGCTAGAAAGTACTTTTATTTGAAAAGCTGCTTCTCCTCTGCTATAAACAGTTTTACTCGGCACCAATTTCAGACAAGAGAAGATGGCTAGGGAGATGGGAGGTGGAGTCGGGAAAAATTCACTCAGTGTCTTTCAATGCCTTCAATAGTTGATCCAATAAAGATCCCTCAGAGAAAACTTTAAGTCTATTTTTTTCCTCCATGTAAGCAAATCATACAGGAGGGCTTTTCTTTTCTAGGGTACTGCACCCTGTCTCTTTAAATGCCAGGCCTGCCCCATTTCCCACGCATTCAATGAAAGCAACACGTTTGCTGGCCTCCAGCCCACAATGTCAAGTAGTTTTCTTGCTATTGAATTTCAAGATTATTCTTTTGGATCATTTGCCCTTTAGTTTTAAGCACGCCAAAGCAAAAATAATGTCTTTCTACAATAACATAAAGAAAACTCTGAGGTCTTTACAAGTAGAGAACACCTTGTCCTTTAGTTCCCCTTTCACTGCAAAATATGCTCCCACTCTATATGCTCCAAATAAGAGCCAGTTACACATTATCTTGGTCGACCACAGCTTTGTCTGTCCTATAATAAAATTCTATGAGTATATTTATTTAATTTAGTGCCAAATTGGGAAGCTCTAACAATCTGCAATATTCTAACCAAGTCTTCATATTGTTCAAACTCTCAAGTCTTCAGCTTGGTCCCCTGAGTATTCGTTTAAAACAGGTTTTAAAACAATTACTTTATTTTCTATATCTGCAGTTAAGACATCTACATAAGTTAATTTAATAAGAACAACAGCAAGCAAATATGGTGAGTTGTAATCAAGGTGCCGAAGAGTATATTTTCCTCATTCTCATATACACCTTAATCCTGAAGAAAGAAAGCCAGGCGACTATGAATCCCATTTACCATTCTCAAAAGGAATAGAAACAGTTAAGTAAAAATTTATCAGCAGAACTAAATTAAAGCCCATGAAATATAATGTTATTTCAAATGCTACCCAACAGAACTAAAGTGGCAACCTTATTCAAGTAGCAAATAAAGAAATGCTCAGATTACAAACATCAATTTTTATACTTTATATTCTAAGGCAGAATTAATCTGGCTAACTATAGTTTATGAATTTTGCAAAAGCATCTAATGCTAAAGGGAAAACAGATTTGTTTTTATTTGACATATAGTTTTGCTATGCATCTGAGCATAGTACACTTGTAATGCTTATTTCTTAATGTTAAAATAAAGACAGATGTTTTCCCATTAATCATAATATAATGGACTTAATCAGATAAACTTTAGATTGCAAAGAGACCTTTTAAGACAACTAAAATTAACTCCCTCATTTTGCAGAAATTATTTCTTTTAATTGTGTTTAAGGAATATTCATATCAATCTATCTGCATTGTATATAAAAAAATGAAAATTAAAATGTAATTTCATGTTTTAACTTTCAGTTATTTTTGTAGCCTATATATAAAACAGTATTGAAACCACTTTAATACTAAATAGTATGTGTTTATGCAATTATGCATCAATTCTCCATCCAAAAAGGACTACTTATTTCCCTGCCCCAAACATTATTTTTGCCTTGGTTTTGGTAGTTATTTTTGAACTTTTTCTCAAAATTTAATGTTTAACTTCCAAATTATATACAAAGACTCACAAGCTAGAAGTGGATCTTTATTTCCAACTATAGACCCCATTTATTCCTAACACTATCGCCATATATCTAAACATAATGAGGGTCCTTTCATTTGTAGACAATTTTTAAAGTCAGATGTAGGCTCCGGAAATTTTTCTACCACTACACATCAAGATAAACATATTAATCAACAAAGTCATACTTATCAAAACTCCACAGGTAAGAAAGGTCAAAACTTCTCAAAACATTCCTAAGTACTCCAAAAATGTATGCTGTACTGAAATATTAAACACAGTTGTCTTTCTGTTACAAACAAAAATTTTTGTGTGGCATGGACGTATAAATCAGGTTAATCTGATTAATTTTACACCTTAACACAACATTAATTGTTAAGAAAGGTAACATGATTTACATCCTTCTCTTTAAAGGTTACTTACAATCAACTTATGAAATATTTATGCATATATTCATAGTAATATTAAAAGAAAACACTAAGAATGACATGGTGGTTAAATTTCAAATAACAAAATGTGAAAATGTTCCTTGGGGAAGACATTCCTGTTTATGTTCCAAATGAGATTACATTTTTAAAAAACTAAAAAGCTTATTATAAACACATCCTTATGTACATTTAAGTATCTAGTTTAACTTTCACATAAGTAATATGTAGCATTCAAGAAAGCTTGAAAAATCCAACAAATTTTACTGATGACAAGAATTTCCTGACATCCCACCTCCCAGAGATAACTTCTGTAACACTGTGCGAAGTATTTTCTTCCCATCTTTTCACTGATGTATTTTTATCTGTCATACAATTCTCCAAATGTGGGTAAAGATGAACAACTTTGAACATCCTGGTATAAAGAAAATGGACTAAATCCTGCTAAAATTAATGATCATGATAAATCAAAAAAAGAGATTCCACAGAAAGATATTAAGTAGCATTAACTACAAACTACTGTGTAGCCTTTACAACATAAGTATATTCTCATTTATTTGCTGCTCTCTTTAAAATGTTTGCATTTGTGTATTTTTGTATAAGTTAAATCGTTGGCTCTAGTCAGTCACTTGACAATTCCCTTTAACAAGTTGTAATGATAACAAGAATTATCTTTCTTTAACCTAAAAGTTATGCAGCATGCTGCAAGTAAAGACTGAAAGAGTACTTGCTTTTCAAGGCAACTTCAATTAAGCATCTGAATTATTAAACAGAAAACCCTGCAAGTATGTTGAGTGATCAAAGATTTGACATACTTTCTTCTAACCTGTTCACATGATAATGTAAGCCCAAGTCCCTAGTTATTATTCTATTGATAATAGAAACACTAATAGTTATCTGAAACATGATACTTCAAAAAAGCAAAACAAGTGACAAAATTTCAAGGTCTGGCCTATGTTATATGAAATTAAAAAAAAAAAAAGTCAGTCAACTTTCAAGAAAAAAACCCAGCGATCTAATGACCTGGTCAAGAGCCACATTTGAAGGAGAAGTTTCAAATAAACACAGAGTCTCATGAGTTCTTGGACTGCCCCAACCTACAAGAAGTAGTTGATAGTTGATATAAACGGCACCAATATAGTCAGAAAGTAACTTTTCATAACCAAAACTTAACCACCTACTTGGTGAATTACCCATGCTATCTTCTATTTCTCTGATATTCAACAAGTCTTTTACCCATTCCACTGTTCACACACCATTTAAATGGTAAAATTCCAATATACTGAAATTCATATCAACATTTTGTTTTTTTTTTTCAAAAAATCATTCTCCAAATTACTACGTTTATGAAAAGTGAGCAATTAAACACATGAGCACATGCCTATTGCCTAACATGATAACCAATATACAGTTGATATGTAATAAGTGGTAGTTATTTCATCATTATAAAAACACTAGATCAATGACACACTCAGAATTTATCCTTTTTTAAAAACTAAGGAAAAATAATACTTCAGAGCTGGAAAAGCCCAAACACAGAGCTTTACTCAGTCCAAACACATCCCTTTTACCTCCCAGGCCAGGGCCTTTCCTGCTGCCCTGCTAAATACTGCTCCTACCCGTTACTGGAATACATCTGACTCCTATTTTTAAAGGTAAAAGGCTAGTTGTATTTCATGGATTAAGTAGTAAAAAAATGATAGACCTGGCCAAGTTGCTCAAATTTGTGTCCAGCTTTTAAACAAGCACTTGGAGTAGGTAAGAAAGTATAAGGGAGAAAAGATAGAAGAGGAGAAAAATTCATTTTTGCCTATAACTAATAAGCTAAAACCCGTTCTAGAAAATGTGATTCTCAGCGGACACAATGTTTCCTGCTGAATTCAAGTGGTGGTTCTGTTTACACAAAGCCAGTTATTAGAGGTACAGAAGAAATAAGTTTCAGAACACAGAGTAATAATTTATCATTTAGAAAAGGGGATGCTTAAATCAAGATTCTCAAACTCTTTCTGACTTGTGATATCCTCTTTGATGTTATATTTTTGCCCAAAAAGTCTAATGTCTATAGACTACATTGATGAAAGGTATGAGTACTATCCACAGTGATAATATATGTCCCATCTCCTTGGATGTGTAACTCTAATGCAACACAGCAGGAACAACAGATACATACACAAGGAGAGGTGAGCGCTGGACTGGCTGAAACATGTAATGCGTGCCTGGTGCTCCATAGGATGAGGAAAGTAGCTGCCCACTGCTCTGTGCTACTTGTGGACACAGGTAGGAAAAGTCATAAAACAAGCATCTCTGACAAGACAATCTGGCGCTATGTCAACATTTTGCATAACCTATCCCACTAAAAGCAACCAAATCCCAATAGCCTGACTCTCTGTTTTTCAATAACAGTCAGTACAAAACAGCTGCTTATATTATAGGAACAAGGAGAGAACTCAAACGAAAAAAAACATTGTGTAAAATAGAAGAATACTTCTTCAACACAAAGAAAGCTTTCATTATGCAGCAACTCGTATGAATGGAGTATTTCGGGTAAAAGGTATGGATGACATGAAGTCTACAATGAACCTTGTTTTTAAACACTCAAAATGTTATAAATGCTTACCAAAATAAATAGACACCTGGAATAATGTGACGTTAATCTTCCCCAACACCACCCTGAGAGGAAAGGGGAAGGAGAGCATAAAACCTATCTGTAAAAATTAAAGGCATCATGCAGACTAAATTTATATCCAGAAACATTAAGAGGAAAGTAAATCTCTCTACTGTCTAGGCCACTGTTATTATATTAATATTTTAGGAAATTGTCAATGTATATTTTGCTTTTAAAAATCAATACATGCACATAACATTTGGCCTGGTATTGATGGGAAAATAACCAACTAATGATTTCTGCTGGAAAGGAACAAAGAAAACAATTCATGTTTGGCAAAATTAAATATATTAAAATTTATTTGGCTCTGAGAATATCAATCTTCTAACATGGGTAATAACTAATTAAATTCAACTGATCTTTATAATCACTTATGAACATTATTTTAAATAAATGGCCCTCAGAATTAAGTTCAAGATAACCCATAATTTTCTTTCATAAAAAAATGATGGTGCCTTGATTTTATCCAAAAAGTTAATCGTTAACTACTACATACCAACTAAATCACACCCAGATGCTAGCCTTATCTTTTTAGAAATTCCATGATAAACGGAACTGAGGCCTTCTTCAGGCCTCAGTCACTACAAACTTAACACACTTAAGTTCAAAGGATTAGGTCACGCAACATTATTTCTTAACACAATGTTCTGGATCCTTCAAGGAACTGCAATCTTATGATGGAGGGGGTACAACATATCAGGGAATACCTACCATTCCATCACAATTTTTCCTAATGATTTAATCTCAAAGGAAAACCTTCAATTAATCCATAAAATGAATTTGATTTTGCCTGAAAGTAGCTTGAGAAGCTCTTCCTTTTAAACAGTACCTACCATGGTTACCACCACTTAATTAAGTCCTAGATCATGTCTACAAAAGCAGCTATGGCTGAACATGTGTCTGCTAATATAAGTGAATAATTACTCAGTGTTTCAAAAGTAAACATTTACCACCATTTATTACTAGTTATCTTTGCACCAGCATACTTCTGACTCATTGTGTCTACATACAAGATCACTTCACATTACTAGGCTTCCGATTAAAAGTAAAATGAGAGGGTAAACAAAGATGAAGAATCTCAAGTGTCCTTTCCAGCTCTGAAAGACACAAGCACACTGAAGGCAGGGACCTCCTCTTTCTGCTATTTACACCTCCCCCGGTCCTTTCACTGTATCCTACACATATGAAGCCTATTGGTTAAGCACATTACCATGCCCACAAATTATATTCTTCAACAAAACCCCAAAACCAGACAGGAAAACAAAATAAAACAGATCAATTTGACAAAATTAAAAACTTATGTATGACAAAAAGATACCATACATTAGGCTACAAGAAACAGAAACAAAAATGGGACGTTTTCCACACAAATAACAAAGGATTAACATCCCACAGACAAGAAAAAACAAACATCTCAATCTTCTTCTTTTTTTTTTTTTTTAAGACAAAGGATATAAAAAGAAGTCAATAAAGAGGAAATCTAAATGGTCAGTAAACATATAGAAAATGTTTAACCCCGTGAAGAAGCAGAAAAATGCAAATGAAAACAAAAAGACACCGTATTTCAACTAATATCAAAAATAACAAATCTTAAAATATCCTACATTGGCAAAGATGTAGAGAAAATGATACTCATTCCCTGACAGAGTATGAACTGTCACAACTACTTTGTGGAGCAATCTGACAATGTCTAATGCAAATGGAAACACACACACAACTGGGATTCTAGGCCTATATCCAAAATCTTTTTCATTTGTACAAGGTAACAAGTACAAAGACAGTCACTGCACAGAACAGAAAATGACCTATATAGTCCTTAACAGAAGAACAGAAAAGTAAGCATAGAACATATTCCTACAACAAAATACTAAGCAGAAAAAATTAAAGGGAATGAGTTGGCTCTCTAAAGATGAAATGGCAAAAGGTTCAAAAACATATTGAGTAGGGGGGAAAAGCAAGATGCAAAATTATTGACTCAAGGAAATGTTCTAGAATTAAATCGTAATTTCTGCACAATCTTATGAACATACTAAAAAAACACTGAATTTTACACTTTAAAGGGGTGAATTTTATGGTATATGAATTATATCTCAGTTGAAAAAAATGATTCACCCAGTATGATACTCTTCATGAAGATTTTAAGACACGATATACTACTACCTGTAGCAACATAAATGTGCAAATGTACATAAATAGATAGGAAAAAGGCTGAAGAGTTGGAAGAAAAGGTTGGGAAATATTTAAACACTTGAGCCACATCTATAATACTTGATTCCCTAAAAATCAACAAGGAATCAAACATGATAAAATGCAAACATCTGTTCATTCTTGGCAGTGGGGATTTGAATGTTTGTTCTATCATTCTTCCCTTTGTATTTTCCTATACCCCCCCCCCTTTTTTTGAGAAATACAAAAAGGGCACAAAACAAGCATATCACAAACAGCAAATGGTAAATATATAAACACGTAAAGATATGTGGCATTACTAATCAAATAAATGCAAATAAAAATGAGGTATCATTTCATGCAGCAGATTGGCAAAGATAAAAAAAAAAAATCTTTTAATCCCCAGTATTGGCAACCACGTGGGGAAATGGGCAGTCTCCCAACTCCTAGGAAAGTATAAACTGGTACAATCTTTTTGAAGGGAAGTTTGGTAATGAATATCAAAATGTAAAATCTATATACATAAAGAAATTATTGCAAAAACCATAAAAATGAATATCAAGGATGTTCATCATAGCATTATTCATAACAAATTAAAACTAAGAACAATATAAATGTTCAAATAAATAAATCTATATTTAATGTGATACCATCAAATTCAGCTTTAAAAAGATATCCCACCACATACCATGTGGGTAGGAATGCTCATCTGTGTTTCATCCCCAACTCCTAGAAGTATTCTAGACACATAATAGGAGCTCCAAAAAACACTTGTTGAATGAATTAATGTTAAAGTTAATTTATATTTGTGTGTATACATAAATATAAAAAGATGCCTACCAAAATATTAATTATGGTTATCTATGAAGAATTTTCAGGTAACTCCTTCTTTATATTACTATGGTTTGGTTTTTCTACAGTGAACACATATGTATAAATTAGAAAATACAATTTTCATTTGCATGTAAAAAAATTAATGTTTGCATTCTTCATAAAAGCTGAATTGTACAATTGTGCAATGTAATTTCTCAATTTCTATGATCTATAAAATAACAAAAACTTGTCAATTACCTGTAATATCATCAGTGGGAAATTATTTATGCAAAGACTCTTTTCAGACAAATCATATTCCCAAAAGTGAACATAGCACTACAAACAAGAATAAGGAGAACCACAAAATACAAGAGAATAGAATATTAAAGCATTAAAATATACATTATGAGGAAAAGAAAGAAGTAAAGACACTCTGGCCACACACACACAAAATAAAATGTTTTAAAAGAATATTAATTTGTATCACTGAGACAAGAGAACCTCTCCTTCTACATGTTAGCTGCTTCACTGAGTAGTGAAAACATAAAAACAAAAAGAAAGTATAAAAACCAAGGGGAAAAAACCCACAGAATTCTGTATTATTTCCATTAGGACAGTATGAAACATTGTTTTAGAGATCAAAAGTATCCTGAAGTCTGGACAATAAAGATTAAAGTCCAGTAAGTTCAGTAACATATCGAGTCCTTGCTCAATTACATAATTGCTATAATTGTGTTTAACAATTCCCCCCCATTCCCAAATATCTAAACTTTCCAAGTTCTCTTTTGAAGACTTAAGTCACTAAGAGATAAAAAACAAAAAAAGCTCCACATCTTAGAACTGTAAAAGCTGTGTTAAGTAGTGGGGATCATCTGTAAGAGACGACCAGGAAAAGAGCTAAAGGTTGGTCCATGGAAGACCATTAGAAGGAAACTTCAAAGAACAAAGAGAAGGAACAAAAAATCTTTAAAGAAAAATTATGAAACCAACGGATCCCCCTGCCCTATCTACCTCCCAAAGGTACTTCTACAGAGGGTTACCTAAAATAATAGATGTAAAAGGCTTCTGCACCATAAAATGGACAGTAATGTTAACTGTAAAATATGGCCAGGAAAACCAAGTTTGGATTTTCCTTTTAGGAAAAAAAATCACTAGCTAATTGTTACACTGGAATTTAACCATGCAAATACCTTGGAAGATTTATCTTTTCTCTTTCCAGGAAATGGGTATTTTTATTAGCAACAATAATAACGGTTACAAAGAAAATTAGCTTCCACATAACAGGGCAGCTTATCTGTGCCAGGTTGTAAGTTGAATATTTTATATTAGAGGTTCTCCGAGTACAAGTCTGGGGACCCCAGGATGCCCAAAATCTTTTCCAGGAACTGGCAAAATTAAAGCTATTTTCATAACAACTCTAAGACATTATTTGCCATTTTTACTCTCATTCTCTCCTGAGTGTACAGTGGAGTTTTCCAGAGGCTACATGATGTGTGATAACACAACAGACTGAATACAAAAGACATAAGCAGACCCAGTTGTCTTCTATTAAGCAAAATGTTAAAGAGATTTGCACACACACAAAAATAAATGATGCCACTCTTCTCACTCTTCTTTTTGTTTTAGAAAATAATTTTTCATTAAAATAGTATTTATGTGCTAACCTAATAGGTTGATGGTTGTTATCTTTAAACAAATTAATAAGTAATTTGTTCAAACTATTTCTGGTTAATTTTGAATATAGTCAATATTAATAGATACAATTTACATAGAAATTCCTAACCCTAATTATCACTGTGCAGTGATATCTACCCAAGATAGTTCAAGGTCACTTTTAGAGAGCTACATGGTAATCCCTCTCTGAAAGGCAGTAGTGTATATTGGGCCTTTACTCTTGTTTCTTCATCTTAAAAAGTAATAAGTGCTCATTGGAATGCTTTAAATGTAAAGAATTAACATTTATTTTAAAAAATCAAACACTACAAAAAAAAAACCTCATCACCACCAATACCATAGCACCCACCTAAGAAAAAACTATTAGTAAGAGTTTGGTGCCCATTCATGCAGAATTTATTTATTTACACACATACACACATATACTTTTTATCTGTATAAACACATTTTTTAAATGGGATCACAGTGATTTAGCTACTTGCCTTATTTTACCTACCATCTCTTGAAGATCTTTCTTTATCTACAAATAGATTTACCCTCTTTTTTAATAGATTACCATGATCTAATTGTACCCAATTGAGGTCCCTTCTATGGCTTGCTTCCAAATGTTTGCTATCAAAATAGAGTCACAAAAAATATGCTGTAACTTTGTGGATTTGTGACACCGTATCTGTTAGAAAATACCTAGAAGTAAAATTGCTGGGTCGATGTGTATAAACATTTAAAATCTTAATAGATTTTGCCAAATGCCCTCCAAAATGTCCGTGCCCAATTTACATTCTCACTAACCGCACATGAGATTTCCTCCAGCAATTCAGCTTTTTAATTGGTGAATTATACTTTATGTTGCTTCAAAATGTCAAGTTGTAAAACTGTTCTCACTGGTCATCTTAATTCCATACAGAACTCTACACAAATCTCATTAACACTCACTGAATGTGTCAGTACAGTCACCCATCTTTGTTTTGTCCATAAACCTTTTAAATACCTCAGGAGAGAAAATACTTCAGGTGCACATCGTATTTTCAACTAGTAACCCCTCAAATTTTAGATACCCTGATAAAAAGTTATTCAAATTATGTCGGAAAACTATTTGACACAAATCAGAACTACACAGTAAAGCTGGACTCAAACACTTAAATCAAAGGAAAGTTATAAGTGTAAATTTATCATGCTTTATCTGCCCACTCAAAGAACTAACGCTGCAAATAAAAAGCTATCAAATCATACCAGTGGCCAAATTAGCTTACAGAAAATAATAAGCAACAGATTTCATATCATAAATGTCAATGGAACAGACTGCAATAGTAAGGATGGCAGTAATTGGAAAGAAAGTTCACTCAAATTCACATCATGCTGAAAATGAAAACATTAATATTTTAAATGAAATGTTTTGAATATGACTATTCATTTCAGTCATATCAGACTATTATAAATCTTTGATACTAATAAATAAAATATAGTCTTTTTTTGCAAGTAGATAGTTTTAAAATGCATTATAGTTTGACCTACCGATTCTGTAATGGCTAATGGCTATTCCAGGCTTCACTATTTCATCAAAATCTTCTTTTAGGACTTTGTGCTAGTAGTTTTAAATTGAAACTGTCTTTAGGACAGAGTAAAACCTTATTAATTCAAGTCCAATTAGCTCAATTCTGAAACTGTATACGTAATTCTCACTGGGCAACAAGTTGAACTTACTGTAATTTCCTCCTCTACAAGTTCTCATAATATTACTGTGAAATAAAGGAAATCAACCTGAAAATCAATTCGCTTTTCCAAACCAAAGATTTATGAAACTAAGAACTCATCCATTTTTGTGGCTTGAGCAGTTCATCCTCAGATCTAAGCCCACTTCTGTTTATCAACTACCGTATATATTGAAAGTGATTTAAATTGTCATTATTAATAGCCATTTACAGTTTACAGTATGTGCATTTGTTGTAACTCAGATTTTTCACAAAACCATTTTTGCAGTTTCTCCCATTTGCAATCCTCCTATTTATAGTCCATAATATCAAAAATATAACACCTTAAAAAAGTATGGAAGTAGACTCAGAAATGCCTGGCATTCTTATTCTGTATTTATTCTTATCATTTTGAAAGACCTTATAAGACAAAAAATAAGTCCCAGGGTTAAGTGGCATGTTTGTTGTTACCTTAATTTACAACTAACTATTCCCAATGAACAGAGAAACCTTCTCTTGCAATCTGAATCATGTGTAATTACAGTATGACAAGGTCTCTCCTGGGCTATGTAAGCTGGCATTTTTCCCAGGACTTGTCACATCATGGGAAGCACACATACAAATAAAAATCCAAAAATAAACATTTTGAAACAATGGCTTATAGACTACATAAAGAAACTCCACAGTTGAGAATAAAAATTGAAGAGCCCAACCAACAAGCAGACATCTCTCACTAGAGGCGTCTGAGAAGACATCAGTGTTATCAAGCCACTTACCACACCTAGCAACAAAACTCCCAGGTGTGGGCTGTACAGACACCACTCTCACATACCCTCAGGCTGGACAGAAAATCATTAAGTATGGGAAATAAAAGGAAACCACACACACCCACTGAAGCAGAGAAACAGTGGTGAAATATGGAGAGGTTGATCATCTTTAATTTCATAATGCCAATTTGTTGATTGTTAAGGTGCCTAAACAAAGTTATCTTAAGAGCTACATCTTCGGCCAGCTGGCTTAGTTTTCCTAATATAATAAATATTGCTTTTGTTGTTGTTGTTGTTGTTGTTAAGGGTATTTCATCTTGAAATGTATAACAGCAAGTAGTTGTAACAGTGTGTACAAAGGATCTTAGAAGGTGGTTTCTTTTGTTTAAACTCCTCTGCTGTGGCTCTATGGACACATGGAAAAGGGAAAGCGAGATCGCAAAAAGCATCAGACCCAACCTCACATAATGACAGAAACTTGACAATACTCATCTTCATTACAGTTTGGAGGAAAAGTTAAGTATAATATCTCTGGCTATATTCTGATATAAAATGCTAACAAAATCTAAATGTTATTTCCAATAGACCATGCATATCCCTACCCCTCTCTTAGACGCTGGATTCATTTATTAACCATCCAGCAAAGCACATCAAATTCAACTGTTTGAGTCTTCAAGAGCAGCTATAAAACAAACCACTATAGGCAAAACATACAATCCTAAGTCCCATTACAAGAGCTCTGGAAACAAAAATAAGCATTAACATAAACCTCTGCCACCTCTAAGGCACAGAGCATTTCTCCTTTCTTTATTCAAGCCCCTGAATGTTCAATAATTTCCACGTAGCTCTAAGCAGAATGGATTTATTATGATGTTAAGCTAAGAAACTGCAGGAGTTCTAGATGCCAATAAAGATTACGGATCAAATGGAAGATAACTACTAACCATTGTGTCGACTTAGATAAATAAACCTGCTCACAAACAAAGCACCTTATTGTATTTGTACTGTTACCTCCACTAATCCAACTAAAACAACCAGACAGTAGCTTTCCAGAGGCTGAAGGGAACAGAAATGGGGATTTCTCAAACCCTCTTTAAATTTCTTGCAAAATAACACTCTGTTCCTCTTTTTTCAAAACTGTCCTTTATGGAAAATGTTTGGGACCGCAGAGGCTGAGCAGAATTATGCAAACCAGACACCAAGGCTAAAAACCAAGGTGAGGAAAGAATGAAGCAGAAGGCAAGACAACACCGTTGCTCTGAAACTTAGCTTCGACCTTTGCAGGGACTCTCTTCCCTGCAGATCACATGGGGCAGACACTTCTGAACGCTGCACAAAATCGAATGAGCAACCAAGTGCCATCGGGAAGCTAGGGACCAGTAAGTGCCCCCCCCCCCAAACCGAACATAAATCCTGACGGTGGGAGGTCGGGGTGGCTAACCCACAAAAAGAAAAGTCTATGACAACTGGTACCTAAAGCCTCATACACAGGGAGGAAGGCAGAAAAGACCTTAAAGACAGGCGACTTCTCAAGACGGAACAATAAGTACATCCCATGCATCCTCTGCTAACAACACAGGTAAATCTCAATTTCTCCAGGTTTAAAAAAAAAAAAAAGGCGCAAGCTGTTTATTCCCTCCAGCGCCGCTCCCCACGCCTCCAAACCCAACAACTAATTGCACCTTCCCCGCAGAACCCGCGGCTAACCCCAGAGGACCGGTGAGGGCTGGCTTGGGATGAATAAACACTCGACACCTGACAGTCCTTTCTCTGCGGTGACTTTCACGGAGCCGAAGTGGCGCGCGCGCGGGCGGGAGCGGGGACCTGGCCAGCGCGGCGCCGCGCACCCCGGTCCCGAGCTACGCCAGCGAGCGCGACGCGGGGGGCGGGGAGAGGGGCAGGGGGACCGCCCGGGCCAAGCGATTGTTTCCTCCTCCAGCAAAGACATTTTTTATCAAGCTCCTTTTGTATTCGAGCCCTACCTCTTTTTGGCCTAGGAAAGCTTTCGTGCAAGTGGAAGACGACTTTCTCCACAAAGTGCTGTATGTTACTGTGCTCCGGGCCGCGCACGAACACCATCCAGTCGTGGGTGAAGCCTTCCACGGTGGGTTTTTTCCTCACCTGGGCGCGGTGCCCCAGCTCCAGCTTCACCTGCACGGCACACTGCGGGCAGGGGGGAGGAGAGACAGCCGTGAACAACAGGAAGGCGACCGTTCGACACTGAACATTGCGCCTGACATTTTTTTTCCTCCTTCTTGAAACGCACATAAAAGGAAACGGCGGTGCCCTCTGCATCCACGTTTCACGCGCGTGGGCGCGCACACCCCACACCCCCAAATACACGCCCCCGGGCCCGCATCCACACCCGCCGGGATTGTAACGGAATGTTACCCCCGATCGGGAAGGGGGGTCCGGTTGTTGGGGCGTAAAGAGGGGCGAGCACGCTCATCCACTACAAGCACGACAACGAATGCATCGGAAACAAATTAGAGACAATTAGGAGGCGATGCCCGGGCGGCTGCCCGGCGTGGGAGGGGAAGTAACTGGGACCCCCGAGGGGGGTTCTGGCGAGCCCCCACCCCGAAAGTGCCGCGGCGACAGGCACACGCCGAGGAAGTCTTTGTGTACGTGTGTGTGTGCGTGCGTGTGGAGCGCTGTGCCAGGCGGAATGGAAACTACAGGCAGCCTCCGCCGATGGGCACACACTCCCGTGCTCTTACCACGGGGTTCGTGCACAACAAAAGTGAGACGTCGTCACACACACACACACGCACACACACACGCCCGCAGGAAAACACGCCGAGGCGTCCATAACTTAAGGTACCCCGCACCCCCCCCCAGCGAAAAGCCCCACGCGATCGGCGAGGCCAGCCTAAGAGAGCCCCCGCAACACACTTCCAAGAGCCAAAGTGGCCCCAAAGTACCTCCCACCTCCCCCCAAAAATGAAATTCAGAAAGGCAGGGCGGCGGGCGGACAGCCGCCGAGCCCCGACTGCGCACAACCCGGCGCGGGGGCAAAGTTGCGTGCGGCCCCGCCGCTGTCAGCCCGCACACTCCGGCTCACACTCGCGCGCCGCGGAGAACGCACCATCGTAGCGGCCGGCGAGGCTGCTCGCCGCGTCCCCGGACTGTGCCCGCGGCTCCCGGCGGCGGCGGCAGCTGAAATATGGCTGAGTTATTATTCGCCTCCTTCCACCGTGTGTGAGTGTGTGTGTGAGTGCGCGCGTGTGAGCGAGAGTGCGCTTCTTGCGATTGCAAAGAGAGGCGAGAAGGGAGGCGCGGGGGGTGGAGGGGCGAGTGTGTGTTAGTGTGTGAGTGTGTGTGTGTGTGTGCGCGCGCCGGGGGGGGGAGGGAGGGAGGGGAGCGGAGGCTGAGGGAGAGGCAGCAGCTCCCTGCAAGCCGTACCAACCTTTCTCTAATTGGAACCGCGGAGCGCTGGCGCTGTCTGGGCTGCGGCGGCGGCGGCGCAGGGCGAGGGAGGAAAGGCGGGGGGTGGGGGTCTTTTATTATTATTTTTGCATGTACTTACCGAGCTAGCCATGCCTGGGGGCCCGGAGGTTTGCTGGGGTGTTGTGTGGTACCCCCCTCCCCCGCCCCCCTCAGCTGTAATTCATGAAGAGGCTGCTATGAATGAGAGCGCGCCCAGGAGCGGAGGGTAGATGGCGGACATTCTCTGCCTTTTTCCCCCCGCGTTCGCTTGCTCGCTCGCTCGCTCGCTTATTAAACTCAGCCCCAAAAGCAAAAGCAGCAGCAGCAGCTCCAGGGCCAGAGGATGAGATTCCGGAGCATGCGCCGTGGCGCCTGACACCGGGGCTCCGAGCCTCACGGGGCGGAGGGAGGGCGCGCGGGCGGGGCGGAGCGGGCGGGGAGGCCGAGCGAGCGAGCCAGGGGGAGCTCGAAAGAGCCAATCACCGGCCACCCACCCGAAACCCCGGCAGCCCGCACCGCCACACTGGAACGCCTCGCTTAAAGTAACAGGTTCCTGCTGGGGGGTGGGGGGAAGTAGGGAGAAGGGCGGGGAAGGGGCGCTGGAGTAGGGAGAGCGGCCAGCTGGGGAGCCATCCCAGCCCCTGTGTAAACTCCTCTCGCCCTACAATAAAAAACGGATTAAAACTGCTGGAATGTAGCCACTGCCTAGAGCCCCCAGCCGCCGGAGAAGGGGTGTTAAATCAAGTCTTTGGCGTTAGTTAGCACGCTCGGGGGAGGGAGGGGGCTTTCTTTCACTTTCCACCACGTCTTTTTATGGTTTTGTGCTGAAAAGGCAAGAACTCACACCCAAACAAACTTATTTAAAGACAGAGCGAGAGAAATGCCACCCTTACAAACAAGCATCTAAAAGCAGTCACTGAGACGGTTATAACCGGCAACAATTCCCTGGCCCCCTTCCCCATCCACTCACCCCCGCCCTTCTGCCACTGCCACCGCCACCGAAAATTTTAAAATGAAATGAACAAAAGAGAGAAGCTAGAAGGGTAGTTCCTTCCCAGGGAACGCCTCCCGCGTTGGTAATCCCCGGCTGGGATGCACCACAAAGCGGTGCCCAGGTGAAGGCGAGATACCTGGGAGTGCTGGGTGCAGACCCTCGGGGACCAGGCTGGGAGTTTTCTTGGGGAGGCTCCCACTCCAGACTGCCTGCTGGGTTGCATAAGAACGTGGCAAATTGTCCTCTAAGGACGCGCGGGGCAACTGGGAGTCTTAAAATAGCAGATAAAGTTAACACTGGCTGTAATGTGCATAAATTGGATTATAATCTTTAGGCGTATTGGTGACAGCCAACGTAATCCATCTCTGGGTATTAATCCTGTTAGGCTCCCGGGTGATAACCAGTCGCAGGAGTGTTCCCAGAGTCGCGCTCCTGCAAAGGTTTCCACTCGGGTTGTACTTGGTCTCGGTGGCCGGGGACAGAACAGCGCAGCCACGCGTGGGGCGGGGTAGGAGTACTGACTAGCTTCCTTTAGCAACACAGACAACCTTTACAAAGGAAACGGATAAGATCTAGACAACTGATTTGAAAGTGAAAGATGTGTGTAACTTCGGTTCGTTAAAGAAGGATCCTTGCATCTTCTTTGCCCTCATTCCTTTTTTGCTCTCTTTATCTTTTTCCTTTTCTCCCCTTTTTCCTACCTCCCAGCTTCTTTCTGAATCTTTCTCTTGGCTTCATTCTCTTCTCCCTGCCTTCCCTCTTTACTTGCCTCTCTTTTATTTTTTGGCTCAACTTTCTTGCTTTCTTCTTTTCGTTTTGTCTTTCTTCAAACCACGAAAGCAAGTTGTCTGGGCCCTTGGATTAAAGAGAGCGATATAGGGGGAAGGAGGTTAGCTGGGGCATCCGGGATCCTCGACGTTAATTTGTCAGTTCTCCCAGCTGCTCACGCGAAGATAATCCACATCACATCGGACCGCTTCGGGCCAATTTTAATTTCCAGTGCAAGCCTCCGATTCAAGTGGTTTTAACCCCTAAAACTGATACTCTGCTCTCTCCCACTTACAACCAAGAAAGCTTCTTTTACCTGTGGACCCCGATTCCTCCCACCCTTTTACTGGATTTAGTATATAATGGAGAGAACAGTTGAAGATAGAAACATTTTAATCCAAGTCCAAGAGCTTAGATTTCGCAACTGACCCACATGTACATTGATGCGTGTCATCTTGCAGGTGTACGTGTAGTTGTGTCTGTGTGTATAAGGACTAAGTTTACATACACATTGATAAGCTATGTGTTAGGATCTACATGAAGGGTGGACCTACTTGCTATGCATTATTTAATTTTTAAATAAAATAATCAAACTGGAGAGAAGTTCTTTGGAATAATAAGATAGGAAACTGATGGTTATCTGGATGTGCCATTAATAAAGCCATTTCTTTGGTGCCGTGGTCACATTCACAGGGCTCTGTGTTGCCCTCACCTACTTCCTGTTTCTGCCCAAGCTGGTGAAGTGTATCATGATGGGGTGGGGCTGGAAGAGTCCCTGCTTTGGGGCCACCTGTGCTTTGCTCCTTCTGAATTAAACCTGGAAAATTCCCCCTTTTCCACTGCATTCTTACCATCTTACATGGCCTTTTCCAGGGGAGAATAAAGTAGGAGCTTCCTATATGCCATGATTTAGGGGTGCCAGATAAAGCCCCCTCCCTGAAGAGACCTGCCACATGGCTTACCATTCCTACGGGACACCCTCCTTTCAGGCAAGACATTGAAAGTGACTGCTGAAAAGCAAATGAGGTTCCACATATAAGCAATACCATATGATATTTGTCTTTCTCTGACTTACTACCAGGAGGGAAAGCAGGGGGGGAGGGATAAATTGGGAGATTGGGATTGACATATACACACTACTATATATAAAGTAGATAACTAATAAGGACCTACTGTATAGCACAGGGAACTCTACTCAGTACTCTGTAATGACCTATAAGGGAAAAGAATCTAAAAAAGAGCAGATATATGTATATGTATAACTGATTCACTTTGCTGTACAGGAAACTAACACAACACTGTAAATCAACTCTACTCCAATAAAAATTTTTTAAAAAAGCCATTTCTTATAAAGTGGCAACCATTAGGCAGCGAGTCTAGCTTAGCACACAGGTGAAAAAAAAAACAATCCATTTTTCGTTTGAGTTGACTTCAGGGTTTGGCTAACTTCTTCCAATGCCAACTGGGATGTCTTGGGATTCTCTCTATAACTCGTACACCCGCTGAGGGACTGATGTCTCCTTTCTGAATTATGTATTTGCTGAATTCGGATTTATTACAGGAGTCACCAATAAGCCAGAGAGTCAGAGAAGGTCTTTTCCCATTATTCCTCCTTTCTCAGAGACTGCTTTAAAAACCGGAGGTGTAATTCTCGTTCTCCAGACACTGGAAATATAGATTTCGTCAGTAGATGGCGCACGGAGCCCTTCCACGGACGTCCTTACGTGACCTCTTTGCAACAAAAGGACAAGGAGGGGGAAAAAAAGAAAGATAACACAACCATGAATAATGTAGATTCAACTTTTGGGCAAAGGAATTTATGCCAGTCTTTCGATGTATTATTTATAGCCTATTCTAACAAGCTGTCTATTAATTAAAAGGATTCAAAACAGAAATAACAGCAGATTAATTTTGTACCCAGCATATCTGAAGATCCTTGCACTTTAAGTGAGGTACAAATGTGAAACAACTTTTTGGGTACTTGACAATGTAATTATAGAAAGTATTTTTTTTAGTTATAAAAAGGATTTTGCAAATAAATTTTGAGACAAATTTTTTCAGTTCTAAATACCAAAAAAAAAAAAAAAAATTAAATGGAAGTGATGAGGATAAAACCATTTATTTATACAAAAAGCAATTGTCTTACCAAAATTCATACTGTAGTACTTAGCACAGTGTGAAGCACCATAGGGTTAGTTTTGAGGAGCAGAAAAGAAAAGCAATTGACACCATCATATCAAATAAAATGCTTGATGAAGAATAAAAGAAGACGGTGTCTGGGATGGATATTAACTCCTAATCACTGCCACCACCATTGCCACTGCCCTACACCATCATTTTGGCTCCAGTCCTTTTATTTGCAATTGGTTTGTTTAGTTAGAAGTTGAGGCCAGTTTGGATGTTTCTAGCACAATATAACTCCTTTAAAGAGTAATTATGGTGTCAAGGAGCAGTGGTTGTTTCTCAATAGAATTTTACTTACTTGTGATAGATTACTGATGTACAAACTCAAATAATCAAATCAATTAAAATTAACCATTGCTCATTCTTTGCTGTCTGGATTTTGGGGGAAAAGGAAGAATATGCATGGAAAAAAAACAGATAATGGGACAGACATAACCAAACATCTTGCAAATATTAGACTCAGAATAATTAAGGATTTTTTTCCATAATAGTGCACTTTTTCTGTGTATTTCACCCATACATTCATTCACCAAAATGATATTTCTCCTATTCCATGTGCCAGGCACAGAGTTAATCTCTAAGAATATAAGAATGACAGGGTTCCTGCTGTCACAGAGTTTAGGACCCAAGGGAAATGTTTTACCAAAACCATATCTTTTTAAAAATTTTATAATGTCTACATTTGGTATAGAGATGTGTGTCACACATAAGCAAGCAGCATACAAATTTGACACGAACAGCCCAAGGACAAGAAAAAGAGTGGCACAAGATTGGAAGCCCAGGGGCATTGCCCTCAATTCCACCTTTTAATACTTAAAATAAGGTGGGAGGGGAGTAATATCTTTTTTGCAACAGCAGCCAAGTTCTAATTTCTTTTTCCTTGATCTGAAGTGTTTTCCATGTTCACTTTATTGCAGCTCTTCTAAGAAAAAAAAAAAATCTCACAATGAAAGAAAGCTTACTAAGCCTTTTCAAGATCATGAGCATATTTTCTCATTTGAGACAGAATCTCTGTTTCTTATGGAACTTTTTGGTTCAAAATGTTATTTTTTAACATTATATTTAATTCACAGTTCTAGGATAGTGTATTGGGAACCCCCGAATAGTACAAATCACTACCACTTTGAAAAAACAATTGCTTTGATACCCGCTTAAGCACCTCTTCCAAGACTATTTCCAGAGATAAGAAATACACAAAGCTTTTTTAACCACCAGAGCCTCTTCATGTGTAAATTATTCCCTGAGAGTAATTTAAGCAATGTACTTATACATTCAGAAGACAAGAATGCCTCCACAGTAATAATTTATTAATTTAGTGGGCTGCATCCCTAATTTAATAAATAGCACCTCAAGGCCTGAAAATTAATCAAGGATGTTATATAAGACCAACAATATGAAACAAGATAAATATTGGAGGTCAGTTGATATAGTATGATTGAAAATGTCTTCCTAATATATACAAGAATCCCAGTGAAATATTTATAGGTAAAATACATGGTAAATTGAAACTGCTTGCTATAAAACAATCTATCTAAAAAGTAGACCATTTTGCTCTATCTTTATGTATCTCTGGCATCTCTTCAAAGGTTATTGTACAATTTCCTGTCTTTCTTTAGATAATGATTGGACCTCCTTGATTTTCAGTGTAAATTCTGTTTTTATATATGATTTCACCTCTCCCATTCACATATTAAGAATGGAGAGTTAAAATAATCACTTTATCCTAAAATCATAAATTATATTTTGCCTTATTTGGTAAAAATGAAAAAATAACATATTGGGCCTATGAACTAATGTTGACAGGTCAAACTTCAATTAAAACTGCCAGAGAAATTTAGGAAGAAGAAATTACCCCCTTCCATGTATTAAATGGTTTGAGAATGGTTTGAAAATAATACTAAGCCTCTAAGAAGTGAGTGATTTACTATTTTCTGGTAGGATCAAGTATCCTGGTTGAGTTAAACTATTTACAGTCAGCTCTGAATGATCCATGAGCATATTATCCACTTTGTAGATAATCTACAATGACACAATTTATGTGTGGGGTTTTTTTTAATGTAAATTTATGTTAGAGTCAGGTTTTTTTTTTTAACTATACAAAATGTGCATGACTGCATCTAATTTGTCAATTTCCATTCATAGCTTTTCTCACAGAAAAGCTTGTGTATTAGTCCACATGCCTCTTTTGGACCCCACTTTCTAATTTTTATAAGCACTTTGTTATCCCAGAGATGGAGTGATCTGGCAAAAAACTGTTGATCTAGGAAGCAACACAAATTGATAAGAAAGAAGGAATATTCATTTACCAGTGTGCTGAATTAAAAGAACTCCTAGAGGCTATTACTAATTACATAGTTTTATTATGTATTCTTCACGAAATCAAATAGGGGAAAGTTAGGGAAGGATGATTTTTTTTTTTTAATTAAAGTGTAGTTGATTTACAATATTATATTGGTTTCAGGTGTACGACATAGTGAAACATAGGTTATACTACAATTAAAGTTATTATAAAATATTGGCTATATTTCCTGTACTATGCAATATATTCTTGTTTTTATATAGTAGTCTGTACTTTTTAATCCCCTACCCCTATCTTGCCCCTCCCCATTCCTCCCCTTACTGGTAACCCCTAGTTTGTTTTCTGTATGTGAGTCTGTTTCTGTTTTGTTATATTCATTCATTTGTTCTATTCTTTAGATTCCACATGTAAGTGATAACATACAGTATTTGTCTTTCTCTGGGAAGGACTATCTTCTGAACTGTACTGGTAGCAATTTGGGGGAAATTTCATGTTTTAACAAGGAGATAAAAGTCACTTATGAATAGAAAAGAACTTTACTTATTTCTATACAATTAGACCCTTAATATATATTATTTCAATCTTTTGGCTTCTGCTTCATGACTTTGACATTTTGGTTTTATTATTAATTCAGTGCATTCAATTAACTTTTATTGGCTGTCCATTGAAGGTCAGCCACTGTTTTTGGTCCTTTGAAAACTCAGGATACAAGCATAGGATGCCTTTAACACTATTATTTATTTCAAGTCATTTCATCATTATTGCCTTAGAGCTGACAGGTTGTTACAAAAAATAAAAGACGTTATTAAGCACTTAACAATAAACCCTTGTTATTCACTTACATCTCTATTTAAGAAAGAAAAAAGATTTAGCCATGACATTGGCAGTAATCCTTAAGAAAGAAAGAAAGGAAGGAAAGAAGGAAGGAAAGAAAGAAAGAAAGGAAGGAAAGAAGGAAGGAAGGAAGGAAGGAAGGAAGAAAGAAAGAAAGAAAGAAAGAAAGAAAGAAAGAAAGAAAGAAAGAAAGAAAGAAAGAAAGAAAGAAAGAAAAAGAGGTTGGAATTATTTACTAAGGTTGCAAACAAGTACTGAGAGTACTTCCAAATCAAAATTTCATTTCTAAGGGCTCCAGTTGGTCAACTTCGGACAGTTTGAGTTTCAAAAAGAATCTATGCGTCTGCAATGGTACTTTAAAAAAATTAGCGAGCAGGTAAAAAGAAAAGTGTCTCCTTATAGAAAAATACTAGCTAATTAATATACGTAAAAGGAATGATAGAGTTTGAAAAATCATTATTTTGCGGCAACCAACACAGTAATAGATTTAGTCAAGGCTCACCAATATGTATTGAACGTATAGAATGAAAGATTTTTGGAGACAATATTATTCACAATGATACAATGGCTCATTGCATCATTCCACATGTTACATATTAATTACAAAGGGAGAAAAGAGTCTTTACAATGGAGAAATCTGGTGGACATCACTTAACCAAGTGATCAGACTTCACATCACCAATAATGAGATGAGCTGACATCATACACCTCTTGATATGATGCAATGAAAAGCATATAGCATCACCCGTGTCGTATTCCTGCCAAAAGTGTTTGCATCTAACTGTGAGGAAGAAATCAGACAAATTCAGGTCATGTGAGACACTTTACAAGGTAACTAGCCTGGATTCTTCAAAAATCAGTATCATAGCTGACTTCTCGCCTTAAAAAAAAAAAGTGAGGAAATATTCCAGACTAAAGGCAACTAAAGAAACGTGACAACTAAATATAATACTTAATAGTTAACTAGATTCTAGATCCAAAAACTAACACAAACAATAAAACAGACAGGAAATTCCTGGAACAGTTGAGGAAATTTGAATATGTACTATATATACGGTATCAAGGTTAAATTAAGTGGATGTGCTAATGGCTTTGTGGTTATATAGAAGACTCTCCTAGTTCTTAGGAAATACATGCTGAAGTGTTTAGGAAAGTGTTGTGATGTCTGTAACTTATAACTTACTCTCAAGTAGATCAATCAAAATAATAAATAAGTCCATAAAGTTA
The DNA here is from genome assembly GCF_028021215.1 of Eschrichtius robustus. Taxonomy (NCBI): domain Eukaryota; kingdom Metazoa; phylum Chordata; class Mammalia; order Artiodactyla; family Eschrichtiidae; genus Eschrichtius; species Eschrichtius robustus. The sequence continues at coordinate 69,866,838 of NC_090833.1, forward strand.
TACATAGTTATAAACTGAGAGCAAGAGAGAATGCAAATGAATTGAGGTGATCATTGTACTACATTTCCTGTAGATTTTTTTTTTTCAAAATATAAGTTTTAGGGGGAAAATGATCCTCAAGATTCAAAACTAATTTCTGAATTCACAGTTCAGTGTGTGGTTTTTCAATAGCATGTCTTTTTGTTTCCTAAAAAAAAAAAAAAAAAAAAAAAATGCTTAACAAGAACAAAAGTAGGGAAAATGAGGAGAGAAAATATTATAATGTAAAGGATTTTGTTTGAAAGAAAAGATAGAAGGTCAGAATTTTTTTTTGGCCCTTTGAGGCTTTATAATCTCCCCTTTCTGCTCATCACCAAATTTGTTTTTGAATTATAAAAGGGTGATGGCTTTTGGTTGACTGATATGTTTGAGGTCAGCATCTTTAGTGATCTCAGCTTTTCCGGCAATGAAGGGCTCCAAAAGGGAGCAAGACACAGGACATGGGTCTGGCATGCCCTGCTGAATTAGTGACAATATTTTCATGTGAATGTTCTTTCAAAAGTAGATGCTGTATGTGAAAGGTTTCCCTCATGAGATTACAGCAATTTAAAGGTCATTCAATTCTACAGACCGCTTAATTGTGCTCCATTAAGCATTTCTCAAAAAGAAGTGTGTGTGTGTGTGCGTTTAATAGCATTCAAGGACTGCCAATATCAGCATTGCCTAACTTAGTAAGATTTTTTTTTTTTCATGGCTTTTATCACTGACCCGGTGTTTAATGCACTGACTTTCCTTTTTTATTGCTCAAGGGCAGCTGGATGAGTAGCCTTGGCTCATTTAGAAACCATCTAATGCTTTTGTTCCCAGTTAATATTTTTTTTAAAGGTCACCTACCTCTGACACCTGTCAGGTTAGCACTTCTCAGAATCAGGAATAGGACCTTTTCTTGATCCAGAACAGGCAATGCAATGTCTAAAGACTGGCCAGCAGTTCTGAACAAATAACAGATTAATAAATTACTCTTCAGGCTCTCATTTTTAGGGCCAGGATCCTTATGGGGATTTTTTTTGCCAACCATGTACCAGAGAGAGGAATGGGGTAAGAGTAGACAAAATAGGAACAAGGTGGAGAGCTGTGTGTTTCCGTTCCAAACTTGAGAGAGAGTGCACAAAGTCACCACTCATTCCCTAAAATGTCAGTCAGGGGCCGAGAAGGTCATTGAGAGAAATAAGTGGAGAAAAAAAAAAAAACCCTCCAAAATAAAGAACACATAAACAAGATAAATCCAAATCATTTTAAGAAAAAAATAATCCACACTAGACCACAAAACAAAATGTATGGGAATTATAAATATAATAACTTTATTGTGGAAAAATTCTTTTTACTCTAAGGGTAAAGATTTTAAAGACAGATTTTGATTTTTATTCAGTAACCCCAATGTGGTAGCTATAACTGCATATAACACAGTCCATATAGCTTCTCAGTTAATTAATTGTTATACTGTGGTTCTTACCCAAACTGTTTACTCTGTAAACAAAAGGGTGTCCTTCAGAGATGTCATACCTCTTAACTTTTCCTTCAGTTAAGACTTTTAATTCTCTTATACAAACCCATACTTAAAACTGTGTACTGATCCTGCCATACCCCTGATGTTTTGATTAGAGAGCTAACACACTGATCTACAAGCCAAAACTTCAGTTGAGCATGAAGGCAGAGGTCATTTGCACTTGGCAGGTAAACGATGTAAAGAGAGTTTCCAGGCCACAACACAAAATATCTCAAATCACTTTGTTTTCCTTGACTCACCAACTTGGTACAAATGTTTTCACTGTCAGACACTTAAGGCTTTGATTTTTGTTGTTTTATTTTGGGAAGAATGGGAAGAAATTATGATCCCTCTAATCCTTATTAAAAGTAAAACTGGCAGTTACCATATAAGTGGATGACATTGCTTCTGCTCCTAGATCCACCAATCTGTAAAACTGTTGATGGAATATATTAGAAAAGTGTGGCACAGAAAAGAATAACCAGTTTCCCTAACAGTTTTATTTTTTAACAGATATTTATTGTACACCTATTATATGTAAAGCACACACAGAATTAAACTTTGCAGTTTTAGATAGAATTCAATTGGGAAGGTAATTTGGGTGGAGTAATGTTGGGAAGGTAATTTGGGTGGAGTAATGTTGGTTAAAGGAGAGAGAGAGAAAGATAGAAGAAAAAAGAGAAGGCACAGGAAAGAAATACTTGGAACTATGTAGAGAAATAAGAAAATCTGCTAAAAGGCAATGTTGAAAAATGTACAAGTATTTAGTTTTTGAGTTCTTCAAGATGATATATTTCCTGGACTAAATCTACTTGTTAAAAAACAAGAAACAGTATGAATAAGATATTATGGGCACAGTTGGAATTCAAAACAACCTGGGAATGGAGAAGCGAGCTATTTATCCCTACACAGGATTCTGTCTTTATGAAAAAATGCCATCAAGGTTGAGGTGCACCCAACGTCATTTTTCCAGTTGGGATAAATTAAAACAGTCTTGGTCTGGTTTTATTATAGCAGCAGTTTTTAACTTCACTCTCCCCACCCCACCCACAAATTTAATAAAATTGGTCATTTTCAAAAGCTACTTTGTGTGTCATGGGTAGAAACCTTGAAAAATTAGGTCTGAAGGTAATTGCAGAGGCGTCATTATTTAATTTTACATGTCTGGAGTCAAGAGTTCACTGAACTCATATGAATATGCATGAAAAATGCTTCCAAACAGAATTAAATCAATCTTAGCAGATTTTTTTCCTTTTAAAAGTTTTAACCTAAATATAAGTTGGCTACACTACTCCTTAATGTCAAAGATAAAATGATTTTTGGGCTTCCCTGAGGGCGCATTTGAGAATCCGCCTGCCAATGCAGGGGACACGGGTTCGAGCCCTGGTCCAGGAAGATCCCACGTGCTGTGGAGCAACTAAGCCCATGCACCACATCTACTGAGCCTGCTCTCTAGAGCCTGCGAGCCACAACACTGAAGCCCACGTGCCTAGAGCCTATGCTCTGCAACAAGAGAAGTCACCACAGTGAGAAGCCTGTGCACTGCAACGAAGAGTAGCCCCCCGCCGCAACTAGAGAAAGCCCGTGCGCAGCAACGAAGACCCAACGCAGCCAAAAATAAATAAATAAATTTATTTTAAGAAAAAAGATAAAATGATTTAACTCTTGGGTATAAGCAAGCCCACTAGGCAAAACTGGGGAGCATAAGTAATTCTGAGCCAAGCACATTTCTCAAAAAGGAAGTTCTTTGACATCAAGAAGTTGTCTCCAAGTGGCAGACTTTCCCAAAATAACAAATTTGAGACATCTTATTCTATTGTGGGAATAGAAAAAACATTTTTTTCAGAATAGCTTTTCATTAAGCTAATAGTATAAAATTTATTTAAACTAGATATAAAGATGGCCCCCAAATAACTGTTAAACCAAAGGTGAAAGCAGTATTTTTTAAGCCCCCAAGTCAGTTTTCATGTTGGGATTTTTTTTTTCTTTCAGCGAACACACACAATTTTCTAAGTACTCATTCTTCGTGTGTGAAACAATCACGGTAAAACTAAAATAAAAATTGGGCCTTGTTTGAGCCATGACAATTCTCATCTACTAGTCATTTAAAATCCATTTTTCAGGAAAGAATATGTTTTCACAAAGAATAAAACCGTGATGGGGGAATTATATAAGAAGTGGGGGGAAAAAACTAGTAATTGGAAAATTTTACATAAAATTTGAATCCCCTGTTTCTCCTGGGAAAAAAAAAAGTCAGAAGATCTGGCCACCCAAGGCTCACATATCTGAATGTCAACTCAGTTGACACTGAGTCCAGGCTGCCCCATTAGACTAGGTTATCCTCCTCTGGTTACCTACATTTCTGCCCTCTGAATTTCACCCATTTATTCAACCAGCCTAGTCCTTGAGGCCTTTTCTGGGGTAGCGAAGATGATCTTATCCCTAGGATCCCATTGTTGATATAGAACAGATGTAGTTAATCTATGGTGGGCAAGCTATGGCCAACAGGAGACCAATCAGGTTTCAAGCCTTTTGAGCTTAAAAAAAAAAAGCTTTTATATTTTTAAATAAATAAAAATGTTAAAGAATATTTCATGACGTGAAATTGTTTGAAATTCAAATTTCAGTGTCTATACATAAAGTTTTATTGAAACACAGTGGAGCTCTTTAGTTTATGTATTATCTATGGCTGTTTTTATGCTACAAGGGAAGAATGGAGTAGTTGTGACAGAGACCATATGGCCCACAAAGTCTTAAATATTTTCCACCTAGCCCTTTACAGAAAAAGTTTGCTGACCCCTGATCTGAAATTGTAATGTCCAATAGAAATGTAATGTGAGCCACATATGTAATTTTTAATGTTTTAGTGGATACATTTTCAAAAGGAAAAAGAAACATGAAATTAATTTTAATAGTGTATTTTATTTAACCCAAAATATTCAAAATATTGTCACTTTAATATGCAGTCAATAGAAAAATTATTAATAGATATTTTACATACTTTTTTCATACTGTCTTTGAAGTTCGATGTATATGTACTTGCAGTATATTTCGAATTGGATTAGCCACATCTCAAGCGCTCAGTAACCACAATGGTGCTAGCAAATTGGAAGGACAGCACGGATATAGAACATAAGAATATTTTTAGGAGGTGGCAACACTTTAGCCAAGCAACTAAGTCGGTTTGTATAATAAGGAAAAGTGGAGTAGGAACAAATGCCCCTAGATTTGAGAGTGAAAGTAGTGGAATGAAGAATTGGGTACAGGGTTTAGGGAGATCAGGGCTGGGCTGCCTCGCTGAGTAGAATAGTCAGAGAAGAAAGGGAAGATTTTAAGAAGTATTGGGTATCTATGGGTCCTTTTCAAGGGGTTCAAGTAAACCCTAAAGATCTTGTTATTTTATTTTTAAAATTTTTTTTAAATATGAAAACTCTTCTTTTTATTTATTTAATTTAAAAAATTTATTTATTTATTTATTTATGTCTGCGTCGGGTCTGTTGCTGCGTGCGGGCTTTCTCTAGTTGCGGCGAGCAGGGGCTACTCTTTGTGGTGCGTGGGCTTCTCATTGTGGTGGCTTCTCTTGTTGCGGAGCACAGGCTCCAACACACGGGCTTAGTAGTTGTGGCTCGTGGGCTCTAGAGCGCAGGCTCAGTAGTTGTGGTGCACGGGCTTAGTTGCTCCGTGACATGTGGGATTTTCCCGGACCAGGGCTCAAACCCATGTCCCCTGCACTGGCAGGTGGATTCTTAACCACTGCGCCACCAGGGAAGTCCATTAACAAATATTTTAAAGGCGGGGTCTCTTAGTCAAAAGGCTGTGAGCGGGGAGAAAAATCCCTAATCCATTCATCTTTTTCATTTTGGTGGACTCTGGGAGTGAACACTTCCTATTGCCTTCTCTAGAATCTAGATTAGATTAGCCACTCCCCTCCATTGGAGGAGATGTGGCTATACTGACGGGTGGGGGTCTGCTGATCACTGGATCTCTCACTTCCGGTGTTAACAGCCCCCTGACCACGCTGTCTTTTCCTTCCCTTCTGTCAGCTGTAGTGCAGGCACTCCCTTTGTGCTGGCGCTCCCCCTTGCACATCCTCTCTCCTGTGGTAATAGACATACAATTCTAATACAGTACAGTAATTACTATAATGGAGCTTTGTTCAAAATAGCAAGAGAGTAGAAAGGAAAGAGGTTCAGGGGTTTGGAGGACATTCTTCACAATCAGCGGTCCTTCTTTATTATTCACATCACTTTACATAATACCATTTTGTCATTCAACATTACTATGAAAATGTTGTTTTTGAGTATGTATTGTTACATGTGAAAATCTGACAGTAAAAATTGATTAGTCAGAATGTTTCTACGTGTATATGCAAATGCATAGAGAAATGAGAAACTCACTGTTGTGAGTCCCTAAAATAATGGCAGAAAATACAAGCAATGCATGGACACTGAGATTTTGCCCAGGGGAAAATTATGTCTTTCTTAATTTTTTAATTTAACAAACACTTATGTATGCCAGAAACTGTTATAAGCACTTTACAGATATTAACTTTTTAACCCGAATAATACTTCCATGATGTTAGGATATTATTATTACCTCCATTCTAGGCCTGAGCAATGAGAGGTTAAATACTTTGTGGAAGTTAGTTCACACAGCTAGTAAGTAGCAAAGGCCTAGGGTGACCCACTGTCTGGTTTGCCCAGAAGTGTCCACTGACAAGTCCTGCATCTCCATGGAACTCTTCAGTCCTGGGAAAACCAGGATGAATGGTCACCCTAAAATTCAAGCCCTGGCTATCTGACTCCAGACTCCTTGCTACTAACATGCTATGTCCCTCACAATAATGCAGCGATAACCCTAGTAAGTGTGGAAACACCACGCGTAGAAATGGACCGAACAAAAGCAAACCTGAAATCTGGGCTGTTATAAGATTGTCTGCTGGGAAAATCAGCTCACTTGGTCTCCCAATAAACACTCCAGAATGTGCTGAGGTTAATTTGCATCAATTGCTTGCAGCTGGAGAGCAGACATGACAATTGCCGTCTCCAGAAAATCAGGCAGAGGGAAGATTGGAAATTCCCTGTGAGAATGGAAGAAGAGATGTCTCACTCTTCACAATGGGCACAAAAGGGAACCTGAAAAGTCTGTAAATCCAGCTACAAGTGCCCTATGTTGTTTCCTGCTCTGTCTGACTGTTTCTGTAAGTTTCTGTATCCATGGATGTTAAACAAACCTTCTGTTGTCTGTCTGTTGGCCCTTTCCCTTCAATCATCATAACAGCTTTGTTGTGACAGCACCACACTAAAAAGGAACCTCTATCAAGGCAGGGGGCCCAGAGGACAGAGAAGATGGGTGGGTTGTCCCCTGGGCAGGTGGGGAAGGATACCCTAAAAGCTGGTGAAGGAGGCAGATAGAAGATGGGAAGCCAGGAAGAAGATAGGAAGTGTATCAGCAGGGCCTGAGTCCAAGCTTCTTCTATCACCTCCCAAATCACACCTGCACCCAACTGGGTGGATAAATCTTTCAGAAGCCACTCCAGGAAGGAGTGACCTCTTCCACTTTGGCTTTCCATGAGGAGCATCCCCATTCTCCACCTGTCTGCTCCTTCTTTGGCCAATACTAAGTACAAAAAGAGCCAACAAAGGAGGAGGATGCCTTTCTCCCCCTGGTACCTCCCTACTCCTACAAAAAAGATATGGGAAGAGGAAAGAATAATAAATGCCATTTAAAGAAACTATGGTGCTTGGTTTATTCCACCGAGATTATGTGTAAAACTGCTTGCTATGAAGAAAAGATTTTTTTTTTTTTTGGTTTTCAGTTTAATTCAGATTAGATATGGAGACCAAGACAAAGAAAATGCACCCAATCTGTGAGGGGAGCTCAGGAACGGGGTCCACAAGGAGTTAACGCTTCAGATGAGACTGAAAGGTAGGAGTTTTTCCCCGTGGACAAGGGGCAGGGAAACCGGAGGGAACACTGAACAGATATTCTTCCCTCATTCGGGAAAGACACTAGGCAGGGAGGCGGTGGGGAGGCACAGACAGGAGGGGGCACGGTGTGCCCAGCAGTCTGAGGGGAGCACAGGGGTGGGAGATGAGGAGCCAGCTCCTGAAGGGCCTTGTATGTCATGCTAAGAAGTATACATTTCTCTGTGCTGATGGGAAGCCACTGGAATAATCTAAGCAGAGGACTAACATGATTAGATTTGCATGTTAAAAAAGATCGCAGCAGGAGGATGTTTGTCACACAGAGTCCTAAGGAATGTGCCATGCAAAATCATGGTTAATGGTAAACTAGTTTTTAAATGGACTAGCAAAATAAAAAAAGAACTTTGAAGATCTCCTGGAAAGGGATTATAAAACTATAAAAACAATAAAAAGATTTAAACAGATCAAAGAAAATAAGTCAGAGAAGATTTTAAGCCACTTGAACCAACAATGTATTTAAGGATGAAGAAGAGAAAGCTTACCCAACGAGCAAGTTCTTGACCTCAGTACCGATCCAGGAAGGGTTAGGGAGGTTGCAGTCTCCAAGCTGTCCCCAGCGGTAGCAAATCATGGCCAATGGTTGGGTATTCTAAATCAATCTGAAAAAATATAAAAAAAAATCATGCGGACTGGCGAGAAGTCCTTGATCCTCTCCCCAAAGCATGCTTTATCCTTTTTTAAGAGATACTTCTTTCCACATAGTAATCAGACAGCCATTTATTCACACACAGATTTCTAATTGAGAAGGCAATATTTTGTTTTGTGATCTATTTTAAAAGGTGGAATGAGAAAATTTATTTTAATCCTTAGCATATATGTTTATTAGACTTTTTGTAGGTTATTGACTTTTAAGATGTCAATCTTTTCATTCTTTCCCAGTGCTTACATCACAGTTTATTTTCTAAAACAGATAATCTCTCTATATTTTTATTTGATTTAATAATCACTCATTGACAAATATTTCCTGAATACCTCTTTTTTCCTTTAGGCCACAAGGAACCAATAATTGGCAAGACAGACAAACCTGGCTGCTCCCTCATGAAGATTATAGTCTAGTGGCAAAGCAAGCAATTATAATGTGATATATGTAAAGAACATGACAGACACTCACTTTGCTTACCCAATATCTATTTACCACATCTTTTCTGTTAAGAGAACCCCACTTCGGATGGGGGCAAGTAACATACCCAGCTGTAACAGATTATATTTCCCCCAAATGGCCACACCAATAATTTGATCCTACATTCTCTTCCAGAACCTGCCACCCTTACATTAAGATGTAAACTCTATTTCTCCTCCCCTTTAACCTGAGCAGTCTTTTGTGTTTGCCACAATGAATAGAGAACAGCACAAGTGATGCTGTGTGACTTCCAGGCCTAAGTCATAAAAGGCAATATGGTTTCCACCTAAGCCTCTCTTGGGACCCTCACCCTTGGGGCTCAGCCATTATGGTGTGGGAAGCCAAGCAGCCACATGAAAAGGTCATGTGTAGGTGTTCTAACCACAGTTCCAACTGTGTGAGTCTTCTTGGCCGAAAGCCAGCAACATCTGCTGTTGTATGGATGTCAGGGAGAGTAGAAACAGGCCATTTCTGCTGAGCTTTGCCCAATTGTCATATTTGTGAGAAAAACACATGTTTTTGTTTTAAGCCACTAAGTTTTGAGTTGGTTCGTTGCACAGCAGTAGCTACCCAGAACAATAACTTTTAAAACAGAAGGCTTTCCCAGCCTTCCTTGCAGATTGGAGTGACCATGTGACATAATTCTGACCAATGAGATGTAAGCAGAAGCCAGTAAACAGGGCTTCTGGGAAAGACTCAACAGATGCATGACTTCAGGACCTGGATCCTTTGTTCTTTCTTCAGACTACAATTCAGAGTGACAGTTAGAGCCCCTGCAGCCATTTTGTAAGAATGAGAATGAAGACCACACCCTAAGGACTCCAGAATAGAAACCTAGAAAAGGTGCTCAACATCCTTAGTCTTCAGGACAACACAAATTAAAACTACAATGAGATACCATTTCATACTTCCAAAATGGCAAACATTAAAAGGACCGACAACATCAGATTTTGGTGTGGATGTGGAGTAACTAGAACTTGCATACATTTCTAGTTAGAGTGTAAAATCTTACCAACACTTTGGAAAACTGTTTAGCAGCTTCCAACAAAGACAAAAATACACCTATTCTATGATCCAGCTATTCAACTTCTAGGTTTTTAATTAAATTTGAAACATGGAAACATATGTTTACAAAAAAAAATCTCAGGGAATGTTTATAATGGCCATAAACAGGAGATCTATAAATCTACCAACATAAGAGTTGATAAAATGGATAAACAAGTTGTATATATGCTACACTGGAAAACTGGTAAGAAAAAAGGATGAACTACTCACATATACAACAACATGGATGAATCTCAAAAACAGGTTGAGCAAAAGAAGTCAAACATATAAGAGTGTGCGCTATATGATTCTACTTCTTTGACATTCAAGAACATGTAAGACTAATGGATTGTGATAGAGATCAGAACAGCAGCTGCCTCATGGAGGGATTGACTAAAAAGGCACAAAGGAACTATCTGGGGTAATGGAAAAATTCTACATCCCAACTGGGGTGTTAGTTTCCCAGGTATATACAATTGTCAAACTCATAAACTGTACACTACACTAAGATGTGTGTACTTTACTGCATGTAATTTATTTAAAAATTAGTTAACTAAAAATAAATATGAGCTTATTTATATTTAATCCTGAGAACCACTTAGAGGAGCTAGAGCTTAAATATTACTGATTTGCTGTTATAGCTAACTTACGGTAACAATATTTAATGTTAGGAATGAAAATATTTTCTGACCAGGTCTTGCTGACCAGTAAAATATTATCTCTAATTCACTTACCCAAAACAGTATATTCCAAATCAAAACATGTTCAACATGGATTTTCTTTCTCCTTTTTCCCAAGCTAAGATAACCATAACAAAATTTTTTAGCCAAAGCCCCATACCAGCAGCTAACAGGGCTTCTTGATTAAAAAGTGATGTCTAAACAGAGATCTGAATCGCAGCAGGATTAGGCAAAAAGCAGGCAAAAGGGGAGGGGATATATATATATATATATATGTATACATATATATATATAGAGAGAGAGAGAGAAACAGAGACAGACAGAGACAGAGACAAAGAGAGAAACCGAAAAACGATCAGTGAGTTTACTGCAATACACTCCATCAGGACACAGGCTGGTCCTGATGAACCAGGGGTGTTATAGGAACCTCAAGGACTAGAACCAGGGGCTTAATGCCACCCACACCTTCCTCCCTCCCCTTTCCCTCTGGCTGTCAGCTTTATGTTTTCACACATATTTATGCTTTTGAGGGCAGGAGCTACGATTTGTGCTTTTAATAATTATAGTAGGTTAGGTTCCTAGAAGGAGAATTTGGGAAAAGGACTATGGACCTTTTATAAAGTTCTTGATATATGTTGCCAATTATTCCCCCCCCCCAAAAAAAAACAAACCCCAAACCAATTTCGACTCTCAATAGGAGGGTATGATTGTGCTTATTCTGAAAAAACCTCATCAGCCTTAAATTTAATATATTTTAGAGTCTTTGTTTTTTTCGTAGAATAAAGTGATATGTCATTGATGTTTTATTTTGTAACTACTAACAGTGAATCATTTCACATATATATCGATCATTTATATTTCTGCATCTGAGATTTGTCTATACATTGTTGTTGCACCTTTTTCCATTGAAGTTTCAGTGTTTTCCTGATTTAAACTGCTAATCACTGTTTGTCAGATATTTTTTACTTTGTAATCTACTTCTCAATTTTTGATGGTTTCTTTTAAATTTTTCATGTAGTCAAATCTTTGATTTTGATTCCTTTGTGATTTAGCCCATTGATTTTATGCTTAGACAATTCTTTGTTCAGCTCAAGAACAAGTAAATAAATATTTCCCTAAATATTCTTTTAGCTTTTAAATCAGACTTTGGCAAACATTGATTATATTTCAGGTACATGTTTTACTATTTCTCTGTCTACCTTACATTGAACACTTTTCACATTTAACACCTGGAATTTATTTTAACATATGTTGTAAATAAATTGACATATTTAACTTACCACAGCTTGTCAATTTGTTGAATAATTTTTCTTTTGCACATTACAATGTGATAACAACTTTGTTATTCACATCATTTTTATAAGTAATGGTATCTATTTATGGCTATTTATTCTGTTCAAAAGGTATGCTATGCACATTTATGCTAGTAGTACCCTGTTTTATGTACTGTTTTAATATACTTTAATACATTGTGGGGAAAATCCATATAATAAGATTTTTTTTTAGCTACAAGTAACAAAAATTTATTAAAGTTGTTTTAAGCAAAAGAGAGAATATCTACGGACCAATCAACTGTGCCCAGAGGCAAAGATCACTTTGAACAGAAGAGACAATTACAGAGGCATCCCTATTGAATTCTTTAAGTCAGGGAGGGTACCCAGTAGGTGTTCACTGTTCCCTTCATCGATTGTCTTTTTTCAAAATTTCTTGGCTCTTCTCTATTTTTTCTAGCTAATCAACTTTAAAATCACCATTTCAAGCTCCAAAAGATATCCTATTTGGATTTTGATTGGAGTTGCATTAAACCTATAAATTAATTTGAGAAGTACTGACATCTTTATAATAGTCATTGTTATCCAGGAACGTGGTAGGACTTCCCATTCATTCAAGTCTTCTTTTATGTTCTTCAGTAAAATTTTGCAGTTTTATTTATATCATTCCTGTCCATTTCTTATTATGGTTATTCTGAGGTATTTTATATCTTTCATTGTTAAACCAATTACAATCTGACTTCTACCTATTAATCTTAATTCTTTTGTTACTAAAAAAAAAAAGAGGGAAGTGGTGGAAATTGTTGGAAGGACATTGAGGAAGCTCATAGAATTAAGACAAGAGAATTAAGTTTCAGGAGAAGGAGACAGGGCTGACATCAGGGATGACTGGATCCATTGGCTGAAACACAGATGAGTCTTTCACAGAGTCTTTCACGTTGCTCATCGCTCGGCTCTACATATCTCTGTATTTTGACTGCATTCTAATACTTTTATTATCCAAAAGAAAAAAAGGGTGTTTTCCTCACTAGTTCCAGATAGTAAGATCCCAGGCAAAGGTTCAGATTGGCACAGTAGGTCAGATGCTTACTATTGAACCTATGCCGACCTCTTACAGTCAGGGAGGGGAGATGCTCTGATCGGCACAGTCCAGGTCATGTGCCTGTCCCTGGGGATAGGCAAGCAGACCTGTTGCCAGATGAGGGCTTGCTGGGCACACAACAGACACTACATCCAGTAACATCAGTCCTGCCAAATTTGCCTGTGATGGTCTTGTTGCTAATTCCAATGGATACTTTCCAATCTTTATAATTACTTTTCTCTCTGAAGACTTTGATGTTGACAGCCTCTTGAGGTTCTCGACTCCCTGCGTTTCAAGAACACATTTTTCTTATGGTTTTCTCTTTTCACTCTTGCTCTTCCTTTTCCTTCTCTTTTTTAGACTTTTCTTCTTCCAACTACCCTTCTAATTGCTTTCACCCAGGCTTTCATCCTTGGTTTATTTCTATTCTCTTTCTAGAGCACATTTTTTCTGGATTATCTCATCTAATCCTAAGTTTTTTATTATCACCTGTTGATTTCCAAATCCGTTCCTCCAGGCCAATCTCACTTTACATCTCCAGGCTCAGCTCTAGAGATAAGAAACTCAATGCGGTAATTATAAGGAAGAATGGTAGGTTAAACTGTTGGCTACATGAGACAGTGAACATAGAGTGCGAATACTCTAGAAAATATCAACTGTGTCCCATAAGAGAATTTAATTTTTAATCTCTTTCATCCTTGACCTATTTATTGTGTTTCCAAAGTAAAACATTTTCCTGCTCTTTATACTTCATTTATAAGAATAAAATAGAGGACAGAACCTGGCATAATAATTAGAAAAAGTGCTGGAATGGATGTCTGTAGACTTGTGTTCTAAATCTTGCTTTGCAACTGAGTCTCTATGTTCCTAAGAGTCGTAATTCAGGATTATGGCAGGGAACTGGTGAGATAAATAATGCATATGAAAACATTTTATAATCCACAAACAACTATATACCTGAAACGTGTTATTACTGTCTTGCCTTGCCCTAGCTATGTCATAGCCTTAATATGAAAACGAATTTTGTTCATTATCAATTTGGACAGAACAGGGTATCATCTCTCTCTAAGAGGTCCTTAATGATTTCATCAAGGGAAGTGCAACACACCTCTTTAAAATTTAGTGGTTTAGGGCTTCCCTGGTGGCGCAGTGGTTAAGAATGCCTGACAATGCAGGAGACACGGGTCCAAGTCCTGGTCTGAGAAGATTCCACACGCCGCGGAGCAACTAAGCCCGTGTGCCACAACTACTGAGCCCACATGCCACAACTACTGAGCCTATGTGCCACAACTACTGAAGCCCGCATGCCTAGAGCCCGTGCTCCGCAACCAGAGAAGCCACCACAGTGAGAAACCCACACACCACAACGAAGAGTAGCCCCCACTCGCTGCAACTAGAGAAAGCCCGTGCGCAGCAACGAAGACCCAATGCAGCCAAAAATAAATAAATTAAATAAATAAATTTAAAAAAATTTAGTGGTTTAAAATAATGACTGTGGGTTTGCTAGAGGATTTTTGTTTTCTGGTTACGACTGGGCTCACTCATGCAGCAGCATTCAGCGAGTCAGCTGGGATAACCGGACCTCCCTTTCCACGAGGTCTTTGCTCCTCAAGGAGACTCAACCATGCTTCCTCACCTGCTAGAGGCAGTGTTCCAGGCGAGTCCCAGTGTGATGTGTCTGACAAACCTCTGTTTGTGTCACATTTGCTGGTGTCCCGTCCCATTCACCAGATCAGCCAGCTAACCAAGCCCAGTCAGTGTGGGAGGGAGTAAACAACGGCATGGATGCCATGAGGCAGATTAGTTGGGGCCATTAGTGTAACAATCTACCACAGTAGGGAAATATATTTAATAATCTGGATGAAATGAATAACTTCATAGGAAACTATAATTTACAAATCTGAGCCCAGAAAAGATTCAAAAAAATCTATACAGACGAATTACCATGAAAAAAATTTGAGAAAATTATCAGTTATTCGAGCCCCTTACAAATCACAAGGCTGAGATGGTTTTACAAGGGAATTCTACCAAATTCTTGAGGAAAAGACATCTCTGTTGTTATACAAAATGTTGCAGAACATACAAAAACAAAATTTTTATGAAGAGAGGATTACATCAATACCACAATATAACAAAGGTAGAAAAAAATTACATACCAACCATATTTAATCTCTCCGTCTCTCTCTCTAAATATATATATATATATATATATATATATTCCAGCAGCTCATTAGAAGAATACTACATCATTATGAAGAGGAGTTAATTCCAAGAATGCAAGAATGCAATTAACAATTGGAAAATTGTTAATATACTGATTATATTAATAGATCAAAACATAAAAATCATAGCGTCTCGATACAGAGGTATTTATAAAACGTAACATAAATTCTTTCTTTAAAAAAACTCCCGGGCTTCCCTGGTGGTGCAGTGGTTGAGAATCTGCCTGCCAATGCAGGGGACACGGGTTCGAGCCCCGGTCTGGGAAGATCCCACATGCCGCGGAGCAACTAGGCCCGTGAGCCACAATTACTGAGCCTGCGTGTCTGGAGCCTGTGCTCCGCAACAAGAGAGGCCGCGATAATGAGAGGCCCGCGCACCGCGATGAAGAGTAGCCCCCCTTGCCGCAACTAGAGAACGCCCTCACACAGAAACGAAGACCCAACACACCCATAAATTAAAAAAAAAAAAAACAAAAAACCTCCCATTAAGATGGTAATAGATGGACAATCCCTTAACTTGATGAAATTTACCTATTTCAACCCAAAAGCTGGGATCGTATTAATGGGAAGCATCTGAAGATGTCCCATTAAAATCGGGAGCTAGATGAAAATATCTACTGTCACTGATATTCAACATTTCTGGAGATGGTAGCCATCACAGCTAGAAAGGAGATAGAATTGAGAAGTATACAAAATGGAAAGGGAGGAGGCAAAATGATAATTACTCATCAGTGTTGCTGTTGCATTCCTGAAATACTTGAGGCAATTGAAAAACTACTCTAGATGATAAGGCAATTCACTAAGTTGGCTGAGTATGAAATTAACATGCAGAAATGAACAGCAAGTTTATTAACATATATCAGCTAGCTACTTAAAAGATATAATGGACAAAAAGACTCTATTTCCAAAAACCACAAAAAAGATAAACAATCTTAGAAAAAACTTAACAAGAAATGTGCAAAATCTATTTGAAAAAATACTTTAAACTGCAACTGAAGCCCCCCCTAAAACCTTGTACAGATGTAAAGACTTACCATGTTCTTAAATAGGAAGACTCACTGTCAGGCAGAGGTCAGTTCAATAAAAAGACAAAGAGGATTTTATTTTAGCCAATCTGATTCTAAAGTTTATTTTTAAAAGAAACAAGCAACAATATCTAAGAAAATGTAGGAGAAGTATAGAATGTGGGATAACCTCACTCTTTTATATATTAAAAAAAATAATGGATCAAATGAGAACATTCAGAAATAGAATTTAGTAAATTATAAAAGCAGCATTTCCAATCAATGGGAAAGATGATTTATGTAATAAATGGTGTGCAGTCTACTAATAGACATCTAGAAAAAAATAAGGACAAATAAATTTGGATCTGTACCTCATAACTTACATTAAAACAAATCCCAGTTGGATCAAATATTTACATGTAAAAAATGAAACTGTAAGGGAACTAGAAGAAATCATTGAAGATTTATTTTTTTAAAAAAGTTGGGGGGTGGGAAAGCTATTTCTAGATACATCACAAGACTCAGAAGCCATAAAAGAGAAGACTAATAAACAACTACATAAAAATAAAAATGAGGTTCTGCAAGACAATAAACAAAAAAATCAAAAGACAAATACAAACTGGGAAAAGTGTATGCTACTCATACCACAGGTAGGTGTTAATTTTTCTAATATAGAGAGAGCTTTTATGAATCAATAAAAAGACCAATAGAGGGGCTTCCCTGGTGGTGCAGTGGTTGAGAATCTGCCTGCCAATGCAGGGGACACGGGTTCGAGCCCTGGTCTGGGAAGATCCCACATGCCGCGGAGCAACTAGGCCCGTGAGCCACAATTACTGAGCCTGCGCGTCTGGAGCCTGTGCTCCGCAACAAGAGAGGCCGCGATCGTGAGAGGCCCGCGCACCGCGATGAAGAGTGGCCCCCACTTGCCGCAATTAGAGAAAGCCCTCACACAGAAACGAAGACCCAACACAGCCATAAATAAATAAATAAAATAAAAATTAAATTAAATAAAAAAAAAAGACCAATAGACTGTTCTTATAAAAGAAAATACAAGTGACCCATTAACATATAAAAAGATGCTTAATCTTATTTACAGAAACAGAAATGCAAATTAAAACAAACTGGAATATCACTTCTAAATTATCATATTAGCAAAGATCTAATGGTTAGATTGGATCTTTTGCTCTCATACTTTGCTGGTTGAATATAAATTGGCAATTTGGCACTATCTCACAGAATTAACAATGCAACCCAACAGGTCTTCTTCTGGAATTTATCCCAGACTTTATTCACTCATGTATGAAATGATATATGAAATGGATTAGTCATTACAGCATTATTTGTAATACCAAAAGATTTCATCAGGAGAGGGTTACATGATGATACATCCCTATATTGGAATAGAGCAGCTGTGAAGATGCTCTTTACGTGATATGAATGAACTCCACAATCTAATATTGTTCAAAAAAAGCAAGCTATAGTGTGTATAGTATGCTCTCTTATGTGTAAAAATGGGAGAAAAAATAAATGTAAATTAGCTTTACATGTATGAATTATCTCCAGAAAGATACACAAAAGCTCTTTGTATTACGTGCCTCTACAAAAGGAAACAGCATAGCTGGAGTACAGAGGTAGAGAAGCATGGGGTGCCTGTATGCATATGGGAATCGAGTTACTGGGGGGCTGCTCCATGAAGGTCTCCTACTGGGTCGGCAGTTCCTGGCACACATCCCTGGAGCAAGCACCACCTGACTGCCTTTTCCTAGGGGGAGGGACCAGGGCTTTGGACAGCATCACATGGCAGAGGAGGAAGTCATCGCTCAGTGACACTAGCCTGAGAGATGAAGGAAGGGAGGTGCCTCAAAAGATGACTGTGATCATCTCTGATTTATGTCAATTTAGAAAAATAAAGAACTTCTCCTGTACCTGAGAAATGGTCTTCTATTGAATGGACAAGGCAAGACCCAGTTTCTGCCAGGAGGCAAGGCGTGCTAAGACCAGGCCTACTTGCTCCTTCACCTTCACCCTGCCTGGAGTGCTGAAAGGTGAAGTCCTTCACTCTTCGTGTGCTGAATGTCTTCTTTTCTTTTCCCAGGTCCTGGGCAAGAGTTTATGTTTTGTGACCACTTCCTTTGTCTATAGGCCCACTTATATGGAGCAAAAAGGATATGCTCCTAGTTCTATCTTTACACTAAAAATGTAATGAAATTCTATCAGACCAACACAATAACATAATAAATCACTTGCTAATATATGGATTTGGAAATTTCAGAAAATTCTCAGCATAAGGTTTGAAGGATAAACAGAAGTTTACCAGTGACAAAGATGGGAGTAGGATGACGGTCTAGTCAAAAGGAATAGGTGACACAGAGGCAGCAAACAGATTGGATGCTTGGGGAACTATGCACAATTTGGAATTCCTGGACTATAAAGTGACAGAGAAATAGCAAGGGATGAAATTGGAGAGTTGAAAGGGCCAGATTATAAGTGCATTTGCATGTTATAATGACTAAATACACTCTTAATTGTATGTGATTGTTGTAGGGGCTACACTGTGTCCCTCAAAATTAATATATTGAAGGCCTTACCCCCAGTACCTCAGAGTGTGACTGTATTTGAAGTTAGGGCCTTTATAGAGGGGATTAAGTTATAGGGAGAGGAACTTTAGACACACAAAAAGATAGCAGGGATGTGCGTGCATAGGGGAAAGACCATGTTAGGACACAGGGAGAAGGCAGCCATCTTCAAGTCAAGAGAGAAGCCTCAGAAGAAACCAGACCTGCCAACACCTTGATCCTAGACTTCTAGCCTCGAGAACCATGAGAAAATAAATTTGTGTTGTTTAAGACACCCAATCTACCGTATTTTGTTATGGCAGCCTTAGCAAACTAATACAGTGACGAAGAGCCACTGAAGGATGTTATGCAAGGAAGCAGTCATTTTGATGGCAATGTGGAAAAAGAATTGGAAAGCAGTGAGATGGAGGTGGGGAGGTCACTTAGGCTACTGCATCAGTCTAGGCAAGGGTTGGTAAGGATTTGACCAAGGAAGTGACAATGGGAATGGTGAAATAAGATTTGAGAGCTATTTCAGAGGTAAAAATAAATGGAGATGGAACTAAGATGTTGACAAGTCTTTTGTTTGAATGGTGTGTTGAATAATATGCCATCAAATAAAGTTAAGGGATATAGGAAGAAAATTAGGGGTTTTTTTGTTTTGTTATTTTATTTTTTTAACATTTTTATTGGAGTATAATTGCTTTACAATGGTGTGTTAGTTTCTGCTGTATAACAAAGTGAATCAGTTATACGTATACATATATCCCCATATCTCCTCCCTCTTGCATCTCCCTCCCACCCTCCCTATCCCACCCCTATAGGTGGTCACAAAGCACCAAGCTGATCTCCCTGTGCTATGCAGCTGCTTCCCACAAGCTATCTATTTTATATTTGATAGTGTATATATGTCCATGCTACTCTCTCACTTCATCCCAGCTTATACATGCCTCTCCCCGTGTTATCAAGTCCATTCTCTATGTCTGCATCTCTATTCCTGTCCTGCCCCTACGTTCATCAGAACCTTTTTTTTTTTTTTTTAGATTCCATATATATGAGTTCGCATATGGTATTTGTTTTTCTCTTTCTGACTTACTTCACTCTGTATGACAGACTCTAGATGCATCCACCTCACTACAAATAACTCAATTTTGTTTCTTTTTATGGCTGAGTAATATTCCACTGTATATATGTGCCATATCTTCTTTATCCATTCATCTGTCGATGGACACTTAAGTTGCTTCCATGTCCTGGCTATTGTAAATAGTGCTGCAATGAACATTGTGGTACATGTCTCTTTTTGAATTATGGTCTTCTCAGGGTATATACCCAGTAGTGGGATTGCTGGGACATATGGCAGTTTTATTTTTAGTTTTTTAAGGAACCTCCATACTGTTCTCCATAGTGGCTGTATCAATTTACATTCTCACCAACAGTGCAAGAGGGTTCCCGTTTCTCCACACCCTTTCCAGCATTTATTGTTTGTAGATTTTTTGATAATGGTCGTTCTGACTGGTGTGAGGTGTTACCTCATTGTAGTTTTGATTTGCATTTCTCTAATGATTAGTGATGTTGAGCATCCTTTCATGTGTTTCTTGGTAATCTGTATATCTTCTTTGGAGAAATGTCTATTTAGGTCTTCCGCTCACTTTTGGATTGGGTTGTTTGTTTTTCTGATATTGAGCTCCATGAGCTGCTTGTATATTTTGGAGATTAATCCTTTGTTAGTTGTTTCATTTGAAAATATTTTCATATTGCAAGTACAGTTGTTGTAAAGCTGGCTTGGTGGTGCTGAATTCTCTTAACTTTTGCTTGTCTGTAAAGGTTTTAATTTCTCTGTCAAATCTGAATGAGATCCTTGCTGGGGAGAGTAATCTTGGTTGTAGGTTTTTCTCCTTCATCACTTTAAATATGTACGGCCACTCCCTTCTGGCTTGCAGAGTTTCTGCTGAAGGATCAGCTGTTAACCTTATGGGGATTCCCTTGTATGTTATTTGTTGCTTTTCCCTTGCTGCTTTTAATTTTTCTTTGTATTTAATTTTTGATAGTTTGATTAATATGTGTCTTGGCGTTTTTCTCCTTGGATTTATTCTGTATGGGACTTTCTGCGCTTCCTGGACTTGACTATTTCCTTTCCCATTTTACGGAAGTTTTCAACTATAATCTCTTCAAATATTTTCTCAGGCCCTTTCTTTTTCTCTTCTTCTTCTGGGACCCCTATTAATTCGAATGTTGGTGCATTTAATGTTGTCCCAGAAGTCTCTGAGACTGTCCTCAATTCTTTTCATTCTTTTTTTCTTTATTCTGCTCTGTGGTAGTTATTTCCACTATTTTATCTTCCAGGTCACTTATCCATTCTTCTGCCTCAATTATTCTACTATTGATTCCTTCTAGAGAATTTTTAATTTCATTTATTGTGTTGTTCATCATTGTTTGTTTGCTCTTTTGTTCTTCTAGGTCCTTGTTAAACGTTTCTTGTATCTTCTCCATTCTATTTCTAAGATTTTGGATCATCTTTACTATCATTACTCTGAATTCTTTTTCATGTAGACTGCCTATTTCCTCTTCATTTGTTTGGTCTGGTGGGTTTTTACCTTGCTCCTTCATCTGCCGCATATTTCTTTGTCTTCTCATTTTGTTTAACTTACTGTGTTTGGGGTCTCCTTTTCGTAGGCTGCAGGTTTGTAGTTCCCGTTGTTTTTGTTGTCTGCCCCCAGTAGGTGAGGTTCCTTCAGTGGCTTGTGTAGGCTTCCTGGTGGAGGGGACTGGTGACTGTGTTCTGGTGGGTGGGGCTGGATCTTGTCTTTCTGGTGGGCAGGGCTGCATCCAGTGGTGTGTTTTGGGGTGTCTGTAAACTTAGACACAGCCTCTCTGTTAATGCATGGGGTTGTGTTTCTGTCTTGCAAGTTGTTTGGCATGGGGCATGGGGCGTCCTGCACTGGAGCTTGCTGGCCGTTGGGTGTAGCTGGGTCTTAACGTTGAGATGGAGATCTCTGGGCAAGCTCTTGCTGATTGATAGTACATGGGGCTGGGAGGTCTCTGGTGGTCCAATGTCCTGAACTGGGCTCTCCCACCTCAGAGGCTCAGGCCTGACACCAGGCTGGAGCACCAAGACCCTGTCAGCCACATGGTTCAGAAGAAAAGGGAGAAAAAAAGAAAGAAAAAAATTATAATAAAAATAAATAAATAAATAAATAAAAATTATTAAAATTAAAAAAATAATAAAAAAAGAAGAGAGCAACCAAACCAATATACAAATCCACCAATGATAACAAGCGCTGAAAACTATACTAAGATAAACATAAAAATCAGAAACAAATCAATCGCAGACAGCAAGCCCCAAGTCTACAGTTGCTACCGAAATCCACAGCCTCAGTTTTGGGATGATTCGTTGTCTATTCAGGTATTCCACAGATGCAGGGTATGACAAGTTGATTGTGGACATTGAATCTGCTGCTCCTGAAGCTGCTGGGAGAGACTTCCCTTTCTCTTCTTTGTTTGCACAGCTCCTGGGGTTCAGCTTTGGATTTGGCCCTGCCTCTGTGTGTAGGCTGCCCTCAGGCATCTGCTCCCTGCCCAGACAGGACAGGGTTAAAGCAGCGGCTGATTAGGGGGCTCTAGCTCATTCAGGCCAGGGGGAGGGAGGGGTACAGTAGTTATAAGTGGAATGCGGGGCGAGCCTGCAGCAGCAGAGCCTGGCATGACGTTGCAACAGCCTGAGGCACGCCATGTGTTCTCCCAGGGAAGTTGTCCCTGGATCACAGGACCCTGGCAGTGGCGGGCTGCAGAGGCTCCCCAGGGGGTGTGGACAGTGACCTGTGCTTGCACACAGGATTCTTGGTGGCTGCAGCAGCAGGGTTAGCGTTTCATGCCCGTCTCTGGGGTCTGAGCTGACAGGCGCAACTCGCGCCTGTCTCTGGAGCTAGTTTAGGCGGTGCTCTGCCTTCTGTGGGCACACGAGGAAGGAATCTCCTCTCCTCGTGCACCCCAAAACAATGGTCTCTTGTCTCTTAGGCAGGTCCAGACTTTTTCCGGGACTCCCTCCCAGCTAGCTGTGGCGCACTAGGCCCCCTTCAGGTTGTGTTCACGCCGCCAACCCCAATCCTCTCCCTGGGATCCCACCGAAGCCCAAACCTCAGCTCCCAGCCCCCGCCCGCCCCGGCGGGTGAGCAGACAAGCCTCTCGCGCTGGTGAGTGCTGGTCGGCACCGATCCTCTGTGCGGGAATCTCTCCGCTTTGCCCTCTGCACCCCTGTGGCTGCGCTCTCCTCCGTGGCTCCAAAGCATCCCCCCTCTGCCACCCCCAGTCTCCGCCCGCGAAGGGCCTTCCTAGTGTGTGGAAACCTTTCCTCCTTCACAGCCCCCTCCCACTAGTGCAGGTCCCATCCCTATTCTTTTGTCTCTATTTTTTCTTTTGCGCTCCCCAGGTACGTGGAGATTTTCTTGCCTTTTGGGAGGTCTGAGGTCTTCTGCCAGCGTTAAGTAAGTGTTCTGTAGGAGTTGTTCCACATATAGATGTATTTCTGATGTATTTGTGGGGAGGAAGGTGATCTCCACGTCTTACTCCTCTGCCATCTTCAAGGTCAAAAATTAGGTTTTATTTTAAGGGCAATGAGTTCAACTTTGAAGATATTTTATTGAGGTGACTGTGGACATTTCTCAGGTCCAGTGGTAGTTAAATGTCTAGATGAGAAGGTGAGAAGATAAGTAGGGGCCAGAGATAATAACTTGTGAGTCATCACAGTAATAATGGTAACATAATAATAGCAATAATATTAATTGTGATTAACACTTAACTAAAGCTTTTTATGTACCAGACAGTATTCTAAACACTTTGGGTATATTAACCCACACATTCTTACAATAATGCTATGGTGTAGATACTACTGTTATCCTCATTTTAAAGATGAGAAAACTGAGGCACAGGAGATTGTCCAAGGTTACTCTCAGCCGAGAAGTGGTAGAATCAGGCTATGAACCCATGCAGTCTGGTTTTACAGCATGTTACTGGATTATTTGCATTTTCATACAACTGAAGTTAAAATTGTGGAAGAATGTTGAGATTCCTTAACAGAGAAGGTGTCTATAGAGTGAAAACAGAAGAGGTAAGGATAAAATGTGAGGGTATACCCACTCCAATGTGTAGGAGGGTTAGCAGAAAAAGAAGATCCAAGGCAGACAGCAATAGTTTGGTCAGAATGACAGAAGGAAGACCAAGATGAGAGGAATGTGGTCAACAGTGTGATTGCCACAGAGATGTCAAGTAACAGTGGCAGAAGAGTGTTCATTGGATGTAAAATGCAGGATAATTGAAAGCCCCAGCTAGAGACCTTGCAGTGGAGTTTTGGGGAGAGGGTTCAGAAGTCAGATTACAGTGATTAGAGAAGTAAGCCAGAAAAGGAACCTGTAGAGCTGAAAGTGAAGAATCATGGCTGAGAAGACTATGAGAGAGACGTGGGCAAAGACTAGAGGGATGTTCCATGACAAGAAAGGCTGTATGTAGAATGAATGGGTGAAGATGTTTGTAGACTATGGGAAATGAGTCAGCAGAAAGGGAGAGATTGAAGACAGTGAGGGAAAACTTGATAGAAGGGATTTCTTTGAAAGGCATGTCTTACACAAGTGGTATTAAGAGTGCAACTGGGGAGCCAGACGATGGCAACTGGAAGTTGACAGAGTTAGGCTTGATGTTCTTGGTCTTCTCTGAGAAGTAGGGAAGCAAAGCTATCCAATAAATGTGATGCAGAGGAGAATGGGGTGAGAGGCAACCAAAGCCCTATAAGGAACATTCTGAAGGGTATTTTTAGCTCCTGAGCTCCCGGCCAGGTGGACTGGGGGCTTTGTCAGGCCAGCTTTAGTGTTCAATTTTTCCTTCTGCTCAATTTGGCTTCCTCCCTGGACCTTTGGCAGGTGTTTATCCCTTATAAATATCTTGCCACCTGAACTTCTCAGAGTCAGCTCCTGGAGATCTTAATCATAGAAGCACATGTACTTGGAAACACTCTAAAGATTTGGTTTTCAATGGACATTATACTTGATAGCATTTTTTTTTCTAGTTTTACTTTACAGTTGACCCTTGAACAACACAGGTTTGGACTGCATGGATCTACTTATATGAGGATTTTTTCCAACAAATTTGTACTAGAGTACTACACAGTCCATGGTTGGTTGAACTGAAGGGTGTGAAACTGTGGATACAGAGGGTTGACTGTAAAGTTATACATGGATTTTTCAACTGAGCAGAGGGTTGGTGCTCCTAACCTCTGCATTGTTCAAGAGTCAACTGTACGCTAGTTTTGGATAGTATAAGGATCACCACAGTAAGCCAGTTAACCTACATCTTCACACATAGTTACAAATTGTTTTTCTTGTGATGAGGACTTTTAAGGTCTACTTTCTTAACAACTTTCAAATATGCAATACAGTATTATTACCTCTAGTCACCATGCTGTCAACATAAACTTAAATAAAATAAATAAATAAACTTAAATAAATTTTCCCTATGAAACTATGTGAATAGCATTGGATAACTAGTATCTTGGTTGTTAGTCTGCTCAGGCTGCTACAACACAAAAACGTGGACTAGGAGGCTTAAACAACACACCTTGACCTCTCACAGTTCTGGAGGCTAGAAGTCCAAAACCAGGGCACCAGCACAGCTGGGTTCCGCCGAGAATCCTCTGCCTGGTTTACAGATGGCCATGTTTTTGCTGTGTCTTCACAGGTCAGAAGATACAGAGGAAGCAAGCTTTCTAGTGCCTCTTCTTGTAAGGACACGAATCCCGCTGATGAGGGCTCCATCCCCATGACCTAATCACCCCCAAAGGCCACACATCCTAATACCATCATACTGAAGGCCAGGACCTCAACACATGGACCTTGGAGGGACACAAACAGTCAGTCTATAATAACCACCCATTGTAAGTAGATTGTAAGTAGATAGAACAACCCTATATATTTTTGTATTACCCGCTTTTCTTGTCTCTTTATTTTTTTGTCAGTCATTTTTTTTTAAACATCTTTATTGGAATGTAATTGCTTTACATTGTTGTGTTAGTTTCTGCTGTATAACAAAGTGAATCGGCTGTATGTATACATATATCCTCATATCCCCTCCCTCTTATGTCTCCCAATAAGCTTTTAAAAGTAACAATGCTAATAGCAGCACTTATCTTGTATCTGTTCTTAGCAAACAGAATAACTAGTTAACAGAAATGGCGTGTTTCTTGTTTGTTTTTTTATGTGCTTTCTCTTTTTAAATTCTGACAAAATCAAGGAAGGAACAATGGCAGATTACACATGAAAGTAAATTAAAAGGAATTCTTTTACTTAATGAAATATTCTACCAACAGTCTACCTTACCTATCAGATGCACATGTGGGCATGTGCACATACACATGCAGAGACACACAGACACACCACACACACACTAAATTGACCCCTAGGTTTGAAATATCTCATCCATCATCTGCCCTTAATCATTTAATAAACATTTATTAAATGCCATGTATCAGAAACTATTCTAAGAAAGTTTCTGTTTCCAAAGGACTCACAATTTAGTTGGTGCTTGAATAATGTTATCAGAATGCTTTTAAAATTGTGGTTTGAGAAGACCAATACGTAATCTCAAACTTGAGGCTGCTTTAGGTATCCGCATTTTCTGAAAAACTTTCCCTTTCAAGTTTCTGTATTCTCCATTTTCCTAAAACACATTTTATGCTAAAAATTATCTCAAATATCCTTGCAAAATATACTTCATTTGGAATTTTCCCCTAACTTTCATACTAGAAAATAAACATATAGGGATTATATATCTTTCTAATTTTCATTAATGTCATAAAGTAAATCAGTAATGGATGATGTTTCTTTAAAAAAAATTTTCTAGTCTGGGGACTTCCCTGGTGGTCCACTGGTTAAGAGTCTGGCTTCCAATGCAGGGAATGCAGGTTCAACCCCTGATTGGGGAAATAAGATCCCACATGCCGAGGGGCAACTAAACCCACACGCCACAACTATAGAGCCCATGTGCTCTGGAGCCCACGTGCCACAACTAGAGAGTCCACGCACCACAACTACTGAGCCCGTGCGTTCTGGAGCCCGCGCGCTCTGGAGCCCATGCGCACCACAACTAGAGAGAAGCCTGCACACTGCAATGAAAGATCCCGCATGCCGCAACTAAGACCCAATGCAGCCAAAACTAATAAATAAATAAATATTTTAAAAAATAAATAAAATAAATAATAAAATTAAAAATTAAAAATTTCCTAGTTACCTATTTTGTGTTGTTTTGTCTTAATGAGATCAGGTGAGACAGCAAATTTCAAAGTACTTTTGAAACAGTGAAGTAAAAATATCATTATTGCTGTTTCTATTATTATTAATTAATAATGAAATAAGATATTAAGCCTTGTTTTCCCCTTCAAGATTCTGCAGAAATTGTAATTTAAATACTGCATAAGTATACTTTTTTGTAAAAGTTTTTTAGACTTTATTTTTTTATTTTTTATTTTTTTAGACTTTAAATAAAAAGAATTTATAGTATTAAATTCATATCTATTTGTTGTATGATACTGACAGAGTGATTTGACATCTAGTATGACCATAGAGATATATCATTTATCAAAGGAGGTTAAGGGTAATATATTTCAATTAGAACTAATTCTCTTTCAAGATCCAGAAGATCAGGCCTCAATTAATAAAAACAGCTATTCTTTTTGAGTGCATGTTATGTATTAAGCATTTGAGTGTTCCAAAGACAGGTAAGACTTCCTCTTGTCTTTCTGAAGAGTTTATAATATATTCAAGAATAATAAGAGCAAAAAGCAAGCAGTAAGAGACAAATCCCATAAATAAGAGATTGTCTTGTACAATACTTCAAATGCCAGGGTGGGGTGACACCTTAATTCTGGTGATGGATTCAAGAGTATATACACATGCCAAAGCTTATTAAATTGTATACTTTAAATATACACAGTTTGTTGTATGTCAAATCTACCTCAATAAAGCTTTTTTTTTTTTTAATTTATTTTTGGCTGTGTTGGGTCTTCGTTGCTGTGCACGGGCTTTCTCTAGTTGTGAAGAGCGGGGCTACTCTTTGTTGCAGTGCATGGGCTTCTCATTGCAGTGGCTTCTCTTGTTGTAGAGCACAGGCTCTAGGCGCGCCGGCTTCAGTGGTTGCAGCATGCGGGCTCAGTAGCTGTGGCTCGCAGGCTCTAGAGCACAGGCTCAGTAGTTGTGGCGCACAGGCTTACTTGCTCCGCGGCACGTGGGATCTTCCTTGACCAGGGCTCGAACCAGTGTCCCCTGCACTGGCAGGCGGATTCTTAACCACTGCGCCACCAGGGAAGTCCCCAATAAAGCTATTTTTAAAAATACCAAGGTAAGAAGTTTTTTGTTTTTTTTTTAATTTAGGGAAGGCTCTTTTTAATTAATTAATTTATTTATTTTTATATTTATTTTTGGCTGTGTTGGGTCTTCGCTTCTGTGCGAGGGCTTCCTCCAGCTGCGGCAAGCGGGGGCCACTCTTAATCGCGGTGCGCGGGCCTCTTCACTATCGCGGCCTCTCTTGTTGCGGAGCACAGGCTCCAGACGCGCAGGCTCAGTAATTGTGGCTCACGGGCCTAGCTGCTCCGCGGCATGTGGGATCCTCCCAGACCAGGGCTCGAACCCGTGTCCCCTGCATTGGCAGGCAGATTCTCAACTACTGCACCACCAGGGAAGCCCAAGAAGATTTTAAATATTATGCATAATAAAAACTACAGTTTTTAAAGCAGAGAAATGATAAAATTGGCATTCTGCTTTATGAAGAATAAACTGGTGACAGTTAGTTGACTGAATTAAGAAAGAAAAGTGATAAAGCCCCAAAAGTACCTCGGTATAAGTATTCTGCTAGATTAGGTAAGTATTTTGATTGTGAAATGTTTAATAGACCTAAAGTTACTGGCTTAAAGTACTGTTAAAGAAAAAGAAAAACTTTGCTTGAAGTTTTATTAAGACTAAGAATGATTCCCAAGAGGTCCAAGGGCCTGGTATAATTGCATAGTTTACCTCCCAGTCTTATAGAAGACTATGATAATGATGATAGAGCATGATAGTGAAAAATATAAGCACCTCCTAACTTCCACATTTTTATCTGTGAGGTTATGATTAATATTGGATTGACTTACATTGGCTAAAGTCAATAAAGCCCAATTCTGTATCTTTTTCTATACAGAATCAAGTCTAAGTCATCTCTTTATCTAATTAGAGAATTAAGAGTGGTTGTACAGTCCAGTCACTTCCTCGTAATTGTGGTCTGTGTTATGTCAGGAGAAGATTAAGCGTGTATGTGTTTATGCTACGTATACACAATTTATTTATTCTATAAATATGTGAGCAAAAGGAAGAAAATGAGTAAGTATGTTGGCAAAAATTGTGAAAACAGAAGTCTAACCAGGAGAAACGAATACAAAGTTGTTCTTGAAGGAAAGAAATCTCTTTGTATGTTTGCTTTTCCCAGGTTTTAATCTCTCATTATCTAGAATATAATTGAAAAATAATATTTAAAAATAGAATATATTTCCCAATAAGATGAAATACTTTCACCCAAATTCTCACTTGGTTATAAAGAATTTCCCTATATTTAAATTTTTATAAAGGTTCTCATATTACATAAATAATTTCTCAATCATGTTATTTGAATTACAAAGTTATGTTCTTTGAAGAACCATTGGCTTGAAGTGACCTCAAAAAATGCCAGTTTTGGATGCCTAAATAAGTCAAGTAATGGAATAAGCTTAAAAAAAAAAAGAAAGAAAGAAATTAGACCAAGAAACATAACCAGATTTACCATAGTCATTATTCCTGGTTTGGGAGAGAATGGCTTCAACCTGAAATCATTTTCTGTCATTTAAAACAGACTTTTTGGTGAGATCCCCTTAAAAAGAAATACAGGTTTCCAATTAAATTTGCTGGAGCAAAGACATGAATTTCTCTCTGCTGCTTCCAGAAAACAGTAATGAAAATGGCAGTCAGTGGTTAAATGGTATAAGACCACACAAGGACAAAGACAGGAGAGGCGATGACAACAGATTGTAAATATCAATAACATTTTGAAAACTGGAAAATTGGTGAATAGTATTTGACTTAACAGAACTGAGAAAGCTGACACTTAAGTGGGAAAGCCAAATAGCAAAAAAGAAGTAAACCATTCCAAAGATAGAAAACTCCAACATTATTTAGGAGGCAGTGGTACATTGGAAGAAACAAACAAAAACAAACAAAAGTAACTCTGAGAAAGCAGAGACAATTCAGGGAGAATGATAAAACAAAAACAATTATGGAAAAAGAAACCTTTCAGAGAGATAAAGTATTGCATTCATAAAGTACTAACAGGGTATTATAAAAATATTTAGAGAATAAATAGACTCTTAAAAAGTGAAAATAAAAAAGCAGAAATTTCAACGTCTGTATGTTGCCAGAAAGGTTGAACAAATAAAGAGGTTGAACAAAGGGATGGAAAATAGGAGAGAAAAAAATATTTAATTAAAGGGAAATTCACATAACATACACTTACTATTTTAAAGTGTACGATTCAGTGGTTTTAGTGCACTCATGATGTTGTACAATCCTCTCCCTCTAGTTTCCAAACTTTTTCATCACCCAGAAGAACACACTGTAAAGTATGTTTTAAATGAATGAAACTAGCTAGAGGGTCCGACATCTGACTAACAGAAAAAGAAAACAGAGAAAATTGTGGGAAAGAATTATCAAAGAAATAATTCAAGACAAATTTCCAGAGCTGATGGATTTGCATTTCCTGATTGAAAGGACACACTGTGCCTTTTTCATGCTATGCCCAACAAAGTGTGAGAAAAGACTAACACTAAGATACATCCAAATAAAATATTAGAATATCAGGGATGAAGAGAAAAATCCTAAAACTTTCAAAGACAAAACACAAGTTACATGAAAATAATTGGGTATCACAATAACTTCAGATTTTGCAATAGCACCCTGGAAGATAATGGAGCAACGCATTTAAAACTGTAGGTAAAATTATTTCCACCTAGAATTCTATACCTAGCTAAATTATTAATCAACATGGGGGAAAATGTGACATTTCAAAATGCAAGATTTAAAAACCTTTATCTCCTTTCCTTTCTTAGAAAGCTAGTGAGAATGTAAACTGAGAAAGAAGATGTGGGGGGCAGGAGAAAAGGAGATCTACCAGAGGAAAGAAGTCAAGAGTGTTTTGATGATGGTGAGGATGATGATGATGATGATGATGATGATGACAGGAGGTCCCAAGATGGCACAAAAAGACAAAGAGATTCAGGAGGGATTTTTCCCCACAGGAAATGAAACATATATTGCAACAGATTAACTAAAGTGTTTAGACATATTGAACAAAGATTTACAGTTTTCCTTGAAAGTTTGAGGATGAATTAGTAACAGGTACATAGAAGACAAAGCAAATGAAAACAAATGAGGCAATGATTAATGCCAGGAAAGAAAAACAAAAATACCGTACAATAATGAAAATGTTATTATAGCAAACAAGGTGGCTCATTTGTGAATCGTAATATAAGCATAATAAAGTAAACACTGAATATTGATTTAACCCCAAATTGTGATACTACATTATAAAGATGGAGAGAGAGAGGGACAGAGAGAGAGAGAAGGTGGCAGAGGGAGACATATATAAGAGAGATTAAACACTTATCTTTCAAAGTAGGAAGTCAGGAGATATTATCTAAAACTTTTTTTGAAAAATCAAGAAATTCTAGAATAACCCACTTAGAAATAGGAAGGTGAATACTAAGAGAAAAAAAAAACAAAAAAAAACCCCTAACAGACTTGAAAGCAGTGGCCACTAGAAACTTGGAATCAGGGATGAAGAGTATAGATCAGAAAACTGCTGGTTTTTGTTCTTGTTGTTAAAAATCCTGTAATACTCTCCGATTGTTTAAATTAGTTACCCGTACTATTAAGCATTCTATTAAGTAGTTATTTGGTGAATATCATGAATATTACATATAGTATGAATAAAAATAACTGCCTTAATCTTCCTTACATAGATATTTATGACTTAGAATAAAATGTCCAATTATAGCTCACATACAGATTCAATACTTAGTCTTAAGCAACTTAGATGGAAATGAAAATGGTGTGCTAGAAAATTATGATGATTTCAAATGTGGCTCTCTTGGTGACAAAAATAGTGATGATGGAGAGGCCTGTGAAGAATTTGAATCAAATTGTTTAATGAATATATATGAGTAGGAAAACATCCTAAAATAATATTAGATAACATGTTATTATAAATATGTATACATGTATGTGTAAATAAATTATTAAATGATTTTTACTATGTCTTCAAAGTTTCTAAAATATTATATATTCTAGTAGGGCAAAAAAACGCAACACCTCACTATTTTTGTATCTTCTCATTAGGAAAATAAGGGATTGATTTAATTTGGAGGTCCCTTTATATTTAGGAAAATTTGGTAGTTGCTTCCTGCATTGTTCTCTGAAGCTACTAGTAATTACATGTGAATCAGCTTAAGAATCTACCACTAACTAGTTTTTCTTTCTTTGTCCATCCTATATAGTCACTGAAAACATGCTTGTGTGAAATACGTGTGTTGTGTTATGTCTCATACTGTCATCTTAATTAACTAAAAATTAAATCTTCCATACAACTCAAAATATTCTGGTAAGTAATCTTAGTCTATACACTTTAGGAAAAGCTAAAAATCATTCACTCATTCATTTGAGATTGAAATTATCTGATATAATTTTCATTGACAGGCTCTTAAAGTTAAAGGAAAGTCTACAGATTTATTAACCCAGAAGGAAGGGACAAAATGTATGCTATATAATTTTATAATTGAGAATTTAAACTGTAAAAGAAAAAATATCCAATAGATGTCTCATCTCTTGTGTTTTAACCCTATCCAAAATTAATCCCACGCTTTTGGCCACATCCCTGACAATGGAGTCTTTCATTATAATTCTGTGATGTTAGCCTGGGGTCTAGGAACATCCCTGAGAAGACAAAAAGGAGGAATCACCAAGGAAACCACTATAGAAATTCCAATTATCTTTTAGGTGCTTTACAACTGATAGCTGAATACCTTTTGCACATGGTCACTCTTGTGATAGGGATGCTTCAGGGTTCATCTGTGGCAAGATTGTGTGTGGAAAACCTTGGACTTCCAAAGAATAAAGAAATCAAAAACCCCTCCAAAACAAAAACAAAACATCAAACCAAAATAAAAACCAGACTACGCGTCTTCCTAATAGAGAAGGAATACTTCCTTCACTGTATTTATCAAAGAGATCATTCTGATGCAGATAACAGCAGTGGAGCCAAATTATTCATTTTTTTTCAGTTGTTTATAGATGTCACTAGAAAAGGTTTCAGTGCGTTTAGACAGGGAAGAGGGTGTGCACCTTTTTCACCTGCTACTCTTCCTGGGAGAGCCAAGTCTCTCTAATAATTTCTAAGGGAAATATGATTTAATTGCATAGCTTCCTGTAAATAAATGCATTTTCTTATTTAATATGGTAGTGAAGAAATCCATTTTTTAAAAATAAATTTATTTATTTATTTTTGGCTGTGTTGGGTCTTTGTTGCTGCGTGCGGGCTTTCTATAGTTGTGGCGAATGGGGGCGACTCTTCATTGCGGTGCGTGGGCTTCTCACCGTGGTGGCTTCTCTTGTTGCGGAGCACGGGCTCTAGGCACGTGGGCTTCAGTAGTTGTGGCACGCAGGCTCAGTAGTTTGGCTCACAGGCTCTAGAGCACAGGCTCAATAGCTGTGGCGCACGGGCTTAGTTGCGCAGCAGCATGTGGGATCTTCCTGGCCCAGGGCTCGAACCCGTGTCCCCTGTGTTGGCGGGCAGATTCTTAACCACTGCGCCACCAGGGAAGTCCCAAGAAATCCATTTTTATCTGCATCTCCTTTTAGTATTTTTTAGAATGAGGTATTAAATGGTAATAAAGTTCTCTTTGTTTTCCTTTCTTTGAGAGTTCGTTACTGACTACTTACAACATTTCATCATAAAGGGGAAAATAACCCAAGAATTATCTGATCTTTAATGACTTCATTTTAACAAATAGATACAAAAAGAGAAGCAAGATGAAGGACATCCTCTTAACCTATTCAGATGGAAATGTCAATCAAGAGGAAACATTCTATAAATGTGTATTGATATAAGCAAAGTTGCATTATCTGCCAGCATTGTTATGCTGTGCAAGAAAATACTTCCAGTGCTAAGAAGCTATAGCTAACTATTGTTTTCATATTTCTATTTTTTATGTTTTGATATAAAGCAACATCTATGTTAAAAAAATAGACAGGGGGAGGAAAAGGAGAGAAATTAGGGTAGGCTATAAAGGTTGTAAAACTCCTAACTGGTGTGCTTACAGGGCATGATGGACACTGAATAGATCCATTAGTCATAATTGTTGCTGTCAGGAGCCAGTTAAATGGCTGTCTCTGAGGAGGTCACCTTCCACATATGAGCTGCCCTACACTGAGTATTAGACTTGTCAGGAGGCTGAATCCTGACTCTTCTGGACAAACCTTAAAAACCTTTTTTTTTTTTTTTTTTTTTTTTACTTAATAGAAATGAAATAGCAAAGCTTAAAAGTAATTTAGTGTTTCTAAACTGAACTAAAACACATAGCATACATAGTGGTGATAAC
Organism: Eschrichtius robustus; assembly: GCF_028021215.1. Lineage (NCBI taxonomy): Eukaryota > Metazoa > Chordata > Mammalia > Artiodactyla > Eschrichtiidae > Eschrichtius > Eschrichtius robustus. The sequence continues at coordinate 69,901,018 of NC_090833.1, forward strand.
ACTAGAAAAGCTTTATTGTCTGCTGTCCTGTTCCCAACCTGTGCTGGGTAGTCTCCGTTTGCCTCTTTAGAGCCACTCAGCCTCTCCACCAGGCTCTGGGCTGACCTCTGCATCAAAAGGAATTCTTTGCCCTCTGACTTCCATTTGGACTCAGCCCATAGGAAGTCCTAGTGGGGATGGAAGGATGGAGGAGAGGGAATTTTTATTTCCCTGCTTTCGGATATTTAATTCCTTGGTGTCTTCTTTCTTGGGCCTTGTGCTCCACCAAGGACCACAGCAGGGCCAGGTGAGGGTGAGGCAAGTGAGGTCTTGGGCGCAAAATTTAAGGGGACACTCACTCTCAGGGCTGTGCAAGGGCAGGGTCAGCTCCTGAGAGTAAGGGCCTCCTTAAATCTGACGACTCATTCCTTACATTTATCCTTCCTTTAATCAAGAGGATTCTGTTCCTTATAATCAAAGCAGTACAGACCAAAATAGTAAGGGAACAGAAGTCTGAGAAGTAGCTGGAGAATACCTGGTCGTTCTAAATGAATTCTGGATTATAGGACCTAGAAACATTACATCCCAGGCAGGACAGGCTCCGTAACTTGTAAGATCTAGTGAAAAAAAAAAAGTGAAAAAAAAGAAAATGTAGGGCCCTTGTTGAAAAACTCTTGAGAACTTCCAGAAAGCAATAGTAGAGCACTAAACCAAACATGGGGACTTTCTGAGTGTGAGGCCCTGTGTGACTACACGGGTCACACACCCAGGAAGCCAGCTCTTCTTCTGGGATATTTGCAAGTGAAATTGCTGATCTTTGAGGAATTGTGGAGAATTGGAGAAGCATGAGGAAATTAAGTTAAAAGTCATTTTAAAATCTTGAAATCCCTGTGACAGCAGCATGGGTTTCTCATGCATCTTTCTGGCCCAGGGTGTTTACTAAACCCATGGAGAGAACTTAGCAGTAACAATAATAACTAATACTCACCGAGCTCTTATTATGGGCCCATGGCCTGCTACATGGTAAGTATTCCTCTTTGTTGAAGGAATGGATGGACAGGTGAAATTCAGAAACTGGCTAAGGGTTTTCTATGAATGATCTCATTTAATCCTTAAGCAACCTCATGAAGTAAATATTATTATTATCCCCATTTTATAGATAAGGAAAATGACACCTGGGGAGTTAAAGCAATCTGCCCAAGGTCACGTGGTTAATTAACCTCCGGGATTGCCACCCATACTCCTCTGATTTCAAAGTCTATACCCTTAACCACTCTGCCCATAGTAGGCACTTGGGATTGGTTTTTGGATTATCTTTTGCTATTAACTGGGTCATAAGTCTAACAACTTTACTAACCTGACACCAGCAAATAATAATTATTATTCAAAACCTTAGAAATTCCAACTAGTAAATACTAACTGTACAAGAGGCTCTGATCATATACAGGACATTCTCTCCTTAGGCAGATATATTCTCAGACATTTTTTTTTTTCAAAGCAGTTCCCTTTGTTTTATTTTTTTTTAAATTAGTTATCTATTTTCTACATATTAGTGTATATATGTCAATCTCAATCTGACATTTTTTATTTATTTATTTATTTTTGGCTGCATTGGGTCTTTGTTGCTGCGTGCAGGCTTTTTTCTAGTTGCAGCAAGCGGGGGCTACTCTTCCTTGCAGTGCACGTGCTTCTCATTGCGGTGGCTTCTCTTGTTGCGGAGCACGGGCTCTAGGTGTGGGGCTTCAGTAGTTGTGGCGCACGAGCTTACTTGCTCCGCGGCATGTGGGATCTTCCCAGACCAGGGCTCGAACCCATGTCCCCTGCATTGGCAGGTAGATTCTTAACCACTGCGCCACCACGGAAGTCCCTCAGACATTTTTAAATTACCTTTCTGCTCTTCTGTCATAGGGCAAGGGGAAATTATTATATCCTGGATATAATATATGATATATTGTATCACAGATACCTACAATCTTATAAATGTGTCATGCTAATTAGAACTCGATAGTCATGAAATCGCATGTAGATAAAATTATGTGTATACGAAAAAGCTACACATCTGAACCCTTAGTGACAGATTTCAAGGAGTAGAAGTCTTAAAGAAGAAAAATCCCTTAAGAATGGAATGTATACGTCAATACTGGTGAAAGCAGATCTACATTTCTCCCATCATTTTATGCAAGGTCCTGTATCTAGTACCAGTCTTGTGAAATCCCCAGGCTGTAGGAGTGTCTCCAAATCTGGGAGCAGCCCAGGACAAGCTTTCTCTCAGCTGGATGCAGCAATCTCTAAGTACCTCAGTGTGCACAGCAGGAGAGCAAACCTCTGAACCTGAGTGTATGGTGACTGCTCGGTTCACCACCTATTGGCCATTCTTGCAAAGGAGGCACCATTCTCTCACAAAAGTAGATTAGTGCAGCAACATGTAATAAAAATAAAAAGTAGGAGAGATTAAAAGAAAGAAAGCAGAGAGGAGAGAGAAAATATAGTATCAAACAGATGCTGGAGAGAACAGCTGTGTTCCCTACAAGGGTAAAAGGGGGCAAGAACTGCCTGCCTTGCTCCCCAGTACAGTAAATCTTCCAGGTGTGATGTGCCTCAATTGTCCTCCATTCCCCTCAAAACTCACCTCACATACACAGACATCCGCACCATAGTTGTCACTACGAGTGTTGCACCCAGCTTCTACTGGCTCCTGTGCACTGGTAGTGCACATTTCTTCCTAACTCCATATTCACTGAGATCACTTGCATCGTTTGAAATCAGCCACAGAGTATTTACACCGAAGAAATCAACAAGCACTACAATTTTTTCCTTAGTGTTTTAGTCTGTTTGGGCTGCTATAACAAAATATCATAGACTAGGTGGCTTTTAAACAACAGAATTTTAATTTTTCACAGTTCTGAAAGCTGAAAGTCAGAGATCAGCATCATCAGGCTAGGGTAAGGGCCACCTCCAGGTTGCAGACTTATCGTCCTATCCTCAGATGGCAGAAGGGGGCTAGGGAGTTCTCTGGAGTTAAGTAAGTGCCTAGGCAAGGGGTTATGTCTAAATCTGGGGTGAGGTGGGATGGGGACAGGACCATAGCTAAGGAAGCAGCAACAGAACCAATTGCTACTTTTTTTATACAGCAGGTTTTTATTAGTTATCCATTTTATACATATTAGTGTATATATGTCAATCCCAATCTCCCAACCAATTGCTACTTTTGCATACATTCTCCATAAATACAAAAGCCAGGAGCAAGGGCAAATGACTTCTTCCTTGTAATGCCCTCTTTTTCTGGTTAAAGAAAATTCTTTAGAAATCTTATAGTTCTGTAAGTCTCATAGGACAGAACCGAATCACATGGCCACACCTTGCTATAATGGAGTCTGGGAAAGTATCTGGCAAAGGTGAACAAAATAGCCATAATGGGCTTGTGTTAGGGTAAGTAAAATACAATGTGTGGGTCAAATCTAGACCTTCACCTGTTTTTGTAGATCCTGCAAGCTAAGAATAATTTTTACATTAAAAAAATATCAGTACAGGGACTTCCCTGGTGGCGCAGTGGTTAAGAATCCGCCTGCCAATGCAGGGGACATGGGTTCGAGCCCTGGTCCGGGAAGATCCCACATGCTGCAGAGCAAGTAAGTCTGTGCGCCACAACTACTGAAGCCCGTGCACCTAGAGCCTGTGCTCCACAACAAGAGAAGTCACCGCAATGAGAAGCACGTGCACCACAACGAAGAGCAGACTCTGCTCATCGCAACTAGAGAAAGCCTGAGCACGGCAACGAAGGCCCAACACAGCCAAAAATAAATAAATAAAATAAATAAATTTTAAAAAAAGAAACTACTACTCTACAATGTGTTTAAAAAAAAAAACAAACCAGTACAGATCCATCATGTCAAAATAAGAAAAGTAAGCTTTATATGTCATGCTTTTTTCCCTAGCTTTACTGAGATATATTGACACAAATATATTGACACCTAATACATACACAAATATATCTCAAATATATTGAGATGTAATTGTGTAAGTTTAAGGTTTGCAATACATTTATATATTGCAAAATGATTACACCACAGATAGCTAAAACCTCTATCACATTAAATAATTACTATTTCTTTTTTGTGGTGAGACTATTTAAGATCTACTGTCTTAGCAACTTCCAATTATATAATATTATTAACTATAATTACCATGCTGTACTTTAGGTCCCTAGAACTAATTCATCTTATAACTGGAAATTTGCACCCTCTGACCAATATCTCCCATTTCCCCCACACCCCCAGTCCCCGGTAACCACCATTTTACTCTCTGTTTCTATGAGTTTGGCTCTTTTAGATTCCACATATAAGTGAGATCATACAGTATTTGTCTTTCTCTGTCTGATTTCTTTCACTTAGCATAATTCCCTCAAGATTCATCCATGTTCTCAGGATTTCCTTCTTTCTCATGGCTAAATAATATTCCATTGTGTTTACATATACCACAACTTCTTTATCCATTCATCCTTTAACAGAAACTTAGGTTGTTTCCGTATCTTGGCTATGGTAAATAACGCTTCAATGAACTTGGGAATGCAGATAACTCTTCAAGATCCTGTTTTCATTTCCTGTGTGTATATACCCAGAAGTGGGATTGCGGGATCATGTGGTAGTTCTATTTTTAATTTTTTGAGCAACATCCATACTATTTTCCATAGTGGCTGTACTAATTTGCGTTCCCACTGACAGTGCACAAATGTTCTCCTTTTTTCCACACCCTCACCAACACTTGTTATCTCTTGTCTTTTTCATAATAGCCATTTGTTTTGCTATTGAGTTATATGAGTTTTTTACATAGTTTGAATATTAACCCCTTATCAGATACGTGATTTGCAAATACATTCTCCCGTTCCATAGGTTGCCTTTTCATTTTGTTGAGTGTTTCTTTTGCTCTGCAGAAGCTTTTCAGTTTGATGTAATCCCACTTGTTAAGTTTTGCTTTTGTTGCTGTGTTTCTGGTGTCATATCCAAAAAATCATTGCCAAGACCACTGTTGAAGAGATTTTCCCATTTTCTTCTTGGAGTTTTACAGTTTCTGTTCTTATGTTTAAGTCTTTAATCCATTTTGAGTTAATTCTTTTAAGTGGTATAAGATAGGGGTCCAATTTTATTCTTATGCGTGTAGTTACCCAGGTTCCCCAGCTTCATTTATTGAAGAGAATATCTTTACCCATTAAGTTTTCTTGATTCCCTTGTCAAATATCAGTTGACCATATATTCAAGGGTTTATTTCTAGGCACTTGATTTTGTTGCATTGGTCTATGTGTCCTTTTTTTTTTTTTTTTTTGCCAGTACCATACTGTTTTGATTACTATCGCTTTGCCATGTAGTTTGAAATCAGAAACTGATGCCTCTAGCTTTGTTCTTCTTTCTCAGGATTGCTTTGGTTATTTGGGATCTTTTGTGGTTTCATACAAATATTAGGATTTTTTTTCTATTTCTGTGAAAAAAGCAGTTGAAATTTTGATAGGGATTTCATTGAATAAAGATGACTTTGAGCAGTATGGGCATTTTAACAATATCAATTCTTCTAATCCATGAGCATGGCATATTTTTCCATTTGTTTGTGTCTTTTTCATATTCTTTCATCAGAGTTTTGTAGTTTTCAGTACAGATATTTCACCTTTTTGGTTAAATTTATTCCTAAATACTTTATTGTTTTTGATATTATTGTGAATGGGATTATTTTCTTTATTTCTTTTTTGGATGTTTTGTTGTTAGTGTATAGATGCCCAACTGATTCTGTATGTTGATTTTGTATTGTGCAACTTTACTGAACTCACTGATTAGTTCTAACAATTTTTTTGGTGGTGTCATTAGGATTTTCTACATATCAGATCATATCATCTGCAGAAAAAGATAATTTTGCTTCTCCTTTTTTGAGTTGAATGCCTTTTATTTCTTTTTCTTGCCTGATTGCTCTGGCTAGGACTTCCAGTACTATGTTGAATAAGAGTGAGTGAGAATCCCTGTCTTGTTCCTGATTATAGAGGAAAAGCTTTTAACTTTTTGCCATTGAATATAATGTTAGCTGTGGGTTTGTCATACATGGCCTTTATTATGTTGAGGTATGCTTCTTGTATACCCGATTTGTTGAGCATTTTTTATTATGAAATGTTGTTGTATTTTGTCACTTTTTTCTGCATCTATTGAGATGATCATATGATTTTTATCTTTCATTCTATTAATGTGGTGTATCACATTTATTGATTTATATATGTTCAACTATCCTTGCATCTCAAGGATAAATCCTGATTGATCATGGTGTAAAATCTTTTTATGTGCTGTTGAATTTGGTTTGCTAACATTTTGTTGAGAATTTTTGCATCTATATTCATTATGGATATTGGTCTGTAGTTTTCTTGTAGTGTCCTTACTTATCTGGTTTTGGTATCAGGGTAATGTTGACCTCATAAAATGTGTTTGTTAGTGTTCCCCCTTTTTTTTTTTTTAGTGTTCCTTCCTTTTTAATCTTTTGGAAGAGTTTGAGAAAAACTGGCATTAATTTTTCTTTAAATGTTTGGGAGAATTTACTAGTAAAACCACCTGGTCCTGGGCTTTTTTGTTTCTTGTGAGTTTTTTGATTACTGATTCAATCTCTTTACTCTTTGGTCTATTCAGGTTTTCTATTTCTTCATGATTCAGTCTTGGTAGGTAGTGGGTTTCTAGGAATTTTTCCATTTCTTAAAATTATCCAGTTTGTTGGTGTATAATTGTTCATAGCAGTCTCTTATGATCTTTTGTAATTCTGTGGAATAAGTTGCAATATCTCCTCTTTCATTTCTGATTTTATTTATTTAACCCTTTTCTTAATTTTTCTTCATCTAGCTAAAGGTTTTTCAATTTTGTTTATCTTTAAAAAAAACAGTTCTTGGTTTTACTAACTTTTTCTATTGTTTTTCTGGTCTCTCTTTCATTTATTTCCTTCTGCTAACTTTGGGTTTAGTTTGTTCTTCTTTTTCTAGTTCCTTAAAGTGTAAAGTTAAGTTCTTTGATATCCTTCTTTTTTCTTAATGTAGACATTTATTGCTATAAACAGCCCCCTTAGAAATGCTTTTGTAACATCCCGTTAGTTTTAGTATGTTTATTTCTAGGGATCAGGGCAGGCAGTGGTGGTGACCAGAGTCAGTGCTGACTACAGAGGGCCAGCTGCAGGTATCTATGTAGTGGTGAGGACCAGTTGCAGATACATACGTAGTGATGGGGGCCAGGGCAGGCAGCAAGGGCTGGGGCCAACTGTGGACTCACTGACAGCTGTGGGATGCCAGCTGTTGTTGTGTACTACCATGGCTGCTGGGTCTTGCCATGGGTGCATGGCAGTGAAGGCCAGTGATGGGGTCTGGACCAGGGTCATGCAGATGCCCAGCTGGAGGGGCTTAGCTGCAGGTGAGAGCAGTGGTACAGGCCAGTGACGGAAGACAGGGTCTAATCTGGTCCCACAAGCACCTGTATGGGCTCTGGTCATTGATGTGCTCTCCTGTGGCTGCACAGTCTCCTCCTGGGTATACGTATTGCAGTGGAGCCCAGTGACAGGCATCAGGCCAGTGGCATGCAAGTGCACAGCTGGAAGGGCTAACCCTGAATGTACGTACAGTGGTGGGGTTCAACTCAGAGGTCTAGACTGGTGTGTTGCATTCACAGAGTTGCAGAGGCCTGGGCTGAGTTAGTGCAATCCCCCGGCTCTGGTAGGGTGAGAGGTGGGGAAGGGAACAGGGAGGGACTCAGGCGGCTGTTGTCAGTGAAGATGAATATCTGTGGGGTGAAAGCTGATGACATCTTCAGGACTCCTCAGTGGCTGTTTGGGCCATTGGTTTCTTCTGTGGCCAAATCTGTCAGGTTTATCTGCAAAGCTGGTCACTTTGAACTGTAATTGCTCTAGCTGTATGGCTGCTACTGGTAGCCCTTGCTTTTCTTCCTTGTTTCGAGCCATCTCTATATGTCTCATCTTTGCAGGTCTGGGTTGGGTGAATCTAAAGTGGGATGTTTGTGCAGTGTCCCAAAAGGCTGGGGAAGCTAGTTACTCACCTTACTCTTCCTTTCCTGCTGAAGGAAACTCTTTCTAGTTGGGAAGTTTCCCCTTGGCATTGAGCCATGCTGGCTTGTGGGATGGGACGAAGCAGGCAGAGTTAAGCTGTCTTCCCTCTTTTCTTGCAGTTGTTTCCAGGTTTTTGTTCCACTGTGTTGCTGAAGTTGTTTTTTGTTTTTTTTTTCTTTTTTGGTCACGCTGTGCAGCTTGTGGGATCTTAGTTCCCCCACCAGGGATTGAACCCAGGCCCTCAGCAATGAAAGCACAGAGTCCTAACCACTGGACTGCCAGGGAGTTCCCTGTTGCTGAAGTTTCTTAGGTGGACCCCAGAGCTCTCCCAGAACTGTTTTTGTTTGTGGTAACTGTCTAACTGTTGATCTTTGTGGGAGGAGGGAGGCTGAGGTCTCCTATCACACCAGTTTTTTTGACGTCACTCATCTTTTATGTCATGCTTTTAAAGGCACAATGGATATGGATTATTTTGCTTTCAAAATAGTTGACAAAGTATGTGTTTATTGTACAGTGACACTATAACTGTGTGAAAAGATTACACTTTGTATTGACATTCCCAGATTCATCACAATGTTCCCAACTCACAGGAAATCAATGATCAGAAAAATATGCATATTTAAAATGCAACATATCACAGCAGAATTTCTCCACAAAAATAAAAATGAAAAAATTGCAACCATAGTAAATTTCTGAGTGGCTCATTTGTTATTCGAGCAAGGAAAGCCGTTTACTGATGGTGAGTTAATTAAGTCATGTTTGCTTGCAGCAGCTAAAGACATATTTCTGGAGAAAATAAACTTGTTTAAGACCAGCAGCCTTTCACTGAGAACAGTTCCTTGAAGAGTTGAGGACACTGGGAGCAACATCAATAGTTAATTAAAAAACAAAGTATTAAACGATTTCCACAGGTTTTCCTTGTCTCTTGATGAATTGACAGATGTTACTAATACTGTTCAGTACATTGCTTATTCAAGGAGTCAATGCTGAGTTTGACCGAAGAATCAGCCTCTACAAATTGTCTGCATGGAACAACTATAGATGAGAATATTTTCAAAGAAGTTGAGAAAGCTTTAATTCAGTACAACCTGAAGTGGAATCTGCTAAGATGAGTTCCAACTGATGGTGATAAAAATATGTGTGGAGCAGAGAAGGCTTACCTGGACAAATTTATAAAGCTTGTGAAATGATAGGTATTTAAAGCCTGTGGTTAATCATTGTGTTATTCATCAGTGGGTCATTTGCAGAAAGTTTTTCAATTTCTTGTGCTTTTGAACCAGTAGCCTCCATGTTAAACTTCATTTACTCTGGTGGACTTAGCAATCATCAGTTCTGTGAACTTTTGTCAAAAATAGAAGCTGAATATTTTGCCTTGCCCTACCATACAGCAGTTTGATGGCTTAGCAGTGGTAGTTTTAACGCAATTTTTGAACTCAGGCCTGAGACTGAATTTTTTTGAAATGAGAACTTCCCTCGATCACTATTATTGAACACTGGTTTTGAAAATTCACTTTTGCTGCAGACTTGGTCATATTTCTCAATATAAAATTACAAGGCAGACAGTGCCCATATGCAAATGTAATGCTGTGGGAAAGTCATTTTAAGAACAACTGATGCTGTTTGAATCACAAGTAATGTCAAGCTGTTTAATATACTTCCTGTGCTGTCAAAGTTTTAAAAAGAAGCAAGATCTTCATTCCCACAAAAATTTGCAGGAGATATATTCTCTACACTCAAACTACAGTTCCAAAAGCAGTTTTTGGATCTTAATGCATGTGGAAAGGAAATTTCCATATTTCAAAATCCATGTAACTTTGCAGCTATCTTCCACCTAACCTTCAATTGGAAGTGATTAATCTGCAATATAATGACATGGTAATTGGCAAATATCAAGAGAAGAACCTAATAGAATTCTGTAAATTACTTCCAAGTGATAAATATGCTCAATTAAAATCATACTCTCATAGATTGATATCAGTATTTGGCCATATCTATCTGTGTAAAAGGTGTTTTCAAAGATGAAATGCATAAAATCACATTATAGATCAGCATTAACAGATGAATATTTGGAACTGATTTTGATGACAGGGAATACAAACTTTGAATCCCAATTAAATGAACTATTATCTTCCAACAAAGAATTCCATTCTTCTCATTAGTAGACCTGAATTACAAATGATTGTGCTCAATTATCATTACACTTTGGATTTCATCAATAAAAGTTTTGTGGAAATTTGTTTTCTTTCTTTTAAGTTTCTATATAATATCCTCAATTTTGCCTCTTGGTTCACAAACCTAAAATATTTACTTTCTGGCTCATTACAGAAAAAATTCGCCGACCTCTGGTTTTGATCAGTCCTATTCTATCCCCTGAGACTGGAGACACTGCTGGGTCAAATAAAAATCGGTATTGTTTTAACATAGGAATTCCATCAAAATAATGTATCTTGATATTAGCAAGGATCTGATGGTGTCATATGAGTAAGAAAAGTGATTGGTTACAGTTAATACGGATACATGGCTACATCATCCCTATTGCTCCAGCTGACACTGAGCAAACCACCAGACATGAGGTGGCTGAGGCTATTCTAGACCAGCCAAGCTGCCAGCTGACTGCAGACACATAAGTAGACTCAGGAGGAACCAGCAAAAGCCAGCCTATATCAGAAGAATTGCCTAAGCAACCCACAGGATCCTGAAAAATGAATAAATGTTTCTTTTTTTGTTTGTTTGTTTGTTTAGGTAGCCAGTCTTTTTATCAGCACCATTTGCTTGTGCTCATCTATTGTACCTCTTTTTAGAAGACCTATTTCTTTTGCTTTGTTAAAAAAAAAAAACCCCGATTTCCCAGCACCTTAGTGTGACAAAATGTTCCAGGATTAAGTTATGTAATTGCATTGCAAAATAATAATGCATCTACCTTTCAGCAGCCTTATGCAAACTGCTATTTGATTTTACCTACTCAGAATTTAACAATTCTGCAATGCACAACAACCCTTTATGTGACTTCATGGGATGCCCTGAAAAGGGCTCTTTTTTTCAATGTTGAGGTATGGCAGATCCTGTACTCTCAGCCACCAAAGCCCTAGAGTACATCCCTGGGGTTTGAGCTTGTAGACCACCAAGGCTGTGACTGCTTTGGGCTTGGCATACTCTGTGTAGGTGACTGTATCCTGGATCATGTTCATCAGAAAGACTTGGAGTACCCTGCCGGTCTCCCCTTGGAAGAGGCTAGAGATGGGCTTAATGCCCCCATGCTGGGCCAGACACTGGATGGCAGGCTTCCTGATCCCCAGGTTTTTGCACAGCATTTTTCCATGGTGCTTGGCCCCTCCCTTCCCTGGGCCTTTTCCACCTTTACCATGACTAGACATGGTTGCTTTTGCAATATAAACATTTGTGATTTTAAGCCGTTAAGTTCTGGGGCGGTTTGTTACACAGCAAAAGCTAACTGTTGTAGGTAATCAAGGTAAGATTGATTGAGAGATATCTTCTTTTTGCCCCTTCACTGTGCCCCAGGAGATGGACCTATATGAACAGCATCATGGGGTTCCCTTGAGTCAGAAGATCAGAAAGAGAGAGGGCAACGAGGGAGGTCAAAGTATTAACTCCTGGGCTCTCCTCTCCCTGTTGAGTCACTGTGGACTGGCTGTGTTCCTTGACCAAAGCTCCCAATTCCTGTCAGTTAGTCCCTATGTACACAGCCTTCTCCATGTTTGGTAACTACTCCTTATTCTTGCCCCTTTAGGCTCAGAGGTGATTTTTGGGGCCTCAATGTTCCTGAGTTTCCCTTGTGATCTCTTTATTCCATGCCCACACCTTTGTTTATAGTCCCTTATTAAATGCTTCTCCATTTTCCTAATTTGATTGTGCCATCTGTTTCCTGCTGGGACCCTGACTGAGAGAGTAGGCCTTATCCAGGAGATAATATCTCAGCAAAGGCTTGAATGATTCAATGGAATGAGTCATGAGAATATGTGGGGGGAAGTGCCAAGATCCTGCAGCAGCAAGTAGGCAGGGTGATTGGAGTGGAGTGGGCTGGGGTGAGTGTAGAAGGCAAGGTCAAAGATTAACAGGCAGTGTGTATGTGTGTGTGTGTGTGTGTGTGTGTGTGTGTTGGGGATGGAGGTGCATGGTACACGGAGACAGACCGTGTATAGTTTGTTGACCTTTGTAAGGGCTTTGGCTTCTCCTCTAAAAGAAATGGGGAGCCATTGGAGCCATCTACTCGCATCTAATTAAGTCTAATAAGACTACTTTCTGTTATGTGTCGACAGTGGAGCCCTGTGACTCAGTTCTGAATTTCTCCTCCCAGTTTCGTTCCTGCTGATGAATGTGTCGGCGTGTTGAGCTAGCCCAGCATGCTTGGGCCTGAGTTCAAGGCTTTGTGCCTCTCCTGATGCTGTGGGGGACATGACCTTCTCTTACAGTACAGGATTCACACTACAGTGTCTTTTTTTGTTAGCATATTCTTTTCAGTTCAGTTAATGATTTGGGAGTGGACACATTTTTCTTACTCTCTTTCTTTTTTTGTTGTTGTTAAAGTCAATAGGCCCTTCTATACTGACTTCAAAAAGTGTACTTATCTAAAGGGTCTGGTACAATAGAGAACTAACTGCTTAACTACTTCAGGGGTAATAATACAAGGAGTTTAACAGAGAAATGCTGTCTGCTTGCTTACCTCTGCAAGATGGTGGTTTGTCCTGAATATTTAAAAGGCAAAGAGTTCATTTGCATGTACTGCATGTAGGATCTAAGCCTATCCAGAAAATAATATACAGATTTGAAGTCTGTTTTGATCCTTCAATTGAAATTTCCATCTGAGCCGGGGCTTCTGATATTAAGTCTAGACCCCCCTCTGCAGGTTACATGAATGAAGTTGATTCTTCTCCCATGGCCCCATCCGGATCCAGTCTCTCCCTGCTGTTTCTCAAAAATTCTCCCCAGGCTGACTCTCAGGGAATATAGACTCCACATATATCAGATATGGGTGTGCCTGACTCAGTCAAGCTGATTTTTCCTAGGTTTTACCCCAATCAAAATGTCACTCCACACAGTAGCTGTATTCCCTCAGGCCCCATTCTTTGCTTTCAGCTCAGAAGGAAACCAAGCTACTTAGCTAATCTGATTAAGCAGGCAGGAGACTTCTCTTCCTGGCTAACAACACAGCTGGCCTATCAGAACCAGTTCTAATCTTTGTTGTCTAACCTTGACCCTGATTTCTTTTTAAATTTGTTATTATTATTTTCAAACATTTCTAGCCCTGCTCATGAAATGGGCTGTTCCAATGGGTATGCAGTAGAAAGAGAACTGGACTTTGTCCCTCTGCAATCTTAATTTCCCTCGCCAGCAATTGACAGTTAAACTAAATCAGTAAAACATCAAAAAATTTTGAGAATCAACACAGGACTTTAAGGTCGTTAAAGTAAACAAAACTCCCAACAACTTAACCTACTAATTATTAGGAGAGAACTTTTTTTTTTACATTTAAAAATTTTTTTAGCATTTAGTTCTCTTTTTATTTACTTTTTCTTTTTTTTAAATTAATTTTTATTGGAGTATGGTTGCTTTACAATGTTGTGTTAGTCTCCACTGCACAACAAAATGAATCAATCAGCCATACACATACAGATATCCCCTCCCTTTTGGACTTCCATTTAGGTCACCACAGTGCATTAGGTAGAGTTCCCTGTGCTATACAGTATATTCCCAAAGAGAGAACATTTTTAACAGAAAAAATCAAAGCATAACCTCAAAAAGAACAGTCCTTTACACTGAATAAATTTATTTTTATGAAAACTTAATACATTGTCTTTATTTTTCATTTCAGCACTTAGTTAAAACTTTGTCATAGACTGGCAGCTTCTGACATCCTTTCTGGTTCTAAGAGTCTATACCTCTAGTCTTGTACAAATAACTCTCCAGGATGAGCTGGCTCCTTGAGGCTCTGGATTGTGTATTTCATCTTGATATCTCTCATGTCTAGCACAGTGCCAGGTATAGCAATAGATTAAATAAATTAAAAGGTGGAACAATCCTTGCTGAACTACAGTCATGTATGGAAGGAGTATATCCCAGAAGTAGGGTGAGTATATCCCAGAAGAGGGTGAGTCCTTGTGCTTCCAGCCTAGCCCTAGATCTGCAGCAAGCTGTTGTCAGTTCTAGGTTGTTGGTTTAACAGCCTAAATCCCTCAGTCCTGCCCAAAATCAGAATCTAGGGGAAGTGTCAGAAGTGAAAAATCACAGACTCACCATCTTTCTTTAAATGGGCGTTTCCCCAAACACTCCTAAAACCAGACTTTCTATAACAGATGCAGTACATTTATTTATTGAGAGCCAGAGTGCCTCTTGATCAAGATGCTTTACTCCTTGTGCCTAATTTTCATTATTTATAAAATGTGTGTAATAACTGTGCCTGCTTCATAAAGTTGGATTAAATGAGTTGACATACATTGAAAGGTGCTGTTCACATAATTAAATGTTCAATTGTAACTTTGACTAATGTATCTCAAAAAATAAGGAAATAGAAAAAGAATTTTTAAAAAGAATTAAAATAGTCATAAAAGAAGTGCTGATGTAGTTGGAATTATTAAGGCTGAATAGGGGGGGCTTCCCTGGTGGTGCAGTGGTTAAGAATCTGCCTGCCAATGCAGGGGACACGGTTTCGATCCCTGGTCTGGGAAGATCCCGTGCGCCACAACTACGGAGCCTGTGCTCTAGAGCCCACGAGACACAACTACTAAAGCCCGCGCTCTAGGGGCTGCGTGTCGCAACTACTGAGCCCACGTGCTGCAAGTACTGACACCCACACGCCTAGAGCCCGTGCTCCGCAACGAGAAGCCACTGCAATGAGAAGCCCACGCACCGCAAGGAAGAGTAGCCCCCGCTCGCTCTAACTAGAGAAAGTCCATGTGCAGCCAAGACCTAACGCAGCCAAAAAAAAAAAGACTGAAGGGGAATATCATCAAAGTCCATAAAATCAAGAAGGCAATTATAAACCTTATAACACTCCTTTCTCTCAAAGGGTAACAGAGATTGAATATATAAGTGGGTTCAAAATTAATTTAGATAAATTCTTACAGAATAAATGCATAATAGATTATTGAAAGAACTGAAGATGGTCTGTGGTATATAATTACTCTTCTGAAGTGGAGTGTAGGAAACCAAGTCTTTCTTACAAATGAGAAGCAGAACTTGTCAGCACGTTATAAACACTTTGGAAACGTAGAAAAAGACCAATGCCAAGGCCCCACAGCAGAGCTATTAAAACAGAATCTCTAGAAATGGGGCTCAGCTACTGGTATTTTAAAAAAACCTCCCCAAATGCTTGTAAAGGTGCACTAGGGTTTAGAAACTGCTGGGTAAGTCAGGTTCTCTAGAGCAACTTAACTATTTCATCTTGTATATAATTTTCACTTTTGCCATCCACAATCAGAATTCCATTTTGTCATAACCTCATTTTTTTTTTCCTGCTGCCTCTTTTAGCTTCTGTTCCATGGTGCCAGGTGTCTTAGAGCCTTCTTATGAAAATGCGTGTTCATGCATGGGTGGACACTCAATAAGTATTAGACAAAAATAATAACAACAATAAAAGTAACAATTATGGGCGCCAGTTCTCCCCAGATTAAATCAACAGAAATGCCTGGGCCAGGACGACCTGCAGGACTATCCAACAGGTGGATAATGTCACTGTAGCATCAAGAACTGCAATGTTCTGTGCTGGCCAAGTGAAGTAAAGATACCAAGCAGCAGCTACAAGGAGAAGAACGAAACCGCAAGTCTGCGGTCTGTATTAAAATTTCTGAATCCTAATGTTATAGGTATTACTTTTTTCCCGGGAAACAAAATCTCCAAATACCAAGAAGCTGCTTTGCACCGCCAAAAGCTGCATAGGGGCAGGCTGCCAACAGGACCATCCGGACACGCTGCAGTGGCATCTCCAGGCGGGTTCCTTTAAACTGCCTTCCCTTGGGCCAACTCCCCACTGCGGCGCAGCCCCACAGCCAGCACTTGCGCGCGCCGCCCTACCTGTCCCCAGGCGGCTGCGGAGCCGCGCTTCTCCGCCCACGCTGCCTTTCCAGCCGCAGTGCGCGGCCTTGGCCTTGAACGCGCGTGCGCGCGAGCGGGGGCGGGCGGGCCGAAGGTGGAGGAGGCGGGGCAGGCCCTTGCCGTCTGCAGTCTATTGGCTGTCTCCCCGTAGTCCCCGCCCCCAGGCGTTCGAGACGGCTGGGCGGGCCACGTCAGGCAGCCGGCGTGGGGCTGAGCTTGTGGCAGAAGGAAGGTAAGCTATGTGGGTGGCAGGCGGCTGGCTGCGGGCCGCTGCCTCCAGCACAGAGGCCGCCGGATCGCACCCGCCGGTGGCCTGACTCAGTTTGCTGGGAGGGAGGCTAAGGCCCTGTGGGCCTGGCGCTCTGATGGGAGATGGGGCAGTGGAGCATGTGGTGGCAGGGCCGCGTCGCGGTGTGGGCGGCCAGGAAGGGGACAGGTCTTGCCGTTTGCCCTCGTCCTGTCCTGTCTGGGTTCTGAACTCCTGAAGGACTAGGCCTTCTACGTTACAGAGCTCTCGGATGCCTGGGTGGGGCCTGCTCTGGTGCCTGCGGTGGGGCTCAGCGGGATCCCGACTCGGAAACAGGTCGGCGCGATCTTTGCATACCTTCCTGCAGCAGGTTGCCGTCGTCCCACTCTCCCCCGACCGATTCCCTTACTCGAAGGCAGCACAGGGGATTCCAGCCCTGTCCTGCTCGTCCTGGGGTGACTGTCTCCTCCTAATTTCCAGTGACTCACTTAGATCCTGTCCACTTTAATGCAAAGGCTTATGGGTGAGCAGGGCCTGTTTTCAGACCTCCTGGTTCTCTGGCTCTGTCCTCGTTTGCAGGAATTCCCTGAAGAAACAGCATATATCTGTATCTCTCTATATATATCACATACATGTATGAATGTATGTTTTGAAATGTCTGCAACAGCTATGCAAAGATTTGCAGAGACTTGCAGCTGTGTTGCCCCTACTCTCCATGAGTTTTAATTTCAGCCATGGCATCTTGATCCCTCAGTTTAGTTTCTGAATTTGGAGCTTCTAAAATCAATGAAATCATGCTATCAAGTATCATGCAATCAATCGTTCATCTATTCAACACTTTTTTGATGTGTTCCTTCACGGTCAAGGTCTTATGCCGTAAACTAAAATGGGCATTCCCTGTCTTTTTCTTCCAGTTTATCTGCCAGTTTTATTGTCTAGATTTGATGACTCAATTTCAGGCTCTAGATTTAGGCACAGAAGCTTATGATCCTGTATCATAAGCTATAGCTCTTCTGGGACCTCATTCAGTTTTCCTTACTTTCACCTCTGGTAAGCCTCAGACCATGATGGCCTTGAGGCATAATCCTGCTAAGTATCGCTAAAGACCCTAGGTCTCAGGCACCTATCCATAAAGTGAGGTGATGGGGTTAGAAATATTTAGTAATACTGAGATATTCAAGGACAGGATGGGCAGATTGCATGTTTACTGAACTGTGTTAACAGTTGAGAAGTGACCATTTAAAAAACCCTGGATATATTTTAAGATTATATGTTTTACTCTTCCTGAATCTGTCCATATTGACTTTTTGACTAGCAAACAAGTGCATGTTTACAATTTTGATTCACATCCAATTCCTGCACTCAAAGCACTATGACTCATCTAAATTTTGAAATGTAATAATCAGGAGCTTTTTAATGTTACATTTAAAGATATGATATAAAAACATTGGATAAGAATGCAATTTTTGAAGCATTTTTACTTGCTTTAGTAGATTAGTGGTAACTAAAACCTCTGCCTTGGTTATTTGCTTACTTGGTTAATATTAGGTAGTTGTCATCACCTGGCTAATGTCTTTCAGTATCATGCCTTTGTTAACATTTATTTTATCAACCTAAAATTTACTGGATTTTAATTGATTGCTGTCTCCAGTTGAGAATTGATAACCAAAAGGTAAATAAATCATTAGTTTGAGAATAAAAATGCCCATAGAGTTGTAACAATAGTTTTTCATTTGTTGATTGATTGATGGTACTTATTAAGTAATTTGTTTGGCCTTCCTGCAGGTGTTAAATTTCTAGAATAGTTTTTCTGAGACATAATATTCATAGCCTTGTGATACTTTTTGACTATTGTTCACAAACCATTAGGTGAATTAAACCCCTATATCACTATTAGGGGTTTGGAAAATTTAAGAAAGTTGAACTTTAAAAAATTTTGCTTTTGCTAGATCTTTCTTGTTCTAGAAATGGAGCAGATTAAGATGGGAAGACCGAGGAGAAATGCTAGAGCTGAGGAAAAAAATCTAAGTGGAGTCTTCTGGTTTAAAATTTGGGGAGACTCAGGGGATTCAGGTGTATATGAAAATATCTGTGTGAAGGAAAAACAATTAAAATGTCGGGAGAAAAACACAATGAAAAGTGAAATTATAACTATATTTGGAAGAAATATAAGGAAATAGTAGTTTCAGGATTATTTATGGGTCTATAGCAAAACCTGATCTTAATATTTCTTGATTGATGACAATGAGCTCAGTTTATCGCAAAAAAACCTGGGTGATAATTTAAACTTTGATCAGGTGGGCAATAGATGTTTCTTTAGGAGATGTGAAATCTATAAGTATTATATTTTTTAAAAGTACTACAGATCTAGAGATGAGCAATATAATACAATATGATATAGTTATATAAGTATAATATAAATCTTTGATTCACAATTAGTGATAAATCGTTTGGAGGTTGTGTGTACTATTTCCACTCGATAGGAAACAAATTTGCTAAGCTAATAGGACAAGGGATGTTTGTCATTTTTCTCCCATTTCAATTATTTGAAACAGATTTTTCAAGCAATGTGGAAGATCCCATCTCTTTTCAAACAATAGATTGAACATTGTTGTTTTTAGAAATTGGGTCCACCAAGTACTTCTGGCCTCATAATTTTTTAACCTGTTCCAAGCCACATTGGAAGTAATATAATTGCATTTATGATTTAAAGATTTTGTTAATTTATATTGGCTTTCATTCAGTTAGCCTGAGTTACTTTAGTTTTATATATTTTGAAGACATTTCAAAAGCTATGACATTAAATACTGTAAAATTTTCCATTGTTCATGAAGGGAGAACATTTCTTTAGGCCCAAGGAAGTTGAGAATTTGAACTGCATAGATAAGTTTGTTATTATTTATTTAAAGATTCATGATATCACTTACTGGGGACCAATGACACATTCCACTCAAGCTTCTAACCTGAAGATTTCAGTTCTTTCCATTGTTTTAGAATATATGCTCTAATCTCTTTTTGGTCAGATAAAGTGACTGCTCATTTGGCTGATAAGCATGTTGAACAAATGTTATAATTGTGAATGTTGAACTATAGTTTTGTTATGAGGTTTTCTGGCTGCCGGGGTGTATCTTTCCCTCCTCTTTTGACAAACCTTTTTCTTTGGCCTTGCTGCTCTCAGAATTTACTTTGAGTTTTACTCTATTTAACAGTCATTGAACTGGTTGATTTATGCTATCAGACCTTCAGGTTTTAGCATATGCTATTAGGACAAAACATGGAGGGAGTGGAGGAAACTTTTTATTAAAGTTGTTTTGAATTGCTGAAACATGTAAATAAATGGAATTTTTACAGATTCATACGTGTTAAAGATATTGTATTCATTATTTATTTTTTCACTCAGTAAAGACAGAGCACCTGCTCTGGTCCCAAGTCCCTAACTTTTCTTCAGGAGTTTATAGTATTGCTTGGAAGCCACAGACAAGGCCAAAATACAATGAGATAAATATTATAATTAGATGTATGCGTCGAGTATAGTGGGGAATAGAGGAAAACTGTGTGAGTGTGAGATTTTAGGACATTCAGAAGAGGCTTTCTGGAGACATTTTCATCTGAACTGAATTTTGAGAGCAAGTAGGGATTGTTTGTTGAGGATGGTGGATAAGGCATTGTAGGCACAAGACAGAACTAAGGCCAAATGAATAAGTTACAGACAAAACACAGACTTTAATGTGTTAAGGAGAGAATAGAGAGATGAGGTTTAATAAGTAAGCAAACACCAAATAATAAAAGGTCCTCTTCCCCACCATGTTAAAGGTTTTGAACATTATCCTTCAGGCTGTGGTGGTCCATGGGGAAGAGATTTTAAGTGGAGGAAAGTTAAGATCAGTTTTATGTGGCAATGTGCAGAATGAATTGTAGTGGAGCAAGGCCCAATTGTGAAGGCAAGATATGATAGAACTCCAAATTATGCAGTGGAGCTCGAGGATAGGATGGATGCAAGGTATATTAAGATGGTGAAGTTGGTGCCCACTTGGATATGTGGGATGAGGGGAAGGTAGAGTCAAGGATGCCTCCTAGGTTTATGACTTCCTAAGATAGGAATCACATGAGGATTATCACATGTATGGGAGAATAAGATCGGTCTTGAACATGCCTTTAGGTCACAATTGGTGCTATTCAGTGGGCAGTTGGCCACATTCTTCTGGGGATGAGGAAGGGGATTCTAGGTAATCTAGAGATTAAAATGTTATTGACATATAAGTGATAGTGAAAACAGTGTTGAGAGTGGATGTGATACCTAAGACGGAGTTTGTGGAATAAGAAAGAATAAAACAGAAGAGGAACTCTGGGAAGCACCACCATATAAGGAAGATGATCCAATGAAAAAGACTGAGAAAGAACAGCTTAATGACAGTGGAGCTCTAGAAGACAAGGAGGGAGAGAATTTGAGAAGGCGAGAATGGTCAGCTGTCAAATGCCATCAGGAATGGAAGAAAAAGCTGACTAGAGATTTTGGGAAAGTTTACCAGTTAGGCAAGGAGCATTCATTTGTAGTGACACTAGTTCATATAATTGTGTGACTTTCTATAGCAAAATTCAGTAGAACTAGAGATTATGAATAGTTGGAATGATCCAGTATTTGGATTTTGTAATGTACCTATGGTAGGAATGCAAGGGAATTCAAGTTATTGACAAGATGGTGGTTGAAGTGATGGAATGTGAGGTTTAGACTGGATAGAGGTGATGACCAGGCCAGGAGCAGGCTGAAAGATTGAGAGAAAATAATTGGTTCAAGGGATTAGAAGTCAGAATGAAGTAAATACACATGTGTAGGTAGGTATAAGGGAGATAGCTGATAGGATAGAAGTACTCTGTAGTCTGAGTAGAATATTGGAGTTTCAGATTTTTAGAGTGCTGATGGAGTGTAGGGTCTGGCCATGGATGTAGATGGCTGAAATGGAGGTGACATGAAGGTGTTAAAGAACAATGAGACTGGTGTGTTGGATGAATCACTCACCTAGACGTTGACCCCAGATGATTGTGTACCCAGGGTGGAGAGAGAGACTATGAGATAGACCATCGTTTCTGAGGTTTTAGATTGCCAGTGGTAGTGATCAGTATACATGAGAGATGAAGATACCTGGATATGCACCCTCAGAGGTGTGGGGTAGATGGTATGGAAATATTCTTCTGAGCCTTGGAGCTTGGAAGGATGATTAGCCTTCAATGAACTGGCCAGCAAAGAAGAAAAGTCTAGTTTTTGTAGGCCTAAGAGGTAGGGGAAACATCTAATGACGAGGCTGAGCATCTAATAACAAAACTCATTGACCATGGTATCCGAGTCCAAAAGGTTGGGACTGTTTAGTGTTTAGTGAGGAGGAAGGCAGGTTAGAAAAAAGTTAGATTTGAGCGTGAGGGTGACAGTTTTTCTGAAGCGCATGGCTGGCTTTGAAGTTAAAAATGGTAGTTTGGATTTCAGGTTTTGGTGAAGCCTCCTGTTATCAACTTTACCCATCAAATAATTACAATTTCAGTAGTAGGATAGCAGGTATAGAACTAGTTCCAAATTTAAAAATAACATATATCTCCAATGAATATTTATGTTACGAGAAAGGAGAGGGTTTTTGCTTTTTGCACCTTTTTTTGACCTTTGGACTTCCAAAATATTTTGGCAAATACAGTTGACCCTTGAACAACATGGGTTTGAACTGAGAGGATCCACTTATACTTGGATTTTTTTCAATAAATATGTGCTACAGTACTACATGATCCATGGTTGGTTGGATTCATGCATGTGGAACCGTGGGTAGGGAGGGCCGACCGTAAAGCCGTATGCGAGTTTTCCACTGCAGGGAGGGTCAGCGCCCCTCAGCGCCACATTGTTCAAGAGTCAGCTGTACTTCTCATCACATGTGACAACTCCCATCTATTAGGATGCCTGGAAGGTTATGTTGAGCATTTTTAGGTTGGTTCTGGTCTCGGAGGTGTGAAAAATGCCTTGATAACTGATGACAGTTGCCATGGATGTGGGAGGTGGGTGTACCTGATTTCCCTCCTATTATTTTAGGACTGAGAGTCTTGTGGAATAGGCTCTGTGTTTCTAAGGAGAATTCCTCACTCATGCACGAAGATTCCTTTCTCCTACTCCAGGATTTGGCTCCAGCGTCTCTCTCTCCTGCAAGATCACATTTTCCCTCATTACTGGATTATTCCCTTCAGTATCTAAACATGCTGTTATTTCTCCTACCTTAAAATAATTACTCTTTCTTGACCCCATTTCCTCCTTATGCCACCACACAACTTCCCTTTATGGCAAAACTTATACTCGTGTGTCCGATTACTTCCTCCCATTTGTTATTAAACTCACTTTCATCAGACTTTCTCCCTTGCTACTCTAAAAAAAAATTGCTTTCCTCAAAGTCACTAATGACTTTCGTTTTGCTAAGTCCAAAGATCTGTTTTTAATCCTCATCTTTTACTTGACAGATCGTTTTCCCAACTTTATTGACATATGATTGACACATAACTTTGTGTAAGTTTAAGGTACAGCATGTTGATTTGATACATTTGGAAGTTGCAAAATGATTTCCACCATAGTATGAGCCACAGCCTGTATCCTGTCACATAGTTACCATTTCCTATCAGCAGTTTTGGAAACAGTTGATCACTCTCTGCTTCTTAAAACACTCTCTTCCCTTAGTATCAAAGATGCTACCCTTCCTGGTTTTCCTCCTACCCCTCTGCTCCTTTTCAATTCCTTTACTGGTTCTTTCTTATCTCTCTGACCTCTCAGTATTGGAGAGTTCCTGGGCTCAGCCCTCATGGTCCTAAATACTAGCTTTAAATACTAATAATACCCTATTAGCCCCCAAATTTATTTATATATATAAATATATAAAATATATATTTATATATGTATATTTGCCTGGACCTCTTCCTTTGAACTCTAGACTCTGTGTATCCAGATGCCTACTCAGCATTTCTTTCTGGATGACGAATAGAAATCTCAAATTCAGCTCCTGATTTTCTTCCTATACCTGCTTCACCTGTGGTCTTCCCCATCTCAATTCGTGGAAACTTTACCTTTTCCATGACTTGGGCGAAAAACCTGGGTGTCATCCCTGACTCATCTCTCACAAGCCACCTGTAAACTATTAGGAAAGCCTATTGGCTGTCCCTTCACAATATGTCTAGACTCTGAGTACTTCTCACTACCCACTGCTCTCACTCTAGTCTAAGCCTCCATTGTCTATGTCCTTGATGTTGTGACAGCCTCTGTATCAGTTATCTATTACCACTCACCGTCGGAATTTAGTGGCTTAAAGCAACAATCATTTATTTATGGTTCTGGGGCTGGCAATTTGGATCAGGCTTGGGGAGGTCGGGGTGGGGGGAGTTCTTTTGCTGGTGGGCTCACTCATGTAGCAAATGAGTGGATTTGGAGGCTTCAGCTGGGATGGCTTATCTCTGCTGCACCGGGACCAATAAGCTGTCCCATGCTTCTTAACACCGTGGTCTAATAGAGCCAAGAGAGCGAGAGGGAGCTGTATGGCCTTTTGAGACGTAGACTAAGAATTCCCACAACTTCACTTCTCCCACTGTTGTTCATAGTTACAAAGACAGCCCAAATCCAAGGGGATGTTGAAATAGACTACTTACGAGAGGAGCAGCAAAGGTACTTTGTAAGGAAATGTGCATACAGGAACAGGGAAGAATTTGGGGCCATTTTTTTGCAATCTGCCATAGCCTCCTAACTGATCTATTCTCTCTTTGTCTCCTACCATATAGTCAGCAGAGTAGCCAAAGTGATTATTTTTAAAACATAAGTTAAGATTTCTTCTCTCTTCCAAAACCCTCTGATGGCTTCCCATTGCCACCCAAAGTAAAAAGCAAAGTCTTTACTGTGGGCTGTGAGGCTTGCCACCATCTGACCCCTTTATTGCTTCTCCAACTTCATTTCCAACTACTCTCCCCTCACTCACTAACTCTGCTCAGTTAGCCTCTTTGCTCTTCCTCAAACATCTGACGCATGCTCTCACCATGGTTTTTTTTTTTTTTAAATAGAGCTTTATTGGGGTATAATTGCTTCACAATACTGTGTTAGTTTCTTTTGCACAACAAAGTGAATCAGCTATATGTATACATATATCCCCATATCTTCTCCCTCTTGTATCTCCCTCCCACCCTCCCTATCCCACCCCCTAGGTCGTCACAAAGCATTGAGTTGATCTCCCTGTGCTATGCGGCTGCTTCCCACTAGCTAGCTGTTTTACATTTGGTAGTGTATATATGTCCATGCCACCCTCTCACTTCATCCCAGCTTACCCTTCCCCCTCCCAGTGTCCTCAAGTCCATTCTCTACGTCTGCGTCTTTATACCTGTCCTGCCACTAGGTTCATCAGTACCATTTTTTTTTTTAAAGATTCCATATATATGTGTTAGCATACAGTATTTGTTTTTCTCTTTCTGACTTAGTTCACTCTGTATGACAGACTCTAGGTCCATCCACCCCACTACAAATAACTCAATTTCGTTTCTTTTTATGGATGACTAATATTCCATTGTATATATGTGCCACATCTTCTTTATCCATTCATCTGTTGATGGACACTTAGGTTGCTTCCATGACCTGGCTATTGTAAATAGTGCTGCAGTGAGCATTGTGGTACATGAATCTTTTTGAATTATGGTTTTCTCAGGGTATATGCCCAGGAGTGGGATTGCTGGGTCGTATGGTAGTTCTATTTTTAGTTTTTTAAGGAACCTCCATACTGTTCTCCATAGTGGCTGTATCAGTTTACATTCCCACCAACAGTGCAGGAGAGTTCCCTTTTCACCACACCCTTTCCAGCATTTATTGTTTGTAGATTTTTTGATGATGGCCATTCTGACTGGTGTGAGATGATATCTCATTGTAGTTTTGATTTGCATTTCTCTAATAATCAGTGATGTTGGACATCTTTTCATGTGCCTCTTGGCCATCTGTATGTCTTCTTTGGTGAAATGTCTACTTAGGTCTTCCACCAATTTTTTAATTGGGTTGTTTCTTTTTTTGATATTGAGCTCCATGAGCTGTGTGTATATTTTGGAGATTAATCCTTTGTCCGTTGTTTCATTTGCAAATATTTTCTCCCATTCTGAGGGTTGTCTTTTCGTCTTGTTTATGGTTTCCTTTGCTGTACAAAAGCTTTTAATTTTAATTAGGTCCCATTTGTTTATTTTTGATTTTATTTTTATTACTCTAGGAGGTGGGTCAAAAAAGATCTTGCTGTGGTTTATGTCAAAGAGTGTTTTTCCTATGTTTTCCTCTAAGAGTTTTATAGTGTCTGGTCTTACATTTATGTCTTTAATCCATTTGGAGTTTATTTTTGTGTATGGTGTTAGGTAGTGTTCTAATTTCATCCTTTTACATGTAGCTGTCCAGTTTTCCGGCACCACTTATTGAAGAGGCTGTCTTTTCTCCACTGTATGTTCTTGCCTCCTTTGTCGTAAATTAGGTGACTACATGTGTGTGGGTTTATCTCTGGGCTTTCTATCCTGTACCATTGATCTATATTTGTTTTTGTGCCAGTACCATACTGTCTTGATTACTGTAGCTTTGTAGTATAGTTTGAAGTCAGGGAGCCTGATTCCTCCAGCTCTGTTCTTCTTTCTCAAGATTGCTTTGGCTATTCAGGGTCTTTTTAAAAAAAAAATTTATTTATTTATTTATTTTGGCTGCACTGGGTCTTAGTTGCAGCACATGGGATCTTCGTTGCAGCATGCGGGATCTTCAGCTGTGGCATGGAGGCTCTTAGTTACGGATGTGGACTCTTAGTTGCAGCATGCATGTGAGATCTAGTTCCCCAACCAGGGATCAAACCTGTGCCCCCTGCAGTGGAAGCACAGAGTCTTAACCACTGGACTGCCAGGGAAGTCCCCAGTTTGAATTTTTTTAGGCAAGAATATTCTTGGAGGGTTCTGTGTATGTCTTCTTATTCCTTCACATCATAAGGACACAATGTGTGGTTTCTCACTTTTAATGATGCTAAGATGAATCACTGGGTTCAGGTGGTATCATTCAGAGCCCTCTAATATAAAGTTCCCATCATCCTTTAACTTAATTGTTTTAGCAACAATTGATTCACGCACAAATCAATTAGATATTAACAAAGTGACTTCATATTTTTAAAGATTTTTTTTTAAAGAAATGAATACATTTTCATTTTCTTCACATTTCTCTTTACAGTATCACTTCACAACCAATTTTTCCCATTCCCCCTCCCTGAATCCTAAACTTGCTCACATTCACAGTGCCTTCAGAATGTAGTGAACATTTAACATAAAGCTTGGAAGGAGTTATGAAATGGAGTGGACAATGAAGGCTGAGTGAATAGGGAAGTAAGGATTATCTACCCACCTACATACTAATTTGCCTGTCTCCCCTCCCTCCTTTATATCTCTGTCTTTATACTTTGTGAGATTTTCCGCTATGTAGGATAGTTAGGGTTTAGCAGGCCACTGAGGCCTTATGGGGATTAGAAAGTGGGGCATGTGCTGACAGCAGCATTGGTATTGGGTATGAATTGAATGCAAATCCAGGCTAGAGCTAAGCATACAAAATTTAACATTTGTTTTGTTATAGTGAACATTGGCTTCAAATAAAATTGAGAAGAAGATGAAGCTTGTACTCTCTGCACTTAGCACCCTTTTGTCATGTAGCCTTTCCTTCCTGACATAGACAAAAGTAAATTGCACCCCATGGATTTAGGAGACTTGCGCATTGCTGCACTGTTTCAAAAACAAGACTCCTTTAGTCTTCTGCATGTCAGTATGTGACTGCATCTTTCTTCCACTTGTCTGAACCGAAAACCTTGGGGTCATCCTTCACTCTTCTTACATTCCACATCCAGTCCATTAGCAAATTCTGTCACAATATGTGTAAACTCTGACCTCTTACCATCTCCACTGCTGTTCTCTTTGTCCAAGGCAATATGGTTTCTTTCCTGGATTATTGCCATTATCTCCTAACGGGTCTCCTTTTTCCCATCCTTGCTCACTTATGGCCTGTTCTCCAGAGAAGCCAGAATGAACTTTTTAAAATGACAGTCAAGTATGCCATCCCCTTGTCCCAAAGCATCTAGGACTACCTGTGCCACACAGGAACATTCAGAGCCCACAGCGTCTACAAGGGCTTCTGTCATCTGGGCCACTGCTTCACTCTGTCATCTCTCACTGCCCAGCTTGCACACTTGCACCAACCATACTGGTGTCCTTGGTCTTCCCTGAATTTGCCACATGTGCTTCTACTTCAGGGTTGTTGCCCTTAGTGTTCCTTCTGTCTGGAATGCTCATTATTTCCTCCCAGTCTGTGTCCAAATGTCACTATATCAGAAAGACCTTTCTTTATTCTTTGACAGATGCCAGAACATGTAAAGACCACCTGAAAATTTATCTATCGATGACAACAGTTTTTTAGGTATTATGTTGTATATGCATTTTTGGAAAGTTAAAGGAAAAATTAAACTCTTTGTATTGTAATTTAAGCAATTAAAAATAACTATCCTTTATAAATTTCAGTCATGCTAGATGAATAAGTTTTACATATCGGCTCCACAACGTAGTGCCAATTGTTAACAGTACGGTATTGTGCACTCCAAAAAACTAAAACAAAAGGACACAAGGGAACTTTGGAAGGTGTTGCATATGTCTATTATGTTGATTGTGGTGATGGTATCACGGGTGTTTGCACATGTCTAAACTCATCAAATTGCACACATTAAATAAGTGCATTTCTTTGTACATCAATTATACTTCAATAAATCTGTTAAAAAATACCTCTGTCGACTGAGGCCAACATCCTTGATTAAAATGAGATTGGAGGAAGTTGAACACACTGGAGGAACACTTAATTTTTTTCAGGGACAGATGGATTAATCTTCTGGCAAACAATTTAGAATCAAAGGTAATTCTGTTAGCTTAGTTGTTTGGAACTCTGCAGGACCATTATAGCATCTAATAACTCAAAGGTGTGACTGTCTCATTAAATAGCTCTTAATAAGCAGTGTAATTGGATCAAGTGAGGCTTTTTATCTTGGTGTGTGCTGTGGTGAAACTGCCTCTTTAGACAGTGATAAAAGACCATGGTTTCAAGTGAATAAATAAGATCACAAATTTTTTTACTGAGACTAAAAAATTGATCTTACATTTTTATTTGAAGAGAATTAACAATTTCTATTTAATGTAAAAAAGTAATGTATGCCCATTGTAGGGGGGCAAATTAAATGTAGCAAATGTAAGGAGGAGAGGAATAGTATGTAATCAGTCATCAACTTATTAACCAGAAATGAACTTAACATTTTTGCATATTCACTTTTTTCCTTAATCTTGTGTCTTTATATCTATAATTTAAACTTGGTTGTGTTCACCATTGTGTATAAAAATTTCTTTCAATTTTTTTACTCTGTCATGAGCATTTCTTTATATTATTAAAACTCTTTATAAATGTTTTTCACATTACTAATCAATATTTTACCTGCATATTCCTTAGCTTACCTTCTATTTTTTATTTTTTTAAAGATTGATTGATTGATTGATTGATTACTATGTTGGGTCTTCGTTTCTGTGCTAGGGCCTTCTCTAGTTGCAGCAAGCGGAGGCCACTCTTCATCACGGTTGGCGGGCCTCTCACCATCGCGGCCTCTCTTGTTGCGGAGCACAGGCTCCAGACGCGCAGGCTCAGTAATTGTGGCTCACGGGCCTGGTCGCTCCGCGGCATGTGGGATCCTCCCAGACCAGGGCGTGAACCCGTGTCCCCTGCATTAGCAGGCAGATTCTCAACCACTGCGCCACCAGGGAAGCCCCTTAGCTTACCTTTTAGATCAATCAGTGAATAACTTTGCCCAAAAGATGCTTGCTATTAAACCTTTTGTATTCTTACACTTTTGAAATGGGAGGTGAATAGAACTTGAAGCATGTATGCCACACTTTGGGATATAGCCAAGAAGTGCCAAACACTAAGGTCAAATGATCAGTAAGTACCCTAACTGCCCACTCCCATAGAGTGGGTTAGTTTTGTACCTACCCCAGACTTTCAGCTTTATTGTGCTAAGTTCTCTATGGAATTGAGTATGGTGGGTTGGGGCTTGGGGAGATGCTTGTGGTCCTGGGAACCATGCTGATTCTGCCTTATATCTGAGGCTTTGCTCCAGAGCTGATCTGGCCTTTGAGGACCTTTGTATCAGTTTGGAGGTAAGACAGATTGGGAGCAATTTCATAAATAGAGTTTGAATTTGGACTGAGAGGCAGAAGTAGTTTTTGAGATTGAAATGGAGCTCTGAGCACTGGCTTCATTGTGAGTTGCTGCCTCGCTGCTGTTCATCTAGTCAGTCATTTACTTCCAGCATAGTGTTGAAAAGTTCCATTGAACCCTGTACATGAGAAAATTGTATGTATTGGTTTTAAAATTTGTGCAATTAAAAATAATTGTCACGGACAGCTAGGTGTTCCTCCTCCTCCCCTCCCCCTCCTCTTTCCTTCCCCCTCCTCCTCCCCTTCCCATTCCTCCTCTTCTTCTGCTAACTGGATATTAGCATTTCATTGCAGGATCCTTTTCTTGAACATACTGCTTGGTGTCTCTGTACTAATGTGAAAGGATTTACTAATGATCGTCTGCCCAGTATAGTTGTGAAGGTTAACTAATATCTGATTATTAAGAACCCTACAAGTAAAAACAGGCATGAATACTGCTAGCTGTGTAATGGAAAATTAGTAAAATGTTACTTCATTGGGTAATTATGTGTTTAAAATGCCTTTACCCCAGTGGGAAATACACAGAGGTAATACTGCGGGCTTTTAAAGGGTTGTAATACATAGCAGATTAAGAGTATAGCTATGATAAATAATAGCTGTCAACTGAAGCATTCATGTAAAACTTATGATGTATTCAAGTAACAAAGACCCATTTTCCATCTCTATTAGATTCAGCTGGAAACAGTGATGAAGCAGTCTTGTGTTTACATGTGTTCTTTGACCTTTTATTTTATTTTCATAAGAAGATGTACCAAAATGAGTAACAGTGTGATAAAATCTCACTAATTTGGATTCTGCTGATTTGGGATTTGGGCTTGGCTGAAGTTCATCTTTATGCTACCTATACAGAAGTTATTTGCTTAGTTTTAAAAAAGCCGGGAAAAAGGAGTCGGTCTAAAAAGAGCTAATTATTTTCAAACCCTAAATGTGTTGATAACTGAATCTGCTTACTGTATTAATTTGAAAATAGAGTCATTTACAAACTTATTTATTTATTTTTGACGTCTGGTTCTTATTAATTTATTTTGGTCTGTTTCACGAATCTTAATTATTGAGAGAGATTTGGATATAGATTCTTCTCTATCTCTCACTTTCTGTTTTGGAAAGTTGATCTGAAAACAAAATAAACAGTAGAATTCTGATTCTAACATTTTTTTGAGTCTATTGTGTATTAGGTACTCTGCTAAACACAGTAACTCAAAAAACATTAATTAACTGCTTATTACATGCCAGGCCCGGCAGGAGGTGAACAAGGCTCAGCTGTTTCCCCCAAGAAACTCGAAAGTCCAGGAGAATAATGCAGCAGGCTTGGTCAGTGAGGAATCCTTCTTGCTTGAGATACTCCTTCAGTAGTGTGCTGTTGCTACACAGATAGAGCTAGCCCCTTCAGAATGAGATGAGGAGATCTACATCTTGAGGATTGGTGACAGTCCTCTCAGAGCTGGGAGGGGCATTAGAAATTGAGCCTAGCTCTGCAGTATGGCCCCTGTACACCATATCCTCATATTCTCCTTGCATGGAGCGTGATACCAAGTCATAGTTCAAGCTCTGCATTCTGAGGCAGCTGCAGGAACTGAGAACGTTCAGTGGCTTCCTCTTGATCTTCCTGGTCCTGAACGTTTCTTCCCGAACATTCCACTGTTATTTCAAACTCCTGCATGTTTTTAGAAGTGAAAGCGTCCCCTGTCTCATTGAGATGTGTCTTGAGCTGTCACATGGTTGGGGCTACGTGCCAGCCAAGCGTTCATTTGGCAACCGTGTAGCCATCTGTGTCTGTGCGGTAGTATTTGAGCAATTATTTGGGCAATGATTGCTTTCATCTATTTCAATGAATATTTACTGATTTTAAAATATGGAAAATTAAATACAAAAGCCTTGATATCAATGGCAAGAAGCATGGACTTACTACAGATTGATACCAGTCGCCATGATGAAAGTGGCCAGTCTTTATCCTTTGTTAGGTACTCATTGGACTTAAAGTGAATGATCAACAGCGAAATACAAGTATAAAATCTTAAAACATATACAGATGTGGGAGATGTGTTGCTGGTGATGGTGCCACAGGATGAGGGTTAAGTTTGGATTGATAATTTTTGTGTTTTGTGCTCGGCATGGAGCAGCCCTTTAATATTTGACTTTCATGCATCAGACTTGATTACACGTTTTTAGGATTGCAATATATGCAAAGGTGCAGAGCTGTTTGCGGATGCTGATGAGCTGCCTTGGGAACTTGATCTAACACTGTATAACCAAACCTAGGTTTTTGTTTTGGTTTTTAAAGATTTGCTTGATTCCCTGGGATGCAGCAAGATATAATAGAAAAAAAACAATGTGTTGGATTTAGACCAAGAATCATAACACCTAACATCTAAAAAGTGTTTGTTATGTGCCTGGTTCTGAGTGAATTGCTTTAATGGATTATTTTAATTTTTCAGGAACTCTGTGTCAACTATACTTTATAGAGGAGTGGTTAAGAATGTGAACCTTGACTCACATTCATAGGCTGCACGGTTCATATCCATGCTCTGCTTCTTACATAATTAGGCAGTTAATTTTGACCTTTGCCTCACACGGTTTTTCATATGAAAATGAGGATAATAATAGTTCTCACGTCATGGGGTTTTGAATATTGGGTGAGAGAACACATGTAAAGAGCTTCAACTATGCTTGCCTGGCACATGGTAAAATTCTCAATAAATCCTGGCTGTTAATACCACTGTATAACCTCAGGCAAGTTACTTCCTCTCTGAGCTCTTATTTTCTCATACTGGAAATGGAGTTAATAATACCTACCTCAGAGTAATTGTGAAGATCCCATGGGATTAGTTACTTATAGTGCTTTGTGGATGTTGTGGCACATAGGAGCTGTTTCATCCAACATGGTGTTCTGAATCTCATGTTGTGCTTTGTGTTCATTCAGTGAATCTTTATTGAGCAGGTACTTGTTATATGCTGGGGTATAGTGGTCAAAAAGAGAGTCCAGGTCCTTGCCCTCAGGAGTTTGCATTTCACTGGGAGGTGGAGAGAGAGGCAGCAGGAATACTATATGATGATCGTTTGAGATTGCGACCAAAGCTATGAATGATACAATAGTGGGTCACTGCGGGTAGGGAGTGGGGAAGCACTTGGGGCTGGGGGGTAGGGGAGGCTCAAGGGAAGATGTGAACAGTGAGAGGAGTCAGCTGTTTAAACAGCAAGGACACAAACACTTGAGGCTGAGGGGCCTAAGCGTTCCAGACCTGCACATCGAAAGAACTTGGGAGGCTCACGGAGCAAACTGGAGGTCATTGTGGCTAAAGCTCCTTGACTGAGGGACAGGTGTGAGACCAAATCATGTAGGACCCTTTGGCCGTGGTTTGGATTTTGAATTTTATTACAAAGTGCAGTGGGATGCTGTTGAAAGGTTTTCAGCAGGTGAGTTAGAAGTCAACGATATATTTTGAATGGGAATTTCATGCCTTTCCTAACCGTGGGCGCTGGTGTCTTATTTCTCTAGCTGGTGACTTACATACAGAGTCCCATCCTAGTCTTTGATTAGAGATGCTCTACTTATCCCTAAAACTTAAATTCTTTTCCATCATTCGCTTCCCTTGACTGTCCTACATGGTATCAAGGGAGGGAGGAAACACACATTTTTAGAGTACATACCTACTGTGTCAAGATCCTCTTGGCTTTCAGGCTTACTTCATATTGTTATTTATGCCACCTTGTGAGGCAGGTGGCCCCAGATTTAACCAGTGAGGAAACAGGCTCCAGATAGTAAGTGATTAACCTAAATTTTAATGCCTAGTGGTGGAGTCAGGTTTTGCAACCAGCTTTGTTTTTCCTACTCCCTGACCCTCCAACCCCATGCATTTTTCTCTCTGTGTCAGGTTGCTCTGTCATCATGGTGATAGGGGTATGTAAGACTAAGCATAATCAAATTAAAGACGTTTTCTCATCTTCACTATGGATAGTCGTAGGGTTTACAAAAGAATATATGACATTGCTTCACAATGCCCTATTCATCTTATTCATTTGAACATTTTTAGAGTGGTTCTTCTAACAGTGTGGTGATGATGTTGTTTTTGTGATTGTGTCCATTCAGGCCTGGAATATAGAGATATTCTCCACCTTGGGCCACACTGAGTTAGTTAACAGCAGGGAAATTTACTGTCTTCCTATAAAATTCCTTGGCCCATCTGATCTTCAGCTTTCATTAGTACTAAGAGTGTAAGTTAAAATAATTCTTTTTTTTTAAAATAAATTTATTTATTTATTTATTTATTTTAGGTTGTGTTGGGTCTTCGTTTCTGTGCGAGGGCTTTCTCTAGTTGCGGCGAGCGGGGGCCACTCTTCATCGCGGTGCGCGGGCCTCTCACTATCGCGGCCTCTCCTGTTGCGGAGCACAGGCTCCAGACGCGCAGGCTCAGTAGTTGTGGCTCACGGGCCCAGTTGCTCCGTGGCATGTGGGATCTTCCCAGACCAGGGCTCGAACCCGTGTCCCCTGCATTGGCAGGCGGATTTTCAACCACTGCACCACCAGGGAAGCCCGTAAGTTAAAATAATTCTATTCCATTCGATATGATTTTAATAATTTAGTTTTCATGAAAAATAAGAAATGAGTTTGGCCAGTTTGCAGCAATCAAGAAAAATGTTGCCATTTAACTTGTCATCAGTCTACATAATTCTTTTCGAGAGTGAGAGTTTTTATTTTGGTATAAAATTTCCCAGGAGTCTAAAGTAGGAAAATAATAATGGTTATATTTCTCCTTGAAAATGAAGGAAGATTTTTAAATGGTCTAGAGTTAATTGAATCTATCTAGTTAAATTACATTGACCCCTTTTCAATATTACTCTTTCCATAAAGCATTGGTAAAATGGCTAATAAAGTAGTCTTTTATCATTTCTAAAATTTTTCTAGTTTGTTGCTCACTTAATGACATCTGTTAATGATGGATTTCTATGCTTATAGTGATTTGGGTTTTAGAAAGTCATATCCTCTATTTCTGAAGAATGTGTAAGTATTTGAATAAAGATTTTCATATTTTTGGTAACTTTATTCAAATTACAAAAACACATATTCTTGTGAAAAAATTAGAAACTAGGAACAAGCAAAATTAAAAATCACCCATAATTTATGTTTTCCAGGCTTTTCTATGTACATATGTGCCCAGACTACCTGGATTTGAATTTCAGTTTATTGTATGACCTTGGGAAAGTTATCTGTCTTTTCTGTGCCTCAGTTTCTTCTTCTGTAAAATGAGTGCCTATTTCATAGGGTATTGTGAGGATTAAATGAGTTAATAAATGTGAAGTGCTGAGAATATTGCCTGGCCCCCAGGTGAGAATCACACATGTGGGTTTTTTTCTTTTTTAACTTTATAATGAAAAATTTCAAACATATATAAACATAGAATAGTATTATGAACTCCAATGTACCCATCTATTATCAACATTTAGATGTTCTTGTTTTACTTATCATTTCTTCTTTTTCTTTTTTTTCCCTGGAGGGACACTGGTATACTTCAGTTTGTGCCATATTAATATTTGCTAAGAAGTAAATTATTTTAGAGAACCAGTGCGCAAAATTTGAGTCATTTTTTAGGGGAGGAAATACAAATCAAATACCTATAAAACACATTCTGTGGTGTTTTAGTAAATTTTAGTTAACTGAATGGCATTAAAAGTAATATGATGAATACAGAGATTTTAGCTATTCAGATTAGACTTTTTTTTTTTTTTTTTTTAGATTAGACATTTTTTGGTCAGTAAGGTCTTCAGAATGATTGGGCATCAGTTTTATTATAAATATACAGTAAAGATTATTTTGTATCAACATAAAATACTTATTTAAAAATGTACTGAGCAATTTGAGAAATTAGTCTTTTGGTGGAGCAAAAATATTTAAAAATTATAACATTAGAAAAAGTAATCTCATAAAGGAGCTAATTTGAGGACTTCTTTGAAGACTTAGATTGGATACTGTAAAAATTCTAGAGATAAATCAGTCTTTAGATTTTAAAAATCACTATTTTTCATCTGCATTCCCTTGTATATTTAACATATAAATACATACACATAAAAGGCACTTTAGAAAAGATAATCCAAGAATAATTGAAGAAAATATTGTAACAAATCAGACATTATTGAAGTTGGTGGTTTTGTTTCTTACTTTCATGCTTGGTTCTCCTGGACAGTAATAAGCTCTAACTTGGTATTTCCTGCCTTTGATCTTATTTTAGACTCCCATTTCAAAATCTATGAGTAAGTAACATATGATGTAACTGAGAAGAAACTAAATTGTAAAGGCAAGAATATGATAGTAATTTGATGTATTTTAGTAAATTGCAACCAGTGAGATAATCAGAACTTATAGTCACCTAAATTTGCTCAGCACTTGAATTACAGATCTTAAAATTCCTGGGACGTGATGCAGGAATGTGGAGTGTGCTGGTCATGCCTCATGTTACTGATAGTCCAGAGAAACACTGGCTTGGGAGTCAAGAAACCTCCCTTCTCATGTGAACTGCTAGGATGAGTACCTTTTTGTTGAGTTGCTTAACCCCTCTGACATTGTTTCTCCAGTGACAAAAGTACAGAAGGGAGATGCTCTCAGGTCCAATATATTATTAAGGAAGTACTAGCTGCTGCAACAAACAGACCCCAAAATGCAATGGTTCAAACAAAGTAGAAGGTTTTTTTTTTTGGAGTTTCAGGTTTGCAATTCTGCTCTAAGCTATCATTTAGGGCTCCTTCCATCTTGTTTCTCCAACCGTGTCCTAGAGGCATTGTCTTCATGCACATGATTGAATCTGAGTTGTTGCCAAGACCTGGTTTCTGTTGGGAATAGAGTGGAGGAAGCAGGTTGTAGCCTGGAATTGGCACATCATGTCTGTTCAGATTCCACTGGGGAGAACTTGATCACATACACAGTCTCTGTAGCCATACTTGAGGCTACGAAATGTAATACAGCTGGTCAGGCTACAGTTTTATTAATATAGAAGAAAAACACAGATATTGAAGGATAGTTAGCAGTCTGCCACGTCTATGCCGTTCCTGCTTTCTCTGATTGACCAAGTGGTTCTGTCATACCAGTAGGTTGACCTCTACCTCGTCTTGATTTTGAAATTAGTGCCGAAAATAAAAGTATTTCCTACTCTCAGCTTAATTTAATGATGACTTAGTGAATATAATGATTAAAAATCACTATTTTCTTACACTCGCTCTTTAGTATTAAAAACTTTCCATTGCAATTTTCCCATGACATTTCCATTTTTATGAATCATGTCGTTAGGAGGACTCCAATTGTCCTGTTAATTTGAGAGTGCAGGAGCCAGCTGGATTTTGAAGCTTTTGAAGGAAGAGCTGAGGTTAAGCTCGAGTTTCTAGCAGTTTTCGGGATATAATAAAGGGTGATGAAACAGATTCCAGCTGCCAGATACTAGAGAGGCTGTGGGACTCTTAGGGACTGAGAAGAGGTAGGTGAGAAGCTAAGCAGGTAGGAGAACAAGGAAGATATAAATATTGGGTGATTGAAAAGTTTTTTTCTTTTTTTCTTTAAGGGGCAGAGTGAAGCAACTAGGAGAGTCTGTAATATACCCCTGAGCCACAGTCTTGATAAACTTATAAGATCAGGTCAAATTTATTGATGGTGCACATCAGCTTTTCTATAAGCCATTAAAAAAAGTAATAAATTGTCAAAATATGTGTTAAAAATCCTCAGTCTGATGGTTCCATAGCTTAACTTGTGGGTGGAAGAAGCTAAGTAAATGCATAACTGATAATTGGAAGAGTTGATAAAGTGTTAGAAAGAAAAAAGTCCTAGTTGTGTCTCTGAAACAGGGTCCTGTTAATGTGAAGGAAGTTTACTTTTTATCAGTCTGATGATGACTTTGCTTTTGTAGACTAGCTTCCAGAATGTACTCTCTGTAGCCCTGACTTCCACCTGCATTGCTGCCCTGAGTCCTTCCTATATAGAAATTTGGTAGTCACGAGTGCTCAGAGTCAAGTCTTTCTCTGTGACCGTTGGACACCGGCCCCCGCAAACTACCCTGCATAATCCCTCTGCTAGGCTCCCATAGCACTTGTGAATATAATTACAGTTGACCCTAGAACAACATAGGCTTGAACTGCACGGGTCCACTTATACATGGATTTTTTTCAATAAATACTTTATTACAGTATTACACGATCAGTGGTAGGTTGAATCAGTGGATGAGAAACCATGACAGTGGAAGGCTGATCATAACGTTGTGTGCAGATTTTCACTTGTGCGGGGGTCAGCGTTAGATAGATTTTTAACCCCTGTGTTGTTTGAGGGTCTACTATAGATAGATTCTTATCTTGTTTTTCAGATTGTATCCTTCATTTGAAGTTTGACACTAAATACTTTTGTGTGATCTATGGCTGTATATTATGGTATCCTAGGGAAACTATTGAGAAAGTTGAAAACCTAAGGTGCTTTATCTATCTGCTGCTCCTTTATTACTTCTAGAGTGCAATTGATTTATTTTTGGGGAAGGGTTCTTTTGAGGCTGAAACACCTTGGCAGATGAGATGATAATTGCTTAAGTTAAACAAATGCTTTGATTCACTTGGAACTTAAAGACCTCATTAAAAATGCTCTTTCTGATTTAGATTCAGACAGACAAAAAAGGCACTATGACGGGTTGGAGATAAATCTTTTAAAATCAAATACTCTTTTTTGTAACGTGGTTTATGGAGCATATTGTGACTAGTTTCATTTGAGTAATGAATGTCAGGGTAAGAAGTAATACATAAATTGTTTTCTTAAATGTATAAAATGCCCAAGGGACGTTGAGATTAAAAATAAAGTAGGACACATGTTACACTGCCAATGCTAAAGCAAAATATGTACTCGTTTTGAAATTCCCTAAGAGAATATGATGTTTTGATACCTTGAAAGGTGAAGTGGTTGTGATTAACCTTGAAATATGTCTCCAGCAGGTGAAAGACACCTGCAGTTTGTAGCTCAAGGATAGCAAATCAAGGATGATATCAAATCATATTGCAGCTTTGGTAGTGGTTTTGAGAATGCCTAAGGAAAGATAGTTACTATAGATTTTAAAAACTTACTTATTCTCTAAAGTGTTGTACCAAAATTAGGACTGTCTTTTGTAAGCTTAGGTATTTGTTGTCTATACTTAGACAATTTTGATAAAAACAGTACTCTTTTACTCCATTGGCCCACCTCCTGGAGACGAAGTCCTCTTCCCGGATGGCTCAGCTTCTTCACTGCCATAATAAGCTATTAGCCTAACCAGCTGTTTGTCTGGTCCCCAGAGCATTTTGGAATTCCATCATTCAGGCCTGAATCAGAGTATAACCCCACATTTCTTCTATTTAACTCTCTCACTCTTGACATTTGCGTAAGTATATTCTGTGATAAGTTGATAACCCTCTGCTTCTCTGGATACTCTAAAGTTGACTTTCTATTGAGTTAGGTTAGATCATCAGAAAACTCTGTACTTGGACCCCATTAGCTGAGAGTTTTTTTTCTGAATTACATGTTATGTTATAACCATGGCTTTCTCCAGGGTTTGTTTAAAAAAGAAGTAACATAAAATTCCATTTTGCTTATGTTATTGAGATTATTGTTTATTATATCACTCTGTATCCCATATAGAAAGCCTAATGTGAGAAATTTCCTTCTGAGTTTAGGAGCATGAAAAAGTTTGTTTTCTATGATAAAGAGAACTTTTTCATCTTTTAGATAATAAGACATGTATAATTTATCTTATTTATGTATTTACCTGTGCTTGGATGTACAGGGGCAGATTTGAATGTCAATTGTAGCAGTTTTTTGTCAACAAATTTTAGAAATTAATTAAAGAAATAGGCATTATGTAAACCAGGAGTCAGTAAACTACAGCCCACCTGCCTCCTGTTTTTGTAAATAATGTTTTATTGGAGCACATCCCTGGTCATTTGTTTATGTATTGTCTGTGGCTGCTTTCCTGCTACAGTGGCAAATCTGAGTAGTTGCTATCTGACCCTTTACAGAAAAATATGAACAATCCTAATGTAAATAGTCACATGGTAGTATGGGTCAGACCAAATGCAATAGCACTGAAGAAATATAAAGCAAGGCGATTGCTCTAAGATGTGGCTGCTTGGGAAAGGCTTAACAGAGAAGATATGCTATGAAACGAATTTCATCTTTAAATAGTAGGAACATACAGAGGAGGACATTTTATATGGGAGACAACAGCATAAATAAAATCCCTTAGGAATGAGCAGATTTTTGAGCACATGGGACTATTCTGAAAATGGTTTTAACCAGATTGGAATTAGACAACAGTGAAAATGAAGTCGAATGTGTGAGACTGCTGTTGCAGACTTAAAACCTGGGAATCAGAATTTGCATTTAATCTGACAGGCTATTGAAAACCCACTATGAATTCTTTACAGGGAAATGATATGATGGAAATAGCATTTTAGGACAGTTAATCTGACAGCAGCGTACGGGATGAACTCAAGCACGGAGAACCCCAAGATTAAGCAGTTACTGAAGGAAGCCTAGCATGAAGAATGAAGATGATGAGTAGAGAAATGGAGAGGAAAGGTAGACTCTGAGATGCTGGAAAGAACAAAGCTGACTTTGTGACTGACTGGATTTAGAGAATGTTGGTGAAGAAAATTGTGAGAGGAGAATTGAGAGAAGATGCGCTGAAATGGAAACAGTTTTTATGAGAGAAAATATGTGTTTTGTTTTTAACCTCTCCAATTTCTGGTGTTTTAGAGCCTTATGAGAGAGAGTAGGGAAGTGTTGGGAGCTAGGGATGAGATGAAGGCTCCAGGAGAGTTTTCATGAAAGAAGCACAAGGCAAAAGGCTTGGGAGCACCTTCAGGAAGATGGTGCGTGAGAAGCAGAGTGGACAGAGGAATTGGAGGAGCCAGTAGAGCAGTGTTTGCCAAGGTGTATCCCAGGGAAGGCTGGTTATGTAGACTGTTAAAAGGTATTTTTAGAAAAAAGGTGGGCCATGACCAGATAAGTTTGGTAAACTCTGGGTTAAGCAAAGTTAATCAAACTTCTTGCTTTAGAACGTCTCAGATTCTTTAATAATACACACCATTATTTGTATCACCAATTAAGATCTGTCTCTCAATTATAGATTCATCTATCCAACTTTCTCCCTGACATTGCCACTTGGATATGCATTAAGCATCTAAAACTTACCTGTCCAGTGGAATTCCTAGTCTTCCCTCACAAAACTTATTTCCCTATCTCAGTTGATGGCAACTCCATCTTTTCCTTTTAGTAAAAAAACGCCATGGTAAGTAATATATACATGGTTTTGTTTAATGTGTAAAATGCCCAAAGGAATTAAAATTAAGAATAAAGTTGCTCAGATCAAAAACCTTGACGTCATCGTTGACCCTTTCGTTCTCCTATACTCTCATCTAATCCGTTAGCAACCACATTGGCTCTGCCTTTGAAGATATCCAGAATCTGACCTCTCCTCGCCTCAGTGATTCTATTAAAATCTTACCACTTTTTTTTTTTTTTTTTCCTGTAGTAGTTAACAGTTTCACTCAGGAAAAATACATCTGTCCTTCCAGTGGCCTACAAGGCCCTCTGTGGTCTGGCTTCTCACTGACTCTGATTTACCATTCTCTTCCTCCTTCACTCTGTCCCTGACTCATCTTTTTCCTCTTTCTGGGATGGGTCTTAAGCAGGTTATTAGCTTAGGGCTTTTGCACTCACTGTTTCCTGTGCCTTTGACACTCCTTTCCCAGATTTGTGTGGCTAACTCCCAAATGTCACCCTCTAAGGTGACCACCATATTTAAATAGGAAGTGTGTCCACCCCTCATTTCTCATCCTCCCCCCCTTTATTCTGTTGGCTTTACTTTTTAAAAACATTTTTTTCTTCCAGTTTTATTGAGGTACAGTTGACATTTAGCACTGTATAAGTTTAAGGCATAGTGATTTGACTTATATACATAATCAAATGATGACCACAATAAGTTTAGTGAACACCCATTGTTTCATATGGATACAAAATTAAAGAAGTGGAAGAGAAATATGTTTTCCTTGTGATGAGAAGTCTTAGGATTTACTCCCTTAACATTGATATATAGCATCCAGCAGTGTTCATTACCTTTATCATGTTGTACGCGATAACCCCAGTACTTGTTTATCTTATAACTGGAAGTTTGTACGTTTTGACTGCCTTCATCCAGAGCCCCCCACCCGCGCCTCTGGTTCCAGTTGCAAAATAAATGAGTCACAGGTATGAAATGTGTAGTGTGGGGAATATGTCAATAATTATGTAAAAAATTTGTATGGTGATGGTAACTAGACTTATCGTGATCATTTTGAAATGTTTGGAAGTATCAAATCATTATGTTGTATAACAGGAACTAACATAGCGTTGTAGGTCAATTGTACTTCAAAAACAAACTCATAGAAAAAGAGATCAGATTTATTTTTTTCCATTGTATCACCTTCTAACATATTTCATGTATTATCTGGTTTTTTATTTACTCTTTGAATCTTCAAGATGGCAATATATGTCCCTACAAAATTCTTTTTTCCTCTCGAGGAGATCTCTATCTTGGGTTTCCCAGGCACACACTTTGGGAAATCCTGTTGTGATGTCTTATGGAACAAAAGAGATGAACATTTCAAAAAAGGTGAGATTAATACAACGGGGAAGTTGAAGAAATTTTGACCTGCTTAAAAGCTAATGAGTAAATTAGGCAGGGGACATGGTTGGCAGTCTTAGAACATGTTGCTTCAATGCTATGAAATGTCCAATTCAAGGGACTTTGCCGTAGCAAAGTTCAGATGTTGAGGAAGAAAGGTAGTATAAATTATTTATTCAGGGAGTTTGGCTTTGGAAGAAAGGGAGGAGAATAGTGAGAAAGAGCTGCAGGTTCAACACAAGAAGCTTCAGGAAAGCTTGGTTTTGTTGCCTGTTATTTTTATAAGGTGACTTAGAGAACAGTACTGACATAAACTTTTTTTTTAAGTTATACTGTAATAAATAGGTGGCCTAAAGCATCCTATTTTTTAGAGTGGTGTAATTTGCTGGGTTCAGTGCTGCATGGGAATTGGATAAATTGGGATCCTTGGGAAATCTTCTTATTAGTTCTGTGCCTCCACTTTGCCACCTGCCCTTCTCCATGATCTTGTTGTTGTTGTTGTACTTGAGAGCCCAGTAGGA
This sequence comes from Eschrichtius robustus, assembly GCF_028021215.1. Lineage (NCBI taxonomy): Eukaryota > Metazoa > Chordata > Mammalia > Artiodactyla > Eschrichtiidae > Eschrichtius > Eschrichtius robustus. The sequence continues at coordinate 69,943,824 of NC_090833.1, forward strand.
GTGAGAGGTGTGATGTAAATATTAAAAGTTGGTGCTAATTGCTTGCTTGTTCCTCTTTTAGAAGACACGGGATCTGTTTTGATGTGTGAGTTTCTAGGTCATTTCTATACTTCCTGAAAAAGCTCACCAATGCTTCACACTTGTCACTAACAGTTGGATTCATGATTAAACGGAAGCTTGTACCAGAGTGAGGCATAATTTAAACAATTTTGTGAAAGTTTTGATTCTTTCTCCCTCAGAAGATTTGATCCACAGAAGAATTAATTTCTATTTCAAACATGTGGTTTAACTTTTAAAATCCTGTTATTTAGGCTTGAACTTTTGGATTTTTTTGTTTGTTTCTGTGGAGTGAATTCATCTGTTTCAGGATTTGCTCTAATGGGAAAAACTAAGAGCTGTTGGGCATTTTTAGTTTACTTATCAGTCATGGCATTTGAGGGCTGAAGTGGTTAGCAGGGAAGGGTATGCCAAGGGATTGCTCTGCAGAGCCCTGTGCTTTATGTCCATTGTTGTCTTTGGAATGAATTACTTTCATGTTATTTGACAAATAGTTGGTTTGAACTCCTTTTCCGGACTCACAAATATTCTTTTGTTTTGGTTACAGAATCTGCTTACGTACATGTGAGAGAAGTAAAAATGTCAGATGATATCAGGAAAAGGTTTGAATTTCCAAATTCTCTTATCCAATCACAGGTAATTTTATTTGTTTGTTTATGCTTCATGGTAACAAACAAACATTTTTGGTGGATTGTTAATTGAATTTTATATTTTTAACATTAAATATTTTTATTCTTCTATGTACTGAAATATATATTAATAAACAACTTTTACATCAGTTAATTTGAAAATTTATGTTTGACATAGGAAAGTAAATATTGAAATTGACCAATCTCTGCTTTCATTTATGTCATACTTTTCTTCTTAGAGATAAAAACCTTGATTAACCCTTGAATATATATTTTTTTGGTCTATAATTAATTATTGGGAACAGAATTAAATGGTTATACATCTACAGAGTATGAGAGATTAATATTGAAAAAGGTATATTCTACCACAGTACAACATTAAGAATAAAGATTTTTATAATAATGACATTCAATAGGTAAAATATCCTGGGTTAAAAAATTGGATCTACATGCTAACTCAGGTAGAAGATTGTGATAATTTATTTTAGAAGAGCTTTTCAGTTATTAGGGTTAAAACAGAACTGATTTTCTGGTTAGCCTTCAGCTAACTAGAAGCATTCCTGTTAATCAAGGTACCATAATAGCTACCGTCTTTTCTTGTGAGAGTAAACCTAAGGGGCCAGCAGAAGCCTGCCTGAAGACTTACCAACGTACAGCGTCTTGGATACTTTCAACAGTTACCTTCGGAGATGCCTGCTGTGGGAATTGACTTAGCTGGGTAGTGGGGAACCCTTCCATGAGGAGTAGAACACTCCTTATGCAAGATTCCCTTCTACCTGACTGGGTTGGAGTCATATCCTGTGCAGCACAGGTGCTTACCATGAGGAAGAAGATGAATGCTTGGAGGATGCTGTCCGCAGTTTTTATTTTTCTGTACTTGGAGTCCCTTTATTAGCATAGATAAATCAAGAAATGCCTATTTGTGTTGCTGTTACAATTAAGTGAAAAGTGTATTGTCTAGTGTACGATATCTATTTAAACTATTCTGTTACGGAAAACTTAAGTAGCAATATAGGCTGATTTATACTTGGATTTTGTATTTTAAAATCAATTTAGGCTATATTCTCTGATTTGTTAGAGAGAGAAATTGGAAGGTAAATTAGAGAAATTGAATTTGGTGGGCAGTGGGGGGATGTTTATCATTAAGCTTTTTTCTTTTAGTCCTTTTTCTAAATATGAACAGTAGCTTTTTTTTGTCCTTGTGTTTCACATTGGTTTTATTAGGTTCTTGCAATTGTGCCCTGTCCTCTGAATACTTCTTATTGTTCTTTTGTAACCACTGCTCAGTGTTAGCACCATATTTCATTGATTCACACACATTTTTTCACATTTTAACACCTGTGAAATTGGGTTGTATCTAGTAATTGATGGTAGCGGTCATTATACCGTTGGTATTGCCTGCACATTTATGAAGTTGGCCATGATTTTCTAAAAGAGTCTGAAAGAGCTCTTTCATTAATATAAAATCAAAACTTTAAATTATAAGAAGCATTGTATAACACAAATTAGTTGGCAGACTTTTTTTCTTTCTCGGTGGTACATAAAATAATGGTGCATCTTGCAGTTGATGGCCAGTTACATTCAATGAAATATGGTATATTTTGTAAACAGGAACTGAAACTATTCACTGGTCCTCAATTCTTGTTACTATCCCTTTAACAAGGAGGTAAGAGACAGTTCATTGATCTAAACTTAAAATTCATGTAAATGTGTGACTTGTATTGTAAAACTTGGACCATCAAGCATTGAGGTCTGAATTCAACTCCAATGTGTGAAATACAAAAAGAAACGAAGGAGTAGGTGCTTTGTTTTTATTTGAGCTTTTCTAGAGACTTTGCAAGACTGACAGGTATTCATAGCCTTTTCAGACATTGGTCTCAAGGACAGGCTGAACAGTTGTTGCCGAAGCAAAGTTTCTCCCAACCCATACATAGCATGGCTGTCATTGTTGCTAGCCTGTGGCTCTAAGATAGCAGTGCTGTGTGGTGCTGAAAAACTAGGAGAGTGGAGTTGAGATGATGGGAAATAATGACATTTATGTATTTATGGAATCAGCTCTCCTATGAGAATCTTAGTTTTAATTACGGGCTTTTTGACCAAAGAAGATATGAGAAAATTTTAGAGATTTATGAGGCTGAAAGCTTATTAAGGGGCTGAAACCTATGAGAAACCAACAAAAAAATTAAATCATAGAGCCTAGAGGAAGGAGAATGGTCGTGGTGAGGGGAGGACCTGTTGGTTCAAATCTGTGTGGGCCATAATCATGAAGATGGGGATTATGATCTTCATCAAGGGCATGATGAAGAATGATGCGTTTCATTTAGTTGCAAAGATGATTTTAAAAACTGTGGAGTTTCTCATTTTTCTCATGGTTTAATGGATGAAGCAATCTCAAATTATCTTCTAATACTAAGTGACAGCAATTTAAACTGAAATTCCAGCAATTTTCTCAACATCTATGAACAATAGTTTGCTTATTGGGATAAAATGTAGAATAAAATGCTTACCTTGAGGGTTGTTATGAAGATAAGAGATTATGTATGTGGAGTGCCAATACAGTGCCTTCTACAAAGCACACACTCTATGAATGGGAGTGACTGGCATACCATATCAACTAGTACTGCTATTAGTTACCTTCAAATTCACTATTGAGCGAGAACTTCCAAGGGAATGTATTCATTAATTTTGTATGTTTTTTTAGGCTGCAGGTCATCTTATTGCTGCAGTTCTAAAGGAAAGTGGTTTTTCAGAAAAGATCCACCAGTCCACAAACCAGGTCTGTCTTTAACTCTGTGCTTTAGTTCTATTCAGATATTGCTGCTAGCTGGACTGCATAAGCACTTCTTTTGTTTTCCTCACAGTTAAGGTCACTATAGAAATGATTTTGCCTTTTTTTATTTGTTTGCCATGATTTTCTTTTAAACTTTAAAATTTGTAACAACACTGCAGGAATGAGATATGGAAGGGGTGAAGGGGAGTATTCTTATGACTATTAATGAAAAATAACATGGGTGGAAGGAGGGTAGGCGTGCTTTAGAGAAGGCTGATAGGGTTACTGCTGAGGGAATCTTTTTGTTTAATGGAGAAAGTGAACATAGTGGCTCTGTTTGGGTGTAGGAGATTTCTCATGCTTTAGGTATAGCCCCAAATATGCATTCTAAGTTGGAAAGGTCATCCCCTGACAGGAAGAGCTGGAGGAAAAATTCTGTGCCATTCATAGAGCAGTTGAATGCTAAGAGCTGAAGCAATGCCAGCTTACTGACATTGCTTTACCACTTGGGTTTTGGTTGACCAGTGTTGTGTATTTTGACATGCTGATTGGAAGCTCTGCTTAAGTAGGTCCTCTAAGGTACACTCTATGGAGAATATAGGTGATGGAAATAAGATTTTTTTTTTTCATAACAGAAATAAATTGATTTCCTTTCTCTCACATTCCTTTTTTTTAGCTGCTCCAAGTTACATCTCTTTACAGCTTCTGCTGACATGTTGAAGTCAATGTAGGGGCATACTTCACTAATTGGCATTTTTCTGGTGTTTGTATGTAGTCATATAAATTAGGTTTTCTGAGAATTCTGATCTTAATCCTGCCGATAATCACATTATGTACTCTGAGAAGATCTAGTGGTTTTACTTAAACTGCCAGGATTTACTGAATGTCAAATCCCTGTAACTAAATGTTTCCTCTTCTAATAAATGAATGCTTACTTCCATGAGGGCACAGTATTACCTGAGGCAACAGTTTTTTTATTCATTTATTTTGTTATTCTGGCTTAGTAGTGGAGTGATGACATTTAGAACGCTTTGGTATTGTCCATGCAGGTGAATAAAATTTCCTTCTGAATAAAAGAAATGGAATATAAATATTTCTTCCCTTCAGTGACTGTTAATTGTATTGTTATGTTAGTGGGATTCTAAGACTGAAGAGGCTCTCGGAGCCAGCTACTGTGGGAAAGTTGGCACAATTTAATGTTGATTTTCATTCTTTTAGTTATTCTATGGGAGCTGGGGAATCTTAATTTTTTTTTCTCCAGATTGTATGTTTCCCTAATAAATTATGTCAGGAGGAAGGAAAAATAGCTTCATTGTGTGTTCTTTAAAAAAAAAAAAAAAAAAAAAGCAAAAAAAAAATCCCCCAAACAATATGTGAAATCTAAATGGACTTAACCCACAATACATTCAAATAGAGGTTTATCATTAGTAGTGAACCTTTTTTTTTGAGGGGAGGATCATGAGTTCCTGAGAAAGTTATGAAAGCTAGAACCTCTGTTTTTATAGGATTTTTCAAAATAAAGAACTTATATTTATCTATGTGTCCTTCCGGTGCTTTCCTGTCAAAGGTGACAGGTTTACAGTGTGAGGGAGAGAAGTCACAGTCTTCCTTGGGCAAATCACTTTTTCTAGGCTTTTGTTTGTAGTCATGGAACCAGCAGCTTGCTCGTAGCCTGTCCTACTTCTGTCTCTTTCCTCTGGGTCCACATTTCAGCTTCAGTCACTTGGGGCAGGGACATTGTGGGGGACAGAGGGGTGGCATGTGGGTGATAGAGGTTGGTGGGAGGAGAACAGGAACATTTTCTGAAAATGTTACTGCCATTTAGGGCTTGAAGCATAGGTATGATCTGGAGTCCAACTTAGACTAACTGATATGCTGGTACTGTTCATGTCTGGTTAAATGGCTTAGTTAGAGCACAGTGCTGGAGCCAAGTCATAGTTTTTTTTTTTGTTTTTTTAAAAATTAATTAATTAATTAATTTTTGGCTGTGTTGGGTCTTTGTTTCTGTGCGAGGGCTTTCTCTAGTTGCAGCAAGTGGGGGCCACTCTTCATCGCGGTGCGCTGGCCTCTAACTATCGCGGCCTCTCTTGTTGCGGAGCACAGGCTCCAGACACGCAGGCTCAGTAGTTGTGGCTCACGGGCCTAGTTGCTCCGCGGCATGTGGGATCTTCCCAGACCAGGGCTCGAACCCGTGTCCCCTGCATTGGCAGGCAGATTCTCAACCACTGCGCCACCAGAGAAGCCCCAAGTCATAGTTTTGATCTCCTAGTACTTGTGTTGCTCGGACTTAGGTCATACTTCTGCAGCCAGCCTCATTTTGCAGCAAAGACACCAGATGAGAGAGAGTTGCTATATCAGAACATATCCATTACCTCTCTTGGAAAACCGACTTTAGTGTATCCTACAAATGGTGTGACATGGTTTTTGTAGAGGACAGTCAGCCTACTGTGAACGAATTACACTTTGATGAATGGCCGGGGGTGTATATGCATTTGCTGCTCATCAGACGTGTGTGTTAATCACTGGTTTGATTTCAGACTCCTGCTTTGAACTTGCTGTGGGAGAAGTGTTGCAGTGATAATGTCGTGGTTCGAACAGCCTGCTGTGAGGGTCTGGTAGCCCTTGTCGCTCAGGATCATGCAGAGTTCAGCTATGTTCTCAATGGGATTCTCAACCTGATTCCATCGACCAGGTGCTCTTTCCTTCATGTTTGATCAGTTAATGATTTAAATTTTTAGAAAAGAATTCATTCATTTGCCATTAAGGGTCACCATTCACCCTACTTGCCAGTTGTTTTTCTTTCCCTAAAAATGTCATGCAGTTGAAATTTCATATGTGGTGAGAACATGCTAATTTAAGCTCTAAAAGTTTGGGGATTTGTGGTCATTTGCTGTACTTAAGTTTGGGGGTTCTGCTTATTTTGTCATTGCTCTTTTTAAGGAATAGCTAAGTAGTTTATAACTCACAGTTTGCAGTACTGATTCCTGACTTATTTTAAGAAAGAAGGTTGCCCATAAGCATCATTCCACAGTGGTAAAGTTTATACACTATTGGCAATACTTGGTCAGCCTTTAGCATCAGTACATGAGTTAGAAAATAACAGCACTAATTTCTTTAAAAGCATTTTGTGGTTTAGATATGTCTTCCCCTGATTATTCCAAGTAAATAATGTTCTTTGAATTTGTTTGGAATGACCATATTTATTCCATTCACAGACTGAGGTTAATGGAATCCCAGGGGATAAAATGGGCATTCTGAGGTGGTCAAACAAGACTGTATTTGAACCATCCCATGGAAATGAGCATCTCTTGTAAAATACTCCCTGAAAAGGAGGTGCCACTCTTTGCTTCAAGAAATGGTCTTGATCTATATGCCCTCAGTTTTGCCTGCTTTAAATAATTTGAGCTTCTGTCCCCTTCTCCCAACTCTTACCCAGCCCCCCCACCTCCTTCTCAATGGGGTTACTTGTTCTCCTGATGTTTTTTACTCACCTTTACGGTGGTATCATCAGAGCTGAATACTTAATCTTTTTTTCTGCCTTCTGTGGAGATGGAGTACAGCTGTAACCATCAATGTGTGGACAGTGCCTTCCTAGGCTTGAGGTCTATTAGGTTAAGTAACCTCTGGCCTTTTAACCTTTCTTCACAAATCTTATTTTGTTCCCTTACATCATCTCTTTGAATCTTTTTGGAGCCTTGATTTTTTTCTTTATATTCTGCTATCTACATTTGTAAGTCCAAGCCCTTTACGTGGTATACGTGCCCTTCCCAAACTAGTTCCCACCTTCTGTTCAACCTGCGTTTTCTGCCATGAACCCTCCTCTAAGCCATACATACCTGTTCCCTGTTCCCGAGCCTGTGCATGCTGTACCTCTGCATGGAATGTTCCTTCCCCTTCTCTTTCTGATATCATCTTCTTCATCCTTCAAGGCTCAGCTCAGATGTCACCTCTCCTGCCTAGACACTTCCCTCTTCTCAGCTGGGCTACTTGCTCTTTCACAATATATTTCTATTTTTAACCTGTATTTTTGTCTCTAGCACACTCTTCAGCAGTTAGTAGATGACCAAATCTTTCTGAATAAGTAAGGTTCGATCATGGCTAAAAACTTAACTCATTTTCTGTCTTTTTCTTTGTGTGTATGCCCACGTGCACATGCACACACGCGCACACACTCAAACAAATGTTTTTAGAAAGATCCTATTGTATATCCATTAAAAAATTAGTTTTGGGCTTCCCTGGTGGCGCAGTGGTTGAGAATCTGCCTGCCAATGCAGGGGACACGGGTTCGAGCCCTGGTCTGGGAGGATCCCACATGCCGCGGAGCGTCTGGGCCCGTGAGCCACAACTACTGAGCCTGTGCGTCTGGAGCCTGTGCTCTGCAACAAGAGAGGCTGCTATAGTGAGAGGCCCGCGCACCGCGATGAAGAGTGGCCCCCGCTCGCCGCAACTGGAGAAAGCCCTCGCACAGAAACAAAGACCCAACACAGCCAAAAATAAATAAATAAAATTAAAAAAAAAAAAAAAAGAAGAAGCTTACACTTAAAAAAAAAAAAATTAGTTTTGAGGCAGCTTTTAAAAGGTTAAGTTTTTGTTTTTTGTGTTTTTAAAAATGTATTTATTTATTTATTTATTGGCTGCGTTGGGTCTTCGTTGCACTGCGCGGGCTTCTCATTGCACCGTGCGGGCTTCTCATTGCGGTGGCTTCTCTTGTTGCAGAGCATGGGCTCTAGGCGCATGGGCTTCAGTAGTTGTGGCACGTGGGCTTCAGTAGTTGTGGCACGTGGGCTCAGTAGCTGTGGCTCACAGGCTCTAGAGCTCAGGCTCAGTAGTTGTGGTGCATGGGCTTACTTGCTCCGTGGCATGTGGGATCTTCCCAGACCAGGGCTTAAACCCGTGTCCCCTGCATTGGCAGGTGGATTCTTAACCACTGCACCACCAGGGAGGTCCTAAAAGGTTAGGTTTTAATGTGTCTCTCTTTTTGTAACTTATTGGTTACCCTTAAACAAGCCACCTAGATTTTGCCTCACCCTTTTTTTTGAAATGCAGGTAGTAGTATTAGTTCCTCCCTAAATATTTTCAAGTGCCTTAAAATTCACAAACAGAACCTTCTTGCATTGTCTAGTTGTACTGTTTATATCTAAAAGTAAGAGTATCAGCAGCTAAAGGGGCCAGGGGCCAGCTAATGTCTCTGACTAAGGGATAATTAGAGCAAGTTAGGTTATACCTTTAATTCCAGAATGTCCTATTAGAAAATTATGCTGGTGTGTGGGATATCCTTCACACATCAGTATAAGTCCATCATCACTATTGTAAACTGAAAAGCATAAGCTTTGCTGATAGTGGATCAGCATGTCATCTGTGTATATGAAAATTTGTCAGTAATATTAGATTTTTTAAAATTAAAAAATACATTTTTGGAATTAGCAACATGTTCACATGGTAAAAAATTCAAAAGGGCGTAGGAGGCAAATTCTCTGTCTTTCCTCTTTATCTGTTTTTCTCCTCAGGTAAAACTCTTAACAGGTCTTGTTATCCTTCTAAAGATGCTGTATGCACATGTAACTGAAAATTTATATGTACATGTTTTTTCTTAAAAAAAAATTAGTAGCCTACTATACATAGTATTCCTTATTTTGCATTTTTCAATGAAAAAAATATATCTTAGACATCATTCCTTGCCATACATAAAGTGCTTTCTATTTTTTCCGGCTGTATAATATTCCATTGTATGAATGTGCCGTAATTTACCAATTCCCTATTGTTTTCAATTATTTGCAATTATAGGCAGTGCTTCAATGAGTAATCTTACACATATAGGTTACCATTAGTTTTCAAGGGTCTTTGGAAATATGGCCAAGATATAGAAGAAAGCCTTGAATTTTATGGTAAGCAAATATAGGAATTTTAGCAATTGAAGGATCCTGAAAAAACTTTTTTTAAAGTTTCTTAGAGTGTTCTTGTTGTCTAAATTGTTAGCCACAGGAGATGTAGACAGAGTAGATTCTGAAGCTAACTAATTTAACTTTTGCATCGATTTGATCGTGAAATGTGTTATATAAGTGCTAGGTTTTCTTTATTGTTGCCAGTAGAGGTAAGGATTATTTCTGAAGAATTTCCTTTGTTTTATTTCAAGTAGCAGAGCTTTGTGGTTTGTAGTGATTACAAAGACTATACTTTGCATTGTTTATGCCTTAACAAAAGCAAAATGAGAATCAACTTTAAGAAATTAAATTAAATTTAATTAAAAACAGGGACCCAAACAGCCCCTTCCTCCGAATGCTCCTCAGGGAATCTTCTGAGACAGAAAACCGTCTTTATCTTTGGGATCTAAAAACAAAAATGACTTTGTCATTTCCCTGTGGTTCTTGGCTGAGACATTTTGGATCTTCAGTTTCCAGTGTTTAAATTTCTCCTTGTCTGTGGCTTTCTCTTCTTAAAATAGAGATTTATGGCAGTCTAGAGGCACCTTGGGAACAGAGCCACACAACGATTGCTCAGCTTTGATGCAGAAGAATGAGTCTAAAACTGTATTTTTTCATTTTGCCTACCTAGTATCCTAACATTCTTCAGAGGGAGAGAGAAAGAGGGAGAGGGAGAGGAAGGGAGGGAGAGAGGGAGACGGAGAGAGAGGGAGGGAGAGAGGAAGAGAGAAAGAGGGAAAGAGGAGAGAGAAGCAGCATCCTTCTGTGGAATAGATATTTAGAAGATGTAGCTTCCAGAGCTTTCTCAGCATTGCAGTAAATATTGAAAGCTACAAGGAAAGATGGAGGAAAAGTCAGTGAGGTTCTCTCTCCTAGCCTTATAACCTGCTCCTTGGCTCTTTGCAGGTCTAGTATGTAAATTCCCTTGGAACATGTATGAAAAGCTGCCTCCTCTTAACCACCCCCCCGCCCCCAAATCCAACCCACAATTTGAGAAACATTGGTCTAGAGCCTGCTACATTGTGTAGTCTAACTTTGAATAAGACTTGACATTGGTAAAGCTCTGGTTGTCTAACTTCAGGGAGTGGCTGGGAAAGTGTCTGGCTCTGTTTGAGAGACTGTTCCCTTCAAAGGAATAGTTTGATGTCCAGAGTGTTCTCGGTTCAAAGCTGAGGCAACATGAAACAATTGTAAACTAGTTTTTATAGCTTCTGTAAACAAAGAAGTGGATTTAAGAGGTTGAAAATGTTCTTTTAATCAGTAAGGAAATTTGAAAAAAAAAAATATTCCCTAGGGAGGGTGAAGGAAAGAAGGGGGCTACAGAGAAAACACAGTAAGGAAATTATTATCACCAGTTAAATGTAAATTTTGAAATTAAATAAAATTAGGGTGAATGATATACATAGTAGCATGTCCTTTTCTTATCCTTTAAGGAACTGCTTGTTTTAAGTGTAGATTGTTTTTGGTTTGGTTTTTACATTGAGTTTATCCTATGATAAAGATTCCCAAAGCAAGGAGTTTCCCCATTTTTCTTTCCTTAGCTCCCCGCCCCCTCCCTTAACTGCACTAGCTTCTAGAAAGCTCATGTAGCCATTGTTATAGTTGCTTAGTAACGGGATTGTGAATAAAAACAGTACTCTCCTGTGGAACCAGGTATTTAGTTTTCGATACTGAGATGTCATGACAGCCTATAATTTCAGTTCAGCTGCTTCCCCGACCCGCCACCCCTTCTTTCAAAAAATGTGTTTGGTAGGACGGTTATGCCCTAGATAAACTAACGCTTCATTTGTGTTCCTTTTGTGCTTTCAAACAGGGAAGGGACCTGCAATTTATGTATTTGGGGGAAAAATACAATGTATTAAGGTGTGAGAGATTAAAGTCTATTTTCTGAGATTCCTAAAGGCTACTTTTTAATAAATCTCAAATAGGATATTAATAAATGCCCTTAATGGGTCCCGGCTAAAGCTGCTGGATCCAGTGAGTCTTTGATCATGGATTGATGAGGGTCCAATTAGATTAAAAATGACTTTGAGAACTATTTGCAGTTAAGATTTAGGGTAATTTCATGAGAAAATTCTTATCTCTCAGGGTCTTTTCTTTTGTCGATGACCCTGTTCCTTGGAACACTTAATTGCTTTGTTATCATGTAGGAAACGGTTAGCAACCAAGGAGACGCTGTATTCATACCTTGTATTATTGAAGCTTTTCTGTACTATTTAGTTTCTTTCTCTTTATTTTATTTGGCAGGAGAAGAACCAAAGAAGGATGCCTTTATGAGGTTTCCCCAAGGTTTGAGGAAGACAGTCTTAGTATGCTTTCATTTGCAGCCAGGGAGTCAGAGAATTGTTCATGAATTTGAGATGGTTTCAGGGTTTATATCTACATTGGTATCATTGCTCATTTAATTTTAACTCTGATCTGACAATGACAGAATTCTTGGACCATGTCTGTTTCCTCATCTTGTCTTTTAAGTATTCTGTAAGGCTTTTAGCTTGTTTTCAGATGTTCTCTTTTCCTTTTTTCGAATCCTTTTTCTTTCTCTAAAATTACAGAATCTCTCTCAACTTGTAGCTCATAACCAGAAAAGTAATTCTAGCCACTTTTCTCATCTAGGACATTCTGCCCTATTTCTTTTTAAGTTAACTGATCTGGTTGAAGGCTTTGTTTGTCACAAAATATTCCATTGTAAGACTCATGTATTTATGCTAAGGTGTTTTTAGGTGATTTAAGAAAAGTGACTACTGAAATACATGTTACTTTTATAATGGAAAAGTGCTTCAGAAGAAATCAGGCTGTTTTCTGGTACTTAGAACTTTCCCAAGCAAAAACTCAATAGCATTATATCTCTTAGATTTTTTTTGAAAGAAACATTATTTTTTTGTCATTTATGGGTCAACCATGGGTTCCACAGAACTGTTTTTTTATTTCCTCCCTTTCTTCCCGGCTCCGTCTCTCTTTTCTCATAGAATTTTATTATAAATTTAGGAAATGACTTGATCATTAATCTAGTGTTTAACATTCTCTTATTTGCTGGTGACTTACTGTACTTAAAGCTGACCACTTACCCTTTCTAGTTAAAAAGAGACTTGGCTACGTTTGTACCATTTGCTCCCATGATACTCAGAATGCCCTCTTTTGGGATGTTTGTATAATTCTCTTCAATGCAAACTTTTGTTATTCTCATCCCTGGTCAAAAAATTAGTATGGGTACTTCCTTGCATCTCATATTTAGAATATTTCGAAACTAAAGAACCAAGCATTAATTGTAGTCTTTTCAAAAGGAGACCGAGTATACATGAGCAGTATTTAATGCTGTAATCAAATACACCCCAAAGGAAACCTGAGATATGGTATTCATATGCACAGTAGTAATTGTGCTGTATTTACCTAGTGAAGAGCAATTTTTCTGGGTGGTTTTAATTAGTATAGTTTGTACAGCTTGACCAAAAATTTTTTTCTTTTCTTTTTCTCTGGAATATTCAGCATCATTATTGACCCACACTCCTTCTTATGATGAGATCTGGGTTTGGCTCTTATGCCAGTGAAAATTGAGCTTCCATTTTTTTTTTAAAATTTTTATTGAAATACAGTTGATTTACAATGTTGTGTTAGTTTCAGGTGTACAGCAAAGTGATTCAGTTATATATATATATATATTCTTTTTTAATATTCTCTTCCATTATAGGTTATTACAAGATGTTGAGTATAGTTGCCTGTGTTATACAGTAGGTCCTTATGGGTTAGCTGTTTTATATATAGTAGTGTGTATATGTTAATCCCAAACTCCTCTATATATGTTAATCCCAAACTCCTCTTTTATCCCTCCCCCCTCCTTTGGTAACCGTAAGTTTGTTTTCTATGTCTGTGAGTCAATTTCTGTTTTGTAAATAAGTTCATTTGTATCTTTTCTTTAGATTCCACATATAAGCAATATCATATGATATTTGTCTTTCTCTGTCTGGATTACTTCACTTAGTATGATAATCTCCAGGTCCATCCATGTTGCTGCAAGTGGCATTATTTCATTCTTTTTTAATGGCTGAGTAACATTCCATTGTATATATGTACGACATCTTCTTTATCCATTCATCTGTCGATGGACACTTAGGTTGCTTCCATGTCTTGGCTATTGTAAATAGTGCTGATATGAACGTTGGTGTGCATATGTCTTTTCGAATTAAGTTTTTCTCCAGATAAATGCCCAGGAGCAGGGTTTCAGGATCATATGGTAGCTCTATTTTTAGTTTTTTAAGGAACCTCCATACTGTTCTCCATAGTGGCTGTATCAATTTACATTCCCACCTTTTTTTTTGCATTGTTTCTTGTCACTGCACTTGTAGCTCAGGCCTGAAGTTTCCTTTGCTCCCTCTTAGAGGGTTCTTAAGTCAGTTCAGTTTGTTTTGGCAGCTACCCAAGGAAGGACTTGTTCCAGCCAATCTTTACTAAAGGACTTTTGGCAGCAGGTTCTTGAGTGTGACAGGACTCTGTGGGCTACGAGTTACAGAAACCCACTTGAACTCGTTTGAGCATTAAAGGGTGATTTTAATTTTTTTGCTGAAGGGGTGTCCCACAGGACTTAAGAACGGGGATGTACCTGGGCCTCAGAAACAAATTGGATACAGGCTGTGTGTCTCTTCTCTCTTGCTGCAAACTGACTTCTCTGCTTCCTAGTCTACAGGGCACCACCTGCTCCTGGGTTAACATCTCTTATCTGTAAGAGACAGCCAGACTGAGGTTTGAATTTCTTGGCCACAATTACAGATTTCCAAGGACCAGCATGTGTGAGATGTTCACTCCTGGACCAGTCAGTTCTGCCAGGGGCTGTGTATTAGTTTTCTAGGGCTGCTGTAACAAATGACTACAAACTTAAAGCAACAGAAGTTTATTATTCCACAATTCTGAAGGCCAGAAGCCCAAAACCAAGGTGTCAGCAGGATTGGTTCCTTCTGGAGGCTGGGAGAGTCAGTTCCATGCCTCTTTGCTAGCTTCTGGTGGCTGCTGGCAACCCTTGACGTTCTTTGGCTTGTGTCTGCGTAATTGCAATCTCCGCCTCTGTCTTTTCATGACCTTCTTCTCTGTGTTTCAAATCTCTTCTCTCCTTTCTCTGATAAGGATACCAGTCATTGGATTGAAGGCCCACCCAGGATGATCTCATCTTAAGAGCCTTAGTTATATCTGTAAGGACCTTATTTCCAAATAAAGTCACATGCACAGGAACCAGGGATTAGGACTTAGATGTACTTTTTTTTGTGGGGGGGGGGCAGACAATTTAACCCTCTACAGGCTGTGTCTTCATTGTGTGAATATTCCTATGCTGGGATCCTTTCTATAGTAACCATATGAATGGACAAGGAGTGGTAATTCTCAAAAC